>NC_092340.1:106912500-108112500 GCF_046630445.1 Rutidosis leptorrhynchoides | reverse complement strand
ATGCGCTGTTTTACCTTGTTGTGTACATGAGATAAAATACATACAATACAAATATAAACATGCATGGTATTTTGAAATGGGACTTAATATCTCACTTTCAAATTACAAAAATGAAATATTAGTACAAAATAATAAAAATGTTAAACATTACATAAAAGTATCAAAATGTTAAATGTTTAACATAAATAGATAAAAATAATAAGAGATAAGAAATCACCAATGGAACACTATTGATTTGGATAGGGATTCCAGTTCATATCATCGCTCGGGTTCCATGGTTAGTGATAGGTGTCCTGGTAGGCTTGATTGTGGTCGTACAGGTCAAAGGGTAGTCGCATCTCGGGCTGATGTGGTGGATAAAAAGCAGGCCGAGTCGGGATGTAGTTATGTGGTACCTGATATGATAGCTGGCTCATGATTTGGTGCTGATGAACTTGCCAGCTATCGTGTTGGCGTCTCCTATAGTGCTCATACTCATTCGCGGCTCTCCACTGCTCATACTGATGATGCCTAGCCTGGTTATTCATTTCCACCTCATCTACATGCTGGAAGACATCAGTATAACTATCCCTAATGACATCCCTAATGTCATCTACTTCCTCCATCTCCTCATCTGAACCCCTCTCTACCTGTGGATGGGTGCCCTGATATGGTATTGGCATATTGTGCCTCCATTTTAGTACCTTTGCACCTTAATAAACCTGCAAGCCTATGCTCTCGGCTTGTTCCTCAATCTCTACCATCGGACCCCCATGCTCTTTATCTACACCTAAGTACTCTCCAATGAGAGTAACAAAAATACCTCCCCCTATAATAATTCCTGCTTGCATACCCTCAATAACTTTAGAAAGATAATGGCCTACGCAATAAGGAATGTTAACAAAGCTTCTCGGGTCTCGAATACACTTCAGGTAAAATAAATCGTTTAAGGTCATTTTTTCCTTGTTTCTACCCCTTTGTGTAATTGAGTTTGCTAAGAATCTATGTATTACCCGGAGCTCTGCTCTATCAATATCTAAGTAGGAGTGTCTTCCACCCCGCGCAAATTCTCTAAATCTTGACATACGCCTCCATATGGCGTTAGCGTCAAAATTCCTATCTACTCTTTCACCTTCAGCAATTAAACTATTACAATCAGGTGTAATAATCTCAGCGGGGGTGTAGATTAATAAAGCTCTAGCCATGTCCAACATGGACATTCTGTACATTGTACCTCCTAAAAGAAATCTAATAAAACTTTTATCTCCTAACATAGTAACTTCATTATTTAACTCTATAGTGCTAAGCAATTCAACACACCATTCTCTATATATAGTTCTACGTGTAGTAAATAAGCGGATCCAATCGTTAAATGCGGAGTTACCATACCTCTGAACTAGTAAATCCCTAACCAGTTCGGCTAGGTTAACCGCTTCCAAAGGCTCCCAATCGATTACCCGAGGCATTTCAATATTTTTGTGGTAAAGAATGTGCATGTTCTTTTGAAATTTCGGTATTCTGTCCAACAACGATCGAATCTTAGGTTGGGATGTAACTGTTGGTCATCGATAAGTATAACAACCCTCATATTTCCATACTTGAATTGACTAATTTGCCCCTAGGGTTGTTATCCATACTTAATATATGATTAAATTCGACGTTGATTAAATATTTTTTTTTGTCGACACGTTTTGTTAACTAAAGTTTATACTAATTATATAAAATAACTTTAGTTAATATTAATATTAATGTGTATTATATATAAAACTATATGTAACATAATTATTAATTAAATGATAAGTTATTTTAATCATTATTTATATTTTTAGCTTATAAAAAAAAGAAATAAGATATTTTTTATAAATTAAATAATGAGCCCATGAATTTTGACTAAATATTTTCAAAAACAAAAAACTTATTAAAAACATTTTTAACATGTTTTTATTATTTTGTCAAAATTAGCACCTTTATTTTATTATTATTTTTTTCTTTTCACCAACCATTTTTACCTATAAATACATAGCTCCTCATTCATATTTTCTTGCCAAAAACTAAAACTTAAGTTGTTCTCTCAAAACATTGAAGAAAATTTGAGGTACTTTCTATTTTTTTTTTAATATTGTCGATTATATTTATATTTATTGTATATTCTTTGTAAAATTCGAAATTAATTATGTTTATATGTTATAATTAGTATTATAAGTATTATGATGTATAAAAATAATTTTGATAATTTATGAAATATTATTTATAATTAAATACGAATTATGTAGTGTTTAAACGTAAAAACAATGTAAAATTCGTAATAAATACTTTTAACCAAAAATAAAATATATATAATTTTTTTATGAGTTTATAAAACTTATATAGATCTAAAAAAATTATAAAAATAATTACTTGGGTCAAATTGGTAATTATTATATAATTAAACTCTATTATTATGTAATTCGAAGGTAAATTAAGAATAAATATTAAATAATAAAAAATATTTTTTAAATATTTTTTCTACAGGTTATTATACTGATAGAAACTTATAAAAATTATAAAAATAATTGTTTGGGTTTATTTAGTAATTATGTAGAATTAAACTTTTTTTGTGAATAAATTAAAGGGTAAAAACAAAAATAAATATAAAAATATAATAAAAACATTTTCTTAAATTTTTCTACTAATATATATGATTAACTAAGACTATAAAAATTATGTATATAATTTTTACATATTTAATTAATTATTTAGACATTTTTGGAAAATGTTCGATTAATAAAACACTATTATTTTTGAAGTAATTTAGGTATTTATTTAAAGGTAATTATATTTAATATATATAAGACATACTAAGGTATAATAACTAAATATTAAATAATACTTAGGTTATATTATCACATATATAATTATTAAGTACATTAATAATTCGTTGTGTGTATACACCTAAAGTGAAGGTTAATCAAAGATAATGTACAATTCATGTGAACTTCATCGCTACTCACGGTCGTAAGTGAATGATGTCTAGGTTGCCATTTATGGGTAAGCTTGTGAATCTCGAATGCCATGACATAGATTCTGGTCAAGAATCCTGGGCCCCCGGTTACATCTGGTCATTCCTGACTTATTTGATAACAACGAAGTTTGAGTAAAGTTGTACAACGTCTTGCTAAAGATTAACCTGAACTTTCTAAAATTGAAAAAATTACTATAAGTGGAAACTTTTCATAAATAGTAACCTTCCGAAAATGGAAATTCTTTATTGAACCATTACTATCAATATAGTACTATATACTATTGTCTGTTAGGCGATGTCTGATCATACGTCCTATCTCTAGGTTGAGATCTTGGTCACGTCCTTCCGCTCAATTCTTTCGTGGAATACTCTTTGTGCTACTAAGGTGAACTTCATAGCCCCACTTTTTACTGTTTCATAACTGTTTTACAACTTTTGGGGTGAGAAACATGCTTACTTTATAACTGTTTTACGCTTAGACACAAGTACTAAATTGTTAACTATGCTGTCATGCTTTGATTCATGCTAAATCCCTACCGTAATATCGTCAATTGCTACGTTTAAATGCAAACTTAATTATTGTGAGTAGGCCTATTGAGAGTAACGTCTCTAACCATTCGACCGTTAGTCTTTGGTTACATAATAATGATTTCACGACACTGACAGTACAAGGTGTCATAGGGTAAACTTGTTTAGTAGCGATATTACAAAATGCAGCAACACTTTTAGATTGATATTTCTATATCAATCAACTTTAAACTAAATCTTGTGGTCTAAAACTTTGGATATTATTTATAAATCTATGAATTTCACTCAACCTTTTTGGTTGGCACTTTAAGCATGTTTTGTCTCAGGTAATGATTGATCTAGCTGCTACTTGCTACTAGATGATTGATGTATGCTTTGCTGCTTGCATGGAATCCATCATTCATATTTATCATTTTATTTAGACATTTTCCATTTACTGTACTCTTATGATGTAAAACTTTGAATAATGCTTTCGCTGTTTATTTAATAAATAAAACGTCTCATTTAGAGTCGTTCTCGTTTGTACAACTGTGATTTGATATAATTAGTCACAAATACCCTAGGCCCTATTTGGGGGTATGACAGATTGGTATCAGAGCAGGCTGTTGTAGAGAACCAGGATTGCATTTTATGTGTGCCTTATACAATTAGGTACCTTAGCAATGTAGGACTACAACTTTTCTTGACTATAGTGCCTTTAATTGTTGCCTTAAACTGTTAAATGCTACACTATACTTTAGAAACTTTACTTATCTTAGAATGCCGAGCCAACCTAAGAACTCTGCTCACTTTCCTAAGTACTATTCAATTCCGCCACCACATTTAAATGCCACACCGTTCTCGACATTCCTATGTCATCTATCATAGTTTTGTGTATTACATATGTATTACATGAAATGTTATCCATGATTTTTGAAACTCCTATATTTGTTACTATTCATACTCAAACATATATAACCTCCTTGTTATATCACGTACCTATATGCTTTATGCCTTTATGCATCGGTTTGTGAACCGAAAAATGTCATTGAGTTGTCGAGAATCTCAAAGACATTATAATGTCATCACTACTCATATTCATTACTTTTAAATCTTTGATTTCTCGTTATTTTTTATCATTGAATTTTCTTGACGGATGGCGTCTACGAAACTCTAGAAGAGAAGGGTTTGGATTATCGATTTAAAGGATCCTATAGCTCAAGCCCCTAGACCTGAATAGGCCATTACGAATTGAAAGTCTTTAATCGAAAGATTATCAGATTACATACTTATCATTTTATGATCTCGACACGTCATACTGCTATTATTGGAGTATAGACACATCATATCTTATTATATCTTATCATATCTATCTTAATAGACTTTGTATAACACTTTTTCTAAATTTTCTCAGTAAATTAAGGAAATCTTTTTGCTATATATACGTATATCAAGAAGACAAATATATCATTCAATATTCAACACTCATCTTATAACAAAAACCCTTATTCCGATCAGATAATATGGATTTCTCACTTGATTCCTCGAACTCCTCAAGCTCTAATGGCAGCGTAACCGAAATGAACCAACCAATTAGTCATCACCTTTTCTGGATGAATTGGGGGTGGGTTCGTAGTCTACTTAATCAATGGAGAAGTGAAGAAGGTGATCCTTTTCACCCACCACATTGCCCTATTGGCGAATAACCTGAAGCACTTACCGGCGAACCCGTTCGGAACACTATTTTCACCCTTATTTCCAGGATATCCCGTCACGAATATATAATATCTAGAATTTCAGATCTTATTCATCCCCTTGTTCGAACCGCCAATCATCCCGGAATAATAGAAGAAGTCAACGAGCTTCGCCCTCGGGTAGTAGCTTTGGAAAATATGGTGCAAAACCTACGAGCACCAGCAGCAGCACCAACAGCATAACCAGCACCACCAGTACCATCAGCATCACCGCCAACAGCATCAGCTTCACCAACAACAACATCTGCATTCTACGCCTCAAATCACACTCAGTACCTCAAACATTAACATCATACGCCCCATAGATACCAAGGAATATTAGTAATAATGAGTTAAGATGTATTGACTCATTCTTCCTGAAGAATTATATATGTATACTTTATATATATATGGTTTGGAACAATAATAAATCTTTTCATACTAAGCTATTACGTGTGAATCTTAACTAGTAAATACTACTCGGTTAATTCATATCACTAATATGCTATGATGTACATCCTTCGTTAATGACTTAACAATCGTTAATCACTACTTCAGCACACTACACTCCATTTTCATAATAAATCAAGTGTATTATTCAAATACATGTTTGATTTTACACTTCCATTTTCGATGTACTCAAAACTTTCTAGAAAACATTATTCGTGCCTTATGAATTTCACAAGAAATCCACGAGCACCAACATCATATACCGAGATATATCAATAACAATGAACGATGAAGTATTGATTCATAACTTCATTAGCGAAATATTTCGCGACAATTATGAAATCTCTAAGGTTTTGGAGATTATTAATTCTCATTTTAACCGTAAATCAAATGAGTTTAATATTATATTAACTCATTAAATCCATGATTACATCTGAAAGAAAATATATATGTACGTATATTTTCATAAAGATTGTAATTAAATATTCTGTTGTACAAACTGTTGACGGTGAAAATATTTTAACGGGTAGGTAATACCCGAGAAATATTTATATCTCACATTAATATGTTACACCGTACATTCTTCAATTCTGATTCAACAGTCATTAACTATACTACTTACATCCACATATGTATCCGTTCACTAAAGAACAACCATTTTCATATAAATTCAAATACATATTCTGATTTTGACATATCGGAATTTAAGTAAAGCTTTAGCAAGTGTTATCTTCTTAAAGATCACTATATTCATGAATTATATTCATTCGTATTCTATGATGAATTATCACATCAAACCACCGAACTTACCATTCCTTACTTTTGAAAATCACAAACATTTCTTCGTCAACTGTTAGATCCATTGATGGATGCATCTTACGCTTAAACACTTCAAATTCAAAATTTTTGAAAACATCCTTTGAATCTTGACGATCATAATCAGCGTTCAATCATCTAAAAACGAAATTTCTTGAAACCATCTCAGATTGATACCGACGATTCAAATATGGCTGCATTAAATGCAGAGAAAACAGCAAAATTGTAGATGGCCTAAATGGCCAGGAGTTTGATGATAAAGAATGGGGTATTGGGAACACTCGATAGAAAATTTGGTACTGAAAAACGGATTGAGCAAACCATGAAGGAGACCGTAGACAAATCACAAGGACTAAACCTGTAATCAAAGAATCTAGATGATTCGATTTCTGATGAAAATCACAAAAGATCTTCTTACGCATTCTAAATCCTTACAGAAGAATTTTCCTCGCTATCATTTGATCTTAGAAAATTCTAAGATATCATCGTATCTTTCGTTATAAATATCCTCCATATTTCTGAAGATACATTCATAACTATTCTTGTCCAAAATTATTTATCACTTCGCACTATCTGTGTTACATAATAAAGGAAACTGTTTTAGTTTCTATATTTCTGTAACATACAAGTTTAAATTTTTAATGATTTGAAGTAGTGTTGGGAATTGAAGCATGAGTTAGTATAATATAATGACGTCAGGCCAACGTGATTATATTACAGTAAGTCATGCTAAATTTTTAATGGAAGATGATGATTCATAGACTTTATAATCATCATTTGCCATGTTAAATGACTTTTACATTCTACTTAACCTCTGAACATATCAAGAACATATATTCTTGATAGTTCTATCCTTAGTAATTCTGGTAATTTGACAAATCAAATCGTGCTATTACCTTTCCTTCTGCTTTGTATATTACGATCATTCGAAACTCCATACCTACGAATTCTGGACCATTATTCGCTTGACTTGAAGTCGGGAAGGAAAAACAAGAGCATAGAGCTCCGACATATAAGGGAGAATATAAAGCCCGATAACAACACGAAAATTACAAACCGTGTATATCAGTGCGTATAGCAACATAAAGACACAGAAGAATTAAAAACACTATAACCTCAAGGTAATTGTAGAAGTAAATAGATTCCTCTGGGGGTAAATGAAAAAGAAGAATGACAGAAACGATAGTCAGAAAAATATACAGGATAAGAACTGGATGAAGCATTTTCACAATCTTTGGAAGTGTGAATCGAGAAAGAAATTTCAGAAGTGGTGAAGATAATGAAACAGAAGAAGCTAATTTATAGCAAAATTCCAGACACAACAATCAAGGCAATTTTAATTTCCTTAATTACCGGAGAATCAAATCTTATACAGATTATAAATATTTTCTTTAAATCCCTTGAATTCCGGAAATCAACTTTAATTACGGCAAGAGTTAAAACAAATCTTTATTTTCCTCATTTCATTTTTTTTTACGATAGCTTCACTCATACTCTTCACGTAATCGAATTGTTTTATTACTCAATAGTGATAAAACTCTATTTTCCAACTCATATCCGTCATGAAAACATACTTATTATCAACCATGACGATCTCGGTCAAATTTCGGGACGAAATTTCTTTAACGGGTAGGTACTATAACAACCCTCATATTTCCATACTTGAATTGACTAATTTGCCCCTAGGGTTGTTATCCATACTTAATATATGATTAAATTCGACGTTGATTAAATATTTTTTTTTTGTCGACACGTTTTGTTAACTAAAGTTTATACTAATTATATAAAATAACTTTAGTTAATATTAATATTAATGTGTATTATATATAAAACTATATGTAACATAATTATTAATTAAATGATAAGTTATTTTAATCATTATTTATATTTTTAGCTTATAAAAAAAAGAAATAAGATTTTTTTTTATAAATTAAATAATGAGCCCATGAATTTTGACTAAATATTTTCAAAAACAAAAAACTTATTAAAAACATTTTTAACATGTTTTTATTATTTTGTCAAAATTAACACCTTTATTTTATTATTATTTTTTTCTTTTCACCAACTATTTTTACCTATAAATACATGGCTCCTCATTCATATTTTCTTGCCAAAAACTAAAACTTAAGTTGTTCTCTCAAAACATTGAAGAAAATTTGAGGTACTTTCTATTTTTTTTTAATATTGTCGATTATATTTATATTTATTGTATATTCTTTGTAAAATTCGAAATTAATTATGTTTATATGTTATAATTAGTATTATAAGTATTATGATGTATAAAAATAATTTTGATAATTTATGAAATATTAATTATAATTAAATACGAATTATGTAGTGTTTAAACGTAAAAACAATGTAAAATTCGTAATAAATACTTTTAACCAAAAATAAAATATATATAAATTTTTTATGAGTTTATAAAACTTATTTAGATCTAAAAAAATTATAAAAATAATTACTTGGGTCGAATTGGTAATTATTATATAATTAAACTCTATTATTATGTAATTCGAAGGTAAATTAAGAATAAATATTAAATAATAAAAAATATTTTTTAAATATTTTTTCTACAGGTTATTAGACTAATAGAAACTTATAAAATTATAAAAATAATTGTTTGGGTTTATTTAGTAATTATGTAGAATTAAACTTTTTTTGTGAATAAATTAAGGGTAAAAACAAAAATAAATATAAAAATATAATAAAAACATTTTCTTAAATTTTTCTAATAATATATATGATTAACTAAGACTATAAAAATTATGTATATAATTTTTACATATTTAATTAATTATTTAGACATTTTTGGATAATGTTTGATTAATAAAACACTATTATTTTTGAAGTAGTTTAGGTATTTATTTAAAGGTAATTATATTTAATATATATAAGACATACTAAGGTATAATAACTAAATATTAAATAATACTTAGGTTATATTATCACATATATAATTATTAAGTACATTAATAATTCGTTGTGTGTATACACCTAAAGTGAAGGTTAATCAAAGATAATGTACAATTCATGTGAACTTCATCGCTACTCACGGTCGTAAGTGAATGATGTCTAGGTTGCCATTTATGGGTAAGCTTGTGAATCTCGAATGCCATGACATAGATTCTGGTCAAGAATCCTGGGCCCCCGGTTACATCTGGTCATTCCTGACTTATTTGATAACAACGAAGTTTGAGTAAAGTTGTACAACGTCTTGCTAAAGATTAACCCGAACTTTCTAAAATTGAAAAAATTACTATAAGTGGAAACTTTTCATAAATAGTAACCTTCCGAAAATGGAAATTCTTTATTGAACCATTACTATCAATATAGTACTATATACTATTGTCTGTTAGGCGATGTCTGATCATACGTCCTATCTCTAGGTTGAGATCTTGGTCACGTCCTTCCGCTCAATTCTTTCGTGGAATACTCTTTGTGCTACTAAGGTGAACTTCATAGCCCCACTTTTTACTGTTTCATAACTGTTTTACAACTTTTGGGGTGAGAAACATGCTTACTTTATAACTGTTTTACGCTTAGACACAAGTACTAAATTGTTAACTATGCTGTCATGCTTTGATTCATGCTAAATCCCTACCGTAATATCGTCAATTGCTACGTTTAAATGCAAACTTAATTATTGTGAGTAGGCCTATTGAGAGTAACGTCTCTAACCATTCGACCGTTAGTCTTTGGTTACATAATAATGATTTCACGACACTGACAGTACAAGGTGTCATAGGGTAAACTTGTTTAGTAGCAATATTACAAAATGTAGCAACACTTTTAGATTGATATTTCTATATCAATCAACTTTAAACTAAATCTTGTGGTCTAAAACTTTGGATATTATTTATAAATCTATGAATTTCACGCAACCTTTTTGGTTGACACTTTAAGCATGTTTTGTCTCAGGTAATGATTGAGCTAGCTGCTACTTGCTACTAGATAATTGATGTATGCTTTGCTACTTGCATGGAATCCATCATTCATATTTATCATTTTATTTAGACATTTCACATTTACTGTATTCTTATGATGTAAAACTTTGAATAATGCTTCCGCTGTTTATTTAATAAATAAAACGTCTCATTTAGAGTCGTTCTCGTTTGTACAACTATGATTTGATATAATTAGTCACAAATACCATAGGCCCTATTTGGGGGTATGACAATAAGTGGGTGCATAATCCTCGGGTGAGGCTAAAATTGACGATAATGAGTGTAAAACAGTGGTTCTGGCTCATAATATAGCATGTGTTGATCATAATGTTGTTGTTGTTCAGGTTGTGGTTCTGGTTGTGGTTCTTGATCAGGTTCTTGTTCAGGTGGTCTAGACGATGATGCACCGTCTGTATCTATATTTCTTTGCAAAACATATTAAATACAAAATTTGTGCATCAAAATATGCATTAGTGTTAGCAAAATAACAAATTAAAACAATTACAATAACATGTTTAATCCATATTAAACTTATACTCATTTTCATATTTTTATCAATTCTACAATTTTTCAAATAAGCATATATGAAAAGGTATACAAAGTTCATAAGCATTCAACTCAAATAACATGTTAAAATAACCATTACTAGCAATTAAACAAGTTTCAAATGGCAATTACATCAATTTAATCAAGTTCATGAATTTTAGACTTAAAAAGTCCACTTTGATGTTTAAAAATCATGTTTAGGATCAAAGTTTGGATCATTTAGCTACCTAAACATGTTACACTACTTAATTTAGCAATAATTCATAATAAAAATCGACAATAACCTGTTTATATAAAAAAAACCCAAATTGCTCAAGAACACAAACCCTAGATTTCTAAAATTTTTGAAGTTTAAGGCTTCAAATCATGACAAATAGCATCAATCTAGGTTATACAAGCATAATATATTAACAATTTAACTCTAATTAAGCTAGAAATCATCAAAATTAAATTAGGACAATTAATTGTAATTATCACAAAAATTAGAAAATTTAGGAGTTTAGGGGTGAAATTTCTACCTTTTTGCTTCCCTATCTGAAGAAAGGCATGATTAGAACGGATTATAGCACGAAATTTGGATGATTTTGGTTTAAAATTGAAGATTTTAGGGTGTTTGTGTGTGTTCGTTCGTGGATGTGTGTGTGTAAGTGTGAGATAGAGAAGCAGCTCGTCTGCTTTTGATCCTGGCCAGATTTTAGGCTCCATGCGATCGCATGGTTTACAAGGCCTAACCCCATGCTATCGCATGGGGTGTATTTTCTTTTTTTTTTTTATAAAAACCTTTTACTTATAAAACAAATAATTAATTAATTTAAAATTTTGTTTCTTTTTAGATTGAGGGCATTTCGGTACATTGACCTAGTTCGTCCCTCTACAAAATTTTTAAAATTTGTCATTTCAAAGCGATTGTTTTAAAAGCAAAGATTTTTGGGTTTTTTTTAATGTTTTTGGCATACTTTAAATCAATAAGATTAAAAATAATGATAATAAAATTTCTCGTCCCGCCCTCGGGTAAAGCAATTTCGGTTCCATAACCTAGTCTTCAACTTTCGACGAATTTTAAATATCAAATTTTTAACTTAATGAAATAAAGTACATTTTTGTTTTTAAATTCACACCAAACTTAAATTTAAAATGCATATTAAAATTTCATATAAATATTAATAATATTTATACATTGGTTTTACAATAATATAGTTATATATTAATTTTAAAAATAAGGTAAAAATAAAAAAATAAAAATCTTTTTGGTCTTTTATCCCACTTTAATCAATCAAATATTATCAAAAATATACGTCCCTCTTTTGGGTAAAGTAATTTCGGCTATATTACCTAGTTTTACGCCTGACGAATTTTTGAAATATTTTAAATTGATTGATTAAAGATATTTATACCTTATGAATAAACAGTAAATTTCGCAGTGATGAATTAAATTTTTGTATGATATCAATAATTTCGGTTTCGCATACCTAATTTTATTGAATATCAATTTAATACTTTATAACGAACGATTCAGCGTTGATTATCAAAAGGTTAAAAGCAATAAATAAAAACAAATAAAAACTGTACATACTTACCTGTGAGATGGAATTCTCAGAGACCTGCTTTAGCCGACTCATAGGAGAGTCGTTCGATTTGGTTATCCATAGCTACATAAGCGTAACCTCGAATTTTCAATAAATTTTCTTCTAAACATATGAACGGTCCTTCTCTGCATAGAGTAACGAACTCGGTATTGGAATGTGTTTGATTGTTTGAACATTTCCCTTCGTGTGACCATTTTCCGCATTTATGACATCTTTCAAGGTGTTGTACTCTTCTTTTTGTTGCGGATTTTGATTTTCCTTTACCAAAATGTGTCTTATTATGATTCTTCCTGAGTTCTTTCCTTACTTCGTCCATTTTTCCTCTTATGAATGATACCAGTTCATTCGGAAAAGTGTTATTATTACGTTTAGTAATCATAGCGTGTAGTAGTAGACCATGGTTCAGATCAAAGGAATTCTTCATCTCGTAAAACCTAAAAGAAATAAAAATTCAGAATGGAGGGAGAAGACTAGTTCTTTAGGGTCTGCTAGGGAAAGACCATTCAGATTCCATTTTCGAAAACTACACGAAAATAGAACATCTAACTCTAACAGAAATACGGGATCTTAAAACATTCGAATCTTCCCACACTTAGTTAGCTGTGGTGTCGAAATTATGATTAAATTCATCTTCAACTTCCATTGGATTATCTATGTAATGTTTAATTCTGTGACCATTAACTTTAAATTCAATCCCATTTGAATTTATTAACTCTATTGTTCCGTATGGGAAAACTCTTTTGACTATGAATGGTCCAGACCATCTTGATTTCAATTTTCCAGGAAATAGCTTGAATCGTGAATTGAAAAGAAGAACTCGGTCTTCTTCCTTGAATTCTTTTGAACTTCTGATTCTTTTATCATGCCATTTCTTCATTCTTTCCTTATAGATTAACGAATTTTCATATGCCTCATGTCTTAATTCTTCTAATTCGTTTAGTTGACTTAACTGTAGACGTCCAGCTTCATGTAAATCAAGATTACATGTCTTCAAAGCCCAAAATACTTTGTGCTCAATTTCTACTGGAAGGTGACATGATTTTCCGTAAACGAGTTTAAAAGGTGTGGTGCCAATTGGAGTTTTGTAGGCTGTTCTAAAAGCCCAGAGTGCATCCTCCAATTTCATGGACCATTTCTTTGGATTCGATCCTATGTTTTTCTATAGAATACGTTTTAAAGCTCGGTTGGTATTTTCAACTTGTCCACTTGTTTGTGGATGATAAGCGGTTGAGATTTTATGAGTTACTCCATATCTTTCGAGAACTTTCTCAAGTTGATTATTACAAAAATGAGTACCCCGATCACTTATTAAAGCTTTTGGTGTTCCGAACCTAGCAAAAAGACGTTTTAGGAAGTTGACTACAACTCGTGCATCGTTAGTTGGGAGAGCTTGTACTTCCGCCCATTTAGATACATAATCAATGGCAACAAAAATGTAGAGATTATTATGAGATTTTGGAAATGGACCCATAAAGTCAATACCCCAAATGTCAAATACTTCACATACTTGAATGACATTTTGTGGCATTTCATCACGTTGACTTATTTTTCCGGCCCTTTGACATGCATCACAGGATTTACAAAGAAGGTGTGCGTCTTTGAAAATTGTAGGCCAATTGAATCCAGCGTCATAGACTTTCCTTGTTGTTAGTTGAGGCCCATAATGCCCTCCTGTTGGTTCTGTATGACAATGGTTTAAGATTTGACTAGCTTCATCCCCGAATAAACATCGGCGTATTATTCCATCGGGACAACTTTTGAATAAATGTGGATCTTCCCAAAAATAGTATTTTATATCACTAAAGAATTTCTTTCATTTTTGGTACGACAACCCTTTTTCAAGGAATCCACATACTAAGTAGTTTGCAAAGTCTGCAAACCATGGAATTTCATTATAATCGATTTTCAATAGATATTCATCAGGAAAGTTATCTTGTATGGTCGATTCGTTTAGAACTTCTAATTCAGGATTTTCAAGGCGAGAAAGATGATCAGCGGCGAGATTTTCTGCTCCCTTTTTGTCTCGGATTTAAATATCGAACTCTTGTAAGAGTAAGATCCAACGGATTAATCTTGGTTTGACATCTTGTTTTGAAAATAGGTATCTAAGAGCAGAATGGTCAGTATAGACCACCGTTTTAGCTAGAACGAGATATGAACGAAATTTATCAAAAGCAAAGACAATAGCAAGGTGTTCTTTTTCAGTAGTTGTGTAATTCGTTTGTGCTCCTTGTAACATCTTACTAGTGTAATAAATATGTTGAAATTGTTTTTCAATCCTTTGACATAAAACGGCTCCCATTGCAAAATCACTTGCATCGCACATGAGTTCAAATGGTAGATTCCAATTTGGAGTTATCATGATCGACGCATTAGTGAGTTTTTCTTTAAGAATATTAAAAGATTTGATGCATTCATCCGAAAAGATGAATGGAACATCCTTTTCTAGGAGTTTATTCATAGGAGTGGCAATTTGGGAATTGAGTATAGAAATGGTGAAAACTAATGGAACGAAAAAGGTAAATTTATAGTGAAAATATCAGACAGAGTAATTGAGGTAGATCACCGTATTTAATTAGAGAGATCTTAATTTCCTTATTCGCCGAAGAATCAAATCTTTTAGATTCCCAAGATTTTCTTTTAAATCCCTTGAATTCCGGAATTCAACCAAGGCAACGTCAAAAGTTAAAAACGAAACTTCATTTATTCATTTCACTCTTTTGTGATAGATTCATTCATGCTCTTCGAATAATCGAATTATTTTATCGGTATTATTCAATCATGATAAAACTCTATATATCAACTCATATTCGTCATGAAAATATTTTTTATTGTTAGCCATGACCACCTCACTCAAATTTCGGGACGAAATTTCTTTAACGGGTAGGTACTGTGATGACCCGGGAATTTCTGACCAAATTTAAACTTAATCTTATATGATTTCGACACGATAAGCAAAGTCTGTAATGTTGAGTCACAAATATGTTGAACTGTTTCATATATTCGTTTGACTTTCGACCATTCCCGACGATTCACGAACAACTATTTGTAAATATATAACATATATATTTAGATAGGTATTTATAATTTGAAATATAATTTAGAATATTATATAATATGAATATTAAGATTTTTATTGTAAAATAAATAAAATAAAATGCTATTAATGGAAACTATAGAATATATAGATATATATAAATATGTATATAAATATTATTTGTAAATATATAAAATTATATTAAATCTATTTGTTTAAAAATATATAATATATTTGTTTTGGTAATTAACTTTGCTATTTTAAAACTGTTATATATAGAAATGGAATATAAATGATTTCGAGCTTAATTAGTAAACGTCAGTAATACCCGGTTGACGTTTCGTTAACGTTCATATAGATTTAATATAAGTCTATGATGGATTAAAATAAAAGTTGAACTGCAAATCGATTACGAAGATTTTAGATTTGTTAAAAGTATTTTTACCTTTTCAAGTTTAAATATTGGTACTCCGTACATATAAATCGGAACAGAAAATAAATAATTTTCGAACCTTTTTGATCAGGTTTCATTCAGGTAATGAGTGAAATAATTAATTATATTTAATCTAAAAATTTGGGATTTTTAGGAACACTTTTATACGTTAACTGTTTAGCAATGGACATGATATATCCATTCGAGATAAACTGTCGGTAATATACAAACGAATTAGTTTCACGGGAATTTCATTTGTGTTATTGTTGTTGCCTTGTCACTACCCAATATCATATTATATACATATATGTATGATATATGCAAACATGATTATCTGTTTTTGTTTCCTACTTCTATCACAGCCATCCACCCATATATACACATGAATACTATATATCTATTTCTGTTTTCGACAACCAATGGAACTATGATACAACCACCTTCCAACGATCACTTTTATCACCACCATTTAACCGTCATCACTAAAGCACCACCACAATCTCATCACCAATCCTCACCATAACCAAGAACCCCAACGGCTTGAAATGTTGCTGTTTGAAAGCTCCATCACCACCTTAACATCATCACCTTCAACAAACTCAAACCACCATCAACTTTATCCATAATCATCGTGAACCACCACCACTTTCAACATTTTTTTTACCCGATCGTATAACATCATCCTCACCATCATGTTGTTACTATTTCCCTATTTCTGTTTCGGTCAGTTGAAACCACCATCATTTAACCGATACACTACTGCAAAAACCCATTTATCATTCGCTATTACTATTGCAACAATTATCATGTTCTTTTTCTGTATTTCGAATCAAACACCACAACTGCAGCTTCACAGTTACTGTTTCTGTCAAAGATCACCATCAAAACGCCATCAACAACCATTCAAAGCTACGGTTTTGTTGGTTCCTGTTTGATCATGAAGCAGTATACTGCTACTGATTTGTGCAGCGGGGTGTACAAAATACTATTAAATTTTACAATGAAATACTATTAAATATGATACAATTTTACACAAGATATTTATTTATTTATAGAATGGATATACTTAAACCTTGCTACAACACTTATAGGCAGTGTACCTAATCGTACAGTAGTGTAGTTTTTAGTAAGTCCAGTTCGTTCCACGGGGAAAAAATCTTTAAACAAAGCTTAACGCTATATTAGTTTTATTTTATAAAAATACAAATATATATATAAGTAATATTATTATTATAAAGGGGGGGGGGGGTTTACCGTTTAATGACCGGTTTTTCGATTTTAAAAACTTAAGTCGCAGTTAAAACCAAATGTAAAATATTAAAAATAAATACAAGACTTAATTTAAAGCGTAAAGTAAATAACGATAATGAAATTGTGATAAATAAAAGTGCGATAAAATAAACTTGCGATAATTAAAAAGTACGATAATTAAAAGTGCAATTAAATACAATAACAATAAATAAAAGTGCGATAATTAGAAGTGCAATTAAATATAAAATAAAGGAAATTAAATATGAAATAAAAGAATTATGCTTATTTAAACTTCCGTAATCATGATGTTTGACGTGTTGATTTTAGTTTTATGCCCATGGGTTAATTATCCTTTGTCCTGGATTATTTAATATGTCCGTCTGGTTTTTGTCCATAACAGTCCATCAGTCATAAATATAAAGTGCGAGTATCCTCGTCAAATTATCCTATTTCCCGAATTTAAATATTCCAACTAATTGGGGACTTAAACTGTAACAAGATTTTAATACTTTGTTTAATAATTACACCAGGTTATCGACTGCGTGTAACCCAAAGTTTTAATACTTTGTTATCAATTATGCCAAGTGTCCTTGTACATAATTTCACCCCTGTTTTAATAATTCTAGTGACTATTAATCCATTCCCGTGTCCGGTTAAATGAACGATTATTCGTACATATAAATACCCCGCCCATCGTGTCCGATCGAGTGTATATGGTTATTTATAGGGACGTCCAATTGTAAATCTTTATATTAAAATTAACAAATTATCATTTAGTTAAACAAATATAAAGCCCATTAATAACCCATAGTCTAATTTCCACAAGTGTCGTTCTTTTATTCAAACCCCAATTATGGTACAAAGCCCAATTACCCAATTTTAATAATTAGCCCAACATCATGATTACTTCGGCTTAAATAAGCATAATAATAACTTAGCTACGAGACATTAATGAAAATAATATAAACATAACTTACAATGATTAAAAATAGCGTAGCGTTACACGGACAGAATTTCGACTTACACCCTTACAACATTCGCTAACATACCCTTATTATTAGGATTTAAAATTAAAATTAAAATTAAAATATAAATTATATATATATATTTACGTATATATTGAGAGAGAGATAGATTATGGATATTAAAAACGATCAGAATTCGTTGGGTTTTATAGGGATTTTCAAATTTGGCTGCTCCGCAACTCGCGGCATTTTTGCTCTTCAAACTCCGCGAGTCGCGGAGTTTGAAATTCCAGCTCACTCCAATTTGGATCTTAGTCTGCCGACGGTTTATTATATAAATATAATATATATATAATTTATATAATTAATTATATATTATATTATATTATATTTATATACATAGTTAACTTGTAATTTTTAGTCCGTTGCGTCGAGCGTTGAGAGTTGACTCTAGTCCCGGTTCCGGATTTTTGAACGTCCTTGCGTACAATTTAATATCTTGTACTTTGCATTTTGAATCTTGTACTCTTGTAATTTTGAGACGTTTCTCATCAATAATTGGAACCTTTTTTATTGTATTTTGTACTTTTGAGCTTTTTGGTCATTTGCGTCTTCAATTCGTCGAATCTGTCTTTTGTCTTCACCTTTTATTATTTAAACGAATATCACTTGTAAATAGAACAATTGCAACAAAAAGCTTGTCTTTCTTGAGGAATAATGCTATGAAATATATGTTCGTTTTTAGCATTATCAAATATTCCCACACTTGAGCGTTGCTTGTCCTCAAGCAATATAGTCTTGAAATACTAGAATCACTTCTTTATTCTTCACACTTTGTACATCAGTGATTTCTTTACGGCGGTATAAACAATGGTAGTAACGGTATGGTTTACAGTCCCACATGACTATAAAAATTTAGATCCTTTAAGGAAATAGGATCTTTATGAAAACATTTGATCTTTTCGAAAATTCAATCTAGTTTTTACCCTAGATAAGTTTTCCGGAATAACCCTTCACCGGTGTTTGCAAATTCTTTTTGTGGGTTTAGTGGGTTTAGTGGGTTTCAGATTTGAAAATTTTAGCTCAAAACTTGTTGTTTTGTGTCACCCACTTGCTAACCTTGTATTAGGAAAGCAACACGTCCAGTATACTTGCTCCGTATATTACCTTTCGATAAACTACCGTCCAGTTGTAAAGGAAAGCGTTGAACAAGCAACTGTTAAGGCAATGTCCCCTGACATGCTTTTAATTATGGTCTATAACGTGTCGGATTCAATTACTATCCTTGGTAGGAGCAATAGTAAAGCTCACCCTTATAATTTTTCGGTATGGCACAAGGTCCTGTCTTTGACCATGCTATGCAACCACCGTTCTTACGGTTGACACTCAATTTGGTTCAGATGACCTAATGAATTCCAGGTGAATTCCTAGGATTTTACGTTCAATGGTAATGAACGCATTGAAAATAGGTTTTCAGAAAACAAATCGGTTTGAAATTTTGATCAAAATATTTTCTCGTTCAAGCTCGAGTTTAGATATCATTGAATTCTATGAGTTTGTAATTCTCAATCTTTAAGGTCAATCTCAAGGATTGAGTAATATCAGGCTTAAAAGCTGATTTTTAATCTTTAAGGAGATTATCCTTTCTGGGGATCTGATTCATTAGTCTTATCCAGCTAATTTGCACGGCGTCCTCCCTATTTTACAAGACAGATCCTCTCATGGTTAGGATAAGTCTGACCACTTGGCGACCCTATTTTATGCTGAGGTCCATGGATTTCCTGCTGATTTTAGTGATGACTTTTCTAGATTTTTCGTCAACCTACAGCTGGTCTGGACGACAACTTCATGACCTAAATCAAGAAGCGCGTTTCTTTTTCGGAAGACTTTACTTCCTTTTAAATGATGGAATTTCGTGTAGATCCATCTTTCTTACAGTAATTCGGGTAAAATTTTTTAGTTTAGTCCAAAGCAAAAGTATCTTTAATATGTGACATATGTTTAAAATAACTTGGTAAATTTTCCCACACTTGGCTTTTATTTTCCTTTTTATTGTCCTCTATTCCATTTTAAATGAATTCTAACATTTTGGTTTGTTTCTCAATTTATGTGCTTTCCGAGGTAACAATAATTTCGGTGTTAACACCTAGTTTTATCGTTCATAAATATGTATAAACATGATTTTGAGTTCATTTAATTGAAAATTTTGAAAAATTTTACTAGAATTGGGTAGTCAGTATATAAGACTAGGGTTGTTCTTTATTATCAGAGAGCACTAGATTCTAATACAACTACTACTAGTATTTTTAATGGTAACCAAGTGTTTAAGATAAAAATTTTAAAAATCCGAAATAATTTAACCCTTTCCCACACTTAAGATCTTGCAATGCCCTCATTTGCAAGAAATCAATAACAATTTAAATTATTGAGGGTGATTAGCGTAGAAAAATGATTAAATTTTACCAAAGTTTCCAAACATATTGACATTTGTTTTCTGAATGATAAATGGTGCATATCATTTGTTCATTCCGTCTTGTTGTTATTTCACATATATTTTGCATCTTGTCATCAAAATTAGTTGCTTTTGCTGAACTTAATGCCAGTTTTTGAAAATGCGTTGTTTTACCCTGTTGTGTACATAAGATAAACTGCAAACATATATACATATTTTTGAAGTTTGGTATATTACCCCACATTCAAAAATTATTAAAATCTAATAATAAAAGTTAGAAAATTATAAAAACTATTACAATATCAACATAAGTGCTAAATGTAGTAGCATTGCAAAAATAAAATAAATAAAACTAAATAAACTAGGGTTGTTACTGATACCAGTAGGGGTTCCATGCATAACCATATGTGTTATAAAATGCTTCAGCTGGGTTATAAGTAGGATACGGTGCTTGCATCTCTATAGACCAGGGAGGAAATATGGGCGTTGGAGTAGGAATATAGTTTCTGCCTATATGTTGGCAATGAGCTATGATTTGGTTTTGATGAACTTGCCAATCTTCAAATGCTCGATGTCTAGCATTTTCATACTCTTGTGAAGCTATAAACCTTTGCATTTCTGTCATTTCATTTCCCCCTCCCATATTACCTTGCTGTTGATTTCTCTCAACCTGTGGATGTCTACCATTATATCGTACTGCGGCGTTATTTCGCCTCTTCAAAACCTTAGCACCATGATATACATTTAAACCAATTGTATTGTGGGGTTCTGGTTCTTCGATTAATAATCCCCCCCGACTTATATCCACATTGAGATATTTAGCAATCAAAGTAATAAATATACCACCTCCTATTATACTGTGCGGTCTCATCCCCCTAACCATAGCTGATAAATAATAACCCACACAATAAGGTATACTTACAGCGCTTTGTGGGTCTCGAATACACATGTGGTAAAACAAATCCTGTTCATTTACCTTTTCCTTATTCTTACCTCGTTGTGTAATCGAATTGGCTAAAAACCTGTGAATTACTCTTAATTCAGCTCTATCTATATCCAAATAAGAGTAATTTCCCCCTTTAAATAGGTGATGGCTAGTCATTTGACTCCATACACCATGCGTATCAAAACTTTCGTCTATCCTCCTACCATTTAATATCAACCCTCGACAATCGTCATATGCTAACTCCTCAGGCATATATATACGTAAGGCCTGAGCCATGTCTAGTAGAGACATGTGGCGCATCGAACCTCCTAACAAAAATCTAATAAAAGATCGATCGGTTAAACTATCTACCCGATCATTTATTTCTATACTACACAATAATTCTTCACACCATACTTTATATACAGGTCTACGCATGTTGAACAAACGTACCCAGTCGTTAAAAGTAGAATTACCATACCTCTGTGTAAGTAATTCTCTAATTGGCTCGGCCAATTCTACAGCTTCTAATGGTCCCCATTCTATTACCCTAGGTACTTCAACAGCTTTAGAATGAAGAGTGTGCAAGCCCCTTTGGTATTTTGGATAATCTATCCAACGTCTGTCGAATCTCAAGTTCGGGTGCAAATTTTCCACGTGCATATCTGAAAATGTCATAACTGGATGAGGTATATCTTGTTTATAATAGCTATCAACATCCTGTTGTTCCGCATTCTCAGGAGGAACAATGCGAGCTTGGGATGAAGATTCACCCCTTTCAGTCTGCAAAACACATCAAACACATTTTTTGTGCATCCAAATATGCATTAGTGTCAGAAAAATCATCAATCAAAATAATTAAATGACATGTTCTATTTATATCAAACTTATGCTCATTTTCATATTTTTATCAAATCTACACTTTTTCAAATAAGCATATACGAAAATGTTCGCCAAGTTCATAAGCATTCAACTCAAATAACATGTCAAAATAATCATTATTAGCAATTAAACAAGTTTCAAATGGCATTATCTCTTAAAAATCAAGTTCATGAATTTTAGACTTAAAAAAG
The DNA here is from genome assembly GCF_046630445.1 of Rutidosis leptorrhynchoides. NCBI lineage: Eukaryota > Viridiplantae > Streptophyta > Magnoliopsida > Asterales > Asteraceae > Rutidosis > Rutidosis leptorrhynchoides. Next base: position 108,089,802 of record NC_092340.1, on the reverse strand, counting down.
TCCACTTTAATTCTCAAAAATCATGTTTAGGCTCAAAGTTTGGATCATTTAACTACCTAAACATGTTACACTACTTAATTTAGCAATAATTCGTGACAAAAATCGGCCATAACCTGTTTATATCAAAAAGCCCCAAATTTGCTCAAGAACACAAACCCTAGATTACTCAAAATTTGAAGTTTAAGGCTTCTAATAATGTTAAATAGTATCAATCTAGGTTATACAAGTATAATACATAAACAATTTAAGCATAATTACACTAAAAAGCATCAAAATCGAATTGGGTATAAAATTCCTCAAGAACACTAATTTTCGGATTAATTGGTGTTTAGGTGTAGAAATTTACCATTTTTCTTGAGTAATTCCTTGATACCATCCTTCTCAACATGATTTTAGTAAAAAATGTGATGAAAAATGGTGAAAAATTGTGAATTTCGGAGGTTTTTGTGTGTGTTTTTCGGGTGTTTTTTTCGCAGTTTTTGTGGATGGGGAAGGATACTGATCTGTTTCATGCGTTATATTTTTTTTTCTGTATTTTTAGTCCTCCGCGAGTCGCGGCATTCTACCTTTACAAACTCCGCGAGTCGCGGCTTTTTTTTTATTATATAAAAATCTTAACTTATAAAACAATTAATTAATTAATTTTAAAATTTTGTTTCCCTTGTTGTTTAGGATGAGGTCGTTTCGGAACGATGTCCTAGTCCGTCCCTCGACAAAATTTAAAAATTTGTCTTTTTTAAGCGATTGTTTTAAAAGCTTAGATTTTTGGGTTTTTTATAATGTTTTTGGCATACTTTAATTCAATAAGATTAAAAATAATGATAGTAAAAGTTCTCGTCCCTCCCTCGGGTAAAGCAATTTCGGTTCAACGACCTAGTCTTCAACTCACGACGAATTTTAAAAATCATATTTTTAACTTACGAAATAAAGTAAATTTTTGTTTTTAAATTCACACCAAACTTAAATTTAAAATGCATAAAAATAAAAAAAAATCACACCAAACTTAAATTTAAAATGCATAAAATTAAAAAAAAATCACACCAAACTTAATTAAAAATTCATATTATAAATTCACACCAAACTTAAATTATATTTTTGTTTTTATACATACAAACTTATATTAAAAATATTAATTTTCCAAATATTTACAATTTTAAAAGTTTACAATATTTATTTAATATTAATTTATTAATTTTAAAAACATGGTAAAAATTAAAAATCTTTTTGGCTTTTATCCCACTTTAATCAATCAAATATTATCAAAAATATGCGCCCCTCTTTTCGGTAAAGTAATTTCGGTTCCATGACCTAATTTAACACATGACGAATTTTTGAAATATTTTGTGTTGATTGATTAAAGATATTTATACCTTAAGAATAAACGTTAAATTTCGCAGTGATGTAATAAATTTTTGTATGATATCAATAATTTCGGTCGCAAGACCTAATTTCATCGAATACCAATTTAATTACTTTATAGCGAACAAATTAGCGTTTATTATCAAAAGGTTAAAAATAAAAATAAAAACTGTACAGACTTACCTGTGAAATATATTTCTTAGTGATATGCTCTAGCCCACTCATAAGATAGTCGGACTAATTGATTTTCCATGGCTACATAGGCGTAACCTCGAGCATTTAATGTTTTTTCTTCTAAACATATGAACGGTCCATCTCTGCATAAAGTAACAAATTCGGTGTTTGAATAAGTTTGATTATTTGAACATTTACCTTCGTGTGACCATTTTCCGCATTTGTGACATTTTTCAAGGTGTCGTGCTCTTCTTTTCGCTACGGATTTTGATTTTCCTTTACCAAATTGTGACTTATTATCTTCTCATCTGGATTCTTTTCTTACTCCGTCCAATTTACCTCTGATTAATGATACTATTTCACTCGGAAGTGTGTCATTATTACGTTTAGTGATCAAAGCGTGTAGCATTAGACCATGGTTTAGTTCACAGGAAGTCTTCATTTCGTAAAAACCTAAAAAAAATAAAAATTCAGAATGGGGGGAGAAGACTAGTTCTTTAGGGTCTGCTAGGGAAAGACCATTCGGGTTCCATTTTCGAGATCTACACGAAAACAGAAAATCTAACTCTAACAGAAATACATATTATCCTTTAAAGACTTGATTCTCCCCACACTTAGTTAGCTGTGGTATCGAAATTGTGATTAACTTCATTGTCAACTTCCGTCGGACCATGTATGTAATGTTTAACTCTGTGACCATTAACTTTAAATTCAATCCCATTTGAATTTATTAATTCTACTGTTCCGTATGGGAAAACTCTTTTGATTATGAATGGTCCAGACCATCTTGATTTCAATTTTCCAGGAAATAGCTTGAATCGTGAATTGAAAAGAAGAACTCTGTCTCCTTCTTTAAATTCTTTTGAACTTCTGATTCTTTTATCATGCCATTTCTTCATTCTTTCCTTATAGATTAACGAATTTTCGTATGCTTCATTTCTTAATTCTTCTAATTCGTTTAGTTGACTTAATCGTAGACGTCCGACTTCATGTAAATCAAGATTACATGTCTTCAAAGCCCAAAATGCTTTGTGTTCAATTTCTACTGGAAGATGACATGCTTTTCCATAAACGAGTCTGAAAGGTGTGGTTCCAATTGGAGTTTTGTAGGCTGTTCTAAAAGCCCAGAGTGCATCCTCCAATTTAATGGACCATTCCTTCGGATTTGATCCTACGGTTTTTTCTAGAATACGTTTTAAAGCTCGGTTGGTATTTTCAACTTGTCCACTTGTTTGTGGATGATATGCGATGGAGATTTTATGAGTTACTCCATATCTTTTAAGAACTTTCTCAAGTTGATTATTACAGAAATGAGTACCCCGATCACTTATTAAAGCTTTCGATGTTCCAAACCTTGCAAAAAGACGTTTTAAAAAATTGACTACAACTCGTGCATCGTTAGTTGGGAGAACTTGTGCTTCCGCCCATTTAGATACATAATCAATGGCTACGAGAATATATAGATTATTATGAGATTTTGGAAATGGACCCATAAAGTCAATACCCCAAATGTCAAATACTTCACATACTTGAATGACATTTTGTGGCATTTCATCACGTTGACTTATTTTTACGGCCCTTTCACAAGCATCACAGGATTTTCAAAGAAGGTGTGCGTCTTTGTAAATTGTAGGCCAATAGAATCCATCATCGTAAACTTTTCTTGCTGTTAGTTGAGGCCCATAATGCCCTCCTGTTGGTCCTGTGTGACAATGGTTTAAAATTTTACTAGCTTCATCTCCGAATACACATCGGCGTATTATTCCATCTGGACAACTTTTAAACAGATGTGGATCTTCCCAGAAATAGTGTTTTATATCACTAAAGAATTTCTTTCGTTTTTGGTACGACAATCCTTTTTCAAGGAATCCACATACTAAGTAGTTTGCATAGTCTGCAAACCATGGAATTTCATTATAATCTATCTTCAATAGATATTCATCAGGAAAGTTGTCTTGTATGGCCGATTCATTTAGAACTTCTAAGTCGGGATTTTCAAGACGAGAAAGATGATCAGCGGCGAGATTTTCTGCTCCTCTTTTATCTCGGATTTCAATATCGAACTCTTGTAAGAGTAAGATCCAATGGATTAATCGTGGTTTGGCATCTTGTTTCGAAAATAGGTATCTAAGAGCAGAATGGTCGGTATAGACCACCGTTTTAGCTAGAACGAGATATGAACGAAATTTGTCAAAAGCAAAGACAATAGCAAGGAGTTCTTTTTCAGTAGTTGTATAATTTGTTTGTGCTCCTTGTAACGTCTTACCAGCATAATATATAGGTTGAAATCGTTTTTCAATCCTTTGTCCTAAAACGGCTCCCATTGCAAAATCACTTGCATCGCACATTAGTTCAAACGGTAGATTCCAATTTGGTGTTATCATGATCGGCGCATTAGTGAGTTTCGCTTTAAGAATATTAAAAGATTTGATGCATTCATCTGAAAAGATGAATGGAGCATCCTTTTCTAGGAGTTTATTCATAGGAGTGGCAATTTTAGAAAAATCTTTTATGAAACGTCGGTAAAAACCAGCATGCCCTAGAAAACTCCTAACTCCTCTAACATTGGTGGGATGTGGAAGTTTAGCAATTACATCTACTTTAGCTCTATCCACTTCAATTCCTTCCTTTGAAATTTTATGTCCAAGAACGATGCCTTCTTTAACCATGAAATGACATTTCTCCCAATTAAGTACTAGATTTGATTGTTCGCATCTAATAAGCATTCGTTCCAGATTAACTAGACATGATTCAGATGTATCACCGAAGACTGAAAAGTCATCCATGAAAACTTCCATGCATTCTTCTATCATGTCGTGAAAAATCGCCATCATGCACCTTTGAAAGGTTGCAGGGGGGTTGCAAAGTCCAAATGGCATGCGTTTGTAAGCAAAAGTACCATAAGGGCACGTGAATGTGGTTTTTTCTTGGTCTTCGGGTGCTATTGGAATTTGAAAATATCCGGAAAAACCATCAAGAAAACAATAGTAACTGTTTCCGGCTAATCTTTCCAACATTTGATCAATAAAAGGTAAGGGAAAGTGATCTTTTCTGGTGGCGTCATTTAATTTTCTATAATCAATACATACACGCCATCTTGTTACAGTCCTAGTAGGAATAAGCTCATTTTTCTCATTTGTGATAACAGTCATGCCACCCTTCTTAGGCACGCATTGAACTGGGCTTACCCATGGACTATCAGAAATCGGATAAATTAAACCTGCATCTAGCAGTTTAATAATTTCTTTTTTTAACAACATCTTGCATATTAGGATTTAGTCTTCGTTGGCGTTGCACATACGTTTTATGACGTTCTTCCATAAGGATTTTATGTGCGCAATACGAAGGACTTATTCCTTTGATATCATGAATCTTCCATGCAATAGCTGGTTTATGAGCTTTCAACACAGAAATGAGTTGTGATTTCTCATTTTCAGTAAGAGAAGACGATATTATTACAGGTAATTCAGATTCACCATGTAAATAAGCATATTCCAAATGGTTTGGAAGTGGTTTTAACTCTAATTTAGGAGGTTCTTCTATCGACGATTTATATCGATATCTGTCTTCTTCTTTTAGCATTTGAATTTCTTCTGTTGTTGGTTCATATCCATTAGCCATAAGTGTAGCTAACATTTCAGCTTCATCAATTGGTTCAGTTCCTTCTCCTAAAGAACATTCTCCTGTTCCTTGTAATTCTGGAAATTCTTCTAACAATTCTGCATGTGAATCTATAGTTTGAATATAATAGCATGTATCATTTGCAGATTGCGGTTGTTGCATTGCTCTATCAACTGAAAAGGTAACACTCTCATCCTCTATACTTAGGGTCAATTTCTTACCAAACACGTCTATCATTGCTTTAGCCGTGTTTAAGAATGGTCTTCCTAATATGAGAGGAACTTGAGAATCTCTTTCCATGTCCAGAACAATAAAATCTACTGGAAATACTAAAGTACCAACTTTAACTAGCATGTTCTCCATTATCCCTCTAGGATATTTTATTGATCTATCGGCTAGTTGTATGCTTATTCTTGTTGGTTTCAATTCTCCAAGGTCTAGTTTAGTGTATAGTGAATACGGCATTAGATTTATACTAGCACCTAAGTCTGTCAATGCTTCTATTGAACTAAGACTTTCCAGAAAATATGGAATTGTGAAACTTCCTGGATCAGATAGTTTTTCTGGTATCTTATTCAACAGCACTGCAGAACAATTAGCATTCATAGTAACGGCCGAGAGTTCTTCCATTTTCTTTCTATTCGATATTAGATCTTTCAGAAATTTAGCATATCTAGGCATTCCTGAAATTACATCAATGAAAGGAAGATTTACATTTATCTGTTTAAACATATCCAAGAATTTGGATTGCTCCGCTTCAAGTTTCTCTTTTTTCATTTTACTCGGGTAAGGAAGTGGTGGTTGGTATGGTTTAACATAAGGTTTAGCCTTAACTGTGTTATCTTCATTAACCTTTTCAACTACCGGTTCTTTTTCCTTATCTTGATCAGGTTGTGGTTCTTGTGGAGTAGGAATAGTTTCATCAGAAGTTACAGGTATTTCAGGTGGTTTAAGTGTTGTACCACTTCTTGTGGTAATGGCTTTAGCTGTTTCATTCCGGGGGTTAGCATTTGTATCACTAGGTAAACTTCCCGGTTTTCTTTCACCTATTAACCTTGCTAGGTTACTTACTTCTTGTTCCAGATTTTGAATAGAAGCTTGTTGATTTCTAAATGCTTGAGCATTTTGTTCATTAGTTTGTTTCTGAGATGTGAAAAACCGTGTTTGAGTTTCAACTAGCTTCGTCATCATATCTTCTAAATTTGGCTTTTTATCATCGGTTTGTGGTAGTTTGTTTTGAAAATTAGGTCTTTGCTGGTTGTAAGTATTGTTGGATACTTGTTGATTACTAGGACCTTGTTGGTTGTTGTATGGAATATTTCGGTTATAATTCTGGTTTTGATTGTAAATCGGTCTTGGCGGTTGATAATTATTCTGATAATTATTTCCAGACCTTTGGTTTATGTAAGAAATATTCTCTCTTTGTTCCATTGTTAGTTCAATACTGAGACAATCTTTTGTCAAATGTGGTTCTCCACACTGCTCACAACTAATTCGTATTGAGTGGATATCTTTAGTCATCTTTTCCATTCGTCTCTCGAACGCATCTATCTTTGCTGAAATGGAATCTAAGTCATGGCTAGAATCGGCTCTAGCTGCTTTAGATGATCTAACGACATCTTTTTCTTGGTGCCACTCATGTGAGTGGGAAGCAGTGTTATCAATAATTTTGTAAGCATCAGTTTCGGTTTTCTTCATAATAGAACCACCAGCTGCTATATCGATGTCTTTCCTTGTAGTGATGTCGCATCCTTGGTAGAATATTTGTACTATTTGACAGGTGTCTAAACCATGTTGCGGACATCCTCTCAATAACTTTCCAAATCTTGTCCACGCCTCATATAGAGTTTCATTTGGTTTCTGTGTGAACGTAACAATTTCTCCTTGAAGTCTTACGGCTTTAGATGCCGGAAAGAATTGTTTAAGAAAATTTTCAACTAAAACATCCCATGTATCAATCGCCCCTTCAGGTAACGATTCCAACCAATCTTTGGCTTCTCCCTTTAAAGTCCAGGGAAATAACATGAGATATATCTGTTCATCCTCCACTTCTCTTATTTTAAATAGTGTGCAGATCCTATTAAAGGTACGAAGATGTTCATTTGGATCTTCCTTCGGCGCACCACTAAATTGGCATTGATTAGTCACCATGTGTAGAATTTGTCCTTCGATTTCATAATCTGGCGCATTAATGTGTGGGTGAGTAATTGCGTGACCTTGGCCAGTGCGTTTAGCTTTCATTCGGTCTTCCATACTTAAAGGTTCTAGATTTTCCATGATTGAATTTGTTGAATCTGAATCACTAGAGGATTCTGATTTAATGGTTCGTTCCTCAACAATCTCTGTTTGAATGATTGGTGGTTCCGGAGGAAAAATTAATGGTTCAGGATCTATGAATTGTCCCTGAATATTCTCCGGATTCTCAATTGTGAGGTCGGGTTCAAAAAATGGATTATCGGAAATTTGAATTGGAGTACTTGGTCGACTGGATGGCGATTCTAAAGAAAAATCAACGGCGGTAATATTAGCTAGATGTCTTGATTGAGTTACAGGTGGTGAACGTACAAAAGGTGGTGAACGTCTTGCTCGGTGCATTCACTGAATATCCTATTAGTTTTTAAAAGGAAAGAAAAATTATATAAGTTATCCAATTAATAGACTTTTCTGATTTTTCTCACGTTTCGAATAGCCAAAAGATGTAGCAGAGGGGCAGGATTCGTTTAGTCTCAATATAATTGAGTACTGTTTGGCTCCAATAACCCGGTCCACGTACAAATCCAACTATTACTACGAACCAGAAAATTTTGATGTCTATCAATTTAACCACTTAAAATAAATTTTCGTAATTTTAAGAAATTTAGATAAGAAGTAGAATAAAAATCTATGTCCTAAAACTAGAATAGCGAGAAATAAGAAAGAAAAAGAGCTTGTCGAAAAAGGTCGAAAAAGAAAAGAAAAAGAGCGACTTATAAAATTTTAAAAACACTCGACTAACCCAACCTTATTACTATCACTAACTTAAAATTAAAATTGCAAATTGAGATTACTAATTGGAGTGATAATTGATACATAGGTAAAAGGCGTCGAAAAATAAAAATAAGAAAGTAGGGCGTTGAAACTTAAAAATGAACTAAAAACTAAAAACTAAAAGTTGCGTCTAAAAATATTAAAGCTTACAAGTAAAACTATATCTCAAATGACAATATCTTAAAAAGGAACTAAAACTTAAAAAAGCGTCGCAAAATTCTAAAGCACCTAGATCTTAGTCTAAAGAAAAAGCACTTAAGGGATTTTACGGCAAAGCCTAAAAATCTAGAAATAAAAATTAGCTACGGCAAAAACTATGGATTAAAACTAAATACGAGCGAAAAAAATATAAAAATTACGCTAAAACCAATAAAAAGGAACAAAATATAAAAATATACTAAAAGTTGTAAAAATTACAATTTTTATAAAAATATTATTTTTATACTATTTATTTTATAAAACTATTAATTTTAAAAACTAATTAAACTAATTTAACTAAAAATACAAAATAAAAATAAAAACTAAATTATATAATAAAAATAATAATAATAAAAACCCGTAATTAATGCAGGATTAGGGTTCTGTGTAGCCTGTTAGGGAGAACTCCACAAGTCGCGGTACTCCCAGCTGGAAAACTCCGCAAGTCGCGGGGTTTGATAATACTGGGCTCAGATTGGGCTGAAACAGTTCGGCCCAATTTCGTTTTATAATTAAAATATGCTTTGGGCTTCGATTTTAATCTGGCCCAGTTCGTTTTTTTATATAATAATTTGATAAAATAATAGATATATAAATTATATAAAATATATTTCAAAAACTTAAAATAAAAATACTTATTAAAAATAAAATTCTTAAAAATAAGTTAATATTTTTTTTTTTCGGTTTTAAAATTTTTTATGTTTTAAATAAACACAAAATATTTAAATAAAACTTATATTTTTTATAAAATAAAAATAAAGAAACTTTATAAAACTTAAATATTTAACAAACTCTTAAAAATATTTATATTTTTGTTTTTCTTTTTTATGTTTTCGAATATTTAAAACGTATTTTTACAAAAACGTATTTTTATAAAAGTAAACTAAAAATAAAAATCTTTTTTTATATATTAGCGTTGCACTTCCGGCGTTTAAGCTAGATTTTAAGTTCCCCGGCAGCGGCACCAAAAATACTTGATTTGTGCAGCGGGGTGTACAAAATACTATTAAATTTTACAACGAAATACTATTAAATATGATACAATTTTACACAAGATATTTATTTATTTATAGAATGGATATACTTAAACCTTGCTACAACACTTATAGGTAGTGTACCTAATCGTACAGTAGTGTAGTTTTTAGTAAGTCCGGTTCGTTCCACAGGAAAAAAATCTTTAAACAAAGCTTAACGCTATATTAGTTTTATTTTATAAAAATACAAATATATATATAAGTAATATTATTATTATAAAGGGGGGGGGGGTTTACCGTTTAATGACCGGTTTGTCGATTTTAAAAACTTAAGTCGCAGTTAAAACCAAATGTAAAATATTAAAAATAAATACAAGAATTAATTTAAAGCGTAAAGTAAATAACGATAATGAAATTGCGATAAATAAAAGTGCGATAAAATAAACTTGCGATAATTAAAAAGTACGATAATTAAAAGTGCAATTAAATACAATAACAATAAATAAAAGTGCGATAATTAGAAGTGCAATTAAATATAAAATAAAGGAAATTAAATATGAAATAAAAGAATTATGCTTATTTAAACTTCCGTAATCATGATGTTTGACGTGTTGATTTTAGTTTTATGCCCATGGGTTAATTGTCATTTGTCCTGGATTATTTAATATGTCCGTCTGGTTTTTGTCCATAACAGTCCATCAGTCATAAATATAAAGTGCGAGTATCCTCGTCAAATTATCCTATTACCCGAAGTTAAATATTCCAACTAATTGGGGACTTAAACTGTAACAAGATTTTAATACTTTGTTTAATAATTACACCAGGTTATCGACTGCGTGTAACCCAAGGTTTTAATACTTTGTTATCAATTATGCCAAGTGTCCTTGTACATAATTTCACCCCTGTTTTAATAATTCTAGTGACTATTAATCCATTCCCGTGTCCGGTTAAATGAACGATTATTCGTACATATAAATACCCCGCCCATCGTGTCCGATCGAGTGTATATGGTTATTTATAGGGACGTCCAATTGTAAATCTTTATATTAAAATTAACAAATTATCATTTAGTTAAACAAATATAAAGCCCATTAATAGCCCATAGTCTAATTTCCACAAGTGTCGTTCTTTTATCCAAACCCCAATTATGGTACAAAGCCCAATTACCCAATTTTAATAATTAGCCCAACATCATGATTACTTCGGCTTAAATAAGCATAATAAAAACTTAGCTACGAGACATTAATGAAAATAATATAAACATAACTTACAATGATTAAAAATAGCGTAGCGTTACACGGACAGAATTTCGACTTACACCCTTACAACATTCGCTAACATACCCTTATTATTAGGATTTAAAATTAAAATTAAAATTAAAATTAAAATTAAAATATAAATTATATATATATATATATATATATATATATATATATATATATATATATATATATATATATATATATATATATATATATATATATATATATATATATATATATATTTACGTATATATTGAGAGAGAGATAGATTATGGATATTAAAAACGATCAGAATTTGTTGGGTTTTATAGGGATTTTCGAATTTGGCTGCTCCGCAACTCGTGGCATTTTTGCTCTTCAAACTCCGCGAGTCGCGGAGTTTGAAATTCCAGCTCACTCCAATTTGGATCTTAGTCTGCCGACGGTTTATTATATAAATATAATATATATATAATTTATATAATTAATTATATATTATATTATATTATATTTATATACATAGTTAACTTGTAATTTTTAGTCCGTTGCGTCGAGCGTTGAGAGTTGACTCTAGTCCCTGTTCCGGATTTTCGAACGTCCTTGCGTACAATTTAATATCTTGTACTTTGCGTTTTGAATCTTGTACTCTTGTAATTTTGAGACGTTTCTCATCAATAATTGGAACCTTTTTGATTGTATTTTGTACTTTTGAGCTTTTTGGTCATTTGCGTCTTCAATTCGTCGAATCTGTCTTTTGTCTTCACCTTTTATTATTTAAACGAATATCACTTTTAAATAGAACAATTGCAACTAAAAGCTTGTCTTTCTTGAGGAATAATGCTATGAAATATATGTTCGTTTTTAGCATTATCAGCTACGCTGTCTCTACTGCTTCTATTTACTGTAACAACAACGATGATAATATTAAATCAGAGTTTGACAGGCTGCTGCTACCGTGATAGGTGTTGTGGATGTTGATGAGTGGTGTAAATGATGATGACTAAACGTATGGTGATGATAAATAGAAGAGGAAGATGATAAAGGTGATGATGACGAACGTGATTATTGGTGAAGATGTGATCGAAGCAGGTGAGAAAATAAACCTATCATATTTAATATTCTGTTTAAGTGAATATATTAGATGATTATATTAAAAATCAGTCGATGATCATGATGATGTTACGAAGATGATAACGAAGACGATTATGATAAGCCAATGATGGTGATGCTCGGTAATGATGATGATGGAAGCTTGATGATGATGAATAGTTATGGGTTTTGAAAGAAGAAGAAGAACAGAAGAAACGGGTTATATAAATTAGTTTAGGATATGAAACAGAAAAATGGATATGGTGCAATGGTTTGATGATGTGTTGGGTTATCTAGAGGTCCTGTGTTCGAAACCAGGGAGCTACAAAGATAATTTATTTTTTTATCAATAAACACTACCTTAAGGTTGTAGGTCTATTGGACCAAATTGCTGTTGGGCTTGTGTTTACAGTTGGGCCGAGATTTCCAAATTAACCTGTTGGGCCGATTTAAATTTGGAATTTTGAGGTTCATGTTGGGCCGAGAGCAACTAAAATTCTGTTGGGCCGAAACCTAGTAAAATACGGTTGGGCCGTATATTTCTTTATGTCATTGGACTGAGGTCCAGTCCATATTATAGCGAATGATGATGACACAATTTCAGAAAGACAAAGTTGGGCGAATGGTTAAGGGTGTGGTTGTTTAATGAGAGATCATGGGTTCAAGCCTTGTCTGAGGCATTTGTTTTTGGGATAAGCTTTTAAGGTAGCATTATAATTATTTTTATTATTATCTTTATTACTATTACTATTATTATTATTATTATTATTATTATTATTATTATTATTATTATTATTATTATTATTATTATTATTATTATTATTATTATTATTATTATTATTATTATTATTATTATTGTTGTTGTTGTTGTTGTTGTTGTTGTTGTTGTTGTTGTCATTATTATTGTTATTATTAACAAAAGTATTATTATTAAGATTATCGATAGTAATAAGGTTATTATAATAATAATTATTATTAAGTATTATGTAACATTATCAAAATTATTATTTTCATTATCATTAATATTAAACTTTTCAATATATTTAAAACTACTGTTATTGTCATTATTAAAAGACTTATCATTAAAACCATCATTAATATTATTATCATTTTTATTAATACTAGTATTATCATTATCATCCCTATTAATATTATCTTACTATTAATATAATTACTAATTTTAACAAACAAATGATAAATACATACACAAAAATACATTAATATTAATATATATAACATAACGAAAAGTAATATATAATAAATATATATATGAAATATATATATTATTAATATAAAAAGTATATAATTAATAAATTTATACATATATATTATTCGATTACAACTATGTATATTAATACATATACAAATGATATAGGTTCGTGAATCCGAGGCCAACCCTGCATTGTTCAATTGTTCAATATAGTCATATGTATTTTTACTACAAAATACATTTGGTGAGTTTCATTTGCCCTTTTTACTCTTTACGTTTTTGGGCTGAGAATACATGCAAATGCTTTATTAACTGTTTTACAATAAATATATGCGTGAGTTTCATTTGCCCTTTTTACTCTTTACATTTTTGGATTGAGAATACATGCAAATGCTTTATTAACTGTTTTACAATAAATATATGCGTGAGTTTCATTTGCCTTTTTACCCTTTATATTTTTGGGCTGAGAATACATGCGCCGCTTTTATAACTATTTTACGAAATGGACACAAGTAATCGAAACTACATTATATGGTTGAATTATCGAAATCGAATATGCCCCTTTTTATTAAGTCCGGTAATCTAAGAATTAGAGAACAGACACCCTAATTGACGCGAACTCTAAAGATAGATCTATCGGGCCCAACAAGCCTCATCCAAAGTACCGGATACTTTAGTACTTCAAAATTTATATCATGTTCGAAGGAGGATCTCGGAATGATGGGGATATTCTTATATGTATATTGTGAATGTCGGTTACCAGGTGTTCAATCCATATGAATGATATTTTTGTCTCTATGCTTGGGACGTATGTTTATGAGAAATGGAAATATGAAATCTTGTGGTCTATTAAAATTATGAAACGATTACTTATGTTAAACTAATGAACTCACCAACCTTTTGGTTGACACTTTAAAGAATGTTTATTCTCAGGTACGAAAGAAATCTTCCGCTGTGCATTTTCTCATTCTAGAAATATTACTTGGAGTCATTCATGGTCTATCTCAAAAGACGTTGCATTCGAGTCGATGAGTTTATCAAGATTATTATTTAATCAATTATAGTAAGATCTGTTATGAAATGGCATGCATGTCGTCAACTTTAGATGTAATGAAAGTTTGTCTTTTCAAAACGAATGCAATGTTTGTAAAATGTATCATATAGAGGTCAAGTACCTCGCGATGTAATCAACTGTTGTGAATCGTTTATAATCGATGTGGACTTTGTCCGGATGGATTAGGACGGGTTTTTACAGTTGGTATCAGAGCGGTGGTCTTAGCGAACCATGTCTGCATTAGTGTGTCTAACTAATAAGTCGTTAGGATGCATTAGTGAGTCTGGACTTCGACCGTGTCTGCATGTCAAAAAGTTTTGCTTATCATTTTGTGTCAAAAATTACGTGCTTAACATTTTTAGAAAATTACTTGCTTATCATTCTTAGTCTAGACACGTTTTACTGCATTGACTGCATGAATAGTGTATAGACAAAATTCATATCTTAGCGTATCTGCTACTTCAAATCTTAGCGTATTTGTTACTGTAACTTTGCCTGACAACTTTCGTAGATTCCTCCGTAACTTATGGGATTTTAGTATTATATATGCATATATAAATTATGTATTGCAGGGTACTAATCTACATCCTATAATCTATTTCTTATCGAAAATCCTTTATCTGATCGTACGAGATGAATCCTGCAACCAGTTCGAGTCCCTCAGATTCCGATAGCTATTCCGATAGTTATTCCGACATAGATGTTCACCTAAGCTCCGAAAACAGCGTCATCGGCATGAATCAACCAATCAGCCATTATCAATTCATCTGATGGGTTCGTAGTTGACTTAAATAATGGAAACGCGCAGAAGGCAATCCCTTCCACCAACCGAATTCACCTCTTGACAATGAACCTGAAGCGTTTACCGGTGAACCTGTTCGAGACACCATTTTCAGTCTCATTTCCAGGGTAACTCGACAAGATCATATTCTATCCACAATTCCGAACCTTATTCATCCACTCGTTCCGACCGACAATCATCCTGGAGTAATAAGTCAACGAACTTCGCGATCGAAAAATCAATTCGGAGAATATGATGCAAAATGTACCAGCTTCAGCAACATCACCGGCACCAACAGTACCATCATTAATAGCACCAGTACCATCAACAATCAATGTCTCAACATCTCATTCTGTACCTCGAGTATAATCATCGTTCTACGTATCGTTCTACATCGATTATCTTCGTTCTTCATGACGATTAAGTAATCTCTAAATGATTTAGAGATTATATATTCTAGTTCTAACGGTAAATCAAATGAGATTAATATCATATTAACTCATTAAATCCATGATTACACCTGAAGAAAATATATATGTATATATGTTTTCATAAAGATTGTAATTAAAAATTCTTTCGTACAAACTGTTAATGATGAAAATATTTTAACGGGTAGGAAATACCCGAGGAATATTTAGATTTCACATTAATAAGTTACACGGTACATTCTTCCAATTTAATTCAACAGTCATTTGCTATCCTACTTACATCCACAGATATACGTATCCGTTCACCGCAAAATAACCATTTTCATCCAATTTCATATTTGGATTTTGATTTATCAGAATCCAACAAGTGGCATAATGAAGAAAACATTGGACAAAATAAAATTTGTTAGAAACAAACAAATTAACTATGGGAAATTTTGTTAAGAATCCACGCTAACTGATCCTAGATAACTGTTCCTAGCTAACTATGGACTAATCAACTGAGGACTACCAACAGTGGACAATTAAAATGAATTAAAATATTGATTATAACATATGAAACTAAAAATTTCTTTCAGTTTGCCACTTGATTTCATCTTAAACCTCATTTGTATTTTGACTATTACAATCTGCGTTCAAACCTTTCATGATTCTTGAAAACACCACAATCGATAGGATGAACCAACCGCACTTCATCTACGGAAGAAAAGATTGATGCATATAGTTATGCACTTGAAAACTCTCGGAAACTGAGTAAACGTTTAACATATAGCTGTGCTAATTTCTTTAGTGTTATTATTACCCAAAATAACTTTTCAGTTCTTCTTCAAAATAGCCAACTTTGTCACAGCTCCAACAAGACAACTTCGACTTTTCGTACGAAACAACCTTATTATAACGTTGATATATACGCGTGCTCTTTTATTGTTACCAAGGAACCTTTCATATTCCACCATATTACCATCAGCGTTTAATCATCTAAAAACACAATTCTCCTGAAATCACCTCTGATTGATAACCGATGATTCAGATATCATAGCATTAAATGCAGAGGAAATAGAAAAATGGTAGATGGTCTAAACGGCCAAAAGTTTGATGATAAAGAATAATATGTTGGAAAAGCTCAGGAACGTTGGAACTGGAAAATGGATAGAGTTAACCATGAAGGAGACCAAGGACAAATACAAGGACCATACCCTATATTCAAAGAATTCAGATAATTCCGGATCCGTTGAAATCTTTAGAGAATATCTTGCTCCGAAGTCATGTTAAAATCTTAAGAAAAAAAAAATCTTTCTCCATCAACCATCGAACTTAGAAATTCCAAAATATCATCGTCAATATCTTCGATATTTCTGAGGATATTTTCATAAATATTTTCGTCCAAAATTATATACCTCTTCGTACTTCCTGTGTATCATTATATTGGAAACATTCAATAGAAAATTTAGTACCGAAAAGCGGATTATGCAAAACTATGAAAGAAGCCGTGGACAAATCACAAGGAATAAGTTTGACTTCAAAGAATCCAAATGATTCTGTTTCTGATGAAATCTTTAGCGAATACCTTGCTTCCGAATCTAAACCCTTACGGATAAATCTTCTTCATCATCCCTCGATATTAGAAATTTCAAGATATCATCGTATCTTTCATTATAAATATCCTCCATATTTCTGAAGATATTTTCATAACTATTCTTATCTGAAATCGGTAATCTCTTCGTGCTATCAGTTTTACATCATATAGAAACTGTTAGTTTCTATATTCTGTTAACTTTCGAGTTTAAAATATGAATGTTTTTGAAGTAGTGTTGGGAACTGATGCATGAGTTAGTATAATATAATGACACTTGATCAACGTGATTATATTACAGTAAGTCATGCTGAGTTTCTAATGGAATGTGATAATTCACAGATCATAACGTCATCACATGCCAAGTTACATAACTTTTTCATTCTGCGTAACTTCTGAACATATCAAAAATATATATTGTTGATAGTTCTATATTCAGTGATTCTGATAATTTGACAAATCAAATCGTGCTAATACCTTCTTTCTTATTTAGAACATGATGTTTATCCGAAATTCCATACTTACGAATTCTGGACCATTATTCGCTTGACTTGAAGTCGGGAAGAGAAAACAAAAGCATAGAGCTTTGAAATTTAAGGGAGAATATAAAGCCCGATAACAACACATAAATTACAAACCATGAATATCAGTACGTACAGCAATATAAAGACATGTGAGGATGATAAATACAATAATCCCTAGAGCATGATAGAAATAAACAGATTCTTCAGGTGAGAGTTGGAAAAGAAGAACGATCATTACGATAGTTAGAATAAGAACAAGGATCAGAACAGGGTTAAGCATTTTCATAAATCTTTTGAATTTGGGAATTGAGTATAGAAATGGTGAAAACTAATGGAACGAAAAAGGTAAATTTATAGTGGAAATATCAGACAGAGTAATTGAGGCAGATCACCGTATTTAATTAGAGAGATCTTAATTTCCTTATTTGCCGAAGAATCAAATCTTTTAGATTCCCAAGATTTTCTTTTAAATCCCTTGAATTCCGGAATTCAACCAAGGCAACGTCAAAAGTTAAAAACGAAACTTCATTTATTCATTTCACTCTTTGGTGATAGATTCATTCATGCTCTTCGAATAATCGAATTATTTTATCGGTATTATTCAATCATGATAAAACTCTATATATCAACTCATATTCGTCATGAAAACATTTTTTATTGTTAGCGATGACCACCTCACTCAAATTTCGGGACGAAATTTCTTTAACGGGTAGGTACTGTGATGACCAAGGAATTTCTGACCAAATTTAAACTTAATCTTATATGATTTTGACACGATAAACAAAGTCTATAATGTTGAGTCACAAATATTTTGAACTGTTTCATATATTCGTTTGACTTTCAACCATTCCCGACGATTCACGAACAACTATTTGCAAATAGATAACTAATGATGTAGCGTGAGGGTACGAAATAGTATTATTTTTACTAGGAAATACTACAAAATATGACACAAGTTTTATTAATTTACGGATGGGATATACCTAAACCTTGCTACAACACTATAGGCAGTGTACCTAATCGTAGAGTAGTGTAGTTTTTAGTAAGTCCGGTTCATTCCACAGGGAGCTAGTGATTACGTACTATATTTTTATAAAACTATATTTATATAAATATATATATATAAGTAGTAATATTATTATAAAAGGGGGGGTTTTTACCGTTTAATGACCGGTTTGTCGATTTTATATTTTTAAGCGTAAAGATAAATGACAATAATTAAAGTGCGTAAAATAAATAAATGACGATAAATAAAATAACAATAAATAAAATTGCGATAGAATATGAAATAAAAGGATTATGCTTATTTAAACTTCCGTAATCATGATGTTTGACGTTTTGATTTTAATTAATTGTTACTCGGGTTAATTGTCCTTTGTCATGGTTTATTTGATACCTATCTGGTTTTTATCCATAATAGTCCATCGGTCATAAATATAAAGTGCGAGTGTCCTCGTCAAATTACCCTTATACCCGAAGTCAAATATTCCAACTAATTAAGGATTTAAACTGTGACGCAGTTATCACTTCTGTCAACAATTACACCAGTTATCACTGTATGTAATCTACCCCTGTTTTGATTAGATATGAATATTAATTTACCCACTTGATCAGTTTGAATAATCAATTACCCAACCCGAATAATTAATTAAATGATTATAATAGATTCCATATGAACGTCACTAAATAGGACAACCCTAATCATTATTAATTATTAGGATAATTAATTTGAAGATAGGTTCGACAGACTCCAATGAGTTGTCACTCAATTAGACAATACCCCCCATCTATTAATAGTCAATAGTCCAATTTCCACAAGTGTCGGTCTTTTGCCCAAACCTTAATTATGGTACAAAGCCCAATTACCCAATTTTAGTAATTATCCCAACATCATGATTACTTCGTTTTAAATAAGCATAATAATAACTTAGCTACGAGACATTAATATAAAAAGGTTGAACATAACTTACAATGATTAAAAATAGCGTAGCGTTACACGGACAGAATTTCGACTTACACACTCAAACGATCTCTATCATAAATCTTATTATTATCATAATTTAAAATTAAAATTAAGATTATTGTTATATCTTATTACATTAACATTATGATAGAGATTTTTAGATATTGATATTGATAATAGATTTTTAGGATAGAAAAAGGGATGCCTTTCAATTGATCGATAATCATCGCCTTTTATAGGCAAAATATGAAATTGAATTTTCATTTACGACCCCTGAACTATGCTAAATTAACAACTTTTTATTATTTAATATTATTCTTATTATGAATTATTTAAATATTATATTTTATTCTTGTGCATAGTTGACTCGTAATTTTTACACCGTTGCGTCGAGCGTTGAGAGTTGACTCATGTCCCGGTTCCGGATTTTCGAACGTCCTTGCGTACTATTTTATATCGTGTACTTTGCGTTTTGTAACTTGTACTCTTGTCATTTTTAGACGTTCTTCATCAATAATTTGAACCTTTTTAATTGTATCTTGTACTTTTGAGCTTTTTGGACCTTTTTGTCTTCAATTTGTCGAATCTGCCTTTTGTCTTCGCACTTATTTAATATAAACGAATATCACTTGAAAATGGAACAATTGCAACTAAAATCTTGTCTTTCTTGGGGGATAATGCTATGAAATATATGTTCCTTTTTAGCCTTATCAATATCCCCACACTTGAGCGTTGCTTGTCCTCAAGCAATATAGTCTTAAAATACTAGAATCACTTCTTTATTCTTCACACTTTGTACATCAGTGATTTTGATATGGCGGTATAAACAATGGTAGTAACGATATGGTTTACAGTCCCACATGACTATAAAAATTTAGATCCACTAAGGAAATTGGATCTTTATGAAAACATTTGATCTTTTGAAAATTCATTCTAGCTTTTACCCTAGATAAGTTTTCTGATTTGATCCATCATCGGTGTTGCAAAATATATTTGTGGATCAATATTTTGGCTAAAACTTTTAGGTTCGTGTAATCCACTGCTATCCCGGTATCGGAAAGCACACATCCAGTTTACTTGTTCCGTATATTACCTTTCGGTAAACTACCGTCCGGTTGTAAAGGAAAGCGATGAACAAGAAACTGTTAAGGCAATGTCCCGTGACATGCAGATGATTATGGTCTTATTAACGTGTCGGATTCTAGAACTATCCTTGGTAGGAGCAATAGTAAAGATCATCCTATGATTTTTCGGTCTGGCACAAGGTCCTGTCTCCGACCATGCTATGCAACCACCGTTCTTACGGTTGACACCCGATTTGGTTCAGGTGACCTAATGAATTCCAGGTGAATTTCTAGGATTTTACGTTCAATGGTAATGAACGCATTGAAAATGGTTTTTCAGAAAACAAATCGGTTTGTATTTTTGATCAAAATATTTTCTCGTTCAAGCTCGAGTTTAGATATCATCGAATTCCATGAGTTTGAATTCTCAATCTTTAAGGTCAATCTCTAGGATTGAGTATTATCAGTCTTAAAAGCTGATTTTTAATCTTTAAGGAGATTATCCTTTTCTGGGGATCTGATTCATTAGTCTTATCAAGCTAATTTGCACGGTGCCTCCCCATTGTACGAGATAAATCCTTCTCATGGTTAGGATAAATCTGACCACTTGGCGACCCTGTTTGATGCTGAGGTCCGTGGATTTCCTGCTGATTTTAGAGATGACTTTTCTAGATTTTTCGTCAACCTACAGCTGGTCTGGACGACAACTTCATGACCTAAATCAAGAAGCGCGTGTCTTTTTCGGAAGACTTTACTTCCTTTTAATGATGGAATTGATTCATCGTGTAGATCCATCTTTCTTACAGTAAATCGGGTAAAACTGATTAAAATCGTCCAAAACAAAAGTACCTGCAATAACTTTACAAAAACATGTGATAGATAGTTTTTAATTGAATAACATGGTACATTCTCCCCACACTTAGTTTCTTTCTTTGCCTTTTTATTTTCTTCTATTTCATTTTAAATGAATTCAAGCATTTTAGGGTGTTTCTCAATTTATGTCCTTTTCGAGGTAATGATAATTTTGGTATTATCACCTAGTTTTCATCGTTCATAAATATGTATAAACATGATTTTGAGTTCATTTAATTGAAAATTTTTCAAATTTTCACAAAATTTGGCAAATAAACTAAGTGTAAACCCGAGAGAATTTATAACCCTTCCCCACACTTGAGATCATGCAATGCCCTCATTTGCATGAAATCAGACTATAATTATAAATTCATGAGGGTGATTAGTGTAGAAAAGTGATTAAAAACACCCAGTTTGTAAGCATATTATTTTACATCACATTTGATATTTTGCGCCTTGTCATCAAAATTAGTAGCTTTTGCTGAACTTAATGTTAGTCTTTGAAAGTGCGCTGTTTTACCCTGTTTTGTACATAATAAAATACAAACATACATATACATATTTTTGAAGTTTGGTATATTACCCTACTTTCAAAAATTTATAATATTTAATATTTTTTTGGCATACTTTAAATCAATAAAATTAAAAATAATGATAACAAAATTTGTCATCCCGCCCTCGGGTAAAGCAATTTCGGTTCAATGACCTAGTGTTCAACTTATGACGAATTTTAAAAATCATATTTTTAACTTAAAGAAATAAAGTAAATTTTGTTTTTTAAAATCACAATAAAACATAAATTAAAATGCATATTAATTTCAAATAAAACCTAAAAAAAATAAAAATTCAGAATGGAGGGAGAAAACTAGTTCTTTAGTGTCTGCTAGCGGAAAAGACCAATCGGATTCCATTCTCGGAACTACACGAGAACAGAACAAATAACTTTAGACAGCATTATCTTTTTAGAACATTCGAATCTCCCCACACTTAGGTAGCTGTGGTGTTGAAATTGTGATTAACTTCATTGTCAATTTCTCTTGGTCCATAATCAACTTGCCTATCTGTGACTTTTTCTTTAAGCCAGTGCCCGGCTTCTTCCGTAATATCCCATAATTCAACTAGCTTCGCCCTTTCTTTAGGCGACATATTGGATACTAACCGGTTACATAACTTAAAGTTCCCCTTACTTCTAGCATCAATAGCCCGTTTAAAAAGTTTCTTCATTGAACTGTTAATAACGGGGTCATTTAATTTCGTATCAATAACGGGGTTCTTTGTTATCATGTCATCATTAGGTGTTACTTCATTTTCCCCACACTTAGGCGTTTTATTATTATTAAGCACTACCGTTGGAGTTGGTAAAACAACATGGTTCTTACCAATAATTTTTTCTGGTTCAACGGTTTTGGCTGGTGGAGATTTAGACTTTCGAATCATAAAGGTGATCGATTTGTCACCACTTTTAAGTGTCATTCTTCCATTTCCTACATCAAATAACGCCTTGGTGGACGCTAAGAATGGCCGACCTAAAATTAGAGGAATGTTTGGGTCCTCTTCTATGTCAATGACAATAAATTCGACTAGAAAGGTTAAATTGCCTACTTGAACGGGTAGGTTGTCAGCAATTCCAACTGGGTGCTTAATGGTTTGATCAAAGAGTCGAACACTCATATCCGTTGGACTTAACTTACCTACACCTAATCTCTTATATAAGGAAAGAGGCATAACACTTACACTTGCACCTAAATCTGCTAGTGCATCATACATGACACAATCACTAAGTAGACAAGGAACAATAAATTCACCCGGATCACCTACCCTAGGTGGAGGTTTTGGTGGAACTGTCTTCACCGGGTTTATATTTACGGCTTTTGTTTCTTGCACTTTCTTATTCTTTTTCTTCTTCTTCTTTCCAGAGGTATCACAATCTTTATTACCTATCACTTGCTCATACTCAACTCCTTTTCTTGGAAACGGGATGGGTGGTTTGTATGGTGCCACCACTGGCTTTACATACTCGGGTGGTGGTGGTGTAACTTCTTCATTGTTACTCTCATCTAAAACCTTCCCATCTTCTGGTGCTGGTTTTTCAGAATTCGTTGAAACCATATTAACATTCTCATTCCGTGGATTTACTTCAGTATTACTCGGTAGCTTTCCTTGTTCCCTCTCACTCATCATGCTAGCAAGAGTACCTACGTGTTTTTCTAGATTCAAAATGGAAGCTTGTTGAGTTCTTAATGACTGATCAAATCTCTCGTTCATTTGGGTTTGAGATGTAATAAATTTTGTTTGAGATTCCATTAGCTTTGCCATCATTTCTTCTAGATTTGGCTTTTTCTCTTCGATTTATTGTGGTGGTTTATACAAGCCATGTCTTTGTTGATTGAAAGTGTTGTTTTGAGTCGGTTGGTTATTCGGACCTTGTTGGTTGTACGAATTATTGTTGGGTCCATTTGGATTGTAAAGAATGTTTTGATTTCGATTGAAGTTCAGCTTTGGCGGTTGATAATTATTTTGATAATTATTTCCCGGCCTTTGGTTCATATAGGAAACATTCTCTCGTTGTTCCATCGTTGGTTCAATGTGACAATCTTTCGTTAAGTGTGGTCCACCGCATTGCTCACAACTGATTCGTATTGCGTGAATATCTTTATTCATCTTTTCCATTCGTCTTTCGAAAGCATCTATTTTTGCTGAAACGGAATCAAAGTCATGGCTAGAATCGGCTCTAGCCACTTTAGATGAACGAAAAATATCTTTTTCTTGGTGCCACTCATGTGAGTGGGATGCTGTGTTATCAATAATTTTGTAAGCTTCAGTTGCGGTTTTCTTCATAATGGAACCACCAGCTGTTATGTCGATGTCTTTTCGTATAGCAACGTTGAAACCTTGGTAGAATATTTGTACTATTTGGTAAGTGTCTAAACCGTGTTGAGGACATCCTCTCAACATCCTTCCGAATCTTGTCCACGCCTCATATAATGTTTCATTTGGCTTTTGCGCGAACGTAACAATTTCTCCTTGAAGTCTCACGGCTTTGGATGCCGGAAAGAATCGTTTAAGAAATTTTTCAACTAAAACATCCCATGTGTCAATCACCCCTTCAGGTAACGATTCTAACCAATCTTTGGCTTCTCCCTTTAAAGTCCAGGGAAACAACATGAGATAGATCTGCTCATCTTCCACTTCTTGGATTTTGAATAGTGTACAAATTCTTTTAAACGTACGAAGGTGTTCGTTAGGATCTTCATTCGGTGCACCACTGAATTGGCATTGGTTAGTTACCATGTGTAGAATTTGTCCTTTGATTTCATAATCTGGCGCATTAATGTCTGGCTTAATAATGGCGTGACCTTGGCCCGTGCGTGTGGCTCTCATTCGGTCTTCCATTCTTAGAGGTTCCGTTACTTCCATAATTGAATTTGTTGAATACGAATCACTAGAGGATTCTGATTTAATGGTTTGTGGTTCAGGAGGAATGATTAGTGGTTCTGGATCTTGGAATTGTCCCTGAATATTCTCCGGATTCTCAATTGTGAGGTCGGGTTCAAAAGATGGATTATCGGAAATTTGAGTTGGAGTTCTTGGTCTACTAGATGATGATTCTAAAGAAAAATCAACGGCGACAATATTGGCTAGATGTCTTGATCGAGTTATAGGTGGTGAACGTATGAAAGGTGGTGAACGTTTTGCTCGGTGCATTCACAGAATATCCTATTAGTTATAAAAATAAGAAAAACTTATATAAGTTGTCCAATTAATAGACTTTTCTGATTTTGCCCACGTTTTGAATAGCCAAAAGATGTAGCAGGTAGCCAGGACCCTTTAAATCGGAAGCCCACAACTAGCCACTAACAAATCCAACTATTACTACGAACCAGAAAAATGTCAACGTCTATTAATTTAACCGCTTAAATAATTTTTCTTTCCGTTTTAAGATTTAGATAAGAAGTATAGAAAATTCTAAGTCCTAAAAACTAGAGTATCGAGAAATAAGGAAGAAATAGATTGCGCGTCGAAAAATGTTGAAAAATAAAAAGGTCGAAAAATAGGCGTCGAAAAATAAAAATAAGAAAGTAGGGCGAAATACGGCGTCGCAAAATTCTAAAGCACCTAAATCTTAGTCTAAGGAATAAGCACTTAAGGGATTTTACGGCAATGCCTAAAAATTCTAGAAATAAAAATAACTATGGCAAAACTAAACTTAATACTAAAAGTTGTAACTATAGTCTAAAAATCTAAAGGTAATAAAACTTAAAAAAAAAATTATTATTTATTATTTTTTAAAAAAAAAAAATTTTTAAATTTTTTTTTTTTTTAAAAAAACGAATTTTTTTTTTACAAATTTTTTTTTTATTATTTTTTTTTTTAAAAAAACGAATTTTTTTTCTTAAAAAAAACGTTTTTTTTACAACTTTTTTTTTTTTTTAAAAAAAACGATTTTTTTTTACAAATTAATAATTTTTTTTAAAATTAATATTTTTTTTCAAAACTTTTTTTTTTAATTCATTTACTATTCATGAATAGTAAATGAAAAGAAATTAATTAATTTACTATTCACATGAAAGCGATATGATAGAAATTATTAATTACAAGTTACATAATATACCCCTGAAGTATTTAATAAATACGACTTTTTAAAACTTTACGTATCAAATTTTGATTCTAAAATATTATTATATTATTATATTCTATTTTAATATTATTATATTATTATATTCTATTTCAATATTATTATATTATTATATTTTATTTCAATATTATTATAATTAAAAATATAGCGTTTTAGCGCTCCCCGGCAGCGGCGCCAAAAACTTGATGATGTAGCGTGAGGGTACGAAATAGTATTATTTTTACTAGGAAATACTACAAAATATGACACAAGTTTTATTAATTTACGGATGGGATATACCTAAACCTTGCTACAACACTATAGGCAGTGTACCTAATCGTAGAGTAGTGTAGTTTTTAGTAAGTCCGGTTCGTTCCACAGGGAGCTAGTGATTACGTACTATATTTTTATAAAACTATATTTATATAAATATATATATATAAGTAGTAATATTATTATAAAAGGGGGGTTTTTACCGTTTAATGACCGGTTTGTCGATTTTATATTTTTAAGCGTAAAGATAAATGACAATAATTAAAGTGCGTAAAATAAATAAATGACGATAAATAAAATAACAATAAATAAAATTGCGATAGAATATGAAATAAAAGGATTATGCTTATTTAAACTTCCGTAATCATGATGTTTGACGTTTTGATTTTAATTAATTGTTACTCGGGTTAATTGTCCTTTGTCATGGTTTATTTGATACCTATCTGGTTTTTATCCATAATAGTCCATCGGTCATAAATATAAAGTGCGAGTGTCCTCGTCAAATTACCCTTATACCCGAAGTCAAATATTCCAACTAATTAAGGATTTAAACTGTGACGCAGTTATCACTTCTGTCAACAATTACACCAGTTATCACTGTATGTAATCTACCCCTGTTTTGATTAGATATGAATATTAATTTACCCACTTGATCAGTTTGAATAATCAATTACCCAACCCGAATAATTAATTAAATGATTATAATAGATTCCATATGAACGTCACTAAATAGGACAACCATAATCATTATTAATTATTAGGATAATTAATTTGAAGATAGGTTCGACAGACTCCAATGAGTTGTCACTCAATTAGACAATACCCCCATCTATTAATAGTCAATAGTCCAATTTCCACAAGTGTCGGTCTTTTGCCCAAACCTTAATTATGGTACAAAGCCCAATTACCCAATTTTAGTAATTAGCCCAACATCATGATTACTTCGTTTTAAATAAGCATAATAATAACTTAGCTACGAGACATTAATATAAAAAGGTTGAACATAACTTACAATGATTAAAAATAGCGTAGCGTTACACGGACAGAATTTCGACTTACACACTCAAACGATCTCTATCATAAATCTTATTATTATCATAATTTAAAATTAAAATTAAGATTATTGTTATATCTTATTACATTAACATTATGATAGAGATTTTTAGATATTGATATTGATAATAGATTTTTAGGATAGAAAAAGGGATGCCTTTCAATTGATCGATAATCATCGCCTTTTATAGGCAAAATATGAAATTGAATTTTCATTTACGACCCCTGAACTATGCTAAATTAACAACTTTTTATTATTTAATATTATTCTTATTATGAATTATTTAAATATTATATTTTATTCTTGTGCATAGTTGACTCGTAATTTTTACACCGTTGCGTCGAGCGTTGAGAGTTGACTCATGTCCCGGTTTCGGATTTTCGAACGTCCTTGCGTACTATTTTATATCGTGTACTTTGCGTTTTGTAACTTGTACTCTTGTCATTTTTAGACGTTCTTCATCAATAATTTGAACCTTTTTAATTGTATCTTGTACTTTTGAGCTTTTTGGACCTTTTTGTCTTCAATTTGTCGAATATGCCTTTTGTCTTCGCACTTATTTAATATAAACGAATATCACTTGAAAATGGAACAATTGCAACTAAAATCTTGTCTTTCTTGGGGGATAATGCTATGAAATATATGTTCCTTTTTAGCCTTATCAATAACATATATATTTAGATAGGTATTTATAATTTGAAATATAATTTAGAATATTATATAATATGAATATTAGGATTTTTATTGTAAAATAAATAAAATAAAATGCTATTAATGGAAACTATAGAATATATAGATATATATAAATATGTATATAAATATTATTTGTAAATATATAAAATTATATTAAATCTATTTGTTTAAAAATATATAATATATTTGTTTTGGTAATTAACTTTGCTATTTTAAAACTGTTATATATAGAAATGGAATATAAATGATTTCGAGCTTAATTAGTAAACGTCAGTAATACCCGATTGACGTTCCGTTAACATTCATATAGATTTAATATAAGTCTATGATGGATTAAAATAAAAGTTGAACTGTAAATCGATTACGAAGATTTTAGATTTGTTAAAAGTATTTTTACCTTTTCAAGTTTAAATATTGATACTCCATACATATAAATCGGAACAGAAAATAAATAATTTTCGAACCTTTTTGATCAGGTTTCAAAAAGGTAATGAGTGAAATAATTAATTATATTTAATCTAAAAATTTGGGATTTATAGGAACACTTTTATACGTTAACTGTTTAGCAATGGACATGATATAGCCATTCGAGATAAACTGTCGGTAATATACAAACGAATTAGTTTCACGGGAATTTCATTTGTGTTACTGTTGTTGCCTTGTCACAACCCACTATCATATAATATACATATATGTATGATATATGCAAACATGATTATCTGTTTTTGTTTCCTACTTCTATCACAGCCATCCACCCATATATACACATGAATACTATATATCTATTTCTGTTTTCGACAACCAATGGAACTATGATACAACTACCTTCCAACGATCACTTTTATCACCACCATTTAACCGTCATCACTAAAGCACCACCACAATCTCATCACCAATCCTCACCATAACCAAGAACCCCAACGACTTGAAATGTTGCTATTTAAAAGCTCCATCACCACCTTAACATCATCACCTTCAACAAACTCAAACCACCATCAACTTCATCCATAATCATCGTGAACCACCACCACTTTCAACATTTTTTTTTTACCCGATCGTATAACATCATCCTCACCATCATGTTGTTACTATTTCCCTATTTTTGTTTCGGTCAGTCGAAACCACCATCATTTAACCGATACACTACTGCAAAAACCCATTTATCATTCGCTATTACTATTGCAACAATTATCATGTTCTTTTTCTGTATTTCGAATCAAACACCACAACTGCAGCTTCACAGTTACTGTTTCTGTCGAAGATCACCATCAAAACACCATCAACAACCATTCGAAGCTACGGTTTTGTTGGTTCCTGTTTGATCATGAAGCAGTATACTTCTACGCTGTCTCTACTGCTTCTATTTACTGTAACAACAACGATGATAATATTAAATCAGAGTTTGACAGGCTGCTGCTACCGTGATGGGAGTTGTGGATGTTGATGAGTGGTGTAAATGATGATGACTAAAAGTACGGTGATGATAAATAGAAGAGGAAGATGATAAAGGTGATAATGACGAACGTGATTATTGGTGAAGATGTGATCGAAGCAGGTGAGAAAATAAACCTATCATATTTAATATTCTGTTTACGTGAATATATTAGATGATTATATTAAAAATCAGTCGATGATCATGATGATGTTACGAAGATGATAAAGAAGACGATTATGATAAGCCAATGATGGTGATGCTCGGTAATGATGATGATGGAAGCTTGATGATGATGAATAGTTATGGGTTTTGAAAGAAGAAGAAGAACAGAAGAAACGGGTTATATAAATTAGTTTAGGATATGAAATAGAAAAATGGATATGGTGCAATGCTTTGATGATGTGTTGGGTTATCTAGAGGTCCTGTGTTCGAAACCAGGGAGCTACAAAGATAATTTATTTTTTTATCAATAAACACTACCTTAAGGTTGTAGGTCTATTGGACCAAATTGCTGTTGGGCTTGTGTTTACAGTTGGGCCGAGATTTCCAAATTAACCTGTTGGGCCGATTTAAATTTGGAATTTTGAGGTTCATGTTGGGCCGAGAGTAACTAAAATTCTGTTGGGCCGAAACCTAGTAAAATACGGTTGGGCCGTATATTTCTTTGTGTCATTGGACTGAGGTCCAGTCCATATTATAGCGAATGATGATGACACAATTTCAGAAAAACAAAGTTGGGCGAATGGTTAAAGGTGTGGTTGTTTAATGAGAGATCATGGGTTCAAGAATTGTCTGAGGCATTTGTTTTTGGGATAAGCTTTTAAGGTAGCATTATAATTATTTTTATTATTATCTTTATTATTATTATTATTATTATTATTATTATTATTATTATTATTATTATTATTATTATTATTATTATTATTATTATTATTATTATTATTATTATTATTATTATTATTATTATTATTATTATTATTATTATTATTATTATTGTTGTTGTTGTTGTTGTTGTTGTTGTTGTTGTTATTGTTGTCATTATTATTGTTATTATTAACAAAAGTATTATTATTAAGATTATCGATAGTAATAAGGTTATTATAATAATTATTATTATTAAGTATTATGTAACATTATCAAAATTATTATTTTCATTATCATTAATATTAAACTTTTCAATATATTTAAAACTACTGTTATTGTCATTATTAAAAGACTTATCATTAAAACCATCATTAATATTATTATCATTTTTATTAATACTAGTATTATCATTATCATCCCTATTAATATTATCTTACTATTAATATAATTACTAATTTTAACAAACAAATGATAAATACATACACAAAAATACGTTAATACATATAACATAACGAAAAGTAATATATAACAAATATATATATGAAATATATATATTATTAATATAAAAAGTATATAATTAATAAATTTATACATATATATTATTCGATTACAACTATGTATATTAATACATATACAAATGATATAGGTTCGTGAATCCGAGGCCAACCCTGCATTGTTCAATTGTTCAATATAGTCATATGTATTTTTACTACAAAATACATTTGGTGAGTTTCATTTGCCCTTTTTACTCTTTACGTTTTTGGGCTGAGAATACATGCAAATGCTTTATTAACTGTTTTACAATAAATATATGCGTGAGTTTCATTTGCCCTTTTTACTCTTTACGTTTTTGGGCTGAGAATACATGCAAATGCTTTATTAACTGTTTTACAATAAATATATGCGTGAGTTTCATTTGCCTTTTTACCCTTTATATTTTTGGGCTGAGAATACATGCGCTGCTTTTATAACTGTTTTACGAAATGGACACAAGTAATCGAAACTACATTATATGGTTGAATTATCGAAATCGAATATGCCCCTTTTTATTAAGTTTGGTAATCTAATAATTAGGGAACATACACCCTAATTGACGCGAACTCTAAAGATAGATCTATCGGGCCCAACAAGCCCCGTCCAAAGTACCGGATGCTTTAGTACTTCGAAATTTATATCATGTCCGAAGGAGGATCCCGGAATGGTGGGGATATTCTTATATGTATATTGTGAATGTCGGTTACCAGGTGTTCAATCCATATGAATGATATTTTTGTCTCTATGCATGGGACGTATGTTTATGAGAAATGGAAATATGAAATCTTGTGGTCTATTAAAATTATGAAACGATTACTTATGTTAAACTAATGAACTCACCAACCTTTTGGTTGACACTTTAAAGCATGTTTATTCTCAGGTACGAAAGAAATCTTCCGCTGTGCATTTTCTCATTCTAGAAATATTACTTGGAGTCATTCATGGTCTATCTCAAAAGACGCTGCATTCGAGTCGATGAGTTCATCAAGATTATTATTTAATCAATTATAGTAAGATCTGTTATGAAATGGCATGCATGTCGTCAACTTTAGATGTAATGAAAGTTTGTCTTTTCAAAACGAATGCAATGTTTGTAAAATGTATCATATAGAGGTCAAGTACCTCGCGATGTAATCAACTGTTATGAATCGTTTATAATCGATGTGGACTTTGTCCGGATGGATTAGGACGGGTTTTTACATATCAGAGATTGGGTAAATTATACCTGTATCAAGCAGTTTAATAATTTCTTTCTTAACAACATCTTGCATATTTGGATTTAGTCTTCGTTGGCGTTGCACATAGGTTTTATGACCTTCTTCCATAAGGATTTTATGTGTGGGCAATACAAAGGACTTATGCCTTTAATGTCAAGAATTTTCCATGCAATAGCTGGTTTATGAGCTTTTAACACAGAAATGAGTTGGGATTTTTCATTTTCCGTAAGAGAAGACGATATTATTACAGGTATTCAGATTCACCATGTAAATAAGCGTATTCCAAATAGTTTGGAAGTGGCTTTAACTCTAATATCGATGGTTCTTCTATCGATGATTTGTATCGATATCTGTCTTCCTCTTTTAGTATTTGAAGTTCTTCTGTTGTTGGTTCGTATTCATTAGCCATGAGTACGACTAATATTTCAGCTTCATCAATTGGTTCAGTTCCTTCTCCTAAAGAACATTCTCCTATTCCTTGTAATTCTGGAAATTCTTGTAACAATTCTGCATGTGAATCTATAGTTTGAATATAATAACATGTGTCATCTGCAGATTGCGGTTGTTGCATGGCTCTATCAACAGAAAAGGTAACACTCTAGTCCTCTATACTTAGGGTCAGTTTCTTACCGAACACGTCTATTATTGCTTTAGCCGTGTTTAAGAATGGTCTTCCTAATATGAGAGGAACTCGAGAATCTTCTTCCATGTCCAGAATAATAAAATCTACTGGAAATACTAAAGTACCAACTTTAACTAGCATATTTTCCATTATCCCTCTAGGATATTTTACTGATCGGTCTGCTAGTTGTATGCTTATTCGTGTTGCTTTCAATTCTCCAAGGTCTAGTTTAGCGTATAGTGAATATGGAATTAGATTTATACTAGCACCTAAGTCTGCCAATGCTTCTATTGAACTAAGACTACCCAGAAAACATGGAATTGTGAAACTTCATGGATCTAATAATTTTTCTGGTAGTTTATTTAACAGCACTGCAGAACAATTAGCATTCATTGTAATAGCCGAGAGTTCTTCCATTTTCTTTCTATTTGTGATTAGATCTTTCAAGAATTTAGCATATCTTGGCATTCCTGAAATCACATCAATGAAAGGAAGATTGACATTTATTTGTTTAAACATATCCAAGAATTTGGATTGCTCGGCTTCAAGTCTTTCTTTTCTCATTTTACTCGGGTAAGGAAGTGGTGGTTGGTATGGTTTAACATAAGGCTTTGCCTTAACTGTGTTATCTTCATTAACCTTTTCAACTACCGGTTTTGTTTCCTTCTCTTGCTCAGGCTGTGGTGCTTGTGGAGTAGGAATAGAGTCATCAGAAATTACAGGTATTTCAAGTGGTTTAAGTGCAATACTACTTCTTGTGGTAATGGCTTTAGCTGTTTTATTTCGGGGTTTAGCATTTGTATCACTAGGTAGACTCCCCGATTTTCCTTCTCCAATTAACCTGGCTAGGTTACTCACTTCTTGTTCCAAATTTTGTATTGAAGCTTGTTGATTTCTAAATGCTTGAGCATTTTGTTCATTGGTTTATTTTTGAGATGTGAAAAACTGCGTTTGAGATTCAACTAGCTTTGACATCATATCTTCTAAATTTGACTTTTTATCATCGGTTTGTGGTAGTTTATTTGGAAAAGTAGGTCTTTGCTGGTTGTAAGTATTATTAGATACTTGTTGATTGCTAGGACCTTGTTGTTTGTTGTATGGAACATTTTTAGTTATAATTCTGATTTTGATTTTAGTTTGGTCTTGGCGGTTGATAATTATTTTGATAATTATTTCCAGGCATATGGTTCGTGTATGAAACATTCTCTCTTTGTTCCATTGTTTGTTCAATACTGAGACAATCTTTTGTCAAATGTGGTCCTCTACACTGCTCACAACTAATTCGTATTGCGTGAATATCTTTAGTCATCTTTTCCATTCGTCTCTCGAAAGCATCTAACTTTGCGGAAATGGAATCAAAGTCATGGCTAGAATCGGCTCTAGCTGCTTTAGATGATCTAACGATGTCTTTTTCTTGATGCCACTCATGTGAGTGGGAGGCTGTGTTATCAATAATTTTGTAAGCTTCAGTTGCGGTTTTCGTGTTGTAATGTCGCATCCTTGGTAGAATATTTGTACTATTTGATAAGTGTCTAAACCATGTTGAGGACAACCTCTCAACAACTTTCCAAATCTTGTCCACGCCTCATATAGAGTTTCATTTGGCTTTTTTGTGAACGTAACAATTTCTCCTTGAAGTCTCACGGCTTTAGATGCTGGAAAGAATCTTTTAAGAAATTTCTCAACTAAAATATCCCATGTGTCAATCTCCCCTTCAGGTAACGATTCTAACCAATCTTTGGCTTCTCCCTTTAAAGTCCAGGGAAATAACATGAGATAGATCTGTTTATCCGCAACTTCTCTAATTTTGAATAGAGTACAGATCCTATTAAAGGTACGAAGATGTTCGTTTGGATCTTCCTTCGGCGTACCACTAAATTGGCACTGATTAGTTATCATGTGTAGGATTTGTCCTTTGATTTCATAATCTGGCGCATTAATGTCTGGTTGAGTAATGGCATGACCTTGGCCAGTACGTGTAGCCCTCATTCGGTCTTCCATACTTAGAGGTTCCTGATTTTCCATGATTGAATTTGTTGAATCTGAATTACTAGGGGATTCTGATTTAATGGTTTCTTCCTCGACAATCTTTGGTTGAATGATTTGTGGTTCAGGAGGAATGATTAGTGGTTCAGGATCTCTGAATTGTCCTTGAATATCCTCCGCGTTCTCAATTGTGAGGTCGGGTTAAAAAAATGGAATATCAAAAATTTGAATTGGAGTACTTGGTTGACTAGATGACGATTCTAAAGAAAAATCAACGGCGACAATATTAGCTAGATGTCTTGATCGAGTTACAGGTGGTGAACGTATGAAAGGTGGTGAACGTTTTGCTCGGTGCATTCACTGAATATCCTATTAGTTATAAAAATAAAAAAATTATATAAGTTATCAAATTAATAGACTTTTCTTATTTTGCCCACTTTTCGAATAGCCAATATATGTAGCAGGTTGCCAGGACCCTTTAAATCGGAAGCCCACAACTCGCCACTAATAAATCCAACTATTACTACGAACCAGAAAATTTTGGATCTCTATCAATTTAACCGCTTAAAATAATTTTTCGTCAAAATTTTGAAGATAAAATCTATGTCCTAAAAACTAGAGCGTCGAAATGAGAAAGAAAAAGAGTGCGTCGAAAAAGTCAAAAAATAAAAGGTCGAAAAATAATAATAAGAAAGTAAAGCGTCGAAACTTAAAAGCCTAAAAACTAAATATTAAAACTTGCGTCTAAAGGTATTAAAGCTTAAAAGGAATTCTAAACGAAAAACGGCAATTACTTAAAAGGTACTAAAATCTCTTAAATACTAAAGCGATAAGTGACGTCGTAAAATTCTAAAGCGCCTAAATCTTAATCTAAAGAAAAAGCACTTAAGGGATTTTACAGCAAAGCCTAAAAATCTAGAAATATAAAATACTACGGCAAAAACTAATCTTAAAACTAATTACGAACGATAAAAATACAAATTACGAATTATATGATAAAAATATTCAATTTATAACAATACTAAAAAAAATGATAAAATTACAACTTTATAAAAATATTATTTTTATATTATTATTTTATAAAAATATTAATTTAAATATTAATAAAACTTAAAAATACAAAATTAAAAACTAAAACTAAACTAAATATTAATTTAATTAAACCCTAATTGATAATAATAATTAAATTATCAGCCCTAATTCAGCATTTATGGCGTACTAGGTTTGCTGTCAGCAACCCTCATGCGATCTCATGAGTTCTAAGTATCTGGGCCATGCGGTGGCATGGACTGTGGATCCAGGCCAGTTCATGGGCTGCTACAGTATTTTGGCTCGATTTCAATTTTAATTATTTTTTTGATTTTTTTTTTGATTTTTAATTTATAGAAATAATTTAAATAAAACTTATAAATTAAAAAAATTTACTTATTAGTTTTTATAACTTTTAACAATAAAAATATAAACTTTTTTTTTAATTTAACTAAACTTTAAAAATATAGATATATATATATATATATATATATATTTTTTTCTTGTTTTTTGATATTTTTAAAACTTATGTATTTGTTTTACAAAAATAGCTTAAAAACTAATTTTTTATAGCGTTTCGCTTTAGGCGTTGTTGAGTTCCTCGGCAGCGGCGCCAAAAATACTTGATGTGTGCGAGGTGTAGTACGTAATACTATTAATTTTTACTACGAAATACTATTAAATACGATACAATTTTACACAAGTTATTTATTTATTTATTGAATGGGATATACCTAAACCTTGCTACAACACTTATAGGCAGTGTACCTAATCGTAGAGTAGTGTAGTTTTTAGTAAGTCCGGTTCGTTCCACAGGGATACAACTACGTTTAACGCTATAATTTTAAAAACTATATTTGTATAAATATATATATTTATATAAGTAGTATTATTATTATTATAAAAAGGGGGGTTTTACCGTTTAATGACCGGTTTGTCGATTTTATGTCTTAAGTCACAATTAAAACCTAATGTAAAATATTAAATATAAATACAACTTAATTTAAAGCGTAAAGTAAATAACTATAATTAAAAGTGCGATAATTAAATGTGCAATAATTTAAAGTATGATAAATAAAATGACGGTAAATAAAAGTGCGATGATATATAAAATAAAGGAATTATGCTTATTTAAACTTCCGTAATCATGATGTTTGACGTGTTGATTTTAATTTATTACCATGGGTTAATTGTCCTTTTGTCCTGGATTATTCGATACGTCCATCTGGTTTTTGTCCACAATAGTACATCAGTCATAAATATAAAGTGCGTGTGTCCTCGTCAAATTACCCTTATACCCGAAGTCAAATATTCCAACTAATTGGGGACTTAAACTGTAACAAGGTCTTAATACTTTGTTAATGATTACGCCAGGTTATCGACTGCGTGTAACCCAAGGTTTTAATATGTTGTTAACAATTACACCAAGTGTCCTTGTATGTAATCCACCCCTGTTTTAATGAGTCCATTGACTATTAATCCATCCCCGTGTCCGGTCAAATGAACAATTATTAGTACTTATAAATATCCCGCCCATCCTGTTCGATCGAGTGTATGTGGTTATTTATAGATACGTCAAATTGTAAATCTCTATATTAAATTAACGAACTATCATTCAGTTAAATAAATATAAAGCCCATTAATAGCCCATAGTCCAATTTCCACAAGTGTCGGTCTTTTGTCCAAACCCTAATTATGGTCCAAAGCCCATTAACCCCGTCTTAATATTTAGTCCAACATCACGATTACTTAGGCTTAAATAAACATAATAATAACTTAGCTACGAGACATTAATTTAAAAAGGTTGAACATAACTTACAATGAGTATTAATCGCGTAGTGTTACACGGACAGAATTTCGACCTACAAACTTAAAACATTCGCCACTATAACCTTATTATTATTAACTTAATATTAAAATTATAATTATAAATAAATATAAATATATTTGAGAGAGAGCAGAGAAGTGTATGATGAAGGTGTGTTAAACTCGTCCTAAAAATGTTGAATTTATAGACCTGGCCTGACTTTCCACTCCATGCGATCGCATGGAGTTTGTTCCTCCAGGCCATGCGATCGCATGGCCTTCTTTTCCAGCTCCAAATGCTTCCAAAAACGTGGGCGGCTCTTGATTTATTTATTATATAATATAATATATATAATTTTATATAATTTTATATATATATTATATTATATTCTTGTGCATAGTTGACTCGTAATTTTAGATCCGTTGCGTCACGCGTTGATAGTTGGTTACTGTCCCGGTTCCCGATTTTCGAACGTCCTTTCGTACGATTTAATATCTTGTACTTTGCATTTCGCGACTCGTACTCTTGTAACTTTTAGACGTTTCTCAGCAATAATTTGAACCACTTGGATTGTACTTTGTACTTTTTAGCTTTTTGGTCGTTTGCGTCTTCAAATCGTAAAATCTGTCTTTTATCTTCGCCTTTTATTATTTAAACGAATATCACTTGTAAATAGAACAATTGCAACTAAAAGCTTTTCTTTCTTGAAGGATAATGCTATGAAATATATGTTTGTTTTTAGCATTATCAATGATTTTTATGCAGATGGCTATATGCATGCATGATGTTTATGAGAAAAGGAAATATAAAATCTTGTGGTCTATTATTTCGATTTGATAAATATATAGGCTAAACCTATAACTCACCAATATTTTTGTTGACGTTTAAAGCATGTTTATTCTCAGGTGATTATTAAGAGCTTCCTCTGTTGCATGCTAATTTAAAGACAAGAATTGGAGTCAGCATGCTTGTAATATATTGTTTAAAAACTGCATTCGGAGATTTAAATCGATGTGTAATATTATTGTAAACCATTATGTAATGGTCGTGTGTAAAACGTTATCTTTTAGATTTTCATTACTTGATAATCTATGTTATGGTTTTTAAACCTTTATCGATAAAATAAATGTTATGGTTTGTTTTAAAAACGAATGCATTCTTTGATAAACGTCTCATATAGAGGTCAAAACCTCGCAACGAAATCAATTAATATGAAACGTTTATAATCGATATGAACGGGACATTTCAGTTGGTATCCGAGCGTTGGTCTTAGAAAACCAGAAATTTGCATTAGTGTGTCTAACCGAGTTTGTTAGGATGCATTAGTGAGTCTGGACTTCGACCGTATTTACTTTAAAAACGATTGCTTAAACACTTTTGTTGGAAACTATATATTTTTACATGTAAATATTATGTGCTATATTAATCTCTTAACGTGTTTGATATTGTGTGATAGATGTCTACCTCTAGTACAAATCTCATCGAGTCACCTAATAATAATGAAGAGTCGAATGTATTTTGGAAAGATTCACAAATTCCCGAAGAGGAACCGGAGGAAGAAATATTAATAACTACAGAAAAATGGTTAAATAAAAGAAAATCCTCAACCAATGGACCAAAGTTAAAAATGGTCAATGGTGTTTCCGCCGAGGAAGAAAAATATTGGGAAAATTATCAATTTTCTGATGAATCGGATCCCGACGAGGATTCCGATGATGTTATAGAAATTACCGCGACCCAATTTAAGAAAGCAAAAGAAAATAATAAAGGAAAAGGCATCAAAATAGAGAAACCTGATTTCAACCCCGATGAACTTTACGTTAACATGAAGTACCCTGATGGGGTGTATCGTAAACACTCGTATTTCTTAAATTTTAACTATAACCCGGGAACATCCAAGCCACCAGGTTTTTCTAAAGTATTTGTGAAAATGACGGCTCGTATTAAAGGAGCACCATGTATCCCTAGGAAATTAGAAAAACGAAACGAGTCCGAAGAGGAAGAAACAGGTGAGTCGGAATAAAGAGTTATTTTCATGTTGTGTAATATATGTATTGTAGTGTGCTTGTACTTTTATGATATATGTAAATATTGCTGGTATTGTTTGTTAATTATCTTTTACGAATCTAATCCTCGTCTATTTTACAGTATAAAAACACACAATGGACGTTAAGGATAGACAACCGAATATTTTAGAAGACCTACCCGGGGACATGATTGATGAAATCTTGTCTAGAGTTGGTCAGAATTCATCAGCACAATTATTTATGGTGAAATTAGTTTATCAAACATTTGAAAGACGTTCGAGGCATGCCTTAGTTTATAAAAGGCTTTCCTTTGAAAGATGGGGTATATCACATTGGAGAGACTTTAAGTTACGGGTTGAGAGCCTATTTTGACTCCACATATCCCAACATAGGACTTCGTTCTTTAGAAAGAGCTTCCAACATGCAACTTGTAGTGACCCGAACTTTTCCATGTTTATATATATTAATTGAGATTGATATTTACATGACTAAATGTTTCCAACATGTTAAGCAATCAAACTTGTTAAGACTTGATTAAATGAAATAAGTTTCATATAGACAATTGATCACCCAAGTTGACCGGCAATTCACGAACGTTACAAAATTGTAAAAACTACATGTTGTGGTATACATAGACATATATATATATGGTTGACATGAGATTATGATGAGTAAGTATCTCACTAAGTATATTAACAATGTGTGATATACATAAGAAATGAGATTACTAAGTTAAGAAACTCGAAATGATATATATAACGATTATCGTTATGATAACATCTATTAAATTTATATGTATCATATTAAGATATTGATAAACTATATTTAACATGATAAAATGATATTTAAATATATCATTAAGTATGTTAACAATGAACTACATATGTAATACTATACAATGACATATATATGGTTATATATATAGTTAACATGATTTTATTATAAGTGTGTATCTCATTAGGTATTTTAACAATGAGTTATATACATAAAAATGAGACTATTAAATTAAGAAACTCGAAAACGATATATATAACGATTATCGTTATAACAACGTCTTACTAGGTACATATGAATCATATTAAGATATTGATACACTTGGTTAATTATGTTAAATGATAAGTAAATATATCATTAAGTGTATTAACAGTGAACTACATATGTAAAAATAAGACTACTAACTTAATGATTTCGAAACGAGACATATATGTAACGATTATCGTTGTAACGACATTTAACTGTATATATATCATACTAAGATATATTATATATCATAATATCATGATAATGTAATAATTTAACATCTCATTTCATATAATAAACAATGGGTTAACAACATTTAACAAGATCGTTAACCTAAAGGTTTCAAAACAACATTTACATGTAACGACTAACGATGACTTAACGACTCAGTTAAAATGTATATACATGTAGTGTTTTAATATGTATTCATACACTTTTGAAAGACTTCAAGACACTTATCAAAATACTTTTACTTAACAAAAATGCTTACAA
The DNA here is from genome assembly GCF_046630445.1 of Rutidosis leptorrhynchoides. Lineage (NCBI taxonomy): Eukaryota > Viridiplantae > Streptophyta > Magnoliopsida > Asterales > Asteraceae > Rutidosis > Rutidosis leptorrhynchoides. The sequence goes on along the minus strand of NC_092340.1, from coordinate 108,049,002 downwards.
TTACATCCTCGTTCAGTTTCATCAACAATTCTACTCGTATGTACCCGTATTCGTACTCGTACAAAACACAGCTTTTAGATGTATGTACTATTAGTATATACACTCCAATGATCAGCTCTTAGCAGCCCTTGTGAGTTACCTAACACATGTGGGAACCATCATTTGGAAACTAGCATGAAATATCTCATAAAATTACAAAAATATGAGTAATCATTCATGACTTATTTACATGAAAACAAAATTACATATCCTTTATATCTAATCCATATACCAACGACCAAAAACACCTACAAACACTTTCATTCTTCAATTTTCTTCTTCTAATTGATCTCTCTCAAGTTCCATCTTCAAGTTCTAAGTGTTCTTCATAAATTCCATAAGTATAGTTTCATAAAAATCAAGAATACTTTCAAGTTTGCAAGTCTACTTCCAAGCTTTCTAATCCATTCTAAGTAATCATCTAAGATCAAGGATCCTTTGTTATTTACAGTAGGTTATCTTTCTAATTCAAGGTAATATTCATATTCACACTTTGATTCAATTTCTACAACTATAACAATCTTATTTCGAGTGAAAATCTTACTTGAACTATTTTCGTGTCATGATTCTGCTTCAAGAACTTTCAAGCCATCCAAGGATCCTTTGAAGCTAGATCCATTTTTCTCATTTTCAGTAGCTTTATCCAGAAAACTTGAGGTAGTAATGATGTTCATAACATCATTCGATTCATACATATAAAGCTATCTTATTCGAAGGTTTAAACTTGTAATCACTAGAACATAGTTTAGTTAATTCTAAACTTGTTCGCAAACAAAAGTTAATACTTCTAACTTGACTTTTAAAATCAACTAAACACATGTTCTATATCTATATGATATGCTAGCTTAATGATTTAAAACCTGGAAACACGATGAACACCATAAAATCGGATATACGCCGTCGTAGTGAAACCGGGGGCTGTTTTGGTTTGGATAATTAAAAACTATGATAAACTTTGATTTAAAGTTGTTGTTCTGGGAAAATGATTTTTCATATGAACATGAAACTATATCCAAATATCAAGGTTAAACTTAAAGTGAAAGTATGTTTTCTAAAATGGTCATCTAGACGTCGTTCTTTCGACTGAAATGACTACCTTTACAAAAATGACTTGTAACTTATATTTCTGTCTATAAACCTATACTTTTTTTGTTTAGATTCATAAAATAGAGTTCAATATGAAACCATAGCAATTTGATTCACTCAAAACGAATTTAAAATGAAGAAGTTATGGGTAAAACAAGATTGGATATTTTTGATCTTTTTAGCTACGGGAAATGTTTAACAAATCTATACAAATCATATCCTAGCTAACTTATATTGTATTATACATGTATTCTAATATATTATGTAATCTTGGGATACCATAGACACGTATGCAAATGTTTTGAAATATCATATCGACCCATGTATATATATTATTTGGAACAACCATAGACACTCTATATGCAGTAATGTTGGAGTTAGGGATACATGGTTGAGGTTGATTCCAAAAATATATATACTTTGAGTTATGATCTAGCCTGAGATGTGTGTATACTGGGTCATGGATTGATTCAAGGTAATATATATCGATTTATTTCTGTACATCTAACTGTGGACAACTAGTTGTAGGTTACTAACGAGGACAGCTAACTTAATACACTCAAATCTTTAAAACATAATAAAAATGGTTGTAATTATATTTTGATCATACTTTGATATATATGTACATATTTGTATAGGTTCGTGAATCGATCCGTGGCCAAGTCTTATTTCCGAGGAAGGAATTATCTGTGAAAGTGAGTTATATTCTCACTATTAAAATCTAATATTTTTGGGCTGAGAATACATACAGGTTTTATAAATGATTTACAAAATAGACACAAGTACGTGAAACTACATTCTATGGTTGAATTATCGAAATCGAATATACCCCTTTTTATTAAGTCTGGTAATCTAAGAATTAGGGAACAGACACCCTAATTGACGTGAATCCTAAAGATAGATCTATTGGGCCTAACAAACCCCATCCAAAGTATCGGATGCTTTAGTACTTCGAAATTTATATCATATCCGAAGGGTGTCCCAGAATTATGGGGATATTCTTATATATGCATCTTGTTAATGTCGATTACCAGGTGTTCACTATATGAATGATTTTTATCTCTATGTATGGGATGTGTATTGAAATATGAAATCTTGTGGTCTATTGTTACGATTTGATATATATAGGTTAAACCTATAACTCACCAACATTTTTGTTGAAGTTTAAAGCATGTTTATTCTCAGGTGAATATTAAGAGCTTCCGCTGTTGCATACTAAAATAAGGACAAGATTTGGAGTCCATGTTTGTATGATGTTGTGTAAAAACTGCATTCAAGAAACATATGTCGATGTAATATATTTCTATTGTAAACCATTATGTAATGGTCGTGTGTAAACAGTATATTTTAGATTATCATTATTTGATAATCTACGTAATGTTTTTAAAACCTTTATTGATAAAATAAAGGTTATGGTTGTTTTAAAAATGAATGCAGTCTTTGAAAAACGTCTCATATAGAGGTCAAAACCTCGCAACGAAATCAATTAATATGGAACGTTTATAATCAATATGAAAGGACATTTCAGTTGGTATCCGAGCGTTGGTCTTAGAGAACCAGAAAATTTGCATTAGTGTGTCTTATCGAGTTTGTTAGGATGCATTAGTGAGTCTGGAATTCGACCGTGTTTTCTTTAAAAATGATTGCTTAACATTTTTGTTGGAAACTATATATTATTAACATGTAAATATTATGTGATATATTAATCTCTTAACATGTTTGATATTGTGTGATAGATGTCTACCTCTAGCACAAATCCCATTGACTCACCTAATAATAACGAAGAGTCGAATATATATTGGCAAGATTCACAAGTTCCCGAAGAACCGGAAGAAGAGGAAACGGAACCGGAAGAAGAGGAACCGGAAGAAGAGGAACCAGAAGAAGAGGACCCGGAAGAAGAAGAGGTTCCGGAGGGGGGAATAGTAGGAATCACAGAAAACCGGTCAAATAAAAGAAAATCCTCAACCAATGGACCAAAGTTAATAATGGTCAATGGTGTTTCCGCTAAGGAAGCAAAATATTGGGAAAATTACTAATTTTCTGATGAATCGGATCCTGATGAGGATTCCGATGATGTTATAGAAATTACCCCGACCCAATTTAATGAGGCAAAAGAAAATAATAAAGGAAAAGGCATCAAAATAGAGAAATCTGATTCCGACCCCGATAAACTTTATATGTACCGTCAACACCCGTATTTTCAATATCGTGACAATAACCCGGGAACCTCTAAACCACCAGGTTTTTCTAAACCAATGTAGAAAAATACGAATCGTATTAGAGGAACATCATATATCCCTAGAAGATTAGGAAAAAGAACCAAGTCCGAAGAAGAAGAAACCAGTGATTCAGATTAGAGGGGTATGAGCATGTTGTGTAATAAATGTATTGTAGTGTGCTTGTACTTTTATGTTCTATGTAAAAATTGCTTGTGTTGTTTGTTATTACGAATCTAATCCTTGTCTATTTTACAGTATAAAAATAAAATGGACGTTAAGGGTAGACAACCGAATATTTTAGAAGACCTACCAGAGGATATGATTGAGGAAATCTTGTCTAGAGTCGGTCAGAATTCATCAGCACATTTAGTTATGGTGAAATTAACTTGTCAAACATTTGAAAGACTTTCCAGAAATGCCTTAGTTTATAAAAGGCTTTCCTTTGATAGGTGGGGTATATCACATTGGGGAGACTTTAAGTTACGCCATGTTTTCTTTAAAGCGTTAAATGCGGGGAACCCAAATGCAATTTTACGCTACGGGTTAAGAACCTATTTCGACTCAACATATCCCAACATAGGATTTCGTGAATTAGAAAGAGCTTCTAACATGAAACATAAAGAAGCATGTTATGCTTACGGGTTAGTGATGTTCGCTTCTTACCAAAGTGAGAAAAAGAACATCGGATTGCAGCTTTTAAATAAAACTTTCCCACAAGTGACGGATTCAGTAGTTGGGGTGAGAAACAAGGTTTTTAGATTATTACGGGGCTGTTGGACATTACGAAACCCTCGTCCCTTTGACGACATTACAACATGCTGCCTAGCCAATGGTCATAACGGTTATTTTCCACAAGACCAAGGATGGGAAGTCGTCTTAGTAAAACCAGAATGCATGACTTGTTTCTGGACTTACGAATTACGTGTCTTTATTTCCTTTGCTGAACAACTTGCGTATTAACTAGATTTATCTTCAAAACTGTCCTGTATCATAGTGTATTATATTTCATGTTATATGTAATATAGCAAAGTTGTAAGTTTGAAGAATATTTGCATGTGATATATTATTATAATCAATTTTTCATATGGAATTGTAGTAGTTGAATTGTATATTAGCTACTAAGTATGAACTTAACGGGTAGGTAGTACCCGAATTTAAACTTATAAAACGCTAATATGAAGAAAAAGCTTTTATAAATGAGTTCATATTATGCTACGAGATACTATTGACTACTCTTAATATTCTGTATGATTAACTTGTTTCATTTGACTATTTTGAAGGAAATGGCACCGACTACTCGACACACCTTGAATATGAGCGAAGAGGAATTTCGTGCCTTTCTTGCTTCAAACATAGCCGCAGTACAGGCCGCACTACATACCAACAATAACTCTGAATCTAGCAATACAGCTAACGGCGCAAGAAATCGTGTAGGATGCTCCTACAAGGAATTCACTGCCTGCAAACCTTCAGAATTTGATGGGACCGAAGGACCAATCAGATTGAAATGGTGGACCGAGAAAGTTGAATCGGTGTTTGCCATAAGTAAGTGTGCTGAAGGAGACAAAGTGAAGTACGCTACGCATACCTTCACAGGTATTGCGTTAACATGGTGGAATACCTATCTAGAGCAAGTGGGACAAGATGCTGCTTACGCGCTACCGTGGTCAGCATTCAAGCACTTGATGAACGAGAAGTACCGTCCCAGAACCGAGGTCAATAAGCTCAAGTCAGAACTTAGAGGGTTACGAACACAGGGATTCGATATTACTTCGTACAAAAGACGATTCACAGAATTGTGCCTATTGTGTCCGAGAGAGTTCGAAGATGAGGAAGAGAAGATCGACGCATTTGTGAAAGGGTTACCGGAGAGAATCTAAGAAGATATAAGTTCACACGAGCCTGCCTCCATACAAAAGGCATGTAGAATGGCTCACAAACTAGTGAACCAGATTAAGGGAAGAATTAAAGAATAGGCAGCCGAAGAGGCTAACGTGAAGCTAGTCAAAAGAAAGTGGGAGGAAAACGGTGATAAGAGTCACCAAAAAAACAACAACTATTTCAACAATCGCAACATCAATCGCAACTACAACAAACGGCACAACAACAACAACAACAACTACAACAATCGTCCCAACAACAATAACAACTGCAACAACAACAACAATCAGAAGCAGCTATGCCAAAGGTGTGAAAAGTATCACTCGGGGTTCTGCACCAAATTTTCCAACAAGTGTAAAAGAAATGGTCATAGTGCGGTGAAGTGTGAGGTCTACGGACTAGGGGTTAACAGAACGAAAGCAACAAATGGTGTCGGAACGAGTAATGGCGGAGTAAGTAGTGTTGGAGCAAGTTATGCCAATGTAGTTTATTATAAATGTGGAAAACCGGGCCACATTATTAGAAATTGCCCGAACCAGGAGAACACGAATGGACAAGGCCGCGGAAGAGTTTTCAATATTAATGTGGCAGAGGCACAGGAAGACCCGGAGCTTGTTACGGATACGTTTCTTATTGACAATAAATCTGCTTACGTTTTATTTGATTCGGGTGCGGATAGAAGCTATATGAGTAGAGATTTTTGTGCTAAATTAAGTTGTCCATTGACGCCGTTAGATAGTAAATTTTTACTCGAATTAGCAAACGGTAAATTAATTTTAGCAGATTATATATGCCAGAATCGAGAAATTAAACTGGGTAGTGAAATATTTAAGATTGATTTGATACCAGTAGAGTTAGGGAGTTTTGATGTAATAGTTGCCATGGACTAGCTGAAGGAGATGAAAGCAGAGATCGTATGTTACAAAAATGCAATTCGCATTGTACGAGAAGAAGGAGAACCCTTAATGGTGTACGGAGAAAAGGGCAACACGAAGCTACATCTTATTAGTAATTTGAAGGCACAAAAACTAATAAGAAAAGGTTGCTATGCTGTTCTAGCACACGTAGAGAAAGTACAAACTGAAGAAAAGAGCATCAATGATGTTCCCGTCGCAAAAGAATTTCCCGATGTATTTTCGAAAGAATTACCGGGACTACCTCCACATCGATCTGTTTAATTTCAAATAGATCTTGTACCAGGAGTTGTACCAATAGCTCGTGCTCCTTACAGACTCGCACCCAGCGAGTTGAAAAAACTGCAAAGCCAACTGCAAGAACTATTAGAACGTGGTTTCATTTAACCAAGCACATCACCATGGGGAGCTCCTGTTTTGTTTGTCAAGAAGAAGGATGGTACATTTAGTTTGTGTATTGATTATAGAGAGTTGAATAAACTTACCATCAAAAACCGTTATCCACTGCCGAGAATTGACGACTTATTTGATCAACTACAAGGCTCGTCGGTTTATTCGAAAATCGATTTACGTTCTGGATATCATCAAATGGGAGTAAAGGAGGATGATATTCCAAAAACTGCTTTTAGGACGAGTTATGGTCATTACGAGTTTATGGTTATGCCGTTTGGATTGACTAACGCACCAGCTGTGTTCATAGACCTTATGAACCGAGTGTGTGGGCCATATCTTGACAAGTTTGTCATTGTTTTCATCGATGACATACTTATTTACTCAAAGAATGATCAAGAGCACGAAGAACATTTGAGAAAAGTGCTAGAAGTATTGAGGAAAGAAAAACTGTACGCTAAGTTTTCAAAGTGTGCATTTTGGTTAGAAGAAGTTCAATTCCTCGATCACATAGTGAACAAAGAAGGTATCCAGGTAGACCCGGCAAAGATCGAAACCGTTGAAAAGTGGGAAACCCCAAAAACTCTGAAGCATATACGTCAATTTTTAGGATTGGCTGGTTACTACAGAAGATTTATCCAAGATTTCTCCAAAATAGCAAAACCCTTGACTGCATTAACGCATAAAGGGAAAAAATTTGAATGGAAGGATGAACAAGAGAAGGCGTTTCAGTTATTGAAGAAAAAGCTAACTACGGCACCTATATTGTCATTACCTGAAGGGAATGATGATTTTGTGATTTATTGTGACGCATCAAAGCAAGGTCTCGGTTGTGTATTAATGCAACGAACGAAGGTGATTGCTTATGCGTCTAGACAATTGAAGATTCACGAGCAAAATTATACAACTCACGATTTAGAATTGGGTGCTATTGTTTTTGCATTAATGACTTGGAGGCATTATTTATATGGGGTCAAAAGTATTATACATACCGACCACAAAAGTCTCCAACATATATTTAATCAGAAGCAACTGAATATGAGACAACGCAGGTGGATTGAACTGTTGAATGACTATGATTTTGAGATTCGATACCACCCGGGGAAGGCGAATGTGGTAGCCGACTCTTTAAGTAGAAAGGACAGAGAACCTATACGGGTAAAAGCTATGAATATAATTATTCGTACTAACCTTACTACTCAAATAAAGGAGGCGCAACAGGGGGTTGTAAAAGAAGGAAAGTTGAAGAATGAGATACCCAAAGGATCAGAGAAACATATTAATATTCAGGAAGACGGAACTCGATATAGGGCTGATAGAATTTGGGTACCAAGGTTTAGAGATGTGAGAGAAATGGTACTTAAAGAAGCACATAAAACCAGATATTCAATACATCCCGGAGCGGGGAAGATGTATAAGGATCTCAAGAAACACTTTTGGTGGCCGGGTATGAAAGCCGATATTGCTAAATATGTAGGAGAATGTTTGACGTGTTCTAAGGTCAAAGTTGAACATCAAAAACCATCATGTCTACTACAACAACCTGAAATCCCGGAATGGAAATGGGAAAACATTACCATGGATTTCATTACTAAATTACCAAGGACTGCAAGTGGTTATGATACTATTTGGGTAATAGTTGATCGTCTCACCAAGTCAGCACACTTCCTGCCAATGAGAGAAGATGACAAAATGGAGAAGTTAGCGCGATTGTATTTGAAGGAGGTTGTCTCCAGACATGGAATACCCATCTCTATTATCTCTGATAGGGATGGTAGATTTGTTTCAAGGTACTGGCAGACGTTGCAACAAGCATTGGGGACTCGTCTAGACATGAGTACTTCCTATCATCCACAAACTGATGGGCAGAGCGAAAGGACGATACAAACGCTTGAAGACATGCTACGAGCATGTGTTATTGATTTCGGAAACAGTTGGGATCGACACCTACCGTTAGCAGAATTTTCCTACAATAACAGTTATCATTCTAGTATTGAGATGGCGCTGTTTGAGGCACTTTATGGTAGAAAGTGCAGGTCTCCGATTTGTTGGAATGAAGTGGGGGATAGACAGATTACGGGTCCAGAGATAATACAAGAAAGTACGGAGAAGATCATCCAAATTCAACAACGGTTGAAAACCGCCCAAAATCGACAAAAGAGCTACGCCGACATTAAAAGAAAAGATATAGAATTTGAAATTGGAGAGATGGTCATGCTTAAGGTTGCACCTTGGAAAGGCGTTGTTCGATTTGGTAAATGAGGGAAATTAAATCTAAGGTATATTGTACCATTCAAGATTATTGATCGTGTCGGACCAGTAGCTTACCGACTTGAGTTACCTCAACAACTCGCAGCTGTACATAACACTTTTCACGTCTCGAATTTGAAGAAATGTTTTGCTAAAGAAGATCTCACTATTCCGTTGGACGAAATCCAAATCAATGAAAAACTTCAATTCATTAAAGAACCCGTCGAAATAATGGATCGTGAGGTTAAGAGACTTAAGCAAAACAAGATACCGATTGTTAAGGTTCGATGGAATGCTCGTAGAGGACCCGAGTTCACCTGGGAGCGTGAAGATCAGATGAAGAAGAAATACCCGCATCTATTTCCAGAAGATTCGTCAACACCTTCAACAGCTTAAAATTTTGGGACGAAATTTATTTAACGGGTAGGTACTGTAGTGACCCGAACTTTTCCATGTTTATATATATTAATTGAGATTGATATTTACATGACTAAATGTTTCCAACATGTTAAGCAATCAAACTTGTTAAGACTTGATTAAATGAAATAAGTTTCATATAGACAATTGATCACCCAAGTTGACCGGCGATTCACGAACGTTACAAAATTGTAAAAACTACATGTTGTGGTATATATAGACATATATATATGGTTGACATGAGATTATGATGAGTAAGTATCTCACTAAGTATATTAACAATGTGTGATATACATAAGAAATGAGATTACTAAGTTAAGAAACTCGAAATGATATATATAACGATTATCGTTATGATAACATCTTTTAAATATATATGAATCATATTAAGATATTGATAAACTATATTTAACATGATAAAATGATATTTAAATATATCATTAAGTATGTTAACAATGAACTACATATGTAATACTATACGATGACATATATATGGTTATATATATAGTTAACATGATTTTATTATAAGTGTGTATCTCATTAGGTATTTTAACAATGAGTTATATACATAAAAATGAGACTATTAAATTAAGAAACTCGAAAACGATATATATAACGACTATCGTTATAACAACGTCTTACTAGGTACATATGAATCATATTAAGATATTGATACACTTGGTTAATTATGTTAAATGATAAGTAAATATATCATTAAGTGTATTAACAGTGAACTACATATGTAAAAATAAGACTACTAACTTAATGATTTCGAAACGAGACATATATGTAACGATTATCGTTGTAACGACATTTAACTGTATATATATCATACTAAGATATATTATATATCATAATATCATGATAATGTAATAATTTAACATCTCATTTCATATAATAAACAATGGGTTAACAACATTTAACAAGATCGTTAACCTAAAGGTTTCAAAACAACATTTACATGTAACGACTAACGATGACTTAACGACTCAGTTAAAATGTATATACATGTAGTGTTTTAATATGTATTCATACACTTTTGAAAGACTTCAAGACACTTATCAAAATACTTTTACTTAACAAAAATGCTTACAATTACATCCTCGTTCAGTTTCATCAACAATTCTACTCGTATGTACCCGTATTCGTACTCGTACAATACACAGCTTTTAGATGTATGTACTATTGGTATATACACTCCAATGATCAGCTCTTAGCAGCCCTTGTGAGTTACCTAACACATGTGGGAACCATCATTTGGCAACTAGCATGAAATATCTCATAAAATTACAAAAATATGAGTAATCATTCATGACTTATTTACATGAAAACAAAATTACATATCCTTTATATCTAATCCATATACCAACGACCAAAAACACCTACAAACACTTTCATTCTTCAATTTTCTTCATCTAATTGATCTCTCTCAAGTTCCATCTTCAAGTTCTAAGTGTTCTTCATAAATTCCATAAGTATAGTTTCATAAAAATTAAGAATACTTCCAAGTTTACAAGTCTACTTCCAAGCTTTCTAATCCATTCTAAGTAATCATCTAAGATCAAGGATCCTTTGTTATTTATAGTAGGTTATCTTTCTAATTCAAGGTAATATTCATATTCACACTTTGATTCAATTTCTACAACTATAACAATCTTATTTCGAGTGAAAATCTTACTTGAACTGTTTTCGTGTCATGATTCTGCTTCAAGAACTTTCAAGCCATCCAAGGATCCTTTGAAGCTAGATCTATTTTTCTCATTTCCAGTAGTTTTATCGAGAAAACTTGAGGTAGTAATGATGTTCATAACATCATTCGATTCATACATATAAAGCTATCATATTCGAAGGTTTAAACTTGTAATCACTAGAACATAGTTTAGTTAATTCTATACTTGTTCACAAACAAAAGTTAATCCTTCTAACTTGACTTTTAAAATCAACTAAATACATGTTCTATATCTATATGATATGCTAACTTAATGATTTAAAACCTGGAAACACGATGAACACCATAAAATCGAATATACGCCGTCGTAGTGAAACCGGGTGCTGTTTTGGTTTGGATAATTAAAAACTATGATAAACTTTGATTTAAAAGTTGTTATTCTGGAAAAATAATTTTTCATATGAACATGAAACTATATCCAAAAATCAAGATTAAACTTAAAGTGGAAGTATGTTTTCTAAAATGGTCATCTAGACGTCGTTCTTTCGACTTAAATGACTACCTTTACAAAAACGACTTGTAACTTATATTTTCCACTATAAACCTATAATTTTTCTGTTTAGATTCATAAAATAGAGCTCAATATGAAACCATAGCAATTTGATTCACTCAAAACGGATTTAAAATGAAGAAGTTATGGGTAAAACAAGATTGGATATTTTTGATCTTTTTAGCTACGGGAAATGTTTAACAAATCTATACAAATCATATCCTAGCTAACTTATATTGTATTATACATGTATTCTAATATATTATGTAATCTTGGGATACCATAGACACGTATGTAAATGTTTTGACATATCATATCGACCCATGTATATATATATTTTTGAACAACCATAGACACTCTATATGCAGTAATGTTGGAGTTAGCTATACAGGGTTGAGGTTGATTCCAAAAATATATATACTTTGAGTTGTGATCTAGCCTGAGACGTGTGTACACTGGGTCATGGATTAATTCAAGATAATATATATCGATTTATTTCTGTACATCTAACTGTGGACAACTAGTTGTAGGTTACTAACGAGGACAGCTGACTTAATACACTCAAATCTTAAAAACATAATAAAAATGGTTGTAATTATATTTTGATCATACTTTGATATATATATACATATTTGTATAGGTTCGTGAATCGATCCGTGGCCAAGTCTTATTTCCGAGGAAGGAAATATCTGTGAAAGTGAGTTATAGTCTCACTTTTAAAATCTAATATTTTTGGGATGAGAATACATGCAGGTTTTATAAATGATTTACAAAATAGACACAAGTACGTGAAACTACATTCTATAGTTGAATTATCGAAATTGAATATGCCCCTTTTTATTAAGTCTGGTAATCTAAGAATTAGGGAACAGACACCCTAATTGACGCGAATCCTAAAGATAGATCTATTGGGCCTAACAAACCCCATCGAAAGTACCAGATGCTTTAGTACTTCGAAATTTATATCATATCCGAAGGGTGTCTCGGAATGATGGGGATATTCTTATATATGCATCTTGTTAATGTCGGTTACCAGGTGTTCACCATATGAATGATTTTTATCTCTATGTATGGGATGTGTATTGAAATATGAAATCTTGTGGTCTATTGTTACGATTTGATATATAGGTTAAACCTATAACTCACCAACATTTTTGTTGACGTTTAAAGCATGTTTATTCTCAGGTGAATATTAAGAGCTTCCGGTGTTGCATACTAAAATAAGGACAAGATTTGGAGTCCATGTTTGTATGATATTGTGTAAAAACTGCATTCAAGAAACATATGTCGATGTAATATATTTCTATTGTAAACCATTATGTAATGGTCGTGTGTAAACAGTATATTTTAGATTATCATTATTTGATAATCTACGTAATGTTTTTAAAACCTTTATTGATAAAATAAAGGTTATGGTTGTTTTAAAAATGAATGCAGTGTTTGAAAAACGTCTCATATAGAGGTCAAAACCTCGCAACGAAATCAATTAATATGGAACATTTATAATCAATATGAACGGGACATTTCACAACTTAGAGAAGCATGTTATGTTTATGGGTTAGTGATGTTCGCTTCTCACCAAATTGAGTAAAAGAACATCGGATTACAACTGCTAAATAAAACATTCCCACAAGTGACGGATTCTGTAGTTGGGGTGAGAAACAAGGTTTTTATATTGTTACGAGTTGTTGGGCATTACGTAACCCTTATCCTTTTGACGACGTTACAACATGCCGCCTAGCCAAGGGTCACAACGGTTATTTTCCACAAGACCAAGGATGGGAAATAATACTAGTAAAACCCGAATGCATGACTTGTTTCTGAACTTATGAATTACGTGTCTTCATTGCCTTTGCTAAACGACTTGCGTATTAACTAAAATTGTCTTCGCAACTGCCTTATATCAAAATTATTGTGTGCTATACTTCATGCTATATGTAAAATAGCGGTATTGTAAATTTGTAAAAATATTGTATAAAAGTTTGAACGCGATATATTACTGTATTTAGTTTTTCATATAGAATCGTAGTAGTTGAATTTTATAGTAGCTACTAAGTATGAACTTAACGGGTAAGTACTACCCGAATTAAAACTATAAAACGCTAATATGAAGAAAAAGCTTTTATAAATAAGTTCATATTATGCTACGAAATACTATTGACTACTCTTAATATTCTATATGATTAACTTAATTCTTTTGGCTATTTTTAAAGGAAATGGCACCGACTACTCGTCAGAACTTGAACATGAGCGAGGAAGACTTCCGTGTTTTCCTTACAGCAAACATAGCCGTAGTACAAGCTACAATGCAAAACAACAATAACTCTGAATCCAGCAATGGAACTAATGCCACAAGAACTCGTGTGGGATGCTCCTACAAAGAATTCACTGCCAGTAAACCTCTGGAATTCGATGGAACCGAGGGTCCAATCGGATTAAAACGATGGACCGAGAAGGTTGAATCGGTGTTTGCCATAAGTAAATGTACCGAAGAAGATAAGGTAAAGTACGCTACGCATACCTTCATGGGTACTGCGTTAACATGGTGGAACACTTATCTCGAGCAGATGGGACAAGATGCTGCTCACGCATTACCGTGGTCAGCATTCAAACACCTAATGACTGAACAGTACCGTCCCAGAAACGAGGTCAATAAGCTCAAGATAGAGCTTAGAGGATTACGAGCGCAAGGATTTGACATTACCATGTACGAATGACGATTCACAGAGTTGTGCCTATTGTGTCCAAGAGTGTTCGAAGATGAAGAGGAGAAGATCAATGCATTTGTAAAAGGGTTACCAGAAAGGATTCAAGAAGATGTGAGTTCACACGAGCCCACCTCTATACAAAAGGCAAGTCGAATGGCTCACAAACTCATAAATCGGATTGAGGGAAGAATTAAAGAGCAGGCGACCGAAGAAGCCAACACGAAAAAAATCAAGAGAAAGTGGGAAGAAAACGGGGACAAGGGTCACCAATACAACAATAACAACAACAACAACAACAATAATCGCAATCACAAACGTAACAACTACCACCACTACCGCAACCTTAAACGCAACAACAATAGCAATCCCAATCACAACTACAACAACTACAACAACCGTTCCAACAATAATAACAACCGCAACAACAACAATCCCAACAATAACAACCAGAGGCAGAAACCATGCCAGAGGTGTGATGGATACCATCCGACTGGGCTCTGTACGACATCATGTACTAAGTGTAATAGAAAGGGCCATGGTGTGACGAAGTGTGAAGTTTATGGATCAGTGGCTAGAGGAACAAATAATGCCCACATTACTTGTTTTGGATGCGGGAAGAAGGGCCACTATAGAACTACATGCCCAAATCAGGAAACTAATAATGGGTAAAATCGAGGAGGAGTCTTCAACATTAATGTGGTTAAAGCACAGGAAGACCCGGAGCTTGTTACGGGTACGTTTCTTATTGGCGATAAAAATAATTATGTTTTATTTGATTCGGGGGTGGATAGAAGCTATATGAGTAGAGATTTTTGTGCTAAATTAGGCTGCTCATTAACGCAATTGGATAATAAGTTTTTACTCGAATAAGCAAACGGTAAATTAATTACAGCTGATAAAATATGTCGGAATCGAGAAATTAAACTGGTTAGCGAAACGTTTAAGATTGATTTGATACCAGTAGAGTTAGGGAGTTTTGATGTGATAATTGGCATGGACTGGTTGAAAGAGGTGAAAGCGGAGATCGTTTGTTACAAAAATGTGATTCACATTATGCGCGAAAAGAGAAGACCCTTAATGGTGTACGGAGAGAAGAGCAACGCGAAGTTAAATCTTATTAGTAATTTGAAGGCGCAAAAGCTAATAAGAAAAGGTTGCTATGCCGTTCTTGCACACATCGAAGAAGTCAAACCCGAAGAAAAGAACATCAATGATGTTCCCGTCGCAAAAGAATTTCCTGATGTATTTCCGAAAGAATTACCAGGACTACCACCACATCGATCTGTTGAATTTCAAATAGATCTTGTACAGGAGCTGCACCAATAGCTCGTGCTCCTTTGATATCGGCTAAAAAGTCACGTTTTCACCCCGGTATTAAGGCCCAAAAACAATAAAGATTCGAACTTTATTGGCAAAATACACACTTCATCGGTTAGAATTGAAGAACAAGTAATTACGAAGGCGGTGCAAAAATAATCAAGAGAATCGGAGCTAAAATGAAGATTCTAGAGCAAAAACGGTGAAAGACAAGAAATCAAGTTACGATACAGTGAATTAAGGCTGACCAGCACCGAAAATGGCCTGCCATACGGCTTGCCAGTATGGGGTACTGAAACGACCCATTCATATCACTATAAACGCAGTACATTATTCATTGGTCCCATAGCGAGGTATTTGACCTCTATATGATACGTTTTAGAAATTATTGCATTCGTTTCATAAAAAGCACACCATTATTATACATAATGCATGTTTTAAATAAGTGGGCGATTATTTAAGAAATAATCCCCATAATACATCGGTTTCCAAATACTACACACGTGACATAAAATTTGAATATAATACATGGCGAACGTTTTATTGGATGCAACATTTCATTTAAACAAAAGCATGAGACTCCATGCACAACTTGCTCAGATAATGCAACAGCGGAAGACTTTCTTAAGGACCTGAGAATAAACATGCTTAAACAGTCAACACAAAGGTTGGTGAGATATATAGGTTTAGCATCGATATAAATATAGACCACAAGATTTCATAGTTATAAATATATGTACACTTGCAAGTGTATAAAAGTATTCTATAAGTTGTTGAGCGCTTCGGTAACCATACTTAACCATTAATGTGGCATATTCCCTTTATTATGAAATCTCGTTACACTGTACCAAGTGTAGTAAAAACGAAGTACTATGCAACCGTTTACGATACTAGAGAGACTAGCCCGGTTGGGGTTGTCAAACCCGATAGATCTATCAATAGGATTCGCGCTTACATGTTCTTACAACATGTAAATATTAGTTACCAAGCTATTAGGGAAGATATGCAAGGTGGTACAACTCAACGTAGAATATATTTTAAGTACTTGTGTCCATGGCGTAAAACATAAAATGCATGTATTCTCATCCCAAAATATTTTTAGAGTTTAAAAATGGGACTATATACTCACAGTAGTAAAAGTATATTAATAATAAGTTTTTAACTTATTAAAAATATGACCGTCGTCCTTGGATTCACGAACCTATAACAATAATAACGATTCAGATAATAATACGACATGTGAATAAAATAAAACAAGTTCATAGAATACTTATATATTAATTTTTAACATTTTTATGTTAGTAGTCCTTTGTTAGTAGTCCAAAATAGTCCGAAAAGTCCAACAGTCCAATAATCGGTGTATATATATATATATATATATATATATATATATATATATATATATATATATATATATATATATATATATATATAATCTTAGAATTACCCCACGACGTATTGTATACATATTGTCTTTGCATCAATCCAGAGACGTATTGTATAAGTATTGTCTTAGAATTAACTAAGACGTATTGTGTACGTATTGTCTTAAGATTTATCAAAACGTATTGTATACTTATTGTGTTAGGACGTACCAAGAATATTATTATACATATATACAATCACAGAATTAACCAAGATTATAATATTTTGTTATACTACTGATAACATGTCCAAATATATATAGGATATAGGAAAAGTTAGCAAGGATATGGTAAATATAGTTTTTACAATATAAATTTCGTCCATACAACGTTAATTTTAGCAGATTTTGTTTTGCTCGCCAAATATTCATTACAACTCCGTTTAAAGTGAATCAAATTGATATGGATTCCTTAAGAAGTTAATTTTTCAAAAACAATTCGAAAAGTTCATTCCAAGTAGTAATTTTTAGAGCTTTACCCTCTTTTTGTGTCGGTGGACAGATTTGGAAAAATCCCGGCATCCACCCAATATATGATTTTTGATAAAAAATACTTCCACTTTGTCTAAAATCATGAAAAAAATACTGGAAGTCATATTTACATATATTAACATATTTCCAAAGTCTTAGCCTCGAACTCAAAGTCTAAGATAGGTTTTTAATTCCCAACCCAAAACAGCCCGCTTTTTACCGAATGGAGATTAAAGGATATATGTTAAGTTTCAAGGTGTTCTTTATATGTACAAGTTATAAGTTCTTATATTAACTTAATATAATATCATAATACATATAAATAAGTGTTATTAGAGTTAAGTTAGAAAGATTAGATTAGTTTTTCAAACAAGCTTGGTGTTCACCAAAACAAGTTCTAGTTTTTACAAGTTTTATAAGTATAATAAGATAGCAACTATACAAGGAATCGAACAAGGATTTTGAGAAGTATTTTACCTTGATTATGAAGAGGAAATTTTCTAAGATTAAAGTATAATATGAGATCATTCAAGTGTGTGGATTTAATTTAAGAAAATGTGGAGTAAAAATGAGTTAAAATGGTCCTTATTTATAAGCTTGAAAATTTAGTTTTTAGTGAAAATATCTAAGATAAGTTAAAATGTAATATGTCATGGATGACATATTAAATTGATTAGGTCATAGATGACATATTACACAAATAATTGTAGATTTCTATTGGTATATACCAATAGTAAATACTTCTAGAAGCTGTGTATATTATGGGTAAAAATACCTTATAAATGCGAGTAGAATTCTTGAGGAAATTGAACGGAAATACGAGTATAGCTATCCTTTATATGTATTAGTATATTATAAAGTGTATTCAATACTTATAAGGATGTATTTACACTCGTAATACATTATATGTAAATACATTTTAACATAAGTTAATTACGTCGTTTAAATAGTAACATATATATTGTTCAAAAACTCTTTAAATTAGTAGTATGAATATATATATATATATATATATATATATATATATATAATACTTTGTTAATATACTTAATGAGATATTTAATTATCATATTTTCAAGTTAAATATATATAAATCCATATATGTACACAATAATTAAACAATTAAATCAAGTTATGACGTTCGTAAATCGTCGGAATAAAAGGATGACCAAAAGCTTGTGTAAAACTCTTTCCGGAGGTTCAAGACTTATTAAAATTCATTGCTTATTAAGTCGGAATTATATAAAGATTAAGTTTAAATTTGGTCAGAAATTTTCGGGTCGTCACAGTACCTACCCGTTAAAGAAATTTCGTCCCGAAATTTGATCGAGGTTGTCATGGCTAACAATAAGAATGTTATTATGACGAATATAAGTTGATTCATAGGGTTTTATCATGATTGAGAAATATGGATAAAATAATTCGCTTACTCGAAACGTATGAGTGAAGCTATCGTAAAAGAGTGAAATGAGAAAATAGGGATTCGTCTTATCTTTTGACGTCATCACGGTTGATCTCCGGATTAAAGAAAATCTTTGTAATCTATATAAGATTTGATTCTTCGGCGATTAAGGAAATTATGATCCTCTTCGATTTAATGCAATAATCTGTCTCGATTTCTCTGTCGGATATTTTACTATAAATCAACCTCCTACGTTTCCTTATTTCCACATATCCCATCTTTTATACTTTCTTCCTTTCTTCGTACTTCCAAAACATTCGTCAATATGCTCCATCCAATTTTAATTCTTGATATATTCTTGACTATCACATCTGTCATTCTTCTTTTTCATCTTCCACCGGAGGAATCCGTTAATTTCTACTATGCTCTTGGGTTTATAGTGTTCTTAGTTTTCCCGTGTCTTTATATTGCTATACGCATCGATATACACAGTTTGTAATTTCTGCGTTGTCTTCGTGCATATATTTTTCCTTATATTTTGGAGTTTCATGCTTCCGTCTTCTTTTTCCTACTTCAAGTCAAGCGAATAATGGTATAGAATTCATAGATATGAAATTCGGAATGAACATAGCTAACGCTCTAAGAGAGAAATTGTAATAGCACAATTTGACTTGTGAAATTACCAGAATCCAAAGAAAAATATAGAACTATCAATAGAATATGTTCTTGATATGTTTAGAGATTAGATTGAATGTAAGAGTCATGTAGCATGGCACATGATGACGTTATGGTCTGTGAATCATTACGTTCCATTTAGAAACTCAGCATGACTTACTGTAATATAATCACGTTGATCAAGTGTCATTATATTATACTAACTCATGCTTCAGTTCCCAACATTACTTCAAAAACATTCGTACTTTACACTCAGAGGTTTCAGATGTGGTAAACCATGTATTCTATTATGCTTAAGAAAGTTTTGACCATTTTGGAATGTTAATACATCACCCAACCGAGTCGCTCAATTGGATGAGCAGTCTGAACGTGTATGCCTGTAGTCAGACTGCACGGGCGTCGGGGGTAAGGGACGTTGCTGTCTATTCAGAATCTTCAAGCCTAACGCAGTACCCAGTGACATGTCTTATGACAGGGGCGTTTAGGACCAGTGTAATGAATACAAGGCCTCTGCCTATTCATGAGCCAGCATTCCATAATCTTGGCAAAATAACTGATGAAGTCATAATATGCATTCACTTTAACCTTATCTGAATTACGAATTTTATCGCATTTACTTTATCTATCTTATAAATTAGAAAATCCCAAATTAAATAACCACTACTCCCTAACTATCTTAGGCTTAAATATAGGTTCGATTCTACTGATATCTCAAAAATACGACTCTAGGTCATACTTCCCTTACTTATAAGTAGTAGTAAGATTTAGGCCCCACTAAATATAAATTTAAAACAGTACCCTCTCCCACGAGTGGCTGATCCTAGCGAGCCGCGGCCCAACGACACCGCGCAAATAAAAACCGTCCATATCACGGGAGAGTACTAAGTTTTTGTTGCCGCTGCTGGGGAACTGGTATCAGGCAATACTGCTCTCTATCAAACTTATTCACAAGCATTTAGTGGTGTCTAAGAAAGACAATTATACACGAACTTGGTTGTTGAATTTTCCGAACAGTCGCTAATTATATTGGGACCAAAAGGATCCTGCCTCTCCATAGTCGGCCTGGCCACTTGGTTTGTTGAATAGTTCGTGCGGAGCTCTGTTACCGAAATACCAGGGAATCAGTAGCCAGAACCAAAAACATATTCAACCGTAGGATAGTTAGTTAATTAAATTAGATTACCTTAGATTACTTTAGACTACCTTAGATTAATTTAGATCACATTAAATTAGATTACCTTAGATTACTTTAGACTACCTTAGATTAATTTATATAAAATTAGATTACCTTAGAATTAGATTACCTTAGACTAGTTTAGGTTACTTTAGATTATCTTAGTTTATTTGTGAAAAACTAAAAACAAAAAGGCATACCTAGTGTATGACCCAAACCCGATCTAGACCAGGGCTGTTGCTATTCATACCTAATCCAGACACAATAATCTCTAAAGCACGCAAGGAAGCACAAATCAAAAATCAAATGGCGTTACGCGTTACTTTAGCAGAAAACACCAAACACTCGATTGAAGGTCGAGGAGGACTAATCAGATTTCCGGAGATTCAAGGACACTCGTTCGAGTTAAAACATCACATCATCCAGCTCATCCAAAATAGCTGTCAGTTTCATGGATTACTGAACGACGATCCTAATTCTCACCTTGATAAATTCATATCTCTTTCGAACTCCTACAAACAGCCAGGGATAGGACAAGATATAGTCTGGCTATACTTGTTCCCCTATTCTCTCACTCATCATGCTCATACTTGGTTTGAAGGACTGGAAAAAGATTCCATCACGTCATGGACGGAGATGGCTACTAAATTCCTAACCAAATATTTCCCTCCTTCTAAACAAACCAAACTGAAGAATGACATCATTAACTTCAAACAAAGTTATGATGAATCTCTTTACACTGCATGGGAGCGATTCAAAACCCTGCTGAAGAAATGCCATAATCACCAGCTAAAACGGTCAGCCCAAATCTGTACCTTCTACAATGGTCTTACGGTAAATCATAGGACGACGATCGATGCAGCAGCTCAAGGGAATCTGATGAACCAAACCGCAGACGAAGCATGGGAATTGCTCGAGAACATGACAATGCATCATCATGACTGGAACAGTGGTGAAACAACTTCATCATCTGCCCCACTCTCTGCACTTAACAATCAAACGGAGGCCATCAAATCCCTCACGGATAAGATGGAATCTCTTGCTAAACAACTCAAAAAATTGAAGACGCAACCGCAGCAGGTTAACCAAGCCCAGGCTTGTGTTAATTGTACCAACCCGCAACCCACTGAAGAATATCAAGTTGAGTACAAAAACCCTGACGGTTCAGTTTGTTACGTTCAATACCCAGCTCTTCCACCAAATCCCGGATTCAATCAACCACCTAGGGTTAATCAATTTCAGCGAAGCAATCAACCTTTCCGCTATCACTATCCACCTTATCCATCCCAACAATCTCAATTGACCTACGATCAACCACTTCCACTCACTGGTCCCTCAGTTGAGGAAAATTCCCCTACTACCCAGATTACAAAAGCAACTAATCCCACTCTCGGAGCTGATGATCAATTGACTCAGTTCATTCAAGGACAACAACAGCTAAATCAGAGAACTGCAGCCAGACAAGATCAGACGGAGATACTAATGAGAAATCAATTGGCTCTGCTCAAAAGTTTGGAAACACAGCTCGGACAGTTATCACAACGCTTTGAAACCTGACCGCAGGGAAGATTGGCAAGTAATACTATCCAAAATCCCCACATAGAAGAAGCAAAGCAAATGAATTCTGTGATCCTAGAGGAAGAACTGCGGAGAAGGTCAGCTAGGCTCAAGAACAAATCAACATATACTCAGAAGCTGACCCCTGAAACTCCAGTTCGCGTACATTATCCTGGAAGGCTACAAGAAGAACCATCCAAGCTTGATTCCTTCAAACTTGATGGAAGTTTCCTGGACACTATGTCCAAAGTTCCCAACCAGAAGAGATACATTCGAAGGCTTCTTTCTACAAAGGATAGGATACCAAACTCTAACAAAATTCCACTGAGTGAAGAATGCTCTGCATTACTCAGAAACTCTCTACCACCAAAGCTAGGAGATACGGACCGATTCGTTTTCCCGTGTTCAATCTACCAATCTGGAACCATTCATGCGCTAGCAGATTTAGGAGCAAGTGTCAACCTAATCCCCTACACACTCTATAGGAGATTAGATTTAGGAGACTTGTCACCAACCAAAATGACAATCCAACTTGCCGATCACACAATTCGATATCCTAAGGGCATAGTTGAGAACGTCTTGGTGAAAGTCGACAAATACTTGAATCCTACGGATTTCGTAGTAATGGATATTAAGGAAGACCTACACACACCAGTAGTGTTAGGAAGACCTTTCATGAATATGGCTAGGACTGTCATTTATGTGTACAATCCAACCTTGATCTTACGATCGCATGGGGAGAGCGTTACCTTCAAAATTGACCGACCAACCGATCTTTCTGGACAGGCAGAGATGTTTGCTATTTCCACCAGACGGATCACTTCCGATGATGAGTCTTCACCACCAGCCGATGATATCGAGATGGGTGTCGAATCACAGTCTGTAGACGACCCAGAAATGGAAGAAGAGGATCCCAGCGAAGAAATAGAGGAAGAGGAGGAATCTGAGGAGGAAGAGGAAATGGAAGACGTAAAAGAAACTGCGAAAATACCTGCTCCAAGCACTGAGCGTCATGAAGAAATAATGAGGCTTGAGACAGAAGATCACAGTTTAATCATTCGATTCAAGAAGAAGACCGACAAGGCTGAGGTTAAGGATATAGAAATTGATCCTGCAAGTATCAAAGTGGAGAATCAGAATACTGAAGAAACCCGTTCATCAGACGCATCCTCAGAAGAACAATACACCGATGATAACGAGGAAGAGCAACATGAAGACATTCTGAATAACTCACACTCGCCAACCGAACCAGATCAAGGGGAGCCGGACTCTTCTTCAGATCGAATTCCGGTTATATACACACACGCAGACATGATTACCTTTATCAATGATACCGAAGAATTTGAAGACATTCTCGAAGCCATCCGAAAATCAACCATTGATTTTTCGCTACGCTTAACAGAACGAATTATGGATATCAGAGAAGAACACCACCTCTATCTCCGAAGAGAAGACAATGATGTTGAAATCCTAGAAGAACGCATTCAAGACTTTATCAATTCTCTTCACGATCATATCTATCACGAAGAAAGGCAGCGAGAGCACAATTCAGTGGTTCGCATTATTCTTGAGACAAGATTCTGTCAAGATCAGAAGATCATTTACTCTAGGGTCTACAATGCCTTAGCCGTATCTGCACTTCTGTTCTCACAAAACCAACAAGCACTACTGAATCTCATCTGGAAGCATATGAATCTTTCCACCGGACACCCGACTTATCACTCTGATTTGCAAATGATCGAGGATATTCACAACTTTTTCGCTCTTTTGAAAAGAGATAATTTCGAAAGCACACCAGACAGACTAGTAATTTACATAACAATTGATCACCATGCTGATCTGATTATCAAAGAGTTACGAGATGCTGTTTTCGAGGAAGCAAGGCGAAACAATCCGTTCTCTTATCTTGAACCAGACCGAGTCAATATTGCCACCTATGTTGCGAAGCAGCTATCACATATCTTCCACGAATCCTCAGATCCAAGTTTCACATTTAAAGCTGGATGTCGGGAGATATACTCAAAGATGATTCCTACTGTGGAGATCACCGTTCCGAAGACTTCGAGATTCTAAAGATACAGTTTCTGACATTATTTGAAGACCTCCGAAATGAGCATCCCGTCAGAGAAATAATCACCACCAGCACTGTTTCTATGATTGACATTCATGGGTCAACCAGCAGAGCCGTGGATCATATTCTAATCGGACTTCAAGACTTATCAAGAGCCAAAACTGCGCACTACTTATCTTTCAGAAGATCTTCAAGAGAAGTACCGGATCTGTTACTACTATTGGTCCGACACTTTCTCATGATTTATGCACATGGACCCACATTCCCTCGAGAAGACCAAGATCACAACCATCAGCGAGGAATGTTTTCTTTTTAAAGCATCACTACGGTCGAGCCAACGACCTTAAACAAAAGCGCTTCTCAGGAGGTAACCCGTGCAATAAAGTAGAGTAGAAGAATAAAGGATGACAAATGAGCCGATAAAGACGCAAGGATTGGAAGCCAGCCGCATCTTCTAGGGTATTTCTTTCTTTTTGCTACTAGCTCAAGATTCAAACTATGCCACATCCTAGCTTATCACTAAGTGTGGGATAACACCCAATAAAAGCACTAGACAAATACTCCCAAATCTTCAACTAAAACTCCTAAGTATGGGATACACTAGGAACATTGAGGACAATGTTCGTCTAAGTGTGGGATGTTGGTATCTTTTTATGCTGTATTATAATAACCCATTACGAAGATTCCAAGTCCTTAAGCCAAATTTCAAAATTTTTGAAAGAAACCCTTTTCGAAAAAGTATTTTTGAAAACCTAAAACGTTTGTCAACAAAAATAAGACTTAAGTAAGGTGGAAATCTTGTTAGATTGGAATCTCTAATAGAGCATTGCATGACTAAGGCATTATCGACCTAAATTGATTATGGTGAGGCACCCTAAATAAGACCAGCATTCATCTTTAATGCTTCACTATTTTTCATTGAGAGTGCCGATGTCTGTGCTCAGAATCAGAACTTGCTTTAGATCTACATCTCCAAGCAGCGAAACGTGATTCGGTTGTAATCAAAAGAGCTAGCGATTTGTCAAACATAAGCCTTCCGCACCTCCACCACTTCTACTCCACATCACCTTTACTATTACTCAAAAAATCCAGAAAACGAGAACTCCTTTCGAAAACCCGATGTTATAAAACTCTCAAGTATCATGGTAAAGGTCTTGAAAAAGTTTACCGGCTAAAAGTTTCTCGAGATAAAGTCTCCAAAAAAAATAATAATAATAAAATAATATATATATATATGGTTCTGAAAAAGGAGCAGAACTAAATAAGAGAAATGCCGAAGAGAACTCAACCGAAAATGATTATCAAATGAAGAAAAGTTCAAAAGTGCTTCTCAAAATACTTCAGCACTCCTATCTATCCGAATAAAAGTCTGTATAAAGACTACATTACACTTTATCTCACCCCTCAAAAACAACTTCACTACCACTCTAAAATTCCTTTTTCATCATTGACAAATGACCCATAAAGCTGAGATTACTATCGTTCTAGCATTAGCAGCAAGGATTTGAGTCTTTATCAAGCCTATGACGATAGGTGCAGCATGACTGGCTATGAGCGTTTTCATTTCTTAGATCTATAGGGAACCCTAAACACTTGAGTGATTTGAGTGACCCGTGAAAGCTAGCCTATGTCATGTAACCTCCTCGCATGCTTGCAGAGATAATTTCAATTCTAACATAGATGACTCACCTTGTCTTTTGCTCTTATAATAAAACCAAACCATTTAGGCTATTAGAAAAGAAACGTCGAAAAAATTCTTAAGGAAATGAGAGTTTGCTTGAGGACAAGCAAAGTCTAAGTGTGGGATATTTGATATCGGCTAAAAAGTCACGTTTTCACCCCGGTATTAAGGCCCAAAAACAAAAAAGATTCGAACTTTGCTTGCAAAATACCCACTTCGTTGGTTAGAAGTGAAGAACAAGTAATTACGAAGGCGGTGCAAAAAGAATCAAGAGAATCGGAGATAAAACGAAGATTCTAGAGCAAAAACGGTGAAAGACAAGAAATCAAGTTACGATCCAGTAAATCAAGGCTGACCAGCACCAAAAATGGCCTGCCATACGTCTTTCCATACTACTTGCCAGTATGGGGTACGGCCTGCCAAATGGTCCAGCAAATGGTCCCAAGAAACGGGCTGCCAAACAAACGGCTTGCCAAATACGGCTCACCAAACGGGTTGCCATACGGCTTGCCAGCCGTTTGCAGGCAAAAACTTTGCTTATTTAAAGGGTCTTTATCATTCATTCCAATACACACTTCAATTCACTTCTTTCTCTCTCTTGTACAATATTAGTCATACTCTCAAGGTGTGATGACCCGAAAAATTACGACTAATTTAAACCAATTCTCTTTAGGAATTAATATTATGTAAATATACATATATGTATGTATATATATATATATATATATATATATATATATATATATATATATATATTATAAGACGTACAAGTAAAAACGACTTTCCTACAGTAAAACATTAATTGCTACAGTAAAAATGACTTTGCTACAGTAAAACACTATTTGCTACAGTGAAACCGTATTTTGCTACAGTGCTACATTAGGTCTTGCTGGTTACTACCGAAGATTCATTCAAGATTTCTCTAGAATCGCCAAACCCTTAACTGCATTGACTCAAAAGGGAAAGAAGTATGATTGGTCCACAGAACAGGAATCCTCATTCCAGTTATTAAAGAAGAAGTTAACGTCTGCACCCATTTTGTCATTACCGGAAGGAAATGATGATTTCGTGATCTATTGTGATGCTTCACGCCAAGGTTTAGGATGTGTATTAATGCAACGCACAAAAGTTATCGCATATGCCTCACGACAACTAAAAATTCATGAAAAGAACTATACGACACACGATTTGGAACTTGGAGCTGTAGTTTTTGCACTCAAAATATGGAGACACTATCTATATGGCACCAAGTGTACAGTGTACACCGACCATAAGAGTCTTCAGCATATTTTTGATCAAAAACAACTCAATATGAGACAACGTCGCTGGGTAGAGCTGTTAAACGATTACGATTGTGAAATCCGTTACCACCCCGGAAAGGCTAATGTTGTAGCTGATGCCCTAAGTCGAAAAGAAAGAGTAAAACCTCTTAGGGTCCGAGCTTTGAATATTACAATTTGTATCGATCTCACAAAGCAAATTCAAGCAGCACAGTTAGAAGCTTTAAAAGAAGAAAACGAAAAAGGCGAAATGAGCAAAGGGTTAGAAAAACAACGTGAAGTAAAAGCCGATGGAACCCTGTATTTTGCTGGTAGGATATGGGTACCAAAACATGGTAACCTAAGGCAACTAGTACTAGATGAAGCACACAAAACGAGGTACTCAATTCACCCAAGAAACGGGAAAATGTACCACGATCTCAAGAAGTTTTATTGGTGGCCTAATATGAAGACAGAAATTGCTACTTATGTAAGCAAATGTTTGACGTGTGCAAAGGTCAAAGCTGAGCACCAAAAGCCGTCAGGATTACTGCAACAACCGGAAATTCCGCAGTGGAAATGGGAAAGAATAACCATGGATTTCATTACGAAATTGCCAAGGACTACAAGTAGTCATGATACTATTTGGGTGATAGTTGATCGTCTAACTAAATCAGCTCACTTTCTACCAATAAAGGAGACAGACAGTATGGAGAAATTAGCACGCCTATATTTGAAGGAAGTAGTTTCCAGGCATGGTGTACCCATCTCTATCATATCTGATCGCGACACCCAATTCACATCACATTTCTGGCAGTCATTACAAAAAGCATTGGGAACTCGATTAGATATGAGCACCGCTTATCACCCACAGACAGATGGTCAAAGTGAAAGAACAATACAAACATTGGAAGACATGTTACGGGCATGCGTGATTGACTTTGGAACCAGTTGGGATCGACACTTACCGTTGGCAGAATTTTCATACAATAACAGCTATCATACGAGCATCAACGCAGCGCCATTTGAAGCACTTTACGGTAGAAAGTGCAGATCTCCTATATGTTGGAGTGAAGTAGGAGAAAGACAACTTACTGGACCAGAAATTATTCACGAAACCACCGAAAAGATCATTCAAATACAACAGCGATTGAAAACGGCCATGAGTCGCCAAAAGAGTTATGCTGATGTAAGAAGAAAACCGCTAGAATTTCAAGTGGGCGACAAAGTCATGTTGAAAGTGTCACCCTGGAAAGGCGTTGTACGATTCGGTAAACGAGGAAAGCTAAGTCCTAGGTACGTAGGACCCTTTGAAATCACCGAAAGAATTGGAACAGTTGCTTATCGATTAAAGCTACCGCAAGAACTTAGTAGTGTTCACAACACATTTCACGTGTCAAATTTGAAGAAATGTTTAGCTGAAGAGGATGTCGTAATTCCTCTTG
The DNA here is from genome assembly GCF_046630445.1 of Rutidosis leptorrhynchoides. Taxonomy (NCBI): domain Eukaryota; kingdom Viridiplantae; phylum Streptophyta; class Magnoliopsida; order Asterales; family Asteraceae; genus Rutidosis; species Rutidosis leptorrhynchoides. The sequence continues at coordinate 108,020,401 of NC_092340.1, read as the reverse complement.
ACGAAATACGAATCAATGATAAACTCCATTTTATCGAAGAACCTGTTGAAATCATGGACCGTGAGGTCAAACAATTAAAACAAAGCAAAATACCGATAGTTAGAGTTCGTTGGAACGCAAGACGAGGACCCGAGTTTACTTGGGAACGTGAAGATCAAATGAAGCAAAAGTATCCACATTTGTTCACTGATATCGCTCATGAAACAGGTACTACTCAAAATTTCGGGACGAAATTTTCTTTAACGGGGAGGTACTGTGATGACCCGAAAAATTACGACTAATTTAAACCAATTCTCTTTAGGAATTAATATTATGTAAATATACATATATGTATGTATATATATATATATATATATATATATATATATATATATATATATATATATATATATATTATAAGACGTACAAGTAAAAACGACTTTCCTACAGTAAAACATTAATTGCTACAGTAAAAATGACTTTGCTACAGTAAAACACTATTTGCTACAGTGAAACCGTATTTTGCTACAGTGCTACAGTGAAAACGCCTTTGCTACAGTGATTTGCTACAGTAAAACACTATTTGCTACAGTAAACACTATTTGCTACAGTAAAACACTATTTGCTACAGCAAACACTATGAGCTACAGTAAATCGTAAAGTACTATAAATACGCAGTTTGTTCGACGATAAACTTCACAATATATTTTCTTATATAATATAAATTTTAATTTATAATTATAATTATAATTTTAATTTAAGTTAATAATAATAAAGTACATTCGAGGGTGTTTTAATTCGGGTTTCAAACCGCTTTAAGCTAAGGAAATATTGGGTATTGTTTGGTGTATTGTTCTTGAATCCAAGGCCAACCATACAGTCATCTACCGTCATTACGTCTACGCAATTTGCCTACAATATTGAGTCTCAATATTGAACTGTGAGTTTATAGTCTCCCTTTTTAAATACTTTAAATATTTTTGGGCTGAGAATATATGCAATTTATTTTAAACGCGATAAGACACAAGTACATACTAAATTCTACACTGAGTTAAACCGGAAATCCCTTAGCTTTGGTAACTAGTAGCTGCCAGTACATAGGATATGGACTGATGGGCGCGAATAATTGTATATGGATCCATAGGGCTTGACATCCCCGTCCGAGCTAGAGCGCTAGCCTTTTAACGGACGTATGTTATTTGAGTTTAAGACACGTTGGTTTGCGTGTATTAAAACGAATGGGGTAATTATCACTATAGCGTTAAGTTTAGTTACCAGGGTGCTCTGTTACGTAGAATCTATTGATAAACTTTTGATGAAATCTTGTGGTCTATCTTTATACATGTTTATGACTCGAGCAATTAAACCTATAACTCACCAACATTCGTGTTGACTTTTTAGCATGTTTTATTCTCAGGTCCTTAGAATGCTTCCGCTGTGATGTGCTTGTTGCCTGCATGGAGTCTCTCATGCTTTGTACAAAGTTTATTGCATTCAAAATAAAACTGCGTTGTGTAATAAATAATTGGACTGTGATGTCAACCTGTAAATTAAAGACTTATGTATTTCGGGGTTTTGCTTATACCTAAGCACTCGCCCACATGTTTATAACTTTCTATGTTTAGAAAGTCACTTATTTTAATGAATGCAATATTTTATCAAAACGTATCATATAGAGGTCAAAACCTCACTGTGGAATCAATGATTAACGTGCCGCGTCAATAGCGATTTTGACGGGTCGTTACAGTTGGTATCCGAGCTTGAGGTCATAGGGAACCAGAAATTACATTATTGTGTTTAACTGGTAATTGTTAGGATGCATTAGTGAGTCTGGACTATGACCATATCTGTTTTTCCTGATTTTTGCTTATTATTTGGTCAAAAACATTATATGTGATATATTTATATGCTAACGTAATTGTTGTTTCAATTATATGATAGATGACTTCTTCTAATCCTATCATTTTGTACGACTCGGAATCGGACACTGAATCTATTCTATCCACAACTGAAAAGGGCGTTCCAATACCTATTAAAGAAGAAATTGTGTTAGCCGGGGAATCTCAACTCCCGGTAAACCCAGAGGAGGTTCCAGCTCCACCCAGCTTTAGTTTTCCGGAGCCACAGTATCGTTGGCATGGACCCATGATCCCTGGAGTAAACGAGGATCGTCCATTTCTAAACAAATATGGACATTGGTCCAGATATACCGCCGACGGGCGGGTTGTGCCGATTACGCCTGGCAGATTTCGGTTCATGACCACCGGTACATTTTCTTGCAGTTCGTCATCATATTCTCCTACACGTGACTTAGACAGTTCGTCATCAGACGAGATCAGTAAGGAGGAGGATTTCGCTAATGAAATAAAAGAGATCACTAAGGAGAAATTCCAACTTGCTATAGAAAATAAAAACAACCACAATAATAAAATGTCCTTAATTATTAAAAAAGAACAGGACCATTCGATCCGTAACCACCCTTATTGTATTAAACCCACTGAGGCAACGGGTACCTCAAAACCCCAACCAAAAATAAAATACACTGCCAGAATGTCTGTCGGACCATGTGCACACAAACAATTGGCAGAGAGAACCAAATGGGAAGAAGTTTCTGATAGTTCTGAATGAACGACCTCGCAACCATAAATCTTCCATGCGCTATTTTATTGCTTATGTGTGCTACTCTATCTTGTTATGTAAAATAAGCATATGTAAAATATCAGTATTGTATGGTATTGTATTATTTTGGTTTATTAATAATAAATGCATGGAATGATTATTTGTATTATTACTACTTATTATTATTATTATTATTACATAATAATGTAGTAACTCGCTATAATTTTTTATAGTGGAATATTATTAGGATTTTAGTAGTTAATTCCTTGTACTAGCTATTATGTATGAACTTAACGGGTAGGTAATACCCTAGAAATAATTATAAAATGCTAATAAGAAGAAAAGGCTTTTATAATAATTGGTTCATATTATTAATATGCTACGATTAACTATTGACAACTCATTTTACCTATAATATTCTATATGATTAAATTATATCTGTTGTGTTTATTGAAGAAACATGTCTCAAATGTCGGATGCTGAGTTTGAGCAACTAGTCGAGAAACGTGTGAATGAAAGAATTGCTGCAACCGAAGCAGCAAAAGCAACAGCCGAAGCAGCAGCCAAAGCAGCAGCCGTAAACACAAACTCACGAAACGGATGCTCATACAAAACTTTTCAAGGATGCAAACCACAGACGTTTAGTGGAACCGAGGGACCAGTCGGGCTAACCCAATGGTTTGAAAAGATGGAGTCCGTTTTCAAAATCAGTAATTGTGCGAACGGAGACAAGTCAAAGTATGCTTCGTGCACGTTGCAGGATGGTGCACTTACTTGGTGGAACAATTATGCTAAAGCAGAAGGAATAGATACGGCATATGATATCTCTTGGGAAGAACTGAAAAAGATGCTAATCGAGGAGTACTGTCCTCGAAACGAGATCAGAAAAATGGAATCTGAGTTACGTAATCTGAAGGTTATCGGCGCGAATCTCAATAACTATGAAAAGCGTTTCATGGAACTAGCCTTGTTGTGTCCCGAATTGGTGCCAAACGAGAAGCGAAAGATAGAAATGTATATTGACGGTTTATCGATCAATATCAAAGGAAATGTTACATCGTCCAAACCAAATATGATGCAGGAAGCCATGACAATGGCACACCAACTCATGGACCAGATCACAGAGAGTTCGATTAAGGCACCAATTACCGAAGTCAAGACAACTGAAGGAAAGAGGAAATGGGAAGACTATAAGGGCAAAAGTACTCACCTGAAGAAACAAGAAACTTTTAAAGGTAAACAAGATGGGGCAACTGCAAGTCCAAACTATAAGGGACCTCATCCGTTCTGCAAAAGATGTTACACACATCATGCAGGCTATTGCCAAGTGGTCTGTGATAAGTGCAACAAGAAAGGACATGTGGCGAAAGATTGTTATGCCACCGTTTCTGAAGTAAAGACAAAATCGACCGATGTCAAGAAATGTTATGGATGCGGGAAGTCTGGTCACTTTATAAATCAATGCCCTGATAAGGAGAAGAACAAAGAACCCGCACGTGGGAGGGCATTTAATGTTAGTGCCAGTAAAGCACGTGAGGATCCTAATCTTGTCACGGGTACGTTTACCGTTAATAATCAACTAGCTTCTATTATGTTTGATACGGGTGCTGATAGAAGTTATATGTGTAAAGACTTTAGTTTTAAACTAAAATGTGCATCATTACCTCTAGACGATAAATATACTATTGAATTAGCTAATGGTAAACTGATAAAAGCCGATAAAATTTGCCATGGTTGCGAAATGAATCTCGCTGGTGAAACCTTCAAAATTGATTTGATACCCGTAGAATTAGGAAGTTTTGATGTAATCGTTGGCATGGACTGGATGTCCAAAACAAGAGCGGAAGTTGTTTGCGCTGAGAAAGCAATCCGCATCCCTCGTAAGGATGAAACGTCATTAATGATTTATGGGGAGAAGAACAACTCAAAACTGAACTTTATCAGCTGCATGAAGGCCCAGAAACTTATAAGAAAAGGTTGTTATGCTATTCTGGCACACGTAAAGAAGATCGATACTGAAGAAAGAAGCATTGATGACATGCCGGTTGTAAGAGAATATCCCGGAGTATTTCCAAAAGAATTACCGGGGCTACCTCCACTCAGATGTGTAGAATTCCAGATTGATCTCATACCAGGAGCTGCACCTATAGCCCGATCTCCATATAGACTTGCACCTTCAGAAATGCAAGAATTACAAGACCAGTTGCAAGAATTATCGGACCGTGGATTTATTCGTCCTAGTTTTTCACCTTGGGGTGCTCCTATTCTGTTCGTCAAGAAGAAGGATGGATCTATGAGAATGTGCATAGATTACAGAGAATTAAACAAATTAACGATCAAGAATCGGTACCCATTACCGAGGATTGATGATTTGTTTGATCAATTGCAAGGATCAAGTGTTTATTCTAAGATTGATCTACGCTCCGGATATCATCAACTGAGAGTGAAGGAAGAAGATGTTCCTAAAACCGCGTTCAGAACCCGTTACGGTCACTATGAGTTTCTAGTCATGCCTTTTGGATTAACTAATGCTCCAGCAGTATTCATGGATCTAATGAATCGCATCTGTAGACCGTATTTAGACAAATTTGTCATTGTTTTTATCGACGACATATTGATTTACTCGAAGAACAAGGAAGAACATGAGCAACACTTAAGACTGGTACTAGAGATACTCAAGAAAGAAGAATTGTACGCAAAATTTTCGAAGTGTGATTTCTGGTTACAAGAAGTACAATTTTTGGGCCATGTTGTCAGTAAACATGGAATTAAAGTTGACCCCGCCAAGATCGAAGCCATTAGTAAATGGGAAACCCCGAAGACTCCAACACAAATTCGCCAATTCTTAGGCCTTGCTGGTTACTACCGAAGATTCATTCAAGATTTCTCTAGAATCGCCAAACCCTTAACTGCATTGACTCAAAAGGGAAAGAAGTATGATTGGTCCACAGAACAGGAATCCTCATTCCAGTTATTAAAGAAGAAGTTAACGTCTGCACCCATTTTGTCATTACCGGAAGGAAATGATGATTTCGTGATCTATTGTGATGCTTCACGCCAAGGTTTAGGATGTGTATTAATGCAACGCACAAAAGTTATCGCATATGCCTCACGACAACTAAAAATTCATGAAAAGAACTATACGACACACGATTTGGAACTTGGAGCTGTAGTTTTTGCACTCAAAATATGGAGACACTATCTATATGGCACCAAGTGTACAGTGTACACCGACCATAAGAGTCTTCAGCATATTTTTGATCAAAAACAACTCAATATGAGACAACGTCGCTGGGTAGAGCTGTTAAACGATTACGATTGTGAAATCCGTTACCACCCCGGAAAGGCTAATGTTGTAGCTGATGCCCTAAGTCGAAAAGAAAGAGTAAAACCTCTTAGGGTCCGAGCTTTGAATATTACAATTTGTATCGATCTCACAAAGCAAATTCAAGCAGCACAGTTAGAAGCTTTAAAAGAAGAAAACGAAAAAGGCGAAATGAGCAAAGGGTTAGAAAAACAACGTGAAGTAAAAGCCGATGGAACCCTGTATTTTGCTGGTAGGATATGGGTACCAAAACATGGTAACCTAAGGCAACTAGTACTAGATGAAGCACACAAAACGAGGTACTCAATTCACCCAAGAAACGGGAAAATGTACCACGATCTCAAGAAGTTTTATTGGTGGCCTAATATGAAGACAGAAATTGCTACTTATGTAAGCAAATGTTTGACGTGTGCAAAGGTCAAAGCTGAGCACCAAAAGCCGTCAGGATTACTGCAACAACCGGAAATTCCGCAGTGGAAATGGGAAAGAATAACCATGGATTTCATTACGAAATTGCCAAGGACTACAAGTAGTCATGATACTATTTGGGTGATAGTTGATCGTCTAACTAAATCAGCTCACTTTCTACCAATAAAGGAGACAGACAGTATGGAGAAATTAGCACGCCTATATTTGAAGGAAGTAGTTTCCAGGCATGGTGTACCCATCTCTATCATATCTGATCGCGACACCCAATTCACATCACATTTCTGGCAGTCATTACAAAAAGCATTGGGAACTCGATTAGATATGAGCACCGCTTATCACCCACAGACAGATGGTCAAAGTGAAAGAACAATACAAACATTGGAAGACATGTTACGGGCATGCGTGATTGACTTTGGAACCAGTTGGGATCGACACTTACCGTTGGCAGAATTTTCATACAATAACAGCTATCATACGAGCATCAACGCAGCGCCATTTGAAGCACTTTACGGTAGAAAGTGCAGATCTCCTATATGTTGGAGTGAAGTAGGAGAAAGACAACTTACTGGACCAGAAATTATTCACGAAACCACCGAAAAGATCATTCAAATACAACAGCGATTGAAAACGGCCATGAGTCGCCAAAAGAGTTATGCTGATGTAAGAAGAAAACCGCTAGAATTTCAAGTGGGCGACAAAGTCATGTTGAAAGTGTCACCCTGGAAAGGCGTTGTACGATTCGGTAAACGAGGAAAGCTAAGTCCTAGGTACGTAGGACCCTTTGAAATCACCGAAAGAATTGGAACAGTTGCTTATCGATTAAAGCTACCGCAAGAACTTAGTAGTGTTCACAACACATTTCACGTGTCAAATTTGAAGAAATGTTTAGCTGAAGAGGATGTCGTAATTCCTCTTGACGAAATACGAATCAATGATAAACTCCATTTTATCGAAGAACCTGTTGAAATCATGGACCGTGAGGTCAAACAATTAAAACAAAGCAAAATACCGATAGTTAGAGTTCGTTGGAACGCAAGACGAGGACCCGAGTTTACTTGGGAACGTGAAGATCAAATGAAGCAAAAGTATCCACATTTGTTCACTGATATCGCTCATGAAACAGGTACTACTCAAAATTTCGGGACGAAATTTTCTTTAACGGGGAGGTACTGTGATGACCCGAAAAATTACGACTAATTTAAACCAATTCTCTTTAGGAATTAATATTATGTAAATATACATATATGTATGTATATATATATATATATATATATATATATATATATATATATATATATATATATATATATATATATTATAAGACGTACAAGTAAAAACGACTTTCCTACAGTAAAACATTAATTGCTACAGTAAAAATGACTTTGCTACAGTAAAACACTATTTGCTACAGTGAAACCGTATTTTGCTACAGTGCTACAGTGAAAACGCCTTTGCTACAGTGATTTGCTACAGTAAAACACTATTTGCTACAGTAAACACTATTTGCTACAGTAAAACACTATTTGCTACAGCAAACACTATGAGCTACAGTAAATCGTAAAGTACTATAAATACGCAGTTTGTTCGACGATAAACTTCACAATATATTTTCTTATATAATATAAATTTTAATTTATAATTATAATTATAATTTTAATTTAAGTTAATAATAATAAAGTACATTCGAGGGTGTTTTAATTCGGGTTTCAAACCGCTTTAAGCTAAGGAAATATTGGGTATTGTTTGGTGTATTGTTCTTGAATCCAAGGCCAACCATACAGTCATCTACCGTCATTACGTCTACGCAATTTGCCTACAATATTGAGTCTCAATATTGAACTGTGAGTTTATAGTCTCCCTTTTTAAATACTTTAAATATTTTTGGGCTGAGAATATATGCAATTTATTTTAAACGCGATAAGACACAAGTACATACTAAATTCTACACTGAGTTAAACCGGAAATCCCTTAGCTTTGGTAACTAGTAGCTGCCAGTACATAGGATATGGACTGATGGGCGCGAATAATTGTATATGGATCCATAGGGCTTGACATCCCCGTCCGAGCTAGAGCGCTAGCCTTTTAACGGACGTATGTTATTTGAGTTTAAGACACGTTGGTTTGCGTGTATTAAAACGAATGGGGTAATTATCACTATAGCGTTAAGTTTAGTTACCAGGGTGCTCTGTTACGTAGAATCTATTGATAAACTTTTGATGAAATCTTGTGGTCTATCTTTATACATGTTTATGACTCGAGCAATTAAACCTATAACTCACCAACATTCGTGTTGACTTTTTAGCATGTTTTATTCTCAGGTCCTTAGAATGCTTCCGCTGTGATGTGCTTGTTGCCTGCATGGAGTCTCTCATGCTTTGTACAAAGTTTATTGCATTCAAAATAAAACTGCGTTGTGTAATAAATAATTGGACTGTGATGTCAACCTGTAAATTAAAGACTTATGTATTTCGGGGTTTTGCTTATACCTAAGCACTCGCCCACATGTTTATAACTTTCTATGTTTAGAAAGTCACTTATTTTAATGAATGCAATATTTTATCAAAACGTATCATATAGAGGTCAAAACCTCACTGTGGAATCAATGATTAACGTGCCGCGTCAATAGCGATTTTGACGGGTCGTTACACAAGGCCTTCGACTCCGTGCGGGAAACCTAGTACCCGGAGAAGAACGCTGAAGATTGTATTAGGAGCGGTCTGGAGTCTTGAAGTTGTCACTTTTGTATTCAGAACTCGTTTAATCTACTGGTACTTCTATCCTTTATCTTATATAATGTTTTATGATATTGTTACCATGATTAGCGAGTAGTTATCTTTAGTGTATGCTATTATGTAAGCAGTTATAATGCCCAAATAATATTATGGTTTGTGTATGCTGTCGAAATACTTTTCGATTATGCTTTAAACTCAATCGCTTTTCCAACTAATAGAACGTAGTTATAAGCTCTGTTATTGGGAAGTCGCGAACCCCGATTCAGAGTACACTATCTGTATTACCCCTTGGTAAGAGAAGTATATCGGATATAATGTAAGATCGACTGAGGCACACCGGTTGTAGTAAGTCTATCAAGCTTTGGATTCCGACTGAGGACTCTTTCGTAGTGAAACATCTAACTAGACCCTTAGTACATTGTCGGTCCTAGACCATGCTAGTGTAGTCACCAAGCATATAAACTTTGTATGTGCACGCTGAAGCACAGCGGTTGTTGTAAGCTGTACCTCTGCTAAGTAAGGCCATGGAACCCGGTTAGTGTTGACCGGTACACTGCACCATAACACGGTCTCAAGCATTGCACCCCTCTTGAGGGATTCTTTGTTAATTAAGGAACTGTTTGTTTAGACACATAAATGATTGGACCGTTAGGATAACCGAACTTGTTCATGGAAGTCAGCTTGACTTGGCTATGGTGTTCTTTATGGTTGAACTCTTTTTAAGGGCCTAACTATCTTTCAAAACCAATCATTAACGAAAGCATTGAAACACAACACGTCTCTCGGATATGGTAAACCATGTATTCTATTATGCTTAAGAAAGTTTAGACCATTTTGGAATGTTAATACGTCACCCAACCGAGTCGCTCAATTGGATGATGATAATGCTAAAAACGAACATATATTTCATAGCATTATCCCTCAAGAAAGACAAGCTTTTAGTTGCAATTGTTCTATTTACAAGTGATATTCGTTTAAATATTAAAAGGTGAAGACAAAAGACAGATCCGACGATTTGAAGACACAAACGACCAAAAAGCTAAAAAGTACAAAGTACAATCAAAGTGGTTCAAATTATTGATGAGAAACGTCTAAAAAATACAAGAGTACGAGCCGCAAAATGCAAAGTACGAGATATTAAATAGTACGAAAGGACATTCGAAAATCCGAAACCGGGACCAGAGTCAACTCTCAACGCTCGATGCAACGGACTAAAAATTACAAGTCAACTATGCACAAGAATATAATATAATATATAATTAATTCTTAAAAATTATATATATATATATATTATATTATATATTAAAACCGTCGGCAAACAAGAAAACAAAGTATGTGAGCTAGATCCTTGCTCTAAGCCATCGCATGGCCTGGAGGCCTAATTCCCATGCGATCGTATGGCCTACTTTTTATGGCCACATTCCTATAAAAAGCAGTTTGGTGCTCGAGCTCAAAACACATCTTTTTCTATCCTCTCTATCTCTCAGGATATATATATATATATATATATATATATATATATATATATATAGTATATATATATATATATATATATATATATATATATATATATATATATATATATATATATATATATATATATGTATATATATATATATATATTATAATTATAATTATAATTATAATTTAATAATAATAAGGGTATGTTAGCTAATGTTGTAAGTGTGTAAGTCAAAATTATGTCCGTGTAAAACTACGCTATTATTAATCATTGTAAGTTATGTTCAACCTTTTTAAATTAATGTCTCGTAACTAAGTTATTATTATGCTTATTTAAATTGAAGTAATTGTGATGTTGGACTAAAATATTAAGACGGGGTAATTGGGCTTTGTACCATAATTGGGTTTTGGACAAAAGAACGACACTTGTGAAAATTAGACTATGGGCTATTAATGATCTTTATATTTGTTTAATTGAATGATAGTTTATTAATTTAATATAAAAATTACAATTAGACGTACCTATAAATAACCACATACACTCGATCGGACACGATGGGCGGGATATTTATAAGTACTAATAATCGTTCATTTAACCGGACACGGGAATGGATTAATAGTTAATGGACTTATTAAAACAGGGGTGAATTACATACAAGGAAAATTGGTGTAATTATAGTTTAAGTCCCCAATTAGTTGGAATATTTTACTTCAGATATAAGAATAATTTGACGAGGACACTCGCACTTTATATTTATGACTGATGGACTGTTATGGACAAAAACCAGATGGACATATCGAATAATCCAGGACAAAGGACAATTAACCCATGGTAATAAATTAAAATCAACACGTCAAACATCATGATTACGGAAGTTTAAATAAGCATAATTCCTTTATTTCATATTTCATCGCATTTTTATTTACTGTCATTTTATTTAACGCACTTTTTATTATCGTACTTTTTAATTATCGTAACTTTTATTTATTGTCATTTTAATTATCGCACTTTAATTATTGTCATTTACTTTACGCTTTAAATTAAGTTTTATTTTTAATATTTTACATTAGGTTTTAACTGCGACTAAAGTTTTAAAATTGACAAACCGGTCATTAAACGGTAAAATCCCCCTTTTATAATAATAATACTACTTATATTTATATATATATTTATATACAAATTTAGTTTTAAATATAGCATTAAACTTGGCTAGATCCCTGTGGAATTAACCGGACTTACTAAAAACTACACTACTGTACGATTAGGTACATTGCCTATAAGTGTTGTAGCAAGGTTTAGGTATTTCCACTCTATAAATAAATAAATAACTTGTGTAAAATTGTATCGTATTTAATAGTATTTCGTAACAAAAATATAGCTATTTCGTATACACCTCTGCACACATCAAGTTTTTGGCGCCGCTGCCGGGGAAAACTTAAACGCCGAAAGCGAAACGCTATAAATTTTTTTTTTAATAAGTTTTAATTTCTTTCTGTAAAAATACATTTTAAATATCAAAAATATAAAAACAAGAAAAAGAAAAATAAATATATATATATTACTATATATTTTTACGTTTTTTTTAATTAAAAAGTTTATATTTTTTTTAGTTACAAAAACTAATAGGTAGTTTTTAAAAATATAAGTTTTTATTTATATAAATAATTTATATAAACTAAAAAAAATAATTAAAATTGTAATTGGTCCGAAACCGTTGAAGCCCAACATTCTGGCCTGGTTTTTGGATCCATGCGATCGCATGAATAAAAGCACTACAACTTATGCGGTCGCATGAGATGCTCTGACACGCCATATATGATCCTGGTACAGCATTAATTACGGAGTATTAATAATTATTATTATAATAAACCCTAATTAGGGTTAATTATAATATTAATTAGTTTAGTTTTTAGTTTTAATTTGTAATTTATTTTATAATTAGTTTTATTAAATATATAAATTAATACTTTTATAAAATAATAATATAAAAATAATATTTTTATAAAAAAATGTATTTTTATAACTATAAGCCTATTTTTATATTTTGTATATTTTTATTCGTTAAAGCGTAATTTTATAATTTTTCGTTCGTAATTAGTTCGTAACTAAGTATTTTGCCGTAGTTATTTTTATTTCTAGATTTTTAGGCTTTGCCGTAAAATCTCTTAAATGCTTTTTCTTTAGATTAATATTTAGGAGCTTTAAAATTTTACGACGTCGCTTATCGCTTTAGTTTTAAATAAATTTTAGTACCTTTTTAAGTTATTACCATTTTAGATATAGAATTCCTTTTAAGCTTTAATACCTTTAGACGTAAGTTTTAATTTTTAGTTTTTAGACTTTTGAGTTTCGACGCTTTACTTTCTTTTTATTATTTTTTGACGCTTATTTTTCAACCATTTATTTTTCGATGTTTTCCGACGCGCTCTTTTTCTTTCTTATTTCTCGACGCTCTAGTTTTTAGGACACAGAATTTTCTATTTCTTCTCTAAAATTTCAAAACGAAAAATTATTTTAAGTGGTTAAATTGATAGACATTCTAAATTTTCTGGTTCGTAGTAATAGTTGGATTTGTTAGTGGCGAGTTGTGGGCTTCCGATTTAAAGGGTCCTGGCTACCTGCTGCATCTATTGGCTATTCGAAACGTAGGCAAAATCAGAAAAGTCTATTAATTTGATAACTTATATAATTTTTATCTTTTATAACTAATAGGATATTCAGTGAATGCACCGAGCAAAACGTTCACCACCTTTTATACGTTCACCACCTATAACTCGATCAAGACATCTAGCCAATATTGTCGTCGTTGATTTTTCTTTAGAATCGTCATCTAGTCAACCAAGTACTCCAATTCAAATTTTCGATAATCCATTTTTTGAACCCGACATATTGAGAATCCGGAGGATATTCAGGGACAATTCCGAGATCCTGAACTACTAATCATTCCTCCTGAACCATAAATCACTCATCTAGAGATTGTCGAGGAAAAAACCATTAAGTCAGAATCCTCTAGTGATTCAGATTCAACAAATTCAATCATGGAGAATCTAGAACCTAAGTATGGAAGACCGAATGAGGGCTAAACGCACTGGCCAAGGTCATGCAATTACTCAACCAGACATTAATGCGCCAGATTATGAAATCAAAAGACAAATCCTACACATGGTAACTAATCAATGCCAATTTAGTGGTGCGCCGAAGGAAGATCCAAACGAACATCTTCGAACCTTTAATAGGATTTGTACATTATTTAAAATCCGAGAAGTGGAGGATGAACAGATCTATCTCATGTTATTTCCCTGGACTTTAAAAGGAGAAGCCAAATATTGGTTAGAATCGTTACCTGAAGGGGCGATTGATACATGGGACGTTTTAGTTGAAAATTTTCTTAAACAATTCTTTCCGACATCTAAAGCCGTGAGACTTCAAGGAGAAATAGTTACGTTCACACAAAAGCCAAATGAAACTCTATATGAGGCGTGGACAAGATTTGGAAAGTTGTTAAGAGGATGTCCGCAATATGGTTTAGACACTTATCAAATAGTACAAATATTCTACCAAGGTGTCAACGTTGCTACACGAAAAGACATCGACATAACAGCTGGTGGTTCCATTATGAAGAAAACCGCAACTGAAGCTTACAAAATTATTGATAACACAGCCTCCCACTCTCATGAGTGGCACCAAGAAAAAGATATATTTCGTTCATCTAAAGCGGCTAGAGCCGATTCTAGCCATGACTTTGATTCTGTTTCCGCAAAAATAGATGCTTTTGAGAAACGAATGGAAAAGATGAATAAAGATATTCACGCAATACGAATCAGTTGTGAGCAATGCGGTGGACCACACTTAACAAAATATTGTAATGTTGAACAAACGATGGAACAACGTGAGAATGTTTCCTACATGAACCAAAGGCCGGGAAATAATTATCAACTGCCAAGGTCGAAGTTTAATCAAAATCAAAACATTCTTTACAATCCAAATGGACCCAACAATAACTCGTACAACCAACAAGGTCTGAATAACCAACCAACTCAAAACAACACTTTCAATCAACAAAGACCTAGCTTGTATAAACCACCACAACAAACCAAAGAGAAAAAGCCAAATCTGGAAGAAATGATGGCAAATCTAATGGAATCTCAAACACAATTTATTAATCTCAAACCCAAACAAATGAGAGGTTTGATCAGTCACTAAGAACTCAAAAAGCTTCCATTTTGAATCTAGAAAAACACGTAGGTACTCTTGCTAGCATGATGAGTGAGAGGGAACAAGGAAAGCTATCAAGTAATACTGAAGTAAATCCTCGGAATGAGAATGTTAATATGGTTTCAACGAATTCTGAAAAACCAGCATTGGAAGATGGGAAGGTTTTAGATGTGAGTAACAATGAAGAAGTTACAACACCACCACCACCCGAGTATGTAAAGCTAGTGGTGGCACCACACAGACCACCCATCCCGTTTCCAAGAAAAGGAGTAGAGTATGAGCAAGAAATAGGTAATAAAGTTTGTGATACCTCTGGAAAGAAGAAGAAGAATAAGAAAGTACAAGAAACAATAACCGTAAAGATAAACCCAATGAAGACAGTTCCACCAAAAACTCCACCCAGGGTGGGTGATCCGGGTGAATTTATTGTTCGTTGTCTACTTAGTGATTGTGTCATGTATGATGCACTAGCAGATTTAGGTGCGAGTGTGAGTGTTATGCCTCTTTCATTATATAATAGATTAGGAGTAGGTGAGTTAAGTCCAACAGAGATGAGTGTCCGACTCTTTGATCAAACCATTAGGCACCCAGTTGGAATTGCTGGCAACCTACCCGTTCAAGTGGGTAATTTAACCTTTCTAGTCGAATTTATTGTCAGTGACATAGAAGAGGACTCAAACATTCCTCTAATTTTAGGTCGACCATTCTTAGCATCCACCGAGGCATTATTTGATGTAAGAGAGGGTAGAATGACACTTAGTGATGGTGACAAATCGGTCACCTTTGTGATTCAAAAGTAAATCTCCACCAACCAAAACCATTGAACCAACAAAAACGATTGGTAAAAACCATATTGTTTTACCAACTCCAACGGTAGTGCTTAACAATAATAAAACGCCTAAGTGTGGGGAAAATGAAGTAACACCTAATGATGACCTGATAACAAAGAACCCCGTTGTTGATACGAAATTAAATGATCCCGTTATTAATAGTTCAATGAAGAAACTTATTAAATGGATTCGCGATGCTAGAACCATGGGGAACTTTAAGTTATGTAACCGGTTAGTATCTAATCTATCACCTAAACAAAAGGCAAAACTAGTTGAATTTGTGGATATTACACAGGAATCCGACCAATGGCTTAAAGCAAAAGTCACAGATATGCAAGTTGATTATGGTCCAAGAGAAATTGACAATGAAGTTAACCACAATTTCGACACCACAGCTACCTAAATCTGGGGAGATTCAAATGTTCTAAGAAATAATGCTGTGTAGGGTTAGTTGTTCTGTTCTCATGTAGTTCCGAGAATGGAATCCGATTGGTCTTTTCCACTAGCAGACACTAAAGAACTAGTTTTCTCCCCCATTCTAATTTTTTTTTTTTGTTTTATAGGTTTTATATGAAATTTATATGCATTTTTAAATTTAAGTTTTGTGTGATTTTAAAAACAAAAATTTACTTTATTTCATTAAGTTTAAAAAATGATTTCTAAAATTCATCGTAAGTTGAAGACTAGGTCAGGAAACCGAAATTGCTTTACCCGAGGGCGGGGCGACAAATTTTGTTATCATTATTTTTAATATTATTGATCTAAAGTATACCAAAAAAAATTAAAAAATCCAAAAATCTTTGCTTTTAAAACAATCACTTTAACGACAAATTTTAAATTTTGTCGAGGGATGGACTAGGTAAACATACCGAAACTACCTAAAGTAAAAGGAAACAAAATTTTAAAAAAATTATTCATTTAAATTGTTTTATAAAGAAAATATATATATGTATGTATGTATATATATATATATATATATATATATATATATATATATATATATATATATATATATATATATATATATATATATATGTATGTATGTATGTATGTATATGTTTATATTTTATGTTATGTACAAAACAAGATAAAACAGCGCACTTGTAAAGATTAAGTTCAGCAAAAGCTACTAATTTTGACGATAAGACGCAAAACATATGTGAAATTACAACAAAAGGAATGAACGATGAGGCGCGCCATCTATCATTCGACGACCTTAGTAATTACAAACTGGGTATTTTTAATCACTTTTCTACACTAATCACCCTCATGAATTTATAATTATAGTCTGATTTCATGCAAATGAGGGCATTGCATGATCTCAAGTGTGGAGAAGGGTTATAAATTCTCTCGGGTTTACACTTAGTTTAATTGCCAAATTTTGTGAAAATTTGAAAAAATTTCAACTAAATGAATTCAAAATCATGTTTACACATATTTATGAACGATAAAACTAGGTGTTAATGCCGAAATTATTGTTACCTCGGAGAGAACATAAATAGAGAAACAACCCAAAACGTTAGAATTCATTTAAAATGGAATAGAGGAGAATAAAAAGGCAAAGAAAAAAAAATAAAAGCTAAGTGTGGGAAGAATTTACCAATTTCTTTAAAACACATATCACATATTTGGTACAGATTATTGCAGGTACTTTTGCTTTGGACTAAACGAATCATTTTTACCCAATTTATTATAATACCTTTGAAAGAATAGATGGATCTACACGATGAATCAATTCCATCATTAAAAGGAAGTAAAGTCTTCCGAAAAAGACACGTGCTTCTTGATTTAGGTTAGGAAGTTGTTGTCCAGACCAGTTGTAGAGTCTATGAAAAACCTTGAAAAGTTTTCTCGAAAATCAGCTGGAAATCCACTGACCTCAGCATCAAACAGGGTCACCAAGTGGTCAGACTTATCCTAACCATGAGAGGATCTGTCTCGTAAAATGGGGAGGGCGCCGTGCAAATTAGCTTGATAAGACTAATGAATCAGACCCCCAGAAAGGATAATCTCTTTAAAAGATTAAAAATCAGCTTTTAAGCCTGATATTACTCAATCCTTGAGATTGACTTTAAAGATTGAGAATTACAAACTCATGGAATTCAATGATATCTAAACTCGAGATTGAACGAGAAAATATTTTGATCAAATTAAAACCGATTTGTTTTCTGAAAACCCATTTTCAATGCGTTCATTACCACTGAACGTAAAATCCTAGGAATTCACCTGGAATTCATTAGGTCACCTGAACCAAATCGGGTGTCAACCGTAAGAACGGTGGTTGCATAGCATGGTCAAAGACAGGACCTTGTGCCAGACCGAAAAATTATAGGGTGATCTTTACTATTGCTCCTCCAAAGGATAGTAATTGCATCCGACACGTTTTAGACCATGAACAAAAGCATGACACGGGACATTGCCTTAACAGTTGCTTGTTCATCGCTTTCCTTTACAACCGGACGGTAGTTTACCAAAAGGTAATATACGGAGCAAGTATACTGGACGTGTGCTTTCCTAATACAAGGTTAGCAAGTGGGTGACACAAAACCGCAAGTTTTGAACTAAAATTTTAAATTATGAAACCCACACAACCCACAAAAACAATTTGCAAACACCGGTGAAGGGTTATTCCGGAAAACTTATCTAGGGTAAAAGCTAGATTGAATTTTCAAAAGATCAAATGTTTTCATAAAGATCCAATTTCCTAAAGGATCTAAATTTTTATAGTCATGTGGGACTGTAAACCACAACGTTACTATCATTGTTCATATCGCCAATCGAAATCACAGATGTACAAAGTGTGAAGAATAAAGAAGTGATTCTAGTATGTTTTTATTTCAAGACTATATTGCTTGAGGACAAGCAACGCTCAAGTGTGGGAATATTTGATAATGCTAAAAACGAACATATATTTCATAGCATTATCCCTCAAGAAAGACAAGCTTTTAGTTGCAATTGTTCTATTTACAAGTGATATTCGTTTAAATATTAAAAGGTGAAGACAAAAGACAGATCCGACGATTTGAAGACACAAACGACCAAAAAGCTAAAAAGTACAAAGTACAATCAAAGTGGTTCAAATTATTGATGAGAAACGTCTAAAAATTACAAGAGTACGAGCCGCAAAACGCAAAGTACAAGATATTAAATAGTACGAAAGGACGTTCGAAAATCCGAATCCGGGACCAGAGTCAACTCTCAACGCTTGACGCAACGGACTAAAAGTTACAAGTCAACTATGCACAAGAATATAATATAATATATAATTAATTCTTAAAAATTATATATATATTATATTATATATTAAAACCGTCGGCAAACAAGAAAACAAAGTATATGAGCTGGATCCTTGCTCCATGCGATCGCATGGCCTGGAGGCCTAATTCCTATGCGATCGCATGGCCTGCTTTTTCTGGCCACATTCTTATAAAAAGTAGTTTGGTGCTCGAGCTCAAAACACATCTTTTTCTATCCTCTCTATCGCTCAGGACATATATATATATATATATATATATATATATATATATATATATATATATATATATATATATATATATATATATATATATATATATTTTAATTTTAATTTAATAATAATAAGGGTATGTTAGCGAATGTTGTAAGTGTGTAAGCCAAAATTCTGTCCGTGTAAAGCTACGCTATTATTAATCATTGTAAGTTATGTTCAACCTTTTTAAATTAATGTCTCGTAGCTAAGTTATTATTATGCTTATTTAAATTGAAGTAATCGTGATGTTGGACTAAAATATTAAGACGGGGTAATTGGGCTTTGTACCATAATTGGGGTTTGGATAAAAGAATGACACTTGTGGGAATTAGACTTTGGGCTATTAATGATCTTTATATTTGTTTAATTGAATGATAGTTCGTTAATTTAATATAAAAATTACAATTAGACGTACCTATAAATAACCACATACACTCGATCGGACACGATGGGCGGGATATTTATAAGTACTAATAATCGTTCATTTAACTAGACACGGGAATGGATTAATAGTTAATGGACTTATTAAAACAGGGGTGAATTACATACAAGGAAAATTGGTGTAATTATAGTTTAAGTCCTCAATTAGTTGGAATATTTGACTTCGGATATAAGATTAATTTGACGAGGACACTCGCACTTTATATTTATGACTGATGGACTGTTATGGACAAAAACCAGATGGACATATCGAATAATCCAGGACAAAGGACAATTAACCCATGGTAATAAATTAAAATCAACACGTCAAACATCATGATTACGGAAGTTTAAATAAGCATAATTCCTTTATTTCATATTTCATCGCATTTTTATTTACTGTCATTTTATTTATCGCACTTTTTATTATCGTACTTTTTAATTATCGCAACTTTTATTTATTGTCATTTTATTTATCGCAATTTTAATTATCGCACTTTAATTATTGTCATTTACTTTACGCTTTAAATTAAGTTTTATTTTTAATATTTTACATTAGGTTTTAACTGCGACTAAAGTTTTAAAATCGAAAAACCGGTCATTAAATGGTAAAATCCCCCTTTTATAATAATAATACTACTTATATTAATATATATATTTATATACAAATTTAGTTTTAAATATAGCGTTAAACTTGGCTAGATCCCTGTGGAATGAACCGGACTTACTAAAAAACTACACTACTGTACGATTAGGTACACTGCCTATAAGTGTTCTAGCAAGGTTTAGGTATTTCCACTCTATAAATAAATAAATAACTTGTGTAAAATTGTATCGTATTTAATAGTATTTTGTAACAAAAATATAGCTATTTTGTATACACCTCTGCACACATCAGATGAGCCGTCTGAACGTGTATGCCTGTAGTCAGACTGCAAAAGGCGTCGAGGGTAAGGGACGTTGCTGTCTATTCAGAATCTTCAAGCCTAATGCAGTACCCAGTGACATGTCTTATGACAGGAGCGTTTAGGACTAGTGTAATGAATACAAGGCCTCTGCCTATTCATGAGCCAGCATTCCATAATCTCGGCAGAATAACTGATGAAGTCATAGTATGCACTCACTTTAACCTTATTTGACTTACGAATTTTATCGCATTTACTTTATCTATCTTATAAATTAGAAAATCCCAAATTAAATAACCACTACTCCCTAACTATCTTAGGCTTAAATATTGGTTCGATTCTACTGATATCTCAAAAATACGACTCTAGGTCATACTTCCCTTACTTATAAGGAGTAGTAAGATTTAGGCCCCGCTAAATATAAATTTAAAACAGTACCCTCTCCCACCAGTGGCTGATCCTAGCGAGCCGCGGCCCGATGACACCGCGCAAATAAAAACCATCCGTTTCGGCCATATCATTCTTACAGACTCGCACCTAGCGAAATGAATGAATTACAAAGTCAATTACAAGAACTTTTAGAGCGTGGTTTCATTCGACCAAGTACATCACCATGGGGAGCTCCGGTGTTGTTTGTCAAAAAGAAGGATGGTACATTCAGGTTATGTATCGACTACCGAGAATTGAACAAACTCACCATCAAGAACCGTTATCTACTACCGATAATCGACGACTTATTTGATCAACTACAAGGTTCGTCGGTTTATTCGAAGATTGATTTACGTTCCGGGTATCATCAAATGCGGGTGAAGGAGGATGATATTCCGAAGACTGCTTTTAGAAATCGTTACGGTCATTATAAGTTTATGGTTATGCCGTTTGGATTGACTAACGCACTAGCTGTATTCATGGACATCATGAACCGAGTGTGTGGACCATATCTTGACAAGTTTGTCATTGTTTTCATTGATGACATACTTATTTACTCAAAGAATGATCAAGAGCACGAAGAACATTTGAGAAAAGTGCTAGAATTGTTGAGGAAGGAAAAATTGTACGCTAAATTTTCAAAGTGTGCATTTTGGTTGAAAGAAGTTCAATTCCTCGGTCATATAGTGAGCAAAGAAGGTATTCAAGTTGATCCGGCGAAGAATGAAACCGTTGAGAAGTGAGAAACACCGAAAACCCCGTCGCAAATACGCCAATTTTTGGGATTGGCTGGTTACTACAGAAAATTCATCTAAGATTTTTCCAAAATAGCAAAACCCTTGACCGTATTAACGCATAAAGGGAAGAAATTTGAATGGAAGGATGAACAAGAAAGAGCATTTCAATTGTTAAAGAAAAAGTTAACTACGGCACCTATATTGTCATTACCTGAAGGGAATGATGATTTTTTGATTTATTGTGATGCCTCAAAGCAAGGTCTCGGTTGTGTATTAATGCAACGAATGAAGGTAATTGCTTATGCGTCCAGACAATTAAAGATTCACGAGCAAAATTATAGGAATCACGATTTAGAATTTGGCGCTTTTGTTTTTGCATTAAAGACATGGAGGCACTACTTATATGGGGTCAAAAGTATTATATATACCGACCACAAAAGTCTCCAACATATATTTGACCAGAAACAACTGAACATGAGGCAGCGTAGGTGGATTGAGTTGTTGAATGATTACGATTTTGAGATTCGTTACCACCCGGGGAAGGCGAATGTGGTAGCCGACGCTTTGAGCAGAAAGGACATGGAACCTATGCGGGTAAAAGCTATGAATATAATTATTCATACTAACCTTACTACTCAAATAAAGGAGGCGCAACATGGAGTTTTAAAAGAGGGATATTTGAAGGATGAAATACCAAAAGGATCGGAGAAACATCTTAATGTTCGGGAAGACGGAACCTGGTATAGGGCTGAAAGAATTTGGATACCAAAGTTTAGAGATGTGAGAGAAATGGTACTTAAGAAAGCACATAAAACCAGATATTCAATACATCCTGGAGCGGGAAAGATGTACAAAGATCTCAAGAAACACTTTTGGTGGTCGGGTATGAAAGCCGATATTGCTACATACGTAGGAGAATGCTTAACTTGTTCTAAAGTTAAAGCTGAACATCAGAAACCATTAGGTCTACTTCAACAATCTGAAATCCTAGAATGGAAATGGGAAAACATTACCATGGATTTCATTACTAAATTGCCAAGGACTGCAAGTGGTTATGATACTATTTGGGTAATAGTCGATCGTCTCACCAAATCAGCACACTTTCTACCAATGCAAGAAGATGATAAAATGGAAAAGTTAGCACAACTATACTTGAAGGAAGTCGTCTCCAGACACGGAATACCAATCTCTATTATCTCTGATAGGGATGGTAGATTTGTTTCAAGATTTTGGCAGACGTTACAACAAGCATTGGGAACTCGTCTAGACATGAGTACTTCCTATCATCCACAAACTAATATACAAAGTGAAAGGACGATACAGACCCTTGAATACATGTTACGAGCATATGTTATAGATTTTGGAAACAGTTGGGATCGACATCTACCGTTAGCAGAATTTTCATACAACAACAGTTACCACTCGAGTATTGAGATGGCACCGTTTGAGGCACTTTATGGCAGAAAGTGCAGGTCTCCGATTTGTTAAAGCGAAGTGGGGGATAGACAAATTACGGGTCCGGAGATAATCCAAGAAACGACCGAGAAAATTATTCAAATTCAACAACGGATGAAAACCGCCCAGAGTCGACAAAAGAGCTATGCAGACAGTAAAAGAAAAAGATATAGAATTTGAAATTGGCGACATGGTCATGCTTAAAGTATCACCTTGGAAAGGTGTTGTTCGTTTTGGAAAACGGAGAAAACTATACCCGAGATACATTGGGCCATTCAAGATTATAGATCGTGTCGGACCAGTAGCCTACCGACTTGAATTACCTCAACAACTTGCCGGTGTACATGATACTTTTCACGTATCGAATCTGAAGAAAATGCTTAGCCAAAGAAGATCTCACTATTCCTTTTGACGAAATCCAAATCAATAAAAAACTTCAATTCATTGAAGAACCCGTTGAGATAATGGATCGTGAGGTTAAAGGACTTAAGCAAAACAAAATACCAATCGTTAAGGTTAGATGGAATACTCGTAGAGGACCTGAGTTCACCTGGGAGCGTGAAGATCAGATGAAGAAGAAATACCCGCACTTATTTCCAGATGATGCGTCAACACCTCCAACTGCTTAAAATTTCGGGACAAAATTTATTTAACGGGTAGGTACTGTAGTGACCCGAACTTTTCCATGATTATATATTATATGAGATTAATATTTACATGAATAAATTTTTCCAACATGTTAAGCAATCAAACTTTTTAAGACTTGATTAACTGAAACGGATTTAGTGTTAACGTTTGACCACCCAGTTTGTCCGATGATTCACGAACGTTATAACATGTATATGACATGATATTATATAAATGAACATATATATATATATATATATATATATATATATATATATATATATATATATATATATATATATATATATATATATATATATAACTTGATGAAATGATAATTAAAGTATCTCATTATGTATATTAATAATGAACCTTATACATAAAATAAGACTACTAACTTAAGAAATTCAAAACGATATCTATACGTAACGATTATCGTTGTAATAACGTCTTAATATCTATATATCATATTAAGTTATATTAGTACATCATGTTATCATTATAATGTAATAATTTAATATCTCATTAGATATAATAACAATGGGATTAATTACATTTAACGAAATCGTTAACTTAAAGGTTCCGAAACAACATGTACATGTAACGACTAGCGATGACTTAACGACTCAGTTAAAATGCATATACATATAGTGTATTAAGATGTATTAGTACACTTTTGAAAGACTTCATGACACATATCAAAGTAATTCTACTTAACAAAAATGCTTACAATTACATTCTCAATCATTTTCATCAACAATTCTACTCGTATGCAACCGTATTCGTACTCGTACAATACCCAACTCCTAGATGTACATATTATTGGTATATATACTTCAATGATCAGCTCTTAGCAACCCTTAATGAGTCATCAAACATTTGGGAACCATCATTTGGCAACTAGCATGAAATATCTCACAAAATTACAAACTCATGGAGCCTATATGATGAGGCCTAATTCACGTTTTCTACCACCTACCACAAACACATTTTCATTCTAACTTGTATGCATCAAACTCATCTCTCTCAAGTTATCTCTTGGTGTTCTAAGTGTTCTTCATCATCTTCATCAAAATCTACATCAATTTAGCTCATAAATCCAAACATAAAACAACTTACAAAACAACTACTCAAGAACACTTCAAGAACACTTTCAAGTTTGCAAGTCTACTTCCAAGCTTTCAAATCCATTCCAAGTAATCATCTAAGATCAAGAAACCTTTGTTATTTACAGTAGGTTATCTTTCTAATTCAAGGTAATATTCATATTCAAACTTTGATTCGATTTCTATAACTATAACTATCTTAAATTCAAGTAGAAATCTTACTTGAACTTGTGTTTGTGTCATGATTCTACTTCAAGAACTTTCAAGCCATCCAAGATCCTTTGAAGCTCTAGATCATTTTTTGTCATTTCCAGTAGGTTTACCTACTAAATTTTAGTTAGTAATGATGTTCATAACATCATTCAATTTATATATATATATATATATATATATATATATATATATATATATATATATATATATATATATATATATATATATATATATATATATATATATATATATATAACTATCTTATTCAAAGATTTAAACTTATAATCACTAGAATATAGTTTAGTTAATTCTAAACTTGTTTGCAAACAAAGTTAATACTTCTAAGTAACTTTTAAAATCAACTAAACACGTGTTCTATATCTATATGATATGCTAACTTAATGATTTAAAACTTGGAAACACGAAGAACACCGTAAAAACGGACATACGCCTTCGTAGTGAAACCGGGGGCTGTTTTGGGTTGGATAATTAAAAACTATGATAACCTTTGATTTAAAAGTTGTTCTTATGAGAAAATGATATTTCATAAGAACATGAAACTATATCCAAAAATTAAGGTTAAACTCAAAGTGAAAGTATGTTTTTCAAAATGGTCATCAAGATGTCGTTCTTTCGACGAAAATGACTACCTCTTACAAAAATGGCTTGTAACCTGTATTTTTGACTATAAACTTATACTTTTTCTGTTTAGTTTCATAAATTTTAGTTCATTATAAAACCATAGCAACTTGATTCACTCAAAACGGATTTAAAACGAAGAAGTTATGGGTAAAACAAAATTGGATATTTTTGCTTCTTTTAGCTACGTGAAACTTTGTAACAAATCTATACTAACCATAACTTAACTAACTTATATTGTATTATACATGTATTCTAACATATATTATGTAATCTTGATAGACCATAGACACGTATACAATGTTTTGACATATCATATCGACGTCATCTATATATATTATTTGGAACAACCATAGACACTCTAAATGCGGTAATGTTCGAGTTAGCTATACAGGGTTGAGGTTGATTCCAAAATAATATATATACTTTGAGTTGTGATCGAGTCTGAGACTTGTATACACTGGGTCGTGGATTGATTTGAGATAATATATATATATTGATTTATTTCTGTACTACTAACTGTGGACAACTAATTGTGGACTACTAACGTTGGACTATTAATTTAACAAACTTAAATCATTAAAACGTAATAAAAAATGTTGTGAATATATTTCGATCATACTTTGATATATATGTATATATTTGTTATAGGTTCGTGAATCGACCCGTGGCCAAGTCTTATTTTCGACGATTTGAAAATCTGTGAAAGTGAGTTATAGTCTCACTTTTGAAATCTAATATTTTTGGGATGAGAATACATGCAGTTTTATAAATGTTTTACAAAATAGACACAAGTACGCGAAACTACATTCTATGGTTGGATTATCGAAATTGAATATCGCCCTTCAAGTCTGGTAACCTAAGAATTAGGGAAATGGTCCCTAATTGACGTGAATCCTAAAGATAGATCTATTGGGCCTAACAACCCCCATTCATGTCTATGGATGGCTTTAGTACTTCGAGATTATTATTATACAGACGACGATGTCTGTGGGGATATTCTATGCATTATGGTTAATGTCGGTTACCAGGTGTTCAATCCATATGAATGATTTTTATGCAGATGGCTATATGCATGCATGATGTTTATGAGAAATGGAAATATAAAATATTGTGGTCTATTATTACGATTTGATAAATATATAGGCTAAACCTATAACTCACCAATATTTTTGTTGACGTTTAAAGCATGTTTATTCTCAGGTGATTATTAAGAGCTTCCGCTGTTGCATGCTAATTTAAAGACCAGAATTGGAGTCAGCATGCTTGTAATATATTGTTTAAAAACTGCAATCGGAGATTTAAATCGATGTGTAATATTATTGTAAACCATTATGTAATGGTCGTGTGTAAAACGTTATCTTTTAGATTATCATTACTTGATAATCTATGTTATGATTTTTTTTAAACCTTTATCGATAAAATAAAGGTTATGGTTTGTTTTAAAAACGAATGCAGTCTTCGATAAACGTCTCATATAGAGGTCAAAACCTCGCAACGAAATCAATTAATATGAAACGTTTATAATTGATATGAACGGGACATTTCACATGTGGGCTGCCGACGATTTTAATATATATATTTTATATACATATTTAAATTATATAATTAATTATATATTATATTATATTCACGTGCATAGTTAGCCTGTAAATTTAGTTCCAATGACTTGTATGTTTACTCTCGACTTATGTCCCAGTTCCAGTTTTTTGAACGTCGTTTCCTACGCTTAGAAAACTAGTACTTTACGTTTCGCGATATGTACCTTTATCAATAATTAGACTTATTCGCCAATAAATTATATTATTTGAAATGTAACTTGTACATTCGAGTGTTTTGGTCATTTGCTTCTTTAAATCAACATCTCGTTATTTATTAATAGTATTATTTCGAATCAAAACGTTTTATATCTAGTTAATATTATATTTTATCACTTTATAAAGTATATATATATATATATATATATATATATATATATATTCATTTAAAAATATAAATTTGTACATATAATATAATTGAAATATTTATTTAATAATATAATATTTAGTTTTTCAAAAGTAATTATATTTCAAGATTCATTTATAATCGTTTAAATGATAGAAAATATTATATCATATTACGTTTACATTTTTGAAACACTATATATATATATATATATATATATATATATATATATATATATATATATATATATATATATATTTGTAATTTATAATATAAAGCTTTAATTAAGTTCTTCAAAATTCATTTAACAAAGTATCTTATAAAACGTTTTGATAATAAAGTTCTTTCTAAACTGAAAACGTTTTAGTATGTTTGAAACTAAATCGAATAAATATTATAATTTTGTTTTTCAAAACTAATTATATTTAAGAATCATTTTTGTTTAAAAGTTTAAAATAATGAGAATCGTTATATCATAACATGTTTTAGAAAAATAAAATCACATAACTGGTTTCAAATTTCTGAATCATCGTTTGTATGTGAAACATATCATAAAGTCCAATGGTTAATTAAATGTATGAAATCATTTAATGTAAAATGTTGATTTACATAACTTGTCGATATCCAACATCTAAGTTATTTACACTCTACGTTCCTACTTTCACATTAAATGATATGAAAACTAAATTGTTATCTTATCAAAAGTATCGAGGAAATTATTGTAAGCATGTGTTGGAAATCAACAGAAATCTCCACCAATACTTTTCTAGTTCTCGTTAATTGACACTTTTGTTCTTACTTGAAATTCACTTTACCAATTATTCTGAATACCGTTAAAAATGAACGATTTCCCAAATCAACATGGACCTCACCACAAAGACTTATAATAATATCACAATGTAACAGATAATTCAATCATTTGATATTATCCTTTAATCTCATCGATAATCATAATAAACTTATATTGAAACAAATACGTTCATGTAAAGTATTATACATATAATACTTTGTTAATGTTTTCAATTAATATAACCATATATTATATAAACATATCTATACACATAAATGTTCGTGAATCGTCAAGCACGGTCAAAGGGTAATTGATTACTTGAATGTAGTTACAAATTTTTTGAGATTTAACTAACTTTACTTATCGTGTAAAGATTAAGTTTAAATTTGGTCGGAAATTTCCGGGTTGTCACAGAAATAACATAGGAAAGTGAGATACGTATTATTGAATCTGAGGATGTCGAATTCACTGAAGGGGAATACCAAGCACTTGAGTTCTGTGGTCTTTCTTCTGAATCAAACACAAACCTGAGAACAATCAAATTAATGGGTCAGCTCAATGGATTCCCAGCACTAATCCTTATTGATAGTGGGGCTTCACACAATTTCATCTCTACTAAACTTTTTGCTGCCTTGCGTCTCAACACAAACATAATTAATCCAATAAGGATTCGATTGGGAGATGGAAACCATATAATCATCAACGAACAATGCAAGAATGTATCTCTGAAGTTTGACACATTTACTTGTGAAGTTGATGCATTAGTTCATGATTTGGGGCCACTCGACTTTCTTCTTGGCATCGCTTGGCTAGGGCGACTTGGCGATTTTGTTTTCAACTGGCAAAAACAAGTGATTCATTTCTGGGACGAGGGCAACCAAGTGCAATTACGCGGAATTAATTCTCCCTTACTGGATTTCTCTTCTCTTCGTAACTGTTTGAAAGGGCACCTTACCCACTTAATTGTTGACACCAGTAGCAATTCAAAGCTAAACCATCACAACAATCTCAGTTGGATCTTCTTCTGACTGAAATCAAGTCTTTATTCTGTTATCCACATGGCTTACCTCCCACTCGAGCTATTGAACATACCATTAATCTCCGTAAAGGGCATGGGCCTGTCTGCGTTTGACCTTACCGGTACCCACACAGTCAAAAAGATGAGATACAAAAGCAAGTCAAAGATATGCTTGCTATGGGAATTATTCGAATCAGCCAAAGTGCATTTTCAAGCCCAGTGATCTTGGTAAAAAAAAAGGATGCAAGTTGGAGACTTTGCAGTGACTACCGTGCCTTAAACCGAGCTACAATTCCAGACAAATACCCAATCCCTATTGTTGAGGAGTTGTTGGACGAATTATATGGGTCAGTTTACTTCTTCAAAATCGATTTAAAATTTGGATTTTATCAAGTTCGAGTTCGGGATTCTGATGTGGAAAAAATTGCTTTCCGCACCCACGATGGCCACTACGAATTTTTAGTCATGCCTTTTGACCTAGCAAATGCCCCGAAAACTTTCCAAGCACTCATGAACGAGGTACTTCGACCGCAACTTTGAAAGGGTGTACTTGTTTTTTTCGATGATATCTTTTTGTACAGCTCCACATGGGAACACCACATGGAATTGTTAGCTGCTGTTTTTAAGATTCTACATCAGAATGTACTCGTCATCAATGAAAAGAAAAGCCATTTTGGGATACAATCGGTCGAGTATTTAGGACACATCTTGGATAGCACAGGGGTGTCGATGGATCCTTCTAAGATAAACTCGGTTACTAATTGGCCGATTGCAAAAAATGTAAAAGGGGTGCGTGGGTTTTTGGGGCTCACCGGATACTATAGGAAATTTATCCAGAGCTATGGTAAATTGGCTCAACCTTTAACGGAACTAACATAGAAGGATAATTTCCATTGGGGCAAAGAGCAACAGTTAGCCTTCGACTCACTCAAGCGCAAGATGACCAAAGCACCTGTTTTGGCACTTCCTGATTTTCACAGCCTTTTGAGATAGAATGTGATGCCTCGGGTCGTGGGATAGGGGCTGTCCTAATGCAAAATCGCAGGCCAATATCTTATTTTAGCAAAGCCTTATCGGATAAAACATTGAGTAAATCGGCCTACGAAAAAGAAATCATGGCTCTAGCACTTTCCATTCAACATTGGAGACCTTATTTGTTAGGTCAGGAGTTTACAATTTACACAGACCAAAAGAGTTTAAAACACCTACTTGATCAACGCATTGCAACATCCTACCAACAAAATTGGCTTGCAAAACTAATGGGTTATCAATTCACTATATGCTACAAGCCGGGTAATGATAATAGGGCTGCTGATGCCTTATCTCGCATACACGAAGGTGCAGAATTATCTTCCATGCTCTCCTATCCACAGTGGCTTGATGGTGCATCTCTCCTAGAAGGGTATGATTATGATATTCTTATACAAAAATACATTCATGAAATAGCTGCTACACCAGAATCTCATCCAGGTTTTACTGTTGTGAACAGAAAATTATACCATAAAAACCGCTTGGTTATTCCATCCACATCTTCAAGGGTGCCAACACTGCTAGAGGAGTTCCGCAACAACCCTAATGGTGGACACTCAGGATTCAATCAAACATACCGACGTTTAGCTGCACCTATCTATTTGTTTGGAATGGTCAAGACTGTTAAACAGTTTGTACAAGCCTGTGACACTTGCCAACGTTACATGCCTTCAAATTTAGCACCTGCTGGTCTCTTACAACCCTTGCCCATTCTAGTCTGTTTGGGAAGATATATCGATCGACTTTATCACTGGGCTGCCCAAGTCTAAAGGTTTTGAGATGGTCTTGATTGTGGTGGACCGATTATCAAAATATTGTCACTTTGTCCCACTTAAACACCCAGTTATTACACGCAATCTTGCTGAGATTTTCCTAAAGGAAGTAATTCGCCTACATGGTATACCCAAGTCAGTTTTGAACGATCATGACCTAATCTTTTTAAGCAAACTTTGGAAAGAAATTTTTCACCTACAAGTCAGCAAACTCAGATTTAGTTCCGCCTATCACCCCAAAACCGATGGCCAAACCGAGGTGGTTAATTGAAGCCTCAAAACCTACCTAAGGTGCTTTGCTGCTGATTAGCCTAAAACATGGATTCATTGGATGTCGTGGGCTGAATTTTGGCACAACACGACATACCATATATCCACTAACACCACTCCTTTCGAGATTGTGTATGGCAGACCCCCTCCCACCTTGTTTCGTTTTGTTCCAGGCGAGATACGATGTGAAGCTGTTATGCAGGAACTTTTGGACAGGGACGAAGCACTTAAACAACTCAAGTACCATTATGCTCGATCTCAGGCAACTATGAAGGCCTCAGCTGATAAGCATCATCGGGATGTCGAGTTTTCTATTGGTAACTGGGTGTTTCTTAAGTTACGTCCACATAGGCAGCAATCAGTAATTCGTAGAATCAATCAGAAGTTGTCACCACGTTACTATGGCCTGTTCCTTATTATTGAACGCATCGGCTCTGCTGCTTACAAACTTCAACTCCCTGATTTGGCCAAAATCCACCCGATGTTCCATGTATCATTGCTTAAACGCGCCATTGGAAACACACATGTTGAGGCCACTCTACCACCAAGCATGGAAACTGGCTCATTTGCACTAACACCAGAAAAGTGTCTTGCCACTCGCACCATCAAGCAACAGGGAAAAGATATCACACAATGGCTAATCAAATGGCAGTCGGTTTTAGTAGAGGAGGCTACTTGGGAGGACTCCTTCACTATTCAAGCCCAATACCCAGACTTTCGGCTTGAGGACAAGCCTGTTCTTACCGAGGTGGCCATTGATAGGGAACCCAACAATGCAGCAGCCGAGCCCGTGGAGTTGTGGCCCAAAGTATATAAAGTATACAAGAGGAGAGGTCAGGGACACGTGGCAGAGAATCATTGAGTAGGGCTAATTCTGTTAGAATAAATAGGGGAATCATGTTAGTGGGAGAGCATGTCATTTTCTGTTATCTTTTGTAATCGGCAATATGCTTGGACATATTGAATTCCGTTATGTGGATTTCATCTGAATATTACTCTATTATTAATAATAAATTTCAATTCCAGTCATCAATCCATTTTTATTTTTCATCTGTTCTTATTTACTTTATCAAACCTCTATCATAAGACCACTTGACTCTGCATGATAGTCAAAGATTATTGTTCTAATACTAACTTCTTTTATCAGCCAAAAATTTTGATATATTGATTTATGATGCTCTTACTAAGTCATACTGTAACGACCCTAATCTTACGAAGCTCTAATAATTGATGTAAAAAGAAACTTAAAATACAAAAGGGCGTTAATCTTATTCAAAGTCAAACCAAAGTCAAAGCTAACGGACATTAAACCAAAATTACTAAAGCTTTACAAAATTCTAAGGCAATGGTGCTAAGTCCACTTCAACTCTACACTCTTCCCTCGATCCCAAAGCCACTGATCACCTGTCGTATAAGAAAGAAAAACGGAATACGACTGAGCCAAAGCCCAGTGAACGGATATAACAAACGCAAGAGTATAGTATGACATGCAAAGTTTATTCTAACACATGCTTATTTTCAAAGTAGACTTATTTTCAAAACGAACTTATTATCTAAAGGAACTTATTTATAAAATGAACTTATGTTCAAACGAACTTATTTTCAAACGAACCTATTATCAAAAGGAACTTATTTTCAAAGCAAAGTATGAATAGGTATAAATCCACAATACCAAAGATGTCAATATATCAAAATGATAGGGCAAAACACCAATTTCATAAAATAATGCACTAAGAGTCAAAACAAATATCTAACAAAGTATCAAAATGAAATCATAGGGTAATTACTCCACTAATCATTCATATCGGTGACGTTTCGTATGACACTACGATAAACGTTCACCATCAAAACAAAATACCTAGGATCGATCCATACGCCTCCTATCAAAATACAAATAAAAAAGAGCTCGTACCACCACCGGGTAATCAAAAGGAGACGCCATAGAAATAAACAAATACACCGCTACGGTCGATGCCACATTATCGGTGTCACAATAATGCGCTCATGGGACATCCATGAATAGGTTACTCTTAGGCACATTTTAAGAAACTGTTTTAACGAACTTATTTTTTTTACAACTTATCAAATACTTTATAAGTGATTAAAGGACTTAAAAATATGTTTAAGAATAATTAATAAAACGAACTTAAATATTTTATGCTTGACCAACGCTTAAAATGTTACATAAAATAATATGTCGTTTTAATTTAAAATCACGTGTCACCCCAACCATTTGGTCTAATTTTTGTCACGAGTCACATTACAATATTATTTTAGCCCTTTTACGAATTAACAACTTAACAAAACTTTACGGGACATGTAAAGCCACATGGAATGAGGGACACTCGATACGAATCACCGTACCACTCGCAACACAAACACACGTTCTTTACCGGACTTTTTCGGGACTTTTCGGGACTTTTCGGGGCTATTTTCGGGAGTTTTTGGGGCTGTTGTTTGGGACTAATTTCGAGGCTGAAACAGTGGCTGTTCGGGACTATGTTCGGGCTGATTTCGGGCTGTTTTGGTTTGGGTTTTTGAGACACGGTTTTGACACAATTTCCAAAGACCAAAATATTATGATTTCCTCAATTCACAAACATGATTAGCAACCTCGTTAGTACATCAAAATGAGGAAAACACAACACAATATATAGACTAACAAACATAACGAATCATCAACTAAGAAAAATATAATACACACACTTCAAATACTACTAAACAAAATAACTTTTCAAATAAGCATGTCATACCAATAAGATTTATACATAATTCAAACAAAGTTTTGAGAGGAAAGATTTACCGCATCGATCCTAGAACCACCTAGAATATCCGTACCTTATGTTGTTGAATGATGAAACTCCAAGGACAACAAAAATACCACCAATAGGATGCGATCACCTAGCCAAATCTAATGAATACACACGTATAAGCACATAATGCTTTCAAATAGGGAGTATGTAATATCCTTTATTTAATATTATTACCATACGATTCTTATGTGTACATTTCAATCCAAATAGTTTCATGAGTTTTATACTAACGGTTTAGTTAGACTACCATATATTATTATTATGACTTTCAATTTTAAGTTGTTAGTAACATACGAATTTTAGGACTCAAAAGTCACGCTATCTTGGTAGAAAATATGGACTCCAAAAT
This sequence comes from Rutidosis leptorrhynchoides, assembly GCF_046630445.1. Taxonomy (NCBI): domain Eukaryota; kingdom Viridiplantae; phylum Streptophyta; class Magnoliopsida; order Asterales; family Asteraceae; genus Rutidosis; species Rutidosis leptorrhynchoides. Next base: position 107,985,785 of record NC_092340.1, on the reverse strand, counting down.
CGGTTTCTATTTCCCTTCTATATTATAATTATAAATATGGATATCCACCTAAGTTTATACTATCGTTTCATATTTAATTTTTTTCCTTTTAGCAAATTACGTCTTATAAGATTTTAGTGTGTTAATATTAATAGTGGTCACATGTCTCTTTATAGCTGATAGATTAACACATCCATGGCTAAACCTCAATGCCCATTAATTATTATTTATAACTTTATAAGTACTCGTATTAACTTTTTAAAAAGAACATAGACCTTAAAATTTGTACACTTTTCAATCAGTTTTTTTTAATCATTTATTGATGCCCATAGTTTAATACTTGGTGTATTTCCCTTGAAATAGATACGAGTAATAAGAATTATATGTATACGTATGGGAATTACACATATGGAGAAAATTAAATAATAGTCTCATTATTAAAAGGTAGTTATATGTGTGAAATTATCACTTTGATATACTAGTCACATTTTTACGTTTACATATAAGTTTAGAATGCTCCTTTAATAAACATATGTCTACATGTTGTTTATAATTAACATTCACAAAAGATACTCATTTGTGTCAAAATCTTAAGATCTCATCTTCATTATAATCAAAGTGATATGTAGTCAATCTAAACCAATAAGTTGATTAAGATAGTCAATAAACAATTTATGCATAATAATAAAGATGGTGGTTAGTAGTTACCTCTAAAACGTGATTGTGTTAGGACCAAAAATATACCCGCAAATACTTTGTATCTTCTTTGAATTCTCCATTGTCTTCCTCTTAAAATTTTTGATGGATTGTAGTGAGTAAAATTACTATCAACTTGGTGAATATTTCATTTGGTTTGGTAAAGAGATTTCTAAATGGATGATACTTGTAGATATATAACTCCATGAGACCTATCCCATTCCTTTTTATTAAATGTTGGCCTTTCAAATTCTATTTAAGTGACTAGTATTTGACAATTATGATTAATCTATGTCTAACATAATATCATTTGTGTTTATATACGTTCTTAATATTAGTATTTGAGATATTTTGTTATTAATTTACTGATCAACTCATATAACACTAATTATATACGTTTCAATCTAATATGTTACATTTATCTTAATTTGGGTATTATAGTTTGTAAGAATGATTAAATACTAATTATGATTTTTTTTATTGTTTAAGTTTTACAGGATATAACATATCTTGTTACTTATAAATGGTTACCATTTTAGAACATATATTTTATATATTATTAAAGTTATGGTAGTAATTTTATGGGGTATTACAACTCTACCTCCTTAAAAAAAAATTTCGTCCTCGAAATTGAAATAAGTTACGAAATGAAAACACACAAAATAACCAACAAAAGAGGGTTTGTGTGCATAGGTTTGGTTTCTAAAGAATATTGTGTTGCAAATTATATTAATTTATATAATATTCTTTTTATTGGAAATTGCAGTACCCGATTAGTGATTTTCTTATATTATCTTTACTTTTGTAACTTACGGGGTGATACATAATAAGGGTCTATTATTAATATATATATATATTAAACGTCACATTTTTCAAACATAAGTAACTTATATATCGATTTTACAATCGTAATTACTTTCAAGACTCAAACAACATATTTAATGATAAAAAAAATACTTTTATAGTTAATCCAAGTGGAGTAAAAAAAAATAACATATAGTATTCCTATTAGTATTCCATGATTTCGATAAGTTCATAATTACAACTTAATCACGATCGCGCCGGCCGAACTTGATAATGATTAATTTGTACATGCATGTTCCTATCGTTATCACTTCATAACATAATTTAGATTTTTACATATGTAACTAACTTTATCATCTAGCAAAGTTGGTTATTATTATCAAATTTAATATAATGCATGTTTAAACTACATTATATTAATTTATTTTAATCAAATAAATTAACGTGCAAAGATACGATGACAAATAAAATTAACCAGATAAATCCAAAACATGCAAATCAAACAAAGGTATATAATATCAAATTAATCATAATTACATTTACTTTTAAAAGTGACTATTTACTTATCATTAATTTTTTTTTATGTTGATTTCTCTTTATTACAATAATTGTATTTACCATTTAAATACATGAGATAAAATGTCAAATACATTGCTAATTATTTTAACATATTGCTCGTATAATATATTAATAATAATGTGAGAGTCAATAGCATACTTATAATTTCACTGTATATCATCCTACAAATATCAATTACCGATATGATTCATGAACATAGAAAGGTATAAATTTAGACATATTAATAAGCTATATTTAGCGTGTTATAATTTATAAACTACCAAATGTGACTAACTAATTTATTTATCATGATCATCATTATACTTGCTATAATAATAGATATGTACATGCAAATTATTAAACATAAATTTTTGTATGGTGTATTGAATTGAAATATATTAATCCATCCTAAACATATATACTCTAATTTCTTGTAAGTAATATAGCAATTAACAAAGATAACATTATCCCTACATGAGCATAAAACTATGGTCCTTATAATTAAATCTCAAATAGAACATTTTTTTTCTCGTATCATTTTCAAGACTTATTTACAGTTTTATACATTATACAACAAAGCTTATTAAACACTTAAAACACACATAAGCTAACTAAACACATACTAAATCACATATCGCTTAATAGAGAACGAAAATTCAGAGAACAAAAGATTTAAAAACGGATCAAACGAAGGATGACAAGATGCGGAAAATTCAAATATGATAGGATGAACTAAGGAAATATGATAGAGTAATATAGTGATAACGAATCCTAAATCTTGATCTACCCAATCCTCACAGGTCAATCTTAAGAAAATCTACAGTTTCGAACCTAAGCTCTGATACCATTCTGTAACGACCCTAATCTTACGAAGCTCTAATAATTGATGTAAAAAGAAACTTAAAATATAAAAGGGCGTTAATCTTATTCAAAGTCAAACCAAATTCAAAGCTAACGGACATTAAACCAAAATTACTAAAGCTTTACAAAATTCTAAGGCAATGGTGCTAAGTCCACTTCAACTCTACACTCTTCCCTCGATCCCAAAGCCACTGATCACCTGTCGTATAAGAAAGAAAAACGGAATACGACTGAGCCAAAGCCCAGTGAACGGATATCACAAACGCAAGAGTATAGTATGACATGCAAAGTTTATTCTAACACATGCTTATTTTCAAAGTAGACTTATTTTCAAAACGAACTTATTATCTAAAGGAACTTATTTATAAAATGAACTTATGTTCAAACGAACTTATTTTCAAACGAACCTATTATCAAAAGAAACTTACAAAAGGAACTTATTTTCAAAGCAAAGTACGAATAGGTATAAATCCACAATACCAAAGATGTCGATATATCAAAATGATAGGACAAAACACCAATTTCATAAAATAATGCACTAAGAGTCAAAACAAATATCTAACAAAGTATCAAAATGAAATCATAGGGTAATTACTCCACTAATCATTCATATCGGTGACGTTTCGTATGACACTACGATAAACGTTCACCGTCAAAACAAAATACCTAGGATCGATCCATACGCCTCCTATCAAAATACAAATAAAAAAGAGCTCGTACCACCACCGGGTAATCAAAAGGAGACGCCGTAGAAATAAACAAATACACCGTTACGGTCGATGCCACATTATCGGTGTCACAATAATGCGCTCATGGGACATCCATGAATAGGTTACTCTTAGGCACATTTTAAGAAACCGTTTTAACGAACTTATTTTTTTTACAACTTATCAAATACTTTATAAGTGATTAAAGGACTTAAAAATATGTTTAAGAATAATTAATAAAACGAACTTAAATATTTTACGCTTGACCAACGCTTAAAATGTTACATAAAATAATATGTCGTTTTAATTTAAAATCACGTGTCACCCCAACCATTTGGTCTAATTTTTGTCACGAGTCACATTACAATATTATTTTAGCCCTTTTACGAATTAACAACTTAACAAAACTTTACGGGACATGTAAAGCCACATGGAATGAGGGACACTCGATACGAATCACCGTACCACTCGCCACACAAACACACGTTCTTTACCGAACTTTTTCGGGACTTTTCGGGGCTGTTTTCGGGACTTTTCGGGGCTGTTGTTTGGGACTGATTTCGAGGCTGAAACAGTGGCTGTTCGGGACTATGTTCGGGCTGATTTCGGGCTGTTTTGGTTTGGGTTTTTGAGACACGGTTTTGACACAATTTCCAAAGACCAAAATATTATGATTTCCTCAATTCACAAACATGATTAACAACCTCGTTAGTACATCAAAATGAGGAAAACACAACACAATATATAGACTAACAAACATAACGAATCATCAACTAAGAAAAATATAATACACACACTTCAAATACTACTAAACAAAATAACTTTTCAAATAAGCATGTCATACCAATAAGATTTATACATAATTCAAACAAAGTTTTGAGAGGAAAGATTTACCGCATCGATCCTAGAACCACCTAGAATATCCGTACCTTATGTTGTTGAATGATGAAACTCCAAGGACAACAAAAATACCACCAATAGGATGCGATCACCTAGCCAAATCTAATGAATACACACGTATAAGCACATAATGCTTTCAAATAGGGAGTATGTAATATCCTTTATTTAATATTATTACCATACGATTCTTATGTGTACATTTCAATCCAAATAGTTTCATGAGTTTTATACTAACGGTTTAGTTAGACTACCATATATTATTATTATGACTTTCAATTTTAAGTTGTTAGTAACATACGAATTTTAGGACTCAAAAGTCACGCTATCTTGGTAGAAAATATGGACTCCAAAATCGGTTTCTATTTCCCTTCTATATTATAATTATAAATATGGATATCCACCTAAGTTTATACTATCGTTTCATATTTAATTTTTTTCCTTTTAGCAAATTACGTCTTATAAGATTTTAGTGTGTTATTATTAATAGTGGTCACATGTCTCTTTATAGCTGATAGATTAACACATCCATGGCTAAACCTCAATGCCCATTAATTATTATTTATAACTTTATAAGTACTCGTATTAACTTTTTAAAAAGAACATAGACCTTAAAATTTGTACACTTTTCAATCAGTTTTTTTTAATCATTTATTGATGCCCATAGTTTAATACTTGGTGTATTTCCCTTGAAACAGATACGAGTAATAAGAATTATATGTATACGTATGGGAATTACACATATGGAGAAAATAAAATAATAGTCTCATTATTAAAAGGTAGTTAAATGTGTGAAATTATCACTTTGATATACTAGTCACATTTTTACGTTTACATATAAGTTTAGAATGCTCCTTTAATAAACATATGTCTACATGTTGTTTATAATTAACATTCACAAAAGATACTCATTTGTGTCAAAATCTTAACATCTCATCTTCATTATAATCAAAGTGATATGTAGTCAATCTAAACCAATAAGTTGATTAAGATAGTCAATAAACAATTTATGCATAATAATAAAGATGGTGGTTAGTAGTTACCTCTAAAACGTGATTGTGTTAGGACCAAAAATATACCCGCAAATACTTTGTATCTTCTTTGAATTCTCCATTGTCTTCCTCTTAAAAATTTTGATGGATTGTAGTGAGTAAAATTACTATCAACTTGGTGAATATTTCATTTGGTTTGGTAAAGAGATTTCTAAATGGATGATACTTGTAGATATATAACTCCATGAGACCTATCCCATTCCTTTTTAATAAATGTTGGCCTTTCAAATTCTATTTAAGTGACTAGTATTTGACAATTATGATTAATCTATGTCTAACATAATACCATTTGTGTTTATATACGTTCTTAATATTAGTTGATAATGCTAAAAACGAACATATATTTCATAGCATTTTTCCTCAAGAAAGACAAGCTTTTAGTTGCAATTGTTCTATTTACAAGTAATATTCGTTTAAATAATAAAAGGTGAAGACAAAAGACAGATTCGACGAATTGAAGACGCAAACGACCAAAAAGCTCAAAAGTACAAAAGACAATCAAAGAGGTTCCAATTATTGATAAGAAACGTCTCGAAATTACAAGAGTACAAGATTCAAAACGCAAAGTACAAGATATTAAATTGTACGCAAGGACGTTCGAAAATCCGAAACCAGGACCAGAGTCAACTCTCAACGCTCGACGCAACGGACTAAAAATTACAAGGCAACTATGCACATAAATATAATATAATATTTAAATAATTCTTATAATTATTTATATATTATATAAATAAATAAAAACCGTCGGCAAGAGAGACTCCAAAATGGGTGAGCTGTAATTTCAAACTCCGCGACTCGCGGAGTTTGAAGGCCAAAAATGCCGCGAGTCGCGGAGCCCCAAGTTTTGAAAATCCCTATAAAAGCAACCGAATTCTGAGCATTTTTAATCATCTTTTTTCCTTCTTCTCTCAATATATACGTAATATATATATATAATTTAATTTTAATTTTAATTTTAATTTTAATCTTAATAATAAGGGTATGTTAGCGAATGTTGTAAGGGTGTAAGTCGAAATTCTGTCCGTGTAACGCTACGCTATTTTTAATCATTGTAAGTTATGTTCAACCTTTTTAATTTAATGTCTCGTAGCTAAGTTATTATTATGCTTATTTAATCCGAAGTAATCATGATGTTGGGCTAATTACTAAAATTGGGTAATTGGGCTTTGTATCATAATTGGGGTTTGGACAAAAGAACGACACTTGTGGAAATTAGACTATGGGCTATTAATGGGCTTTATATTTGTTTAACTCAATGATAGTTTGTTAATGTTAATATAAAGATTTACAATTGGGCGTCCCTATAAGTTACCATATACACTCGATCGGACACGATGGGCGGGGTATTTATATGTACGAATAATCGTTCATTTAACCGGACACGGGAATGGATTAATAGCCACTAGAATAATTAAAACATGGGTGAAATTATGTACAAGGACACTTGGTATAATTGATAACAAAATATTAAAACCTTGGGTTACACTCAGTCGACATCCTGGTGTAATTATTAAACAAAGTATTAAAATCTTGTTACAGTTTAAGTCCCCAATTAGTTGGAATATTTAACTTCGGGTATAAGGATAATTTGACGAGGACACTCGCACTTTATATTTATGACTGATGGACTGTTATGGACAAAAACCAGACGAACATATTAAATAATCCAGGACAAAGGACAATTAACCCATGGGCATAAAACTAAAATCAATACGTCAAACATCATGATTACGGAAGTTTAAATAAGCATAATTCTTTTATTTTATATTTAATTTCCTTTATTTTATATTTAATTGCACTTCTAATTATCGCATTTTTATTTATTGTTATTGTATTTAATTGTACTTTTAATTATCGTACTTTTTAATTATCGCAAGTTTATTTTATCGCACTTTTATTATTCGCAATTTCATTATCATTATTTACTTTACGCTTTAATTTAAGTCTTGTATTTATTTTTAATATTTTACATTTGGTTTTAACTGCGACTAAAGTTTTAAAATCGACAAACCGGTCATTAAACGGTAAAAACCCCCCTTTATAATAATAATATTACTTATATATATATTTGTATTTTTATAAAAGTAAACTAATATAGCGTTAAGCTTTGTTTAAAAAAGATTCCCTGTGGAACGAACCGGACTTACTAAAAACTACACTACTGTACGATTAGGTACACTGCCTATAAGTGTTGTAGCAAGGTTTAAGTATATCCATTCTATAAATAAATAAATATCTTGTGTAAAATTGTATCGTACTTAATAGTATTTTCCTGTAAAAATTAATAGCTATTTTCTATACACCTCGCACGACATCAAGTTATTTTTGGCGCCGCTGCCGGGGAACTCTTAAAAACCGGAAGCGCAACGCTATAAAAAAAAGATTTTTAGTTAACTTTTATTAAAATTCGTTTTTGTAAAAATACGTTTTAATTATTCAAAAATATAAAAAGAAAAACAAAAATATAAGTATTTTTAAGATTTTGATAAATATTTAAGTTTTATAAAGTTTCTTTAGTTTGTAAAAATATAAGTTTTATTTAATTTATTTTATAAATATATTTTATAAATATAAAAAACCGAAAAAAAATATAAATATATATAAATCTATTTTTTTATTGTTATAAAGTATTTTATTTTTATCTTAGTTATTAAAGATAATTTTTATTTAAACTATATAAATATTTTAATTAGATAATATAAACAGAAAATATAAAAACAGAAAACAGAAAATAAAAAAAAAATAAAAAAAAACGCGTCGAATTTTAAACCTGTCAATTGAATTTCTGAACCCCGCGACTCGCGGGGTTTGGTGCCTTGAATACCGCAACTCGCGGAGGGGACCTGACACCAACAGGAAGCCCTAATCCTGCATTTATTACGGAGTATTATTAATTATTATTAATTAATTTGTAATTAGGGTTAAATATTTAATTAATTTAGTATTTAATTTAAGTTTTAATTAATTTGTATATTTAGTTTATTAAGTTTAATTAAATTGTAAAATTAATAGTTTTAATAAATAAATAATATTTTTATAAAAATTGTACTTTTTACAACTTTTTGTATATTTTTATATTTTGTTCCTTTTTAATCGTTTTAGCGTAACTTTTGTATTTTTTGCTCATATTTAGTTTTAAACTTAGTTTTTGCCATAGTTATTTTTACTTCTAGATTTTTAGGCTTTGCCGTAGAATTCTTTAAGTGCTTTTTCTTTAGACTAAGATTTAGGTACTTTAGAATTTTGCGACGCCTTTTTAAGTTTTAGTTTTTTTTTTAAGTTATTTCCATTTGGGATATAGTTTTTCCTGTAAGCTTTAATATTTTTAGACGACTTTTACCTATGTATCAATTATCATTCCAATTAGTAATCTCAATTTGCGATTATAATTTTAAGTTAGTTGTAGTAATAAGGTTAGGTTAGTCAAGTATTTTTAAGTTTTATAAGTTTCTTTAATTTTTCCGTCACCTTTTTCAACCATTTTTCTTTTTCAATTTTTTTTTTCCGACGAACTCTTTTTCTTTCTTATTTCTCGCTATTCTAGTTTTAGGACATAGATTTTTATTCTACTTATTATCTAAATTTCTTAAAATTACGAAAATTTGTTTTAAGTGGTTAAATTAATAGACATCAAAATTTTCTGGTTCGTAGTAATAGTTGGATTTGTACGTGGACCGGGTTATTGGAGCCAAACAGTCCTCAATTATATTGAGACCAAATGAATCCTGCCCCTCTGCTGCATCTTTTGGCTATTCGAAACGTGGGCAAAATCAGAAAAGTCTATTGATTGGATAACTTATTATAATTTTTCTTTCCTTTTAAAAACTAATAGGATATTCAGTGAATGCACCGAGCAAGACGTTCACCACCTTTTGTACGTTCACCACCTGTAACTAGATCAAGACATTTAGCAAATATTACCACCGTTGATTTTTCTTTAGAAACGTCATCCAGTCGACCAAGTACTTCAGTTCAAATTTCCAATAATCCATTTTTTGAACCCGACCTCACAATTGAGAATCCGGAGAATATTCAGGAACGGTTCGTAGATCCTGAACCACTAAACTTTCCCCCGGAACCACCAATCATTCAAACAGAGATTGTTGAGGAACGAACCATTAAATCAGAATCCTCTAGTGATTCCGATTCAGCAAATTCAATTATGGAGAATCTGGAACCTTTAAGTATGGAAGACCGAATGAGAGCTAAACGCACTGGCCAAGGTCACGCAATAACTCATCCAGACATTAATGCGCCAGATTATGAAATCAAAGGATAAATTCTACACATGGTGACTAATCAATGCCAATTTAGTGGTGCGCCGAAGGAAGATCCAAATGAACATCTACGTACCTTTAATAGGATCTGCACACTATTTAAAATCCGAGAAGTAGAGGATGAACAGATATATCTCATGTTATTTCCCTGGACTTTAAAGGGAGAAGCCAAAGATTGGTTGGAATCGTTACCTGAAGGGGCGATTGATACATGGGACGTTTTAGTTGAAAATTTTCTTAAACAATTCTTTCCGGCATCTAAAGCCGTAAGACTTCAAGCAGAAATTGTTACGTTCACACAAAAGCCGAATGAAACTCTATATGAGGCGTGGACTAGATATGGAAAGTTGTTAAGAGGATGTCCGCAACATGGTTTAGACACCTGTCAAATAGTACAAATATTCTACCAAGGATGCGACATCACTACAAGGAAAGACATAGATATAGCAGCTGGTGGTTCTATTATGAAAAAAACCGAAACTGATGCTTACAAAATTATTGATAACACTGCTTCCCACTCACATGAGTGGCACCAAGAAAAAGATATCATTAGATCATCTAAAGCAGCTAGAGCCGATTCTAGCCATGACTTAGATTCCATTTACGCAAAGATAGATGCTGTGGAGAGACGAATGGAAAAGATGACTAAGGATATTCACTCAATACGAATTAGTTGTGAGCAGTGTGGAGGACCACATTTGACAAAAGATTGTCTCAGTATTGAATTAACAATGGAACAAAGAGAGAATATTTCATACATAAACCAAAGCCCTGGAAATAATTATCAGAATAATTATCAACCGCCAAGACCGATTTACAATCAAAACCAAAATTATAACCGAAATATTCCATACAACAACCAACAAGGTCCTAGCAATCAACAAGTATCCAATAATACTTATAATCAACAAAGACCTAATTTTCAAAACAAACCACCACAACAAACCGATGATAAAAAGCCGAATTTAGAAGATATGATGACGAAGCTAGTTGAAACTCAAACGCAGTTTTTCACATCTCAGAAACAAACTAATGAACAAAATGCTCAAGCATTTAGAAATCAACAAGCTTCTATTCAAAATCTGGAACAAGAAGTAAGTAACCTAGCAAGGTTAATAGGTGAAAGAAAACCGGGAAGTCTACCTAGTGATACAAATGCTAACCCCCGGAATGAAACAGCTAAAGCCATTACCAAAAGAAGTGGTACAACACTTAAACCACCTGAAATACCTGTAACTTCTGATGAAGCTATTCCTACTCCACAAGAACCACAACCTGATCAAGATAAGGAAAAAGAACCGGTAGTTGAAAAGGTTAATGAAGATAACACAGTTAAGGCTAAACCTTATGTTAAACCATACCAACCACCACTTCCTTACCCGAGTAAAATGAAGAAAGAGAAACTTGAAGCCGAGCAATCCAAATTCTTAGATATTTTTAAACAGATAAATATAAATCTTCCTTTCATTGATGTGATTTCAGGAATGCCTAGATATGGTAAATTCTTGAAAGATCTAATCTCAAATAGAAAGAAAATGGAAGAACTCTCGGCTGTTAATATGAATGCTAATTGTTCAGCAGTGCTGTTGAATAAGATACCAGAAAAACTATCCGATCCAGGAAGTTTCACAATTCCATGTTTTCTGGGTAGTCTTAGTTCAATAGAAGCATTGGCAGACTTAGGTGCTAGTATAAATTTAATGCCGTATTCACTATACACTAAACTAGACCTTGGAGAATTGAAACCAACTAGAATAAGCATACAACTAGCCGATAGATCAATAAAATATCCTAGAGGGATAATGGAGAACATGCTAGTTAAAGTTGGTACTTTAGTATTTCCAGTAGATTTTGTTGTTCTGGACATGGAAGAAGATTCTCAAGTTCCTCTCATATTAGGAAGACCATTCTTAAACACGGCTAAAGCAATGATAGACGTGTTCGGTAAGAAACTGACCCTAAGTATAGAGGATGAGAGTGTTACCTTTTCAGTTGATAGAGCAATGCAACAACCACAATCTGCAGATGATACATGTTATTATATTCAAACTATAGATGCACATGCAGAATTATTAGAAGAATTTCCAGAATTACAAGGAACAGGAGAATGTTCTTTAGGAGAAGGTAATGAACAAATTGATGAATCTGAAATGTTAGCTACACTTATAGCTAATGGATATGAACCAACAACAGAAGAAATTCAAATGCTAAAAGAAGAAGACAGATATCGATATAAATCATCGATAGAAGAACCTCCAAAATTAGAGTTAAAGCCACTTCCAAACCATTTGGAATACGCTTATTTACATGGTGAATCTGAATTACCTGTAATAATATCGTCTTCTCTTACTGAAAATGAGAAATCACAACTCATTTCTGTGTTGAAAGCTCATAAACCAGCCATTGCATGGAAGATTCATGATATTAAAGGAATAAGTCCTTCGTATTGCACACATAAAATCCTTATGGAAGAAGGTCATAAAACGTATGTGCAACACCAACGAAGATTAAATACTAATATGCAAGATCTAGTTAAGAAAGAGATTATTAAACTGCTAGACGCAGGTCTAATTTATCCAATCTCTGATAGTCCATGGGTAAGCCCAGTTCAATGCGTGCCTAAGAAGGGTGGCATGACTGTCATTACAAATGAGAAAAATGAGCTTATTCCTACTAGGACTGTAACAGGATGGCGTGTGTGTATTGATTATAGAAAATTAAATGACGCCACCAGAAAAGATCACTTTCCCTTACCTTTCATAGATCAAATGTTGGAAAGATTAGCCGGAAATAGTTACTATTGTTTTCTAGATGGATTTTCCGGATATTTTCAAATTCCAATAGCACCCGAAGACCAAGAGAAAACCACATTCACGTGCCCTTATGGTACATTTGCTTACAAACGCATGCCATTTGGACTTTGTAACGCTCCTGCAACCTTTCAAAGGTGTATGATGGCGATTTTTCATGACATGATAGAAGAATGCATGGAAGTATTCATGGATGACTTTTCAGTCTTCGATGATACATTTGAATCATGTCTAGTTAATCTGGAACGAATGCTTATTAGATGCGAACAATCAAATCTAGTACTTAATTGGGAGAAATGCCATTTCATGGTTAAAGAAGGCATCGTTCTTGGTCATAAAATTTCAAAAGAAGGAATTGAAGTGGATAGAGCTAAAGTAGATGTAATTGCTAAACTTCCACATCCCACCAATGTTAGAGGAGTTAGGAGTTTTCTAGGGCATGCCGGTTTTTACCGACGTTTCATAAAAGATTTTTCTAAAATTGCCACTCCTATGAATAAACTCCTAGAAAAGGATGCTCCATTCATCTTTTCAGATGAGTGTATCAAATCTTTTAATATTCTTAAAGAAAAACTAACTAATGCGCCGATCATGATAACACCAAATTGGAATCTACCATTTGAACTAATGTGCGATGCAAGTGATTTTGCAATGGGAGCCGTTTTAGGACAAAGGATTGAAAAACGATTTCAACCTATATATTATGCTAGTAAGACGTTACAAGGAGCACAAACGAACTATACAACTACTGAGAAAGAACTCCTTGCTATTGTCTTTGCTTTTGAAAAATTTCGATCATATCTCGTTCTAGCAAAAACGGTGGTCTATACCGACCATTCTGCTCTTAGATACCTATTTTCAAAACAAGATGCTAAACCAAGATTAATCCGTTGGATCTTACTCTTACAAGAGTTTGATATTGAAATCCGAGATAAAAAAAGGAGCAGAAAATCTCGCCGCTGATCATCTTTCTCGTCTTGAAAATCCCGAATTAGAAGTTCTGAATGAATCGGCCATACAAGACAACTTTCCTGATGAATATCTATTGAAGATAGATTATAAAGAAATTCCATGGTTTGCAGACTATGCAAACTACTTAGTTTGTGGATTCCTTGAAAAAGGATTATCGTACCAAAAACGAAAGAAATTCTTCAGTGATATAAAACACTATTTCTGGGAAGATCCACATTTGTTTAAAAGTTGTCCAGATGGAATAATACGCCGATGTGTATTTGGAGATGAAGCTAGTAAAATATTAAACCATTGTCACACAGGACCAACAGGAGGACATTATGGGCCTCAACTAACAGCAAGAAAAGTTTATGATGCTGGATTCTATTGGCCTACAATTTACAAAGACGCACACCTTCTTTGCAAATCCTGTGATGCTTGTCAAAGGGCCGGAAAAATAAGTCAACGTGATGAAATGCCACAAAATGTCATCCAAGTATGTGAAGTATTTGACATTTGGGGTATTGACTTTATGGGTCCATTTCCAAAATCTCATAATAATCTATATATACTCGTAGCCATTGATTATGTATCTAAATGGGCGAAAGCACAAGCTCTCCCAACTAACGATGCACGAGTTGTAGTCAACTTTTTAAAACGTCTTTTTGCAAGGTTTGGAACACCGAAAGCTTTAATAAGTGATCGGGGAACTCATTTCTGTAATAATCAACTTGAGAAAGTACTTAAAAGATATGGAGTAACTCATAAAATCTCCACCGCATATCATCTACAAACAAGTGGACAAGTTGAAAATACCAACCGAGCTTTAAAACGTTTTCTAGAGAAAACCGTAGGATCAAATCAGAAGGAATGGTCCATTAAATTGGAGGATGCACTCTGGGCTTTTAGAACAGCCTACAAAACTTCAATTGGAACCACACCTTTTAGACTTGTTTATGGAAAAGCATGTCATCTTCCAGTAGAAATTGAACACAAAGCATTTTGGGCTTTGAAGACATGTAATCTTGATTTACATGAAGCTGGACGTCTACGATTAAGTCAACTAAACGAATTAGAAGAATTAAGGCATGAAGCATATGAAAATTCGTTAATCTATAAAGAAAGAACGAAGAAATGGCATGATAAAAGAATCAGAAGTTCAAAAGAATTTAAAGAAGGAGACAGAGTTCTTCTTTTCAATTTGCGATTCAAGCTATTTCCTAGAAAATTGAAATCAAGATGGTCTGGACCATTCATAGTCAAAAGAATTTTCCCATACGGAATGATAGAATTAATAAATTCAAATGGGATTGAATTTAAAGTTAATGGTCACAAAGTTAAACATTATATAGATAGTCCGATGGAAGTCGACAACGAATTTAATCACAATTTCGACACCACAGCTAACTAAGTATGGGGAGAATCAAGTCTTTAAAAGATAATATGTATTTCTGTTAGAGTTAGATTGTCTGTTTTCGTGTAGTTCTCGAAAATGGAACCTGAATGGTCTTTCCCTAGCAGACCCTAAAGAACTAGTCTTCTTCCCCCATTCTGAATTTTTATTTTTTTTTAGGTTTTTACGAAATGAAAACTGCCTGTGAACTAAACCGTGGTCTAATGCTACACGCTTTGATCACTAACGTAATAATGACATACTACCGAGTGAACTAGTATCAGTAATCAGAGAAAGAATGGACGGAGTTAGAAAAGAATCCAGATGCGAAGATAATAAGTTACAATTTGGTAATGGAAAATCAAAATCCGCAGCGAAAAGAAGAGCACGACACCTAGAAAGATGTCACAAATGCGGAAAATGGTCACATGGAGGTAAATGTTCAAATAATCAAACCTATTCAAACACCGAATTTGTTACTTTATGCAGAGATGGACCGTTCATATGTTTAGAAGAAAAGACACTGAATGCTCGAGGTTACGCCTATGTAGCCATGGAAAACCAATTAAACCGACTATCTTATGAATGGGATAGATCATATAACTAAGAAATCTATTTCACAGGTAAGTCTGTACAGTTTTTATTTTATTTTTTATTTTTATTTTTAACCTTTTGATAATAAACGCTAATTTATTCGCTAAAAAGTATTAAATTGGTATTGAATAAAATTAGGTTTGGCGACCGAAATTATTGATATCATTCAAAAATTTATTACATCACTGCGAAATTTAACGTTTATTCTTAAGGTATAAATATCTTTAAACAATCAACCTAAAATATTTCAAAAATTCGTCATGAGTTAAATTAGGTCTTGGAACCGAAATTACTTTACCAAAAAGAGGGGCGCATATTTTTGATAATATTTGATTGATTAAAGTGGGATAAAAAGCCAAAAAGATTTTTAATTTTATTTTTACCATGTTTTTAAAATTAATATTTAAATCTTAAATTAATATTGTAAACTTTGTAAAAACAATATTTTTAAAATTGTAAATATTTGAAAAATTAATATAAGTTTGGTGTGAATTTCTAATATGAATTTTTAAATTAAGTTTGGTGTGAATTTTTAATTTTTAAAATATGAATTTTAATTTTATGCATTTCAAATTTTAAGTTTGATGTGAATTTTTAATTTTTTTTAAAAAATATGAATTTTTAATTTTATGCATTTCAACTTTTAAGTTTGGTGAGAAATTTTTAATATTAATTTTGAATTTTATATTTAAATTGTGTGAATTTAAAAACAAAAATTTACTTTATCTCATTAAGTTAAAAATATGATTTTTAAAATTCGTCGTAAGTTGAAGACTAGGTGGTTGAACCGAAATTGCTTTACCCGAGGGAGGGACGAGAACTTTTATTATCATTATTTTTAATCTTATTGAATTAAAGTATGCCAAAAACATTAAAAAAAACCCAAAAATCTTAGCTTTTAAAACAATCGCTACAAAAAGACAAATTTTAAAATTTTTGTCGAATGACGGACTAGGACATCGATCCGAAACGACCTCGTCCTAAATAACAAGGGAAACAAAAATTTTAAAAATTATTTACTTAATTGTTTTATAAGTTAATGATAAAAAAAAAAAAAAAAAAAAAAGCAAACTCCGCGACTCGCGGAGTTTGAAGGGTCCAAACACCGCGAGTCGCGGGAGGACCAAAAATCAGAAAAAAAAATATAAACACCCGAACTGATCAGTCCCAACACAGAAAAAAAAAAAAAACACTGCGAAAACTGCTCGAAAAAACCCGAAAAATACACCCCAAAATCACAATTTTTAACCGTTAATCATCAAATCTTTTGCTAAAATCATGTTGAGAAGGATGCTATCTAGGAATTACTCAAGAAAAACGGTAAATTTCTACACCTAAACACCATTTAATCCGAAATTAGTGTTCTTGAGCAATTTTTTCCCCAATTTGATTTTGATGCTTTTTAGTGTAATTAGGCTTAAATTGTTTATGTATTATGCTTGTATAACCTAGATTGATGCTGTTTAACATGATTAGAAGCCTTAAACTTCAAATTTTGAGTAATCTAGGGTTTGTGTTCTTGAGCAAATTTGGGGCTTTTTGATACAAACAGGTTATGGCCGATTTTTGTCATGAATTGTTGCTAAATTAAGTAGTGTAACATGTTTAGGTAGTTAAATGATCCAAACTTTGAGCCTAAACATGATTTTGAGAATTAAAGTGGACTTTTTCAAGTCTAAAATTCATGAACTTGATTTTTGAGAGATAATGCCATTTGAAACTTGTTTAATTGCTAGTGATGATTATTTTGACATGTTATTTGAGTTGAATGCTTATGAACTTGGCGAACATTTTCGTATATGCTTATTTGAAAAAGTGTAGATTTGATGAAAATATGAAAATAAGCATAAGTTTGATATAAATTGATCATGTCATTGTAATTATTTTGATTGATGATTTTGCTGACACTAATGCATATTTGGATGCACAAAAATTGTGTTTGATGTGTTTTGCAGACTGAAAGGGGTGAATCTTCATCCCAAGCTCGCAATGCTCCTACTGAGAATGCGGAACAACAAAAGGTGGATAACTACTACAAGCAGGATATACCTCATCCAGTCATGACCTTTTCTGATATGCACTTGGAAGAGTTGCACCCGAACCTGAGATTTGACAGACTTTGGATAGATTATCCAAAATACCAAAGGGGTTTGCATACTCTTCATTCTAAGGTTGTTGAGGTACCGAGGGTCATAGAATGGGGACCCTTAGAAGCTGTAGAATCGGCCGGGCCAATTAGGGAATTACTTGTACAGAGGTATGGTAATTCTACTTTTAATGACTGGGTACGTTTATTCACCATGCGTAGACCTGTATATAAAGTATGGTGTGAAGAATTGTTATGTAGTATAGAATTAAATGATCGGGTAGCTAGTTTAACCGACCGATCATTTATTAGATTTTTGTTAGGAGGTTCGATGCGCCACATGTCTTTACTAGACATGGCTCAGGCTTTACGTATATATACGCCTGAGGAGTTAGCATCTGCCGATTATAGAGGGTTGATACTAAACGGTAGAAAGATAGATGAAAATTTTGATACACACGGTGTGTGGAGTCAAATGACAAGCCATCACCGTTTCAAAGGGGGAAATTACTCTTATTTGGATATAGATAGAGCCGAATTAAGAGTGATTCATAGGTTTTTAGCTAATTCGATTACACAGAGAGGTAAGAACAAGGAAAAGGTAAATGAACAGGATTTGTTTTACCATATGTGTATTCGAGACCCACAAAGCGCTGTAAGTATACCTTATTGTGTGGGTTATTATTTATCAGCTATGGTTAGGGGGATGCGACCGCATATCATAATAGGAGGTGGTATTTTTATTACTTTGATTGGTGAATATCTCGGTGTGGATATAAGTCGGGGGGGATTATTAGTAGAAGAACCAGAACCCCGCGATACTATAGGTTTAAATGTATACCATGGTGCGAAAGTTTTGAAGAGGCGAAACAACGCCGCAGTACAATACCATGGTAGACATCCACAGGTTGAGAGAAACCAACAGCAAGGTAATGTAGGAGGGGGAAATGAAATGCAAGAAATGCAAAGGTTTATAGCTTCACAGGAGTACGAAAATGCTAGACAGAGAGCATTTGAAGATTGGCAAGTTCATCAGAACCAAATCATAGCTCATTGCCAACATATAGGTAGAAACTATATTCCTACACCAAAACCCATCTTCCCTCCCTGGTCTATAGAGATGCAACCACCGTATCCTACGTATAACCCTGCCGAAGCATTCTATAGCACCTATGGTTATGCCTGGAACCCCTATTGGTACCAGTATCATCCCTAGTCTACTTAGTTTTATTTATTTTGTAATTTGTAATATTGATACATTTAATACTTATGTTAATATTGTAATAGTTTTTATAATTTTCTAACTTTTATTCCTAGATTTTAATAATTTTTGAATGTGGGGTAATATACCAAACTTCAAAAATATGTATATATGTTTGCAGTTTATCTTATGTACACAACAGGATAAAACAACGCATTTTCAAAGACTGGCATTAAGTTCAGCAAAAGCAACTAATTTTGACGACAAGATGCAAAATATATGTGAAATAACAACAAGACGGAATGAACAAATGATGTGCACCATTTATCATTCAGCAAACAAACGCCAATATATTTGGAAACTTTGGTAAAAATTTAATCATTTTCACACAAATCACCCTCAATAATTTAAATTGTTACTGATTTCTTGCAAATGAGGGCATTGCAAGATCTTAAGTGTGGGAAGGGGTTAAATTCTTTCGGATTTTAAAATTTTTACTTTAAACACTGGGTTACCATTAAAAATACTAGTAAAGCAGTAGTTGTATTAGAATCTAGTGCTCTATGATAATAAAGAACAGCCCTAGTCTTATATACTGACTACCCAATTCTAGTAAAATTTTACAAAATTTTCAATTAAATGAACTCAAAATCATGTTTATACATATTTATGAACGATAAAACTAGGTTATAACACCGAAATTATTGTTACCTCGAAAAGGACATAAATTGAGAAACAAACCAAAATGTTAAAATTCATTTAAAATGGAATAGAGGACGAAAAAAAAAAGGAAAATAAAAGCCAAGTGTGGGAAAAATTACCAAGTTATCTTAAACATGTGCCACATATTTTTGTACAAATAACTGAAAATACTTTTGCTTTGGACTAAACTAAAAAGTTTTACCTGATTTACTGTAAGAAAGATGGATCTACACGATGAATCAATTCCATCATTAAAAGGAAGTAAAGTCTTCCGAAAAAGACACGCGCTTCTTGATTTAGGTCATGAAGTTGTCGTCCAGACCAGCTGTAGGTTGACGAAAAATCTAGAAAAGTCATCACTAAAATCAGCAGGAAATCCACGGACCTCAGAATTAAACAGGGTCGCCAAGTGGTCAGATTTATCCTAACCATGAGAAGAATTTATCTCGTAAAATGGGGGGGCACCATGCAAATTAGCTGGATAAGACTAATGAATCAGATCCCCAGAAAGGATAATCTCCTTAAAGATTAAAAATCAGCTTTTAAGCCTGATATTACTCAATCCTAGAGATTGACCTTAAAGATTGAGAATTCAAACTCATGGAATTCAATGATATCTAAACTCGAGCTTGAACGAGAAAATATTTTGATCAAAATTACAAACCGATTTGTTTTCTGAAAACCCTATTTTCAATGCGTTCATTACCATTGAACGTAAAATCCTAGGAATTCACCTGGAATTCATTAGGTCACCTGAACCAAATCGGGTGTCAACCGTAAGAACGGTGGTTGCATAGCATGGTCAAAGATAGGACCTTGTGCCAAACCAAAAAATTATAAGGGTGAGCTTTACTATTGCTCCTACCAAGGATAGTAATTGCGTCCGACACATTATAGACCATAATTAAAAGCATGTCAGGGGACATTGCCTTAACAGTTGCTTGTTCAACGCTTTCCTTTACAACCGGACGGTAGTTTACCGAAAGGTAATATACGGGACAAGTAAACTGGACGTGTTGCTTTCCAAATACAAGGTTAGCAAGTGGGTGACACAAAACCGCAAGTTTTGAGCTAAAATTTTCAAATCTGAAACCCACAAAAATATTTTGCAAACACCGGTAAAGGGTTATTCCGGAAAACTTATCTAGGGTAAAAACTAGATTTAATTTTCAAAAGATCAAATGTTTTCATAAAGATCCAATTTTCTTAATGGATCTAAATTTTTATAGTCATGTGGGACTGTAAACCATATCGTTACTACCATTGTTTATACCGCCGTATAGAAATCACTGATGTACAAAGTGTGAAGAATAAAGAAGTGATTCTAGTATTTCAAGATGATATTGCTTGAGGACAAGCAACGCTCAAGTGTGGGAATATTTGATAATGCTAAAAACGAACATATATTTCATAGCATTATTCCTCAAGAAAGACAAGCTTTTAGTTGCAATTGTTCTATTTACAAGTAATATTCGTTTAAATAATAAAAGGTGAAGACAAAAGACAGATTCGACGAATTGAAGTCGCAAACGACCAAAAAGCTCAAAAGTACAAAAGACAATCAAAGAGGTTCCAATTATTGATAAGAAACGTCTCGAAATTACAAGAGTACAAGATTCAAAACGCAAAGTACAAGATATTAAATTGTACGCAAGGACGTTCGAAAATCCGGAACCAGGACCAGAGTCAACTCTCAACGCTCGACGCAACGGACTAAAAATTACAAGGCAACTATGCACATAAATATAATATAATATTTAAATAATTCTTATAATTATTTATATATTATATAAATAAATAAAAACCGTCGGCAAGAGAGACTCCAAAATGGGTGAGCTGTAATTTCAAACTCCGCGACTCGTGGAGTTTGAAGGCCAAAAATGCCGCGAGTCGCGGAGCCCCAAGTTTTGAAAATCCCTATAAAAGCAACCGAATTCTGAGCATTTTTAATCATCTTTTTTCCTTCTTCTCTCAATATATACGTAATATATATATATAATTTAATTTTAATTTTAATTTTAATTTTAATCTTAATAATAAGGGTATGTTAGCGAATGTTGTAAGGGTGTAAGTCGAAATTCTGTCCGTGTAACGCTACGCTATTTTTAATCATTGTAAGTTATGTTCAACCTTTTTAATTTAATGTCTCGTAGCTAAGTTATTATTATGCTTATTTAATCCGAAGTAATCATGATGTTGGGCTAATTACTAAAATTGGGTAATTGGGCTTTGTATCATAATTGGGGTTTGGACAAAAGAACGACACTTGTGGAAATTAGACTATGGGCTATTAATGGGCTTTATATTTGTTTAACTCAATGATAGTTTGTTAATGTTAATATAAAGATTTACAATTGGGCGTCCCTATAAGTTACCATATACACTCGATCGGACACGATGGGCGGGGTATTTATATGTACGAATAATCGTTCATTTAACCGGACACGGGAATGGATTAATAGCCACTAGAATAATTAAAACAGGGGTGAAATTATGTACAAGGACACTTGGTATAATTGATAACAAAATATTAAAACCTTGGGTTACACTCAGTCGACATCCTGGTGTAATTATTAAATAAAGTATTAAAATCTTGTTACAGTTTAAGTCCCCAATTAGTTGGAATATTTAACTTCGGGTATAAGGATAATTTGACGAGGACACTCGCACTTTATATTTATGACTGATGGACTGTTATGGACAAAAACCAGACGGACATATTAAATAATCCAGGACAAAGGACAATTAACCCATGGGCATAAAACTAAAATCAATACGTCAAACATCATGATTACGGAAGTTTAAATAAGCATAATTCTTTTATTTTATATTTAATTTCCTTTATTTTATATTTAATTGCACTTCTAATTATCGCATTTTTATTTATTGTTATTGTATTTAATTGTACTTTTAATTATCGTACTTTTTAATTATCGAAAGTTTATTTTATCGCACTTTTATTATTCGCAATTTCATTATCATTATTTACTTTACGCTTTAATTTAAGTCTTGTATTTATTTTTAATATTTTACATTTGGTTTTAACTGCGACTAAAGTTTTAAAATCGACAAACCGGTCATTAAACGGTAAAAACCCCCCTTTATAATAATAATATTACTTATATATATATTTGTATTTTTATAAAAGTAAACTAATATAGCGTTAAGCTTTGTTTAAAAAAGATTCCCTGTGGAACGAACCGGACTTACTAAAAACTACACTACTGTACTATTAGGTACACTGCCTATAAGTGTTGTAGCAAGGTTTAAGTATATCCATTCTATAAATAAATAAATATCTTGTGTAAAATTGTATCGTACTTAATAGTATTTTCCTGTAAAAATTAATAGCTATTTTCTATGCACCTCGTACGACATCATTAGTATTTGAGATATTTTGTTATTAATTTACTGATCAACTCATATAACACTAATTATATACGTTTCAATCTAATATGTTACATTTATCTTAATTTGGGTATTATAGTTTGTAAGAATGATTAAATACTAATTATGATTTTTTTTATTGTTTTAGTTTTATAGGATATAACATATCTTGTTACTTATAAATGGTTACCATTTTAGCACATATATTTTATATATTATTAAAGTTATGGTAGTAATTTTATGGGGTATTACACATACAAAATCAATCATATTTATATTTATCATTGATTAGCATTCAGATGCTTTGATATACATATGTATTGAGTAGCACCATGACCACCAAATAAAAATTTGAGATAAACTGTTTAAAATAAATCATTGATAGTTTTCTAAGTATATTGAATTAATGATGCATAGTGTGATAATGATTGTAAACAATTTCAAAGAAAATTCAATAATTCGATACATGTTGTGATAACCTTGACCAAACGGCGGTCCGACCATTGAAGAATGAAGACAGGCATCAACTATTTCGGCCCGAGTACCTCTTTGTACCATATATAACATTGAAGATTGTTACCTTAATCATATTTACAGTGACTCTTTCTACAAATATAACAATTCAAAGTCTAATTCACTATAGCATACCAAAAACTACAACAATCAAAAATCATAGTTTAACCGTAACCATAAGTAACAAAAAGCGTAACAAAAAATACAAAGTCTAATACATAACTTGTTGAGTTTATTTTGCTGTTTCAATATTAGCTTAATAGAGAGTCTAATCCATAACTGCTTGAATTCATTTTTTCGTTTCTATTTAGAAAATCATAAACCTTTATAAAAAAAACCCATATCCGATTTCAATAATCAAAATATAACTGATTTGTAAAAAAAATTCGGATAAAAACCCAAAACCAAAAATGTTTAATTTCCCAAATATTCCCCTTTTTATCTTTTTATCTTTTTATCTATCACTTGTACCTTAAACAAAAAACAAATAAAAAAAGTAGCTAGAAAAATTTTGTAAGGTTGTAACAAACAAGAAACTCTAAGTTTCCAGATTCAAACCCTAAACTTTATAATATCTTCGATCGCTAATGATACAACCACCTAGTAAAAAAGTATTACACGAATGAAGGAAACTCTAACTCGTAACGGTCCATCGACACTACCACGAATACCCAAAGGCTGGCAGCTTGTAGAAAAATCATCGTGTTCGAAAAATCGCTACGAATTTATTGGAGGTGGTGACTTCGCCTAATACGGTTGGAATATACCGTTTCTGACCGTCAAAAGGGTGCGGTGGTGGTTGGATTTTCATGAGAGAGACGGAGGTCTGTTCATATTCGAAAGAGAGAGAGAGAGATCGAGAAAGAGAGAGAAATTTAAAAGTTAATTTGACATATTACAACGTTTCTCTGTGCAAATACGAATGGCAGTGCGACATGTATTAATTTGCCAAAAAATTTAGAGATAATCTTGATTAAACCAGTAACTAACAATGTTTCTGCTACAACCGACACGTCAGATCTACCCCCTTGGTTTATCTAATGTAATAGATTGGTTATTATCTAAAAGCAAAGTTTTTCATTCTTCCATGGTTTTAATCCCGTGTATGTCTTATGTGTATCGTGAGTTCGATCTTTAGTGATTTTACAACTGTTGATTTTAATTAACAATTAGCATATCCACGTGTTCCTATGATCACACCTATTTACTCTATCATTATTTTCTTAAACTCTATTTCTTCTTTTTCCCTTAATTTCTTTTCTTTTTATTAATATCATTTACAATATAGATCTGAGAAACTAATGGGGTAGCTTGGTATCCAACCAAATTCAATCCTCATAGTGTATAATTTTGCATAAACATAATGGATCAAATTTTCTTTTTTTTCAATTTTAAATTGTTTCTACATTTTACAATAGTGTATCCAATTTCAAATAATGATAATGCAAATTCAATATGCAATCTTCTCTCTACTTATTAAAAGAAAAGCTAAAGAAAAAATCAAACCGTTGGTACCTGTGGTTTGTATACATTTTCATGACAACACCTAAACTTTATTTTTTGCATAGGTGGTACCTAGGTTTTGCTTAAGTTACGTGGTTGGTACCCCAACCTAACATCCGTTAACAATTGATGATTAACCCCTCACATGTGCCACGCATGTGAGGGCAATTTTGTCCCTTTAATTAATTTATTTCATATAAAGAACACAACACTTTCACTAGTCGACGAGTATACGATTGATAAAAAACCCTAATCCCTAATTCGTTAAACTTGATTCATTGTTCAGATCACAGACCAGATCAATTAGTGAAGATGATGAAACCAAAAACAATCCGATAAATTAACTGAAAATCACTCATCTTCGTTAAATTTTTGCCGGAGTTCACGATCGGTTTGATATTGTTCAGATCACAGACCAGATCAATTAGTGAAGATGATGAAACCAAAAACAATCCGACAAATTAACTGAAAATCACTCATCTTCGTTAAATTTTTGCCGGAGTTCATGATCGGTTTGATATTGGCTAACTGTTTACAGGTACATATTTGGTTCTGTAGATTCTTACATAGATTTTTATATTCATCCAATCGACTTTATATTGGGATTTTTATTTTTATGATTCAAAGTCACATAAATTTGTTATTTGATCGTACATATAGATATAGATTAGTTTAACCAGTCGCTTTCATTAATCGACAATGGCTGAGGATGTAAAAGGTGTAACTGCAACCAAGGTAAAGTCTTTGATTAAACACTTGTGCAACCAAGGTAAAGTCTGTTATTTATGCATGCCACTTCTTTGATTAAATATTCTATATTGAATTTGGATTTGGCAATGATATTTTTGAATAAATAAATCATATGTATGTATTTGTACCAGATATGTTAGTTTTAAACACTTGTGTGTTTCATTATTGTTTCATTTTCCGTGATGGTATTTGATGTTTTCTGTAACCATGACATATCATATTCCTATCGACAAACGATAATGGATTGAACTATACATATCGATCGTGACAACGGTTTATAGGGTGAGTTTTTTACACTTGATTTCTGATTTAAAAATGCAAATACATATGACGAAACGGTTAAACAAACATATGGTCTAAAATAATTAAAGGGACGAAATTGCCCTCACATGCGTGACACATGTGAGGGGTTAACTATCAATTGTTAACGGATGTTAAGTCGCGGTACCAACCATATAACTTAAGCAAAACCTAGGTACCAACTATGCAAAAAATAAAGTTTAGGTGTTGTCAAGAAAATGTATACAAACCACAGGTACTAACGGCGTAATTTCTTCAAAGCTAAATTATGAAATAGTGTTTTATTTTGAGTCTTTAAATAAATTCATAACCATTGGATCACAATTAAACACACTAATCTATCCATTCATTTTCAATTACTAATAAATTTTAGCCATGTTAATTAAAAGACATTTATACCCTAAAAACATATTAATATTACAAATAACAACAATTAACAATTAAATGACCATAAATTTTAGGGTTTATGGTTGATGAAAAGATCAATTACACCACCTTTTTTGGGAAGAAGTGGAAGGATATAACTAGCTTGCATATTTAATTGGATATTAATTGGTCAACCTATTGCAATGTCTCATTTCATCCCAGTTTCATTCAAATTTCAAAATAATGAATTTAAATTGCAATCCTTAAACACCCGTTTATACTCGATCCGACCCCATAAACAAGGTTTTCTCAATCGTCGAGTGTCAGGCTAACACATCCAACTTGAACACCATGTAATACAGTTGTATAGTTGGAGGTTTTAATGTTATTGTTTTTTTATTCGCTTTTAATGTTACTATGCATTATCGATAGTTAACTTTAAATCATTCGCAAACCATCTCTATTTGATTTATAGGGTTGTTTTTAGCATTTAAAAAAATGAATGATGCTTGTATTTGAAGATAAGAACTGTGTTTCTAAGGTGTTTTAGTTTCCATCAAAATCCAATTTATCGGCCTTATAAAAAGGTTATATCCAATTTCTAATTTACATGATCTATTACTTTGGTAATTATTATTTGTGTTATTTTAATATTAAGTGGTTTAGTAGTGATTTATTGATAGTAATAATTGATAATTTTGTTTTTATATGTATATTGTATGTGTAAATAATAATAGTTTCATGAATTATAGTAGCAATACTGAATAATTACATACGTGTGCGTGTTTGCTGATAATTAGCTTGAAATTGAACATTGTCCTTTGTTGATAAATTTGTTTATTCTTTGTGAATGTTTCATAAATTATGTTTTCTATTTGAAAAAATGAATGAATGTTGTATGGAGCTCTCGGGGCAGAAGTGATAATGATTGTTGAATCGTCCATAACATTATCCCGAGAAGAATCAAACGAGTCAACTGCACTTACCTTCATATATGACCATGGTATCATTTCTCTACAACAATATCTCACATAGACTACTAAGCATGACGATTTTCCTTTCAACTCAATGGTAGCTAAGGTTCATTTTTTGTATTGGTTTTCTTTACATATTTTAATGTTGTGTATGTGGCAAAATGTGTGGTTCACGTGAGCTTGGTAAATGTGCGGCTGTTGCGGGTATTCCAGGATTTCGACTATTATCTACTTGCTTACATCCCTTTTAATTATACATTTTTAACGAATAAATACTGTTATACACTCATCTTAATCAGTGAAGCTTTTATGTCCTATGCCAGGGGACCGGTACCGCAAGTAACATTGTAACTTACATTGCAAGGTATGTATTTACAACTAATATGTCCTATTGATATTAATGGCAACACATTGTGTCAGCTGTGATTGATTTATAATCTGTGATGACCCGGAAATTTCTGACCAAATTTAAACTTAATCTTTGTATGATTAATATTTCTGACACGATAAGCAAAGTCTGCAAAACTGAATCTCAAAATTTTTGAACTACTTTCATATATTCAAATACCTTTCGGTTGTTCTTGACGATTCGCGAACAATTATATATATATATATATATATATATATATATATATATATATATATATATATATATATATATATATATATATATATATATATATATATATATGTATACACTATAACTTGAAAACGTAACAATGTATTAATTGTTTGATACCGTACATTAAACTTATTGGTTTAAATATTTATTTGAATATATATGAAAAGTTGGAATATTAATTGTGCGACGTATATTTAAAATGTGTTTATGAATGTTGAAAATATATATTAACTTGGTCATAAAACGATTTGTTATTATATATATATTAACAAATAGCGAGACAATGATTTATAGAAGTAAATGACCAAAACACTCGAAAGTTTAAGATACACTTAGAATGATATAGTTTATTGATAATTTAAGACTATATTTTGACAAAGGTACGAGTCACAAAACGTAAATTGCGAGTTTTCTAAGCATACGAAAATGCGTTCGAGAAACCGGAACCGGGACATAAGTCGAGTGACAACGTACGAGTCATCGGAACGAAAATTACAAGTCAACTATGCACATGACTTTAATATAATATATAATTAATTATTTAAATTACATATATTATATATATTATATTTAATTATGTCGACAAACAAGAAAATAAAAAAATATGTGATCTGGATCTGACGGCCATGCGATCGCATGTGAAATAGGCATAAAACCCATGCGATCGCATGGGCATCAGATTTCAAAAAGTTGCCTATAAAAGTCCAGTTTCTGCTCGAATTCTTTTACACATATATACTCTGTAAGTATTTAATTATTATAATTATTATTATTATTATTATTATTATTATTATTATTATTATTATTATTATTATTATTATTATTATATTATTATTATTAAGATTATTATTATTATTAATCTTAATATTTTTAGTAATATTATACATAAAATATTATGACGAGGTCATGAGCGTGTCACTTTCAAAACAAGCTTCAAACGGGATAGAACTAAGGAAATTATGGGTTATAGCTATGGAGGTTATGGGTAATGTTCATGGGTATTGTTCGCAAGTAAAACCTAGTAATTATCATCTCTGTTGCGTCTACGTACTTTCCTGCAATATTGAATCTCAATATTGATACGTGAGCATTCATATCTTATCTTTTATATATTAATAGTGTATACATGTCTAGTGCTCGAGTATATATTTATACATGCCGGTATGCTAAATTTCGTCGTTAAACAGTTTATAATGAATCATGAATTAAATACATATATTACTGGTAAAAGGTATATGATATACATGTTTTCGGAAAGCTGGTGAAAAATCAATAACTTTTCATTTATAAATCGCGTAATTTCGATGAACGAATCAAAAGATATGGTCAACTGAATTATAATTGACGTTAATTGTAATTGCTTTTAAATCTGCAATTAATATTTAAACAACCTGTTTATGAGATTGATAAAATACTACTAGCCAAGTAAATGAATCCTTATATAAGGCACGTCTCGTTTTGTTGAACAATTGTCAAAATTGATTTTTTGAAATGATTTTTGATAACTTTTGTATGTCGATCTCGAGCATTAGGATTGTGATACACTATAACCCAACCTAGTTTATTAGACATGTATTGACCAACATATGTTCTCTAGGTTGAGATCTACGGTTAATCTTGCATTCCGAGTTACGGTCACTTTTTGATGAATGACCTTATGTGCTGCTAAGGTGAGTTTCATTGCTCCCTTTTTAATTGCTTTTGCAATCTATATTTTTGGGCTGAGAATACATGCACTTTATTTTAAACACAATGGATACAAGTACATACTAAATTCTACACTGAGTTTGAACCGAAAATCCCTTAGCTTTGGTAACTAGTAACTGCCGGTTATAAGAACTGGTGGGCGCGAGTAGTAGTATATGGATCCATAGGGCTTGATATCCCCGTCTGAGCTAGACCGTGTAGTGACCCGAACTTTTCCATGTTTATATATATTAATTGAGATTGATATTTACATGATTAAATGTTTCCAACATGTTAAGCAATCAAACTTGTTAAGACTTGATTAATTGAAATATGTTTCATATAGACAATTGACCACCCAAGTTGACCGGTGATTCACGAACGTTAAAACTTGTAAAAACTATATGATGACATATATATGGATATATATATAGTTAACATGATACTATGATAAGTAAACATATCATTAAGTATATTAACAATGAACTACATATGTAAAAACAAGACTAATAACTTAATGATTTTTAAACGAGACATATATGTAACGATTATCGTTGTAAAGACATTTAATGTATATATATCATATTAAGAGATATTCATACATGATAATATCATGATAATATAATAATTTAAAATCTCATTTGATATTATAAACATTGGGTTAACAACATTTAACAAGATCGTTAACCTAAAGGTTTCAAAACAACACTTACATGTAACGACTAACGATGACTTAACGACTCAGTTAAAATGTATATACATGTAGTGTTTTAATATGTATTTATACACTTTTGAAAGACTTCAATACACTTATCAAAATACTTCTACTTAACAAAAATGCTTACAATTACATCCTCGTTCAGTTTCATCAACAATTCTACTCGTATGCACCCGTATTCGTACTCGTACAATACACAGCTTTTAGATGTATGTACTATTGGTATATACACTCCAATGATCAGCTCTTAGTAGCCCATATGAGTCACCTAACACATGTTGGAACCATCATTTGGCAACTAGCATGAAATATCTCATAAAATTACAAAAATATGAGTAATCATTCATGACTTATTTACATGAAAACAAAATTACATATCCTTTATATCTAATCCATACACCAACAACCAAAAACACCTACAAACACTTTCATTCTTCAATTTTCTTCATCTAATTGATCTCTCTCAAGTTCTATATTCAAGTTCTAAGTGTTCTTCATATATTCTACAAGTTCTAGTTACATAAAATCAAGAATACTTTCAAGTTTGCTAACTCACTTCCAATCTTGTAAGGTGATCATCCAACCTCAAGAAATCTTTGTTTCTTACACTAGGTTATCATTCTAATACAAGGTAATAATCATATTCAAACTTTGGTTCAATTTCTATAACTATAACAATCTTATTTCAAGTGATGATCTTACTTGAACTTGTTTTCGTGTCATGATTCTGCTTCAAGAACTTCGAGCCATTCAAGGATCCGTTGAAGCTAGATCCATTTTTCTCTTTTCCAGTAGGTTTATCCAAGGAACTTAAGGTAGTAATGATGTTCATAACATCATTCGATTCATATATATATAAAGCTATCTTATTCGAAGGTTTAAACTTGTAATCACTAGAACATAGTTTAGTTAATTCTAAACTTGTTCACAAACAAAAGTTAATCCTTCTAACTTGACTTTTAAAATCAACTAAACACATGTTCTATATCTATATGATATGCTAACTTAATGATTTAAAACCTGGAAACACGAAAAACACCGTAAAATCGGATTTACGCCGTCGTAGTAACACCGCGGGCTGTTTTGGGTTAGTTAATTAAAAACTATGATAAAATTTGATTTAAAAGTTGTTATTCTGAGAAAATGATTTTTATTATGAACATGAAACTATATCCAAAAATTATGGTTAAACTCAAAGTGGAAGTATGTTTTCTAAAATGGTCATCTAGACGTCGTTCTTTCGACTGAAATGACTACCTTTACAAAAACGACTTGTAACTTATTTTTCCGACTATAAACCTATACTTTTTCTGTTTATATTCATAAAATATAGTTCAATATGAAACCATAGCAATTTGATTCACTCAAAACGGATTTAAAATGAAGAAGTTATGGGTAAAACAAGATTGGATAATTTTTCTCATTTTAGCTACGTGAAAATTGGTAACAAATCTATTCCAACCATAACTTAATCAACTTGTATTGTATATTATGTAATCTTGAGATACCATAGACACGTATACAATGTTTCGACCTATCATGTCGACACATCTATATATATTTCGGAACATCCATAGACACTCTATATGTGAATGTTGGAGTTAGCTATACAGGGTTGAGGTTGATTCCAAAATATATATAGTTTGAGTTGTGATCAATACTGAGATACGTATACACTGGGTTGTGGATTGATTCAAGATAATATTTATCGATTTATTTCTGTACATCTAACTGTGGACAACTAGTTGTAGGTTACTAACGAGGACAGCTGACTTAATAAACTTAAAACATCAAAATATATTAAAAGTGTTGTAAATATATTTTGAACATACTTTGATATATATGTATATATTGTTATAGGTTCGTGAATCAACCAGTGGCCAAGTCTTACTTCCCGACGAAGTAAAAATCTGTGAAAGTGAGTTATAGTCCCATTTTTAAAATCTAATATTTTTGGGATGAGAATACATGTAGGTTTTATAAATGATTTACAAAATAGACACAAGTACGTGAAACTACATTCTATGGTTGAATTATCGAAAACGAATATGCCCTTTTTTATTAAGTCTGGTAATCTAAGAATTAGGGAACAGACACCCTAATTGACGCGAATCCTAAAGATAGATCTATTGGGCCCAACAAGCCCCATCCAAAGTACCGGATGCTTTAGTACTTCGAAATTTATATCATATCCGAAGGGTGTCCTGGAATGATGGGGATATTCTTATATATGCATCTTGTTAATGTCGGTTACCAGGTGTTCACCATATGAATGATTTTTATCTCTATGTATGGGATGTGTATTGAAATATGAAATCTTGTGGTCTATTATTATGATTTGATATATATAGGTTAAACCTATAACTCACCAACATTTTTGTTGACGTTTTAAGCATGTTTATTCTCAGGTGATTATTAAGAGCTTCCGCTGTCGCATACTTAAATAAGGACGAGATTTGGAGTCCATGCTTGTATGATATTGTGTAAAAACTGCATTCAAGAAACTTATTTTGTTGTAACATATTTGTATTGTAAACCATTATGTAATGGTCGTGTGTAAACAGGATATTTTAGATTATCATTATTTGATAATCTACGTAAAGCTTTTTAAACCTTTATTGATGAAATAAAGATTATGGTTTGTTTTAAAAATGAATGCAGTCTTTGAAAAACGTCTCATATAGAGGTCAAAACCTCGCAACGAAATCAATTAATATGGAACGTTTTTAATCAATAAGAACGGGACATTTCAGAGCGCTAGCCTTTTAACGGACGTATGCTATTTCAGAAGCGTACACGTTGGTTTGCGTGTATTATTAAGATGATTATACAAAGGGTATAAATTATATATACGTTAAGTTTAGTTGCCAGGGTGCTCAATTTCGTAGAATATTTTGATAAACGTTTCGGATGAAACAACTGAAATCTTGTGATCCACCTTTATATACAGATTATGCGAAACACTAAAACTATGAACTCACCAACCTTTGTGTTGACACTTGTTAGCATGTTTATTCTCAGGTTCCCTAGAAGTCTTCTGATGTTTGCTTATATGTTAGACAAGCTATGTGCATGGAGTCTTACATGGCATATTTATCAAGGAAACGTTGCATTCACCAAATCATCACCATGTATCTTATTTTGACTGCATTGTCAATGGAATTACTATTGTAAACTATTATTTACGGTGATTGTCTATATGTAGAAATCATCAGATGTCGAAAACCTTTGATTTAAATATTCATTTATGGTGTGCCTTTTCAAAAGAATGCAATGTTTACAAAACGTATCATATAGAGGTCAAATACCTCGCAATGAAATCGATGAATGACGTGTTCGTCCATATGGATTTGGAGCGATCGTCACATAATCATTGTTTAATAATTATGTATATGTATATGTATATGTATATGTATATATTGTTCATTTACCTAAAATGGAAAATAATTACCAATATAGTTTTTCATTATTTATGACTTGAACATAATTTCATGGCTGATTTAAGGACATTAATGATGATATATGTGCACAAATGAGAAGGATAATGCAAAAAGGCTTAAGATAATTTCATTTTATGGTATGAGTTATCAAACCGAATTTTAATACTATATTTGCATATCATGACTTACGTTCAAGTGAACTTTTGGATTCAGATTGACGATGATTTGATTGAATTTTGAAAAATCGTCAATGGTAAAATCTAACTTCGTGCTTTTATATAGAGGGTTATGCGGTAGGAAATCAAACATTCAATGCAGATTGGGCAGGGACTTGCAATCAGTATGTATCGAGCTCATGACCATGAAACTGGAAGTTTTAGCCTTACAAGAAGGTATGATGTTGACATGTTTGATTCACAAAGCTTGACGATTTTGCGGGATAATCAATAGTAGATAACGTTCATTTTGTGTATTGTTTTGTTTTACATATTTTCATGTTGTTTGTGTGGTAAAATGGGCGGCCCACATGAGCTTAGCAACAGGTTGAAGCAAGTCATTATGGCCTGATTGGAAACACTTCTTTTAAAAATGTAGATCAACTAATAATCCCTAAATGTGCCATTATCTATATTTTTCATCTTGCTATAGTCTTTAACATACTTTTCTACAACCCATATCCAAATGTATAGAAAGATTATTTCTTTATTCTCCAACTTTTATTAACATACTAATAAAGTAGTCAATTTCTACAAGTCACATCTACATCAAACATTCATTTTTTATTCCTCTGTTATTTGTTATTTCTGATTGGGAAATGAGACGAAGAGCGCTGATCGCACTTCACAACTACCACAAAAAATCGAATTCATTTGATCACCAATAGGAAACAATAGCTATATAACATTTATTATTTTTTTCTTTTTTACATTTTAGAGAACTTGAATTATATTTGTCTGAGAATTAAGTGTAACTTTTTATTATATTACTATTATAAACCTTTATTGTAGTTTATTTAAATTTACACTTTGTATATTAGACGATGTTGGTTGAGAATCCAATTATAATATTCAAAAGTTAATCACTTTGTTTTGATGATGACACAAAAGAGATAAGTGCTTAATCATATGTAAGACGACATGAGTTCATAAGCCTACACTATCTCTAGCAAAAGACCAATACATAAATAGTTAACTTGGTAAAATTGTTATGCGGCTGCACCACGGCCGACCGTGAGTCTGACCGTGGATGCCCTGTACCAACGATTGCACCTTTTTCTAAAACTGTCAATCTACGGCTAACCTCACGGACGACCGCAGCTCGACCGCAGTTTTCACTATAACCAAATTCAACCACTTTGAGTTAGACCACTTTGAGGCATCTATAATTTACAAAACCTTTTTAAACATACTTATAATAATTGCCTTCTTTAATTTCAAAAGAGTTTTGAATCAAAAGATGTTAATCATGATTAATCACACCTAATGACACCTTAATGACAATTTAACTTGAAATAAGATTAAACACACAAGTGTTATATCTTTTTATACTATTACATAATGTCATTTAAACATACTAATAATGGTCTTTAAAGTCCCAATTAAAGAAGTGCTCTCCCATTAGTTTTAAGTACCATTGTATGTATGTAAATGTAACTAGTTCAAGCTTGTCAAGGTTATAACAAGGATCATTAAGTTCCAACTAGATTCAAACTAGTTCATTTGAGATGTAACAATGTTCCAAAGAGCAAGATACTTTCATAAATAAATAAAAAAGACAAGTTGGTGAAGTCATGGGTATGAGGTTTGGAATGTAGTGATGTATCTTTGTGATTAGTGCAACTAGTCAAAGTATTCTCAAACTAGTTCA
The DNA here is from genome assembly GCF_046630445.1 of Rutidosis leptorrhynchoides. Classification (NCBI taxonomy): domain Eukaryota; kingdom Viridiplantae; phylum Streptophyta; class Magnoliopsida; order Asterales; family Asteraceae; genus Rutidosis; species Rutidosis leptorrhynchoides. The sequence goes on along the minus strand of NC_092340.1, from coordinate 107,950,092 downwards.
ATGGAGTTGTAACAAGGTTCCAATGGGAAAGATACTTCCATCAAATATGAAGACAAAGGTTTGAAGATTTGGGGAATGAAGTTTGGATGCTAGTGGTTTGCCAAAAGACAAAAATCTGCATTTACCTTTTTAAGGAAATCAATGACAATGGTCAAAGACATTGGACTTTTCTCTTTAGCTAGCACATGTTAACCTCCATGCATATGTCCAAGATTAAAGGGGTAATGGAGTTAACTTCTAGGTGAATTAAGCATATTTTAAAGGCTCTATATTGGGTAAAGAAGCCAAAAATTCAAAGAAAAAGGAGCTCCAACTGATATGTTGAAATGCTGACAGAAGTTGTAAGGCTGCCAGTACGGACGACCGTGTGACCAACCGCAGTTTTGTCTGTCAATTTTTTCTTGGAATATAAATACTCCTCTTTGCCAAACTAGAAGACCACCTCTTTCCAACATTCTTTCAAAGTCATATCTACTGATCTCCCAAGCCTCAAGCACATATCTATGGAGAGATTATAAGAGAGAAAGAGAGATTATACTTACACTAAGTAGAATTAAAATGTAAACTTTGTACTCATCATTTGTATCTTTAAGTTTACTTTGTAAGACACTTCCTTAGAGGGTCAATGAAGTTAGATAGTTCTTATGATAGGAAATACCATCTTGCTTAATGATTCAACTTCATTAAAGGGATCTAGGAAGTTGATCAATTCCATTGGAAATTAAGTTGGTGTGACCTATTGAAGAACTATGAGTGATTGTAAGCTTAGCTATAAGTTTACTTGTGAGCTATCTTCTTAAAGGGATCTAGAAGGTAGTTGTGATTTCACTAGGCTAGTGCATTAGGATCTTGTGGTAAGAGCATTTGGTGTTTGTGAATTCTTTAAAGGGGCGTAAGGGTTCATAAGTAGCGGCTTATCGAGGAGCTAGTGTTGTATCCGGACACTCCACCGGATTTGGGGTATCATAGTGAAGAAAAATCTCAATTCTTAGAATTGGGGGTGGATTAAGGAGGATTAGTTAACATCCTCCCGAACCACTATAAATCCTCGTGTTTGTGCACTTACATTCGTTACATACTTGCATTAACAAACACGAACACTTCCGCACTTAAAACTTATCTATTATTAGCTAATGATTTCGAAAAAATTTTAAGAAACCATTAAGTAACTATTCAACCCCCCTAGTTACTTACAGACGATTATATCATAATAGCTTAACTGTTAAACTAATATTGAAATTTTTTTTAACTAAACTTGCGAATTCGCAGGTGTTTAACTAGTTTTAAATAAATAATAAATAATAATAATGTTGTTAATCATAATGCAATTTCAAAAAATAGTCAAGAAACTTAAGTAATGATAGGCAATTTTGAATTATGATTGTATAGTACAATTTCGAATAATGGTTATTCAATTTCAAATAGGTAAAATGGTTATGCAATTTACTTTTTAATTGATTATTCAATTTGAAACGCCATAGTCATTAAGTAAGTATTCAAAATTGCTTAACCGTTATTTAAAATTGCAAACCCATTATTCGAGAATGCATAGCCATAATTAGAAATTAGATTGGTATTATTCGTAATTGTGTGACCATTATTTAAAATTACATAACTCTCATTAGAAATTTCATAACCATTATTTAAAATTGCAAAGTCATCATTTGAAATTGCATGTCGACTGCGTAATCATTATTCATAAATGAATAATAACAAATTTTAGGTCAACACACTTCCACTTCGCTGCGCAGAAAGTTTTTTTTTTTTTTTTTTGTACATAAATACATGTTTCTAATTAAAATGATTTATCGCTAATGAATTCAACAAAACCCAAGAGACAATAACCCGTTTCAATATAAGAAACACCTCCTATAGTTGTACACAAAACGTATGGTAGTTTTCGTTTTTTACTTTTAATTATATACTTACTAATTATATACGTGACATCATGTCAGTAAAAAAAAAACGTTGTTAAAATTTTGTCAAAATAGGTTAAGCAAAGACCCAAAAATAAAAAGGTTGGAAGGTTTAAATTAAATAAAAATGAGATGTGATAGTTGAATGACTTATATTTTTAAAGAAAAATATAAAGGGCAAAGCTGCAAAATCTGGTTGGCTAAAATTAGACAAAAGATAACAGAGGGTTGAATTATAAATTCAGTTAGGGCTTAAATCGAGAAAAACAATATAAAGGGATTAAGTTTTAAATTAGTGACTTGATTAAAAAGAAAAATATAGGTTTGGAAGTAGGTTTGATTATAAATAGTAAAACCAAACCTACTTAAGCAATATGAAGCTGACACGTGTCCATCAAACTAACTATTAAATTAAATAATAATAATAATAATAATAATAATAATAATAATAATAATAATAATAATAATAATAATAATAATAATAATAATAGTAGTTTGCAAAAGAATTGAAAATTTACATTATCGGTCCCTATATCTTTTTGTTTAATGTATTTAGACCCTAGAAATATAAACGTAATTGTTGCGGGTCGGGTCGGACCTAAAAATGATTTCTACAACGCAACCGCCCAAAATGGGCCAATATCGGTCCCTACATTAATGTTGTTTAACACATTTAGTTCTTAACAAAAAAAATAAATAAATAATTGTTGCGGGTCAAGTCGGACCTAAAAATATTTTTATAGTACAACCGCCTAAAATATGCCAATATCAATCCCTACATTATTGTTGCTTAACAAATTTAGTTTCTAACAAAAAAACGTAATTGTTGCGGGTTGGATTAGATTTAAAAATGATTTCTAGAATACCACTGCCCAAAATGGGCCAATCAATAGAGGTGTTAAGTTACTTACATAAAAATTGTAGAGTATATAAATATAGTTGAAAACTATGATAGATAATTAGTTTATTATGTTAAACAATCACCGGCCAGATATGGTTTGGTTTTTGATGTATAAAAGTAATGTCTATAGTCATATGTCATGTCTTTTGACTCTCTTTTCTTGTTTTCATTTAATTTAATGTACGACCTCATCTAACAATACTTTTGTGAATTTTAAAATTAAGTTTTTAGAAGAAAAATGCGGGTAAACAATTTCTATGTATCTTTCAAAATAAATGTTTATATTATTATTTATATGTGTTTTAAAATAATTATCCACCTAACAAAATAACTAGAGCATCCGGTGTCGACGCTCAATTCTCAGCATCGGCGTCGGATCTTACCGACACCGCACCAACGTCGATTCAACTATTTGAAAGCCAAAAATTCAAGCACAAAACGTTGATTTTAGCCGTTGCGATGAGGCCCTTTTTTAAAATTAAATACGTTGCAAAAGAATTTGTGACATTTGTTTTGTGTTTTTTTTTTATCTTTTATAAATACTAACCATTTCTACAGCTTTGTAACTACCATTTTTACAAAATTATTTTTCATTTCTCAATGTATACTGAATAAATATACACTTTCAAATAGAATATATATATATATATATACTGAATAAATATATATATATATATATATATATATATATATATATATATATATATATATATATATATATATATATATATATATATATATATATATATATATATATATAAAAGTTCAAACGAGAACAAAAAATGGCAAGATCTGCGAAGACCATTAAATTACAAGGATTATCACATATGAGTATGTTGAATCACATATAAATGTTAATTTTTTATGGAGAGTAAGAATGAACAAAATGTAGCTTGAAAAACCTATAATTTAACTATATAGTTAAATATATAATTTCTCGTTCACATGTGCAAATATGTTTGTGACCATGCGAACATTTCATATAATTAACAATTGAACATGTAATTTGTGGTTGTAAACATTTGTTTTTCAATGATATGAACATTAGATAAAAATTATATGTAACTTATTGAATATAAATGCTTATAAACCAAGCATGTAATTAAAAAGTTCTCGAAATTTTTGCTCTTTTATAGTTTTCGTTTCAACCTGCATATATATATATATATATATATATAATCAAGAGGGAAGCACTTTTTTGAGGGGAAGTGGGTAATTTTTTTTTTTCGTTTTTTCGAATTTTTTTTTTTCATGCATCAAGATCACATGAAAATATGAAAATTTAAAAAAGACTCTTTATGATGAATGTTATTATTTTGGTGGTAAAACGCTCGAAGAAAAAAAATGAAAACATTCAATGCATTGAATGTTTTGATTCTGAGTTTTTTTAAGGGGTTAGAAATTAGGGTTTAGAAATTAGGGGGTTAAAAATTAGGGTTTAGCTATTAGGGTTTAGAAATTAGGGTTTGGATTTAGAAATTAGGGTTTAGGATTTAGAAATTAGGGTTTAGATTGAATATTTTAACACGAACGGTTTAGAGTTTAGGGTTTAGGGTTTTGGGTTTTGGGTTGAGGGTTTACGGATTAAACCCGAAAACCCTAAACCCTAAACTCTAAATCGGGCTAAATTCGAAAAAAAACACTTCACACAAGATGAAAACAAAACGATGCAAATAAACTCAGCAACAAAACATTCAATGCATTGAATGTTTTTTTTTCTTCGAGCATTTTTCCGTCAAAATAATGACATTCATCACAAAGTGTCTTTTTTAAATGTTCATATTTTCATCTAATCTATAATGTTCGTGAACAAAATTTTTCAAAAAACGAAAAAAAAATTGCTTCCCCCTTTCCCCAAAAGTGTTTCCCTCTTGATTATGACTCTCTCTCTCTCTATATATATATATATATATATATATATATATATATATATGTGTGTGTGTGTGTGTGTGTGTGTGTGTGTGTGTGTGTACATATATTATATTTACTAATCCGATTTATATTTGTATAGGAAAATATTTTGGTACTTGATTGTAGACGAACATAACGAACAGAGACCACCATTTCAACATACAAAAGATGTGTTGTCGTCGAAGTGGACAAAGTTGAATGTCGATTGCAACACGTATAAGGGTATATATAACCTTTTAGAAAAAGAATGTCGAAGTGGAGAAAATGATCAACTTTTCCAACAACCGTGTGACGAACAAGTTCATATCGAGGTGGGAAAGGTTTTTCCAAGTTATATGGCTCGGAGTTTTTTTATGTACATGCCAAAATGGCTACATTCCTATCTGGTTGTTATGGGTAGGAGAAACGCCCTATGTAAACCCGAGTTTGAAGAGGTAAATAGTGGTGAACAAGGAGACAATGCGTTTGACTTGACGTGAAGAAAGTCAAATAAACCCAAACGAGGAGCTTTCGGGGATGGTCGTTTGCCCCGTCCACCCGGAAAACCAAGAAGATCAAGGAATCAAGAACCTCAACAAGCTCAAGAAAAACGTCAAATGATTCTGCGAAATCACTTCGAAAGTTTTGCATCTGTTTTTGAAAGAAAACTTTGAAGAAGTTAGTTTGACGAAGAAAAGTTACTATATCAAATGAAAATGGAATCACAATTAAGAATTTTAGCGATTGACACAGATAACTTGAGTGAGAGAGAGGGGAGGGCATTAAGATAAAAAATGAGAAGATCTGTCGAGAGATGACGTTGGAAGAATCGGATTTGAATGAAACATAGTAGTTTATTGTATAATTTAGTAGTATATTGTAGTTTGTTTAATTAACGAATAAATAGAAGTTCATTTAGGAAAAAAGTAGTTTTTTTAAGCGTGATGTATGTGTTTCTATACTAATGCAACGTTTATTTCAATTCTATATTATAAATATATTTGATATTTAAAATATTTATTGTAGATTATAAATCAACTAAAAATTAAATTTATAATTGAAAAATAAATAATTAAAAATATATATTTTTCCTCTACAAGATACTGAATCATTTTTTTCACTTTTTTTTCAATGTCAATTTTTCAGTGTTAGTCCAGTCAGCTCTAAACTACCATCATGACACCAATACTCTAGATACCATTAAACTGTGTTAAAACTGTCATTAGAAAAATACTTTCAAAATTAGTTTTCGGTAACATCATTTTTTCGTAACGAAACGTAGGTAAATCAATTTTTTCACCAAACTCACTTATCTAAGTTTTTTTATTTTATTGACGTAGTTATAATAATTTGATAGTTAAAGTATCATAATTGATATATACATATAGTTGTAGGATCAAGAGGGAAGTAACCAATCGGGAGGAGCGGGGGAAGCAAAAACTTTTTTTTTCTTCATTTTTTGAAAAAACTTTGTTCACGAACATTATAGATGAGATGAAAATATGAACATTTAGTAGAGACACTTTGTGATAAATGTTTTATTTTGGCGGGAAAACGCTCGAAGAAGTAATATATAACAATTATCGTATTTTTCGAGCGTATGTTGAGGTTTTAGCTATTGGGGTTTAGATATTAGGGTTTATAGGGTTTAGATATTAGGGTTTAGAAATTTAGGGTTTAGGGTTTAGATTTAGGATTTAGATTGAGTTTTTAACACGAACGGTTTAGAGTTTAGGGTTTAGGGTTTGGTGCTTTGGGTTTATGGAATAAACCCAAAACACCAAACCCAAAACCCTAAACCCTAAACTCTAAATCGGGCTAAATTTTACTTCACAAAACTTGAAGAAAAAAAAAACGTTCATATTCTTCACGAACAATATTATCTTGAATGTTATTTTTGTTGATCGTTTTTCCGCCTAAATAATAACATTCATCACGAAGTGTCTCTTCTAAATGTTCATATTTTCGTGTGATCTTGATGCCGAAAAAAAAATTCCAATAAAAAACGAAAATTTTTTTTTGCTTCCCCTCGATTGGTTACTTCCCCATTGATCCTGCCCCTATATATATATATATATATATATATATATATATATATATATATATATATATATATATATATATATATATATATATATATATATATATATATATATATATATATATATATGATGTTTGAAAAATATTTAAATGTATTCAATTTTTAAGTTGAGATCCAATGGATCAATCAGAGTGCGACATGTGGCGCGACAATCACATGTGATTGAAAAAAAAATTCTTTTTTCAAAAAATAATTTTTTTCGATTCTTTTTTAAAATTTCAATCACATGTAATTGGATTTGACATGCAGTAAATCACATGTGATTCTGCATGTCAATCACATGTGATTGTAAAACCCAATCACATGTGATTCTGCATGTCAAATCCAATCCCATGTGATTGAAATTTAAAAAAAAAAATTCATATTTATTATTCGAAGAAATAGTGTAGCTATTATTTGAAATTGGTTAACCATTATTCGAAATTGTATATCTCTTCGTAGCCATTATTCAAAATTACAATGTAATTGCTCAAGATTGCATAACTATTATTTAAAATTGCAGTCATTATTCGTGACTGTAGAGCCATAATTAGAAACTACATAGGTATTATTCGTAATTGTGTAGCCATTATTTAAAATTATATAAATCTTATATGAAATTCCATAACCATTATTTAAAATTATTTTTTTATTCGATATCAGATCTCGCGCTCGGAAGACTTGATTATCCGAGGTTTACCTTCTATGGAGAGCCAATGTGCTCCCTCATATTAGAGTTTCCTCGTTAATTTAAAAAAGAATATCATAATCGATGAATGTAATATGTATATGATTTTTTTTTCAAACTGCAAAGTATAATTTTTATTAAAAATCATTTCAACATCAAGATTTTTTTGCAAACCAATTACTTCATACTTCATTATGTTGTAGAGTATTTTTTTTATTATTATTATTATTATTATTATTATTATTATTAAAACACGTAAGAAAACCCACTAAAAAGCTTTTTTCTCAATTCTAAAATACGATTTTTTCACTCAGACCCTCACAAACATACCCCTCATTTCCTCAATCAACCCTTCTTCTATCAACTTTATATCCGCCAATCAAATCAAAATCTTTCCAAACCATTCATTAATCATCGTTTAATTCTATACATACAGATCGATGGATGGAACAGTAGGTGCCGCCGCCGCCGCCGACAAATTAGAGCGGCGGTGCAGTTGTTCTTCAACCGGAAAAAGAAAACACGATCGACCGTATAAAGGAATACGTATGCGAAAGTGGGGCAAGTGGGTTGCCGAAATTAGGGAACCGAAAAAACGGTCCAGAATTTGGCTCGGATCCTACTCGACTCCGGTTGCAGCTGCAAGAGCTTACGATACGGCTGTCTATTATCTTCGTGGGCCGACCGCACGGCTTAACTTCCCGGAATTATTGGCGTCTGACGGGGGACCGGATGAGTTGTCGGCGGCGTTTATTAGGAAAAAGGCGACGGAAGTTGGAGCCAGGGTGGATGCGGAAAATACCCATGCACAACCGGGTTCTGTAAAGGCTTGTTGGTTTGAGGAGAAACCCGATTTGAATAAGATACCCAAACCCGAACCGGGTTTTGAATATCCGGATGGAGATGACAGTAATTAGAAGTCGTCGTGTTGACTAAATGACCAGGAGGAAGTGCTAGTAAAATTTTGTGGGAAAAAATTACTATGATATACGAGTAATAAATTTCAATTGTTGTAATTTGTAATTGTTGTTGAATAAAAATATATAATCAAGGTAGTGGTTAGAATTAGGATTCTGATATTATTTTGTTAGTTAAGTTATTACTTTTTATCTAATTATGATTATTATCACACCGGATTGTCACAATCCAACAATTTTATGGCCCAACCCACTAAGTTTATGGCCCAATATGTGAAAATCAAAGAAGGCCCAAGAACCTCATGGAAGTTCACTAGAACTTTCCCATGAGTTCTTCCATGGAATGGTATAGAATGTCCATGGAAATATCTAGATACATGAAGCTTCTAGTTCTTAGATCTTAGCCATCCATTGTATTTAATCCTAGCCATCCATTTTGTGATATGAGTAGTATAAATAGGGGTGGCCTCATTTGGCACACCACACCTCAAATCTCAAACATTCTCTCTTGTAAAGCATTCTCAAGCAATATAAGTATTTTCTTCAATTCCACTTGTTCTATAATATTTTCTCTTTTGGTTACTTGAATCATTATAAGGTCCGAGTAAGGCTGACTTAGTAGAGACTAAGTGCCGCACGTGAGCTTATTGAGATAAGTCCGTGACATTTGGTATCAGAGCCAGGTCGATTCAAGGAGATGGCAACCGAGACCGAGAAGAATGTGAGCGCAACAAGTGGTGTGATGGGTGATGAGACTCGTGGTCGGGTAGAGACTCGCCAAGGAGCCAAGAAGAACCGAGGTATGTCCAAAGACTTTGTCGCAAACTTGGACAAGAGGATCATGGATGTAGAGACATCCATGGACGACGTGAAAGCAAAGGTCGAAGACGTCCACCAACGTTTGGATGGTTTGGACGGGGACTTTGACGAATTGAAAGATGATTGCAAGAGTGCAATCAACGTGCTAGACGTTGACATGCGACGTGAGATCCATGACTTAAGGGGTATGCTCATGGGTGAGATTACGAAGTTGCGAGGCGAAATGGAGGGGGAGGTCTCCACTATTCACCAACGCCTCGTGGATTTACAAACCAATATGAACTCCTGTTTGAGATTCATGGCTAGTGGGGGTGGCAACACTGGATGCAATGCTCTGAAGGTGGACATTCCCAAGCCGTCACCGTTCGTGGGGAAGCGGGAAGCCCGAGCGGTTGATGATTTTATATGGGAGATGGAACAATACTTGGAGGGAGTCAACATAGTGGATGATGCAATGAAGATCAAGAAGGCAACTCGTTACCTGAAGGATACCGCAGCATTATGGTGGCGTCGTCGATATGGAGATATCGAGAAAGGTACGGTTACTATTGATACTTGGGATGATTTCCTTACTGAACTTAAGAATCAATTCTACCCCAAGAATGCTCAAAAGGATGCGATGAGTCGTCTACGTAAATTACATCATTCCGGGACGATTCGGGAGTATATTAAAGAATTCACGAACCTTAGCCTGGAGGTCCCAGATATTCCCGATGATATTCTTCTCTTCTATTTTCTCGATGGTTTGCAACCTTGGGCTAAAACGGAGTTGGAGAGACGAGGAGTCCAAGACCTTGCCACCGCAATTGCTCAAGCGGAGGCACTAGTCGACCATGCTAATAGGAAAGATTCGTTCAAGTCAAAAGATAAGAAGGTGAGCCATGAGAAAGGTGGGGGAGATAAGCCCGCCCAATCAAGGAATGATAATACACGTAAGCCACCAACCGGGAATAACAAGAGCATAAAAACTTCTTACAAGAATGATGGATGTTTCATATGTGATGGACCGCATAGAGCCCGAGATTGTCCGAAGAAAGCTAGCCTTCATGCTATGGAAGCTCAAAAGGCGGGTTGTCAGGATGAGGAGCGGTGCATAGGATCAATGCATATCCTCAACGCAATCAAGGCCAAGACGGAGATACCCAAGGTAGTGGCTAAAGGACTCCAATTCGTAGATATTAACATTTGTGGAGATCAGGTACGAGCTTTGGTGGATACGGGAGCAACTCATAACTTTATCTCCACCGATGAAGCCAAAAGGCTAGGACTTAAGGAAACAAAAGAGAGTGGCATGATGAAGACGGTGAACACGAGTGCCAGGCCGATTAGTGGGGTGGCTAAAGACGTATATGTGAAGATTGGAGAATGGGAAGGAATGATTGATCTCTCAGTCGTGCCTATGGACGACTTCAAGTTGGTACTTGGGATGGAGTTCCTAGATAAGGTACGCGGTTTTCCTATGCCGTTTGCTAATTCACTGTGTATCTTGGATGGTGAGAAGACTTGTATGGTGTCAACCGAACGTGGAAGCAAGAGTGCATCCAAGTCACTTTCGGCCATGCAATTCAAGAAGGGGTACAACAAGAATGAGACATGCTATTTAGCGGTAGCAAAGCAAGAGACGGTTGAAGATAAGGGAAAACTAGAGGTACCCAAGGAAATTGAGAAGGTCCTTGATGAGTTCAAGGATGTCATGCCCAAGGAGTTACCAAAGAAGTTACCACCTAGAAGGGAGGTTGACCATGCGATTGAGTTGGAGCTGGGATCAAAACCACCTTCCAAAGCCCCATACCGAATGCCACCACCCGAGTTAGAGGAGTTGCGAAGACAACTCAAGGAGTTGCTGGATGCGGGATACATCCGACCGTCAAAATCCCCGTATGGTGCTCCGGTGCTATTTCAAAGAAAGAAGGATGGGTCCTTGCGGATGTGTATAGATTACCGGGCACTCAACAAGGTAACTATCAAGAACAAATACCCAATCCCACTTATTGCTGATTTGTTCGATCAACTTGGGAAGGCGAGATACTTCTCCAAGTTAGACTTGAGATCGGGATATTATCAAGTCCGAATTGCCGAAGGAGATGAGGCTAAGACCACATGCGTGACGAGGTATGGTGCTTATGAATTTCTAGTCATGCCCTTTGGTTTAACCAATGCCCCTGCCACATTTTGTACTTTGATGAACAAATTATTCCACCCGTTCCTCGACAAGTTTGTCGTGGTGTACTTGGATGACATAGTCGTGTATAGCGACACCATGGAAGATCATGTGAGGCACTTGAAGCAAGTATTTCAAGTACTAAGGGACAACGAGTTGTATGTGAAGCTAGAGAAATGTTCATTCGGATTAGAGGAGGTGGATTTTCTTGGACATAGAATTAAAAATGGGAAGTTACTCATGGATGGGGCTAAGGTCAAGGCAATTCAAGAGTGGGAGGCACCAACGAAGGTGACTGATTTACGATCTTTCCTTGGTTTAGTAAACTACTATCGTTGTTTTATCAAGGGATACTCGGCGAAAGCGGCTCCATTGACAGAATTGTTAAAGAAGAATAAAGCTTGGTTGTGGGATGAGAAATGTCAAGCAGCATTCGAGGAGTTAAAAGGAGCTGTCATGGAAGAACCGGTGTTAAGACTTCCGGATGTGACCATTCCGTTCGAGTTACATACAGACGCATCGGACTTTGCTATTGGAGGAGTTCTAATGCAAGAAGGTCACCCAATCGCGTTCGAAAGTCGAAAACTTAACGAGGCGGAAAGGAAGTACACTGTGCAAGAGAAAGAGATGACAGCGATTATTCATTGTTTGAGGACATGGAGGCATTATCTTTTGGGATCAAGGTTCGTGATCAAGACGGATAATGTGGCAACGAGTTATTTTCAAACCCAAAAGAAGTTGAGTCCCAAACAAGCTCGTTGGCAAGACTTCTTAGCCGAATTTGACTATGTGTTGGAGTATAAGCCTGGGAAAGCCAATGTGGTAGCTGATGCCCTAAGTCGTAAGGCGGAGTTTGCAGCGATCACAAAACCACAATTCTTCCTTCAAGATCGTATAAAGGAGGGATTAGAGCATGATTCTATAGCCAAAAACCTTGTTGGATTGGCTCGAGATGGGAAAACGCGAAGGTTTTGGCTCAAGGGTGATCTATTATTCACCAAAGGAGACCGGTTATATGTGCCTAGGTGGGGTGATCTTAGACGGACAATCTTGAAGGAGTGTCATGATTCAAAGTGGGCTGGTCATCCAGGTATCAAGAGGACACTGGCATTAGTAGAAGGCACTTATTATTGGCCAAGGATGGAAGACGACGTAGAGACGTACGTGCGGACATGCCTAATATGCCAACAAGACAAGATAGAGCAACGCCAACCAGGAGGACTATTACAGCCGCTACCTACACCGAAAGGACCATGGGAGAGTGTTTCCATGGACTTCATTACTTGCTTACCCAAGTCGGAAGGGTGTGGGAGTATTATAGTCGTGGTAGACCGGTTTTCTAAGTATGGTACCTTCATAGCCGCATCATCCGAAGTTACCGCGGATGAAACCGCAAAACTATTTTTCAAGAATGTGGTGAAGTATTGGGGGATACCACATGTGATAGTAAGTGATCGAGATCCGAGGTTCACAGGGCGTTTTTGGACAGAGTTGTTCAAGATCATGGGGACGGACTTGAATTTCTCCACGAGTTTTCATCCCCAAACGGACGGACAAACAGAAAGGGTGAATGCACTATTGGAGCTCTATCTTCGACACTATGTAAGTGCAAATCAACATGATTGGGCTAAGCTCCTTGATATTGCTCAGTTCTCTTATAACATGCAAAGGAGTGAGTCCACGGGGAAGAGTCCTTTTGAGTTGGTGACAGGACGCCAACCTTTGACCCCAAATGCTTTGGCCGCTTCATATGATGGGAGCAGCCCAGCCGCTTATAGAACGATGAAGGAGTGGCACGAACAAGCCGACTTGGCCCGAGCATCACTAGATAAGGCGGCCAAGAAAATGAAGAAATGGGCGGATGAGAAAAGGCGACATGTTGAGTTCAAAGTTGGGGACCAAGTGATGGTGAAGCTTTTACCTCAACAATTCAAAACATTTAGGAAGGTGCACAAAGGATTGATCCGGAGATATGAAGGCCCATTCCCAGTAATTGGACGTGTTGGGAACGTATCTTATCGAGTCCAACTACCGCCCAAGTTAAAGATTCATCCAGTCTTCCACGTAAGTTTTCTAAAACCTTATCATGGGGACGAGAAAGAACCAGAACGAGGAGTTTCCAAACGAGCACCAATGGCAGTTGCGACTTCGTTTGATCGTGAGGTGGAAGATATCTTGTTACATCGAACGGTACGAAGACGAGGTGTGCCGAGCTATAGAGAATACCTAGTTAAGTGGCGTAACTTACCCGATAGTGAAGCAAGCTGGGAGGCCGAAGACCTATTGTGGCAGTTCACAGACAAAATCAAGAAGTATCACGAGGATCACACGACGAGGACGTCGTGAGCTTAGGTGAGGGAGAATGTCACAATCCAACAATTTTATGGCCCAACCCACTAAGTTTATGGTCCAATATGTGAAAATCAAAGAAGGCCCAAGAACCTCATGGAAGTTCACTAGAACTTTCCCATGAGTTCTTCCATGGAATGGTATAGAATGTCCATGGAAATATCTAGATACATGAAGCTTCTAGTTCTTAGATCTTAGCCATCCATTGTATTTAATCCTAGCCATCCATTTTGTGATATGAGTAGTATAAATAGGGGTGGCCTCATTTGGCACACCACACCTCAAATCTCAAACATTCTCTCTTGTAAAGCATTCTCAAGCAATATAAGTATTTTCTTCAATTCCACTTGTTCTATAATATTTTCTCTTTTGGTTACTTGAATCATTATAAGGTCCGAGTAAGGCTGACTTAGTAGAGACTAAGTGCCGCACGTGAGCTTATTGAGATAAGTCCGTGACAGGATGGTTGAAACAAGTAAAAAAAATGATAACTATTTATAAAGGAAGAAACGATAACGATTTAACCAAGTACGTTTGACTAAAAAGTATATTCTTTCCTTTTTTCCTGAATAGAAAGAATAGAATGGACACAAATCATTACTTGTCTATTAGAGTGGATGGATATTAAACTTACTTTCAAAGTTATGAAAGAAGTGTAGGTACATATATTTTTATGTTAAAATAGTTGGAAATTAATTTAGTTGTAGATTGTTTCATAAACATGTGTATCGGGAAGGACATGTTAGCACTGTGTTGACTTTGTCAACCCATCCAGCGGTCCCCGGTAGTCCACTGGAGCCTGGCGAAACACCATCACCCATTTCCCCACAGCATGTCGGGCCCGATAAACGAACCTGCATTGTCATTGTTTCAATCTTCGCATGCATGGGACCAAGAGATCATTTGGGTCCGGTAAGAATGGTTTTTGATCCAATTATTTGGAAAATCCTCACCTAGTGGGAATCGAACCCTCACCTCCCCTAAGGGAGAGTGAGTCATTCGCCACTAGGCTATTGGCCCATTCTTTTTTAGTTGTAGATGGTAAATGAAAAGAAAATATAGGACCAGTTTGAATGTACTAGGAAAATAATTTTAAGGAAGAATGAGAAGTTGTCTTTATTTTGGAATTTCAGTTGCAAGTCTTGATCAGACTGAAGAGGAAGTTATGGATTTTGTCTTTTGATAAACTTAAAGGACGGACATGTTTGTCATTACTCATTCCCACATGATTCAGAACACTTGGTATGGACTATTATTTTTTTTCTTCTTTTTTTCTTTTTAATATAATACAAGTGTAGAGTATGGCTCTATTATTTGGGTAAACAAGAAACGTAAGTTTATTGGCGATTTGACTGTCGCTTAAAGTCTAAATCAAACTTTAGACATGTTTAAAACTTATGGAAATTTATTAAGCAATTTTCATGGCGTCTCACACTTTTTTTAACTTACTTATCGATCGGAGGTTCATTCGAAAGCAATTCCCTTATCCATAGAACATGAAGAGAAGATTTTCTCTACTCTTGGATGTTTCACTCTGAGTGAAGAAATGATTTGTCTTTTTTTCTAGAAACATGAAAAAGATTGTCTACATCTTATATCCCTCATACCTCACTTTTGTGGGATTAAGTTTTTTGTTTTTTTTTTGTATAGAGTACTCTGTATAGTATTGAGCTTTTTTGGTTTCACACTCACTTTATTTTCGCATACAAAAGGTTACTATAATTAGAAAGGTAGAATTGAAGGTATTTCGAATCGTAACCTACTTTTTGAAAAATGTCACCAAATGCAAACAAACTGATGCGGCCAAATCAAGAAGTTAGACCATTTGTAGTGGGAGTTGGTGTTGTGAGTTCGTGTTGTGCACTTTTTGTACTTTTTTATGACTATGACGTGTTGTGTTGTTGAGTGGAGTAGTGGTGGTGTTGTGAGTTGGTGTTGTGAGTTGTTGTTGTGTTACTGGAATGCTGATGTGGCATTTAATTTTGTATTTTTTTTTTGTTTTATTTATTTGTTTTATTTTATTTTTATTATTAATATGATTATATTATATTTTTAAAAATATTATTTAAATTCAACGGCTATATTTCCAACCGTTTGAATTTTTTTTTCTTTTCAAACGGCTATATTTTTCCCTATATAAACATCCACCCATCACAAACTATAACACACACTTCATTTTTATTTCTCCTTAAAATCTATATAATTTTTCTCAAATTTCAAAATGAATCCGTTAAATGTTTGTGTAAAAGTTCATTACGGAGGTGAATTTGAAGAAGGATTGATGAATTATACACCGCACTTAACACGTGATTATTATATTAATGTATGTGAGTATCGTTATTTTTATAGTTTGCTTGCAGTTCTCCATCAAGACATACCAAACCCAGTCAGACAAGTATGGTATTTCAAAAGACCCGGAGTTCCCGCCACGCTACTTGAAGATGACCACGATTATTATGCTTTGATTGGAAAAGCTTTGGTACGTAGGGAACCAATGACGATTTATACCGAATTTAGGGATGAAAGCTACGCTCTTTCTGATTCGCCAAGAGAAGTTGCTTCATCTTCGATTAACGATGGCGGATTTCAGCAATATGATATCCGCGATTACTTATCTGATTGATGAACGTGCTTGTTGAAGATAGTCGTTAGGAAAATAATGTAATCGTTGTAGGAACTAAGTTGTTTTTCAATTTTTAGGAAAATAATGTAATCGTATGTTTGCGAATGAATGAAATAAACGGCTACTTTTTATTAATGAATATAAAGTACATTTAATTCCTAAAACAATACATCAATTTTAAATTCATAAACGAAAATATAAAATACATAACACATTATTAATTATCAATATTAATATTAGCGCTACGAAAATAAGGTGATAAGTTCCAAACGTGCTCGGTTAAATCTGACTCCAACCGATTGTGAACTTGCTTATCTCTGATTTCCTTAATCCTGGCATCTCGATCCCTCAAATTCCTTTCCAACCTTCTAGGTCGGTTACTTGGGTGAGCAATCATTTTTTCATCCCTTTTCGAAATCACATAACCGTTATTCGAAGAAATAATTCACGACTCATTCGAAAACGTCGTTTGATTTTTTTTTTCCGGATACACGGGTGTTTCCGAAAAATAATCATTGTATAACCTCACAGCCGCATCTTCCCGATCCCTTGCTATATAAACCCGTGTTCGAGGGACTCGTGAACTACTCGCTTCTCCCTCCACCTCTTCTTCCGTTAAACTTTTAACAAAATTAACCACCTTTTCATCATCGGAATCATCAATGATAAAATCGAACATTTTACATGCATTTTTCATTGTTTGTTATTTTTTAAATGATAAAAGAAATATAGAAAGAAAGATTGTTTTGTGTGTGTAAAATGATTTAATAGAGTATGTATATATATAGATAAATATAAAAATAATTTATTTTTAATTTTTTTTACAAACGGCTACATCCCCAACGGCTAAATTTTTTCCCCCAACAGCAAACCGCCACGTGGCCTAAACGGCCGTTGGACCTCACGTCGCAGCAACCAAAACGCCTGAAAAATTTTGGCCGGCAACGCCGCGATACAGCGAGGCTCCGGCGTTTTGGGGGTGACATGTCGGATTCAACGGGGTTGTGGAACCCCCGATACAAATCGTCTTATATGCCTTATTGTATTTGTGAACGGATAAGGGCAAGAAAATCTAGAGGAACAGAAAAACAAATCTAAATACGCATGAAACACAAATCGCTTAAAGGTGAGAAATTTATTTCGACCTTGAGATGTTTGATGACAAATGTAATTGCTCAGAACAGCAAGGTTGAAATAAAAGAGGTTCGCTAGAAAAAGATCTCGCAATCAACGTTCTTGGTATGGTGATTGTTAAGGGAAGGGTAGCCAAATTCTTAGAGTTGGTTAAATAGGCTTATGATATTTTACTCCTAGGAGGGGGCGGGACTTCGATTTGTATTATTACTCATTTCATTTACTTTGTGTCAATTCCTCTCAAATTTTGTGTCAATTCATCATTCATTTCATTTACTTTGTGCCAATTCCACGTTATTATACTAATAAATAAAGAAGAGAGATTTGATGGTCTAGGGTGTTAAATGAAGTATTACAGATAAACATCACATATGTTTGAAAGAAAATCTAATGTTCAACATTAACTTGAGTGAAATTACCCTATTACATTGACGAAACAATAACCAATACTCAGAAAACGGAACCCCGATACCACCAACCCATTACCCACCAATAACGAGAAGCTACTGCTTCCGTGAGTAGTAATCGCCACTTAGACCACTGAATCCTTCAAAAAGTCTTCACCTGAACCGAAGTCTACAACTATGAACCTCAATCCACAAGCCCCCACACCCAACCGCATCAACCCCAAACCCGTACATATGTAACCGAACCACTCTCCGGGCAACTCAATAACACCCACCTTGAGACCACAACTAGAAAACCAGAACAGAACCCTGTTGTCTAGCAAATCTAAGAAAACCTCAAAACGCGATGTACTCAGAACCTTAACATGTCAAAATCCTACCTAACGGATGGTAGGGTAACAACCGAGATAACACTCCAGAACTCTAATTTTTTGGCGCTTAACAACCCTAAAGTCGCTAAGGTGGCAACAACACCGGACCGTTCCGAACTGAATTCGACGACGAGGAAGATGGAACAACGAGACTAGCACAAACAAACATCGCTACGGATAATAAGAACCTAGAGCCACTTGCCAACGATCCCCACACAAGCCCATCAAAGTGGCCCAACCAAAAGCTCTTGACCCAGTGAAACCCTTGAAAGCACAATGATACCCAAACCTACACCACCAGCAACTCAACCGAGCAGATTCAAGAGAAGTTATCGGAAATCCATCCAGACCACCACAACACCCAACGTCACCCAAACAAAGTACACCTCCACCATCTTCTCAACCGGAATTTTCCGACCAAATTTCCCCAAATAACAGCAAACCTAAGGATGCTACGAGGATGATGATGGAAAAGTTCGCCATTTTCGTAAAATAAATACATGAAACAAAGAAGACCACCACGAGTATGAGGCAAAGGTTAGAGAAAACTTACCAAAAAACTGGCTAAGCAAACGGTGGAGCCACAAAACACATCAATGTACGTCGCCTGTGGTTAACCGACGACTCGCCAAAAAAGAACTCCGGCATCATGAAAACCAGACTCACTAATAAAGCACCAACCAACCTGGAGTCATCAAAATCAACTGCCACACCATAGAATGCAAAGCATTCGTCGAACATGAAGATGAATGAGGAAGGTAGATGACCGCAGAGAGGAAGAAACCAATGTTTGATCGTTGTTTTCTTTGTGTCATTACATTGTGCCAATTCCTTTCAAATTTAAACTTTTTACATTTTATAATCTTAGGCTTTGTTTGATAAAACGGAATGATTTGGCGCTGATTGATTCATAATCTGAATGATTCAAAGTATCCGAATAAACTTGGTTCTGAATGAAAATAAGTTGTTGATAATCATTTTGAATATACAATATAAACTAGGTAAATTACTTTACTAATGTGTTACATTATTAAAAAAAAGTCAATATACTTGTTTGTTAAGTGTTCTAGATATGATTGAAGAGGATACAACAGAAAATTAGGTGCTTATTTGTTAAATGAATGTTTCAACTCTGAATGGTTTAGTACTGAATGCTAAACCATTTAGCATCATATATCATTCAGAGGACAGAAATAAATGCACTAAATGCTGAATGGTTCAAAATTCGATGATCGACTATTCTATTAAAAGGTAAACAAACACACTCATAGTAATAAGCGTTGAATCTGGTTGGTACGGAATCACACAACATCTAAGTATTATATTTGTGTGCTTAATTGCGTACTTAGTTTTGAAATTTTCCATATTACATGTATATTTGATGAAATTATTGTTGTCGGCCAACTACAATATCTTATCATGACATGATCCGATGTATCTTATGCTACCAACAAACTATCTCATTTTATGCATAATCTGTCGGATGATCATTGTTAGGCACTGAAAGTTTTCTTCGTTATTTAAAATGTAAAATTTAATTTGGCTTGTTTCTTCATTGAGGACAATCAGTACAACTAACAGCATTTAGCGATTCTGACTGAGGCGACAACAAAGACTATAGACAGTCCACAACTGTGACATCTTGTCTTCTAATATCTGATTTCGGTTTACTACGCACTGTGCAGATGTGCTGATAGGTGTAGCGATCCGACAAAATCGTCATAGACGGCACCGTCTACTTAGGTCCCGTTACGTGGTCATAAGTCTTTAAGACAACGTTTGACCAAAATATGTCGCATTCATTTCAAATGTAAAGATGTTTCAAAGTTTACAAAGTAGTTCGATGACTAATACGTTACAACGTTTTAAAGTACAATTGAAACCTATGCGACACAGTTTTAAGTAAAGTCAAAAGACGCTCCATGTATGCATGTATACTTGACATCCAAGCAAGTATCAAAAATAGTGAGCGGAAGCATGTAACACATACCGTTCAAGGACCTGAGAAAAACATAGAAAATCTGTCAACGAAAACCTTGGTGAAATCATAGGTTTAGTAAGTGAATACATAAGTAAGTAAGTAAGTAAGTTGAACCACAAGATTTATAACGTTAAAGTAATAGTTAAATCATTCTAAAATTGTTATCACGAGCACCCAATTATCAAGGCTTAACTAACGTTACCCCATCACATAGTGTTAGAACATACACTGATTCTCGAAAATATATTTCATCCGCATAACGGTAGCGAACCGTTCGAATGAGGGTTTGTCAAACCCATACGGCCATACAACATAAGTTCGCGCTTACACCCGGCAAGTGTAACTAATGATAATCGAATTGAGGATTTTTGTTCTAACTCGTACGTAGAATGTTTGTTTTCGTACTTGTGCTCACTTTGTAAAATGAAACGTTTATGTTTTCTCATCCCAAATGTAAGTTTAAAAGAGTAAAAGTGGGACTATGATCTCACATTGAGTGCACGGTTAAATAGGTACTTCACAAGGTAAACGTGTGCAAGAACAAATGCTAGTCTTGACTTAAACAAACAGGTTGTATCAATATCGGTAAACACGGTCGGTCAAAGTGTTCAATTAGTCCTATGGCTCGTTATGACTCGATTAATATAGCATGTGAGTCACATTGTCAAGTTTCATGCAAGATACAAGTATAAAAGCACGTTAGAACGATTGCATAAGTATTCGGTTACGTTTGAATAAAAGTCAACTTTTGTCTAGTCAAAGTCAATGAAAAAGTCAACACGTTCGGGTCGGGTCTCGGACAATTTTTTCTGAGTTTTATAATCATATATGAGCATGTTAGAACAAGTTACATGTTAATCGGAGGTGCGTGGCATAGTTAGAATTAAACGGTGGATGACCAACTTGATCAGAATTCTGCAGTTCATTTGGACGGTGTCTAGATTGGCTGGATGGCGTCCAACTGTGAAGGGCTGGATGGTGTCCAAGAGTTTGGATGACGTCCATATTAGTAAACAGACCCTGTTTGCTGAAAACACACAAGTGCACGAACCAAAACTCAAACAAACACAATTTGTGAACCGAAAACACTTAGAACATGTATCTTACACCATTGGAAAGGTATTTTGATGAGGAAAATGACTAAATACATTTCATCAATCAATTCCACATTTACAACAACCAAAACCGCATTAAATGTTCATCATTAATTGCATCTAAGTTCATAAATCTCATTTCATGATTCAGTGATCCAATTTACATATATGATATGCCATTTCGAAGGTAATTAAACACGCATTGCAACTAAACACTCACCAATAACATTTCATAGAATTCAATGCACCAAAAGTTCATTTAAAAGTTCATCAAACCCTAATCAAGAATCATGAATTCATCTAATTTGTTTATGAAGTTTTTCTAAGTCAACCAACATACCAAAATGAAGCTAATGATGCTAGTAACACATTTAATACATGAGGTTTAACATCTAACAACATTTAATCAACTAAAATCAAGGATTAAACTAACCCATTTCAAGATTTCATGCTAGTTACTCAAAACAACAAAATCGAACAAACCAAACACATATTCATGTTAGACTTGAGCCATAGACACTAATTAACACACTTTTAAGTCAAGAACATCAAGAACATAAAATCTAGAGTTTTTAGAAAGTTACCCAAATGAGATGAAGTTGATATCAAGTTGTAGAGGGTGAAGAGAGGATTCCAAATATGTAATCGGATTTGTTGTGAGCTTTCTAGATCGAATTTAGATGATGATTGAATGAATTTGGGAGTTGAGAGCAAAAAGTGTAAGTAGGAAGAAGAGAGAAAGAGATGAGTGAATGAATGAGTGGTGGTGAAGTGGTTGACTAGTTGACCTAGTCACCACTTTGGCCACTAGTCACGATTAGTCCCTCAAGTTTGTAGTCGGGTGCGAGAATTGACCGAACGAAATATTTTAAATACGCTAGAGTAAATGAGAGATGTTAAAATTAAACAACGTGAATAATAGAAATGCTAAGTAACGGAAGATACGAATCTAGATACGAAGAGTATTATATAAAATAAACAGACGGGCGTTAAAATAATTTTACAGAAAAATGTGGGATGTTACAATAGGCATGTGTGTAAATAATAAATAATTTTGGGGGTAAATGCGTAAATCTAACATAAGGTCGTATAAGTTGAGTGTTTTGAATAGTTTACTCACACTTCACACCAATATTGAAGGTTTTAGAGAGAGTGAAGCAAGGGAGTGATTGCGGTTAATGAGATAATCAGTTGGTGAAGAAATTAGAAGAGTTTGGGTGTGTGCATGCAAGTTGTGGGTGTTATTCATCATCATATTATGTGCTCAGCTACTCATCACTCTCCAATTCTCATGTGGTAAGAACCCTAATCTCTTTTGGGATTATGGGTTTTAATTTAAGTTAGGTAATGAGAAACCTCAAGAGAGTCTCTAACATTGGGTGTTAATGCTTAAAATGTGAAAATTATAAGAGTTGGTGTAATTAGGGTTCTTGAGTTAGATTTGGGGGTTCTGGGGTATATTGAATGTTGGTTGTGGTGATTCTATAGTTGGGAAATCTAGATTAAAAAGAGGTGTTTACATGAGAGTAAGCTCCTCTAGTTATGAAGGAAATTAATATGCATGTGTTTGGGGTTGGGCCGTCTTAGGGATTAGTCGTAGAGAGTGAGTATTTTGGATAAGATTGTGTTGGGTAGGGACTTTTAGGTCGGTCTCTTGGGGTAAAGTGATTTATGGTGTATGTGTGCTTGTGTTTATTTAGGTATTTCTAAGGAGTTAAGAATTTAGCAAGTTACCTCCAAGTATCGTCTATCACAAGGTGAGTACATAGCTAGTAGGTTGACTTACGAAAAGGAGATTGTATGTTGTCGGATTGCACCAGTGCAAGAGACAATATCTAAACTTGGGATTTTCCGAAAGTGTTTTATTGTTTACTTATATGTGCTGTAACCTCTACAGAGGATGTGTGAATGAGTCAGTAGGGTTGGATAATACATGCAAGGGGCTAGTTGTGTGGGTGTGATAATTGTAGGGTCAATTATCACAAATATTGGCTTGCCACGATTGGGTTTGAGTAAGTGCAGAATCTGGATGTCCATAATTGGGTGCGTTGTAAGTTGTGTTGTTGTTTATTATAAATAACTTTTTTATGTTATGCATAACTTGTATTCACTAAGCATTGTGACTTACTCGTTGTTTGCGTTGTACGTTTAGGTTCAAGTGGCCATAAAGTTCATAGAGAAGTCAAGCAACCTACTAAGGACTAATAAAAAGAAATTAGGGGTAAGTGGATTCATCTAACTGTTACCACCATGAAGGAGTCGTCGCTTGAACGCCAATGCTTTCATTAATCTTATGTGTATTTATTTTGGGTTATATTTTGAAAAGTGTTGTGATGATATGTAAATGGGACAAAATTTGCATAATACTTGTGCAGTGGGTCATTATGTGTTCAACGAGCGTATATGTTGAATGTTGATTTTGAAAACACTTTATCTATGGTAGGAGTTATGTGTTGAAAACGGGTTGCTATGGAAATGGTTTTTGGGTTTATATTGTGCTGTGGAAATGAGCCAAAATTTGTACATTAACTGCAGGTCTGTACACGTTGTACTGCGCGTTGTACAGTTTGGTCACACACCGCGTGATATAAAGGAGTTTGGAAGTCGTAGCTAAAACTAATTATGGGTTGAGTTTCAGTTATACTGCACGCCACACAGTATAGAGGAGCTTAATGTCAGTCAGCAATATAAAAAAATTGGGGTTAAGGGCGTTTCAACATCTGATTATGTTATTTACCTTGGCGGAATTTGGTCTCTTGGAAGTCTGTTCGTCATAAATCTGTATCTTATTCCTCTACAGAAGCAGAATATAAAGCTATTTCTAATACCACATATGAACTTCTATGGCTACAAAATCTCTTCATTAAACTTAGGCGCAACTATTCTACTCCTACTTTGTTTTGTGACAATTTTAGTGCTACATATCTTTGTGTAAACTCGGTTTTTCACAGTCGCATGACACATATTGCTCTTGACTATCATTTTGTTCGGGAACAAATTCAAGATGGTGCAATTAATGTCCAACACATAAGTAACAAATATCAAATAGCAAATACTTTTACCAAGGCACTTTCTCGACAACTGTTTCTTCAATTTCGGTCCAAAATTGGAGTTACGGACGACACCTCCATGAGTGAGAAATCCCAACCTACTTAGGATACTTGGTCCACACGATTTCTTAGCCTCCAAGAATAGGATCTTTGTTTTGTAGCATTTTATATTTATCTGTATACAAATTGTATCCTATTATATCTTGTATTTATATTTGTATCCTATATATACCCTAAGATATTATGAATAATTAAATTATCATTTACATTATTCATTCAATTGTAAATCTCTGTACTCTTGCAGACTTAAGTGCGTCTTGTGGGAGAAACCGCCTCTTTACACTCTGAAGAACGTGGCTAACCCATTAGAGACTAACTCACCAAGGGTTGTAAAGAGACGATGCAATAGAAGAAGGAAGGTATCTAGTCCACCTCTCTCTTAGATTATCTCGTGCGTGAGAGAAATGTTCTAGTCACATTATTCACTTGACTTGTGTGCTTCTTGATATTGCGCATTTCATCAATTATTCTTCTCGCAATATCGGTCATATTTTGGTTCGTTTGGATATGAATTGAAGTATTTTGGTTGTTATTATGAAGATTTAAGTTTGAGAACCGAGAAGAGTTGTTTTGCATCATTTGAAGGTTTGTGATGTACAACTTACGTCATGTTATCCTAAGTACCTATTTTGGTTACAATTTGGTTCGAGTTCTGTTTGAAGTTATGCTCAAAAGTAAAGTTGAAATCTGGCTACAAGCTAAGCCACAACGCGGGTGCCTAGGACCGCGACGCGGGTTGAAGGAAAAAATGGAGACATAAGTTTTGGCTAATTTGGGAATCGAATTGTAACATCTCGCATTTTTCCGTTAAATTTATTTTTAACACCGTCTTTTTTTAGATAATGTCTTTCGTTATCTAAATTCGTATCTTTCGTTAACTAACGTTCTTAATATTTCCGTTATTTGATTTAACATCTCTCGTTTAATCTAGCATTTTTAAAATATTCATTCTGTTAATTCACGCACCCACTTTGAAACTTGAGGGACCAAAGTTGGCTAGTGGGCAAACTAGTTGACTAGGTCAACTAGTCAACCCACCATCTCATCCACTCATTCACTCCATCTTCCACCTCCCCATTTTATCTACTTCCACTTTTTGATCTCAAACTCCAATATCACTAAATCATCATCTAAATTCGATCTAGGAAGCTTGCAACAAAACAAATTACATATTCGTGATCCTCTCTTCATCCTCTACATTTTGGTACCAATTTCATCTCGTTTGGGTAACATTTCTAAAACTCTAGATTTCATGTTCTTAGTGTTTTTGACTTGAAATGGTGTTAATTAGTGTCTATGGCTCAAGTCTAACATGAATATGTGTTGGGTTTGCTCGATTTGTTGTTTTGAGTAACTAGCTTGAATATGAAAAATGGGTGTGCTTAATCTTGAATTTTGGATGATTAAATGTTGTTTAAATGTTAAAGTTCATGTATTAAAAGTGTTACTAGCATCATTAGCTTCATTTTGATGTGTAGGTTGATTTAGAAAAGCTTCGTTTACAAAATTGATGAATTCTTGATTCTTGGTTAGGGTTTGATGAACTTTAAAATGGATTTTTGATACATTGAATGCTATTACATGTTGTTAGTAAGTGTTTAGTTACAATGTATGTTTAATTACCTTTGAAACGGCGTATCGTATGCGTAAATTGGATTCCCGAATCACCGTTTGCATTTTTGAGCTTGAAACGTTAAATAATGATCATTTATTGAGGTTTTCATTGTTGTTAATGATGGATTTGATTGATGAAATGTGTTTAGTTGTATTCCTCATTAAATTACCTTTCCAACGATATAAGATACGTATTTTGAATGTTTACGGTTCATAAGTTATGGTTGTTTGAAGTTGGATTCGTTTAAGTGTTCAAAACTGCCAGACTTGCTGAAAAGACCATCTGAGCGCCGCTCAAGGTCCTGGAGCACCGCTCCGGGCCCCAGCTTTCCAAAAATGCCCGTTTTCGTTTAATTCTAACTATGCTACGCACCCCCGATCAACATGGAACTTGGCCAACATGCTTATATATGAATAAAAACCCCAGAAAAATAGTTCGGGACCTGACCCGAAAGTGTTGACTTTTTCGTTGACTTTGACTGGGACCAAAAGTTGACTTTTATTCAAACATAACCAATACTTTGTTTAATCGTTATAACCTTTCGTTTACACTTATATCTTGCATGAAACTTGACAACGTGATTCACATGCTTTATAATCGAGTCGTAACGAGCCATAGGACTAATTGAACACATTTCGCCCGACCTTGTGTCGTAACCGGTTAATTGATACAACTTACTTGTTTAGGTCAAGGCTAAGCAACTTTCATGTACACGTTTACCTTGTGAAGTACTTTTATACTCGCGCACTCGAGGTGAGATCATAGTCCCACCTTTTCAACAACTTTTATTCTTTTAAATCGTGGGCTGAGAAACATATACTTTGTTATATCTTGTACTACTTACTTTTATTCTTTGAACACAAGTACGAAGAAACAAACATTTCACAGCGAGTTTGAACAAAAATCCTCAATTCAATTATCATTAGTTACACTTGCCGGGTGTAAGCGAGAACTTATGTTGTATGGCCATACGGGTTTGACAAACCCTCATTCGGACGGTTCGCTACCGTTGTGCGGATAAAATATATTTTCAAGAAACAGTGTATGTTCTAACACTATTGTGATGGGGTTCTATGGAAGGAAAGTTAATTCTTGATGAATGGGTGCTCGCGAACATACTTTTGGAATGCAAACGATTTGGATAATCAACGTTATGGAAAAAAAAATCTTGTAGTTCAAAAACAACGTTTACAAATACACCTATGATTTCACCAACGTTTTTCGTTGACAGTTTTCTATATGTTTCTCAGGTTCATACTTGGCTACTTGATACATGCTTCCGCACACTTTGATTACTTGCTTGAGGTCAAGCATATATACATACGCTAGTGATAGCACCTTTGGATTCAAACTTAAAGCATACATACTTACGCTATTTATAGCAACTGTGATTTTCAACTTATATTATGTCGCAAGTTATTTCATTTATACTTTATAACTTTTGTAAACTTAAACTTGTTGTCGAACCGTTTGGTAAAGTAAACTTTGTAAGTCTTGTACGTTTCAAATGAATGCGACATAATTTTGGTCAAACGCGTCTCATTTAGGGACTATGACGATGTAACGGGACCTAAGTTAACGGCGCCGGCAATGACGATTTTGCGGGGTCGTTACAGATGGTATCAGAGCGTTGGTTGTAGGGATCTAGGATGTGCATTTGTGTGTCTAACAGAGTCGTTAGGACGCATTAGTGAATCTAGACTACAACCGGATAGTTAATCATTGCATTCTGACTTGCATTTGCTATAAATAGCACTTACTTGACTACTTGTGCATTTATACTTGAATCATTCTTAGGCAAACTTTTTAATGGTACCAAACTTTCATCATACGAATCCGTATTCTACCCCTTTCTGGTAACACACGTAAATTCAAGATTCATACGCGTAAGGATGACGACGACTTCATTAGTCACCCCAGTTCGGGAACTCTGTATCCTCGGTTGTTATTCATCCCCATCCCGACTTACTATCCACAAGTGTTGTAAAGTTACCACCACTACTTTAGATGAGTATTGTCATCACTACTTATCACTACGGTTACGTACTACTCGTTATCATAATTCGTTAATCTTTTCATGCCTAAAGACGTTATTGTTTGACTTGAACCGTATTGACGTGAACAATCATTTATACACTTCCCTCGGGAAACGCTTCTTCAGAGTTGCACAAATTCTTTTGATTAAATGGAGTCACGTTAGTGATGTCGCTATACTTTGTTCATTTTAAATTTTCACTATTTCACGAACTTGAAATTATGGAGTGATATGGGAATGGAGGTATGAGTTGTGTGATGACCCGAAAATTTCTGACCAAATTTAAACTTAATCTTTGTATGATTAACATTTCCGACACGATAATCAAAGTCTGTAAAACTGAATCTCAAAATTTTTGAACTACTTTTATATATTTAAATACCCTTCGGTTGTTTTCGACGATTCGCGAACAATTATATATAAATAGATACATATATACTATAATTTGAAAAGGTAACAATGTATTAATTGTTTGAGACCGTACATTAAACTTATTGGTTTAAATATCTATTTGAATATATATGATAAGTTGGAATATTTATTATTAAAATTTATTTATAAATAACTTCCAATGTGTATTTAAAAACTGATTTATGTATATTAAAAAGATATATACATATATATAATTTCAAGTTATTTAGTAAACGATAGTAACATTCGTTTATTGATTCGATTGATATTTAGATAAGTTAACTAAAGCATTTAAGATGAACCAGTAAAACACTAATTTGCTACAGTATTTTCAAATTGCTACAGTACTCAAAATGCTACAGTGTTTTCGAAAATCACTACTTGCTACAGTGAAATTGACTTTACTACAGTGAATTGCTACAGTAACTTGCTACAGTGCACACTATTTTAAAATGTATTTTAACAAATAGCGAGACGATGATTTATAGATGTAAATGACCAAAACACTCAAATGTATAAGTTATAATTTGAGTGATATAATTTAGGGATAATTTAAGGCTATATTTTGACTAAGGTACGTGTCCCAAAATGTAATGTACAGGTTTTCTCAGCGTACGAAGGGACATTCGAAAAACCGGAACCGGGACATAAGTCGAGTGACGACGTACGACTTATCGAAACAAAAATTACAAATCAACTATGCACGAGAATAAAATATAATATATAATTAATTAATTTAAATTATATATTATATATATTATAAAAATATGTCGACGAGCTAGTTGCCAAAACATTGTGAGCTGGAAAAGTTTCCCATGCGATCGCATGGGAATTACACTGCCCAGCCATGCGATCGCATGGCAGTGGAAATCAGGCCAGGTCTATAAAGCTCGCAAGTTTTGTTCGAATATATTTACTTTTTTTTTCTCAAAATCTCTCTGTCTCTCAAATATATATATATATATATATATATTATTATTAAGATTAATATTATTATTATTAATCTTATTATTTTTATTAGTAATATTATTAGTATTATACATAAAATACTACGACGAGGTTATGTCCAAACGATTTCAAAACAAGTTTACGAGCAAGCTAGAGTTAAGGAAATTATGGGTTATTGCCAAGGAGGTTATGGGTAATGTTCGGGGGTATATTTGTGAATCAAACCTAGTGTTTATCATCTCCGTTACGTCTACGTACTTTTCTACAATATTAAATCTCAATATTGATACGTTGAGATCTATGGTTATTCGATACTCTGAGTTTCGATCACATTACGATGAACGACTTTATATGCTGATAAGGTGAGTTTTATATGATCTCTTTTACCCTTTACATTTTTAGGCTGAGAATACATGCAAATGCTTTATTAACTGATTTACAATATTTATATGCGTGAGTTTCATTTGCTCCCTTTTTAATTGCTTTTGCAATATATTTTTGGGCTGAGAATACATGCACTTTATTTTAAACGCAATGGATACAAGTACATACTAAATTCTACACTGAGTTTGAACCAAAAATCCCTTAGCTTTGGTAACTAGTAACTACCAGTTATAAGAACTGGTGGGCGCGAGTAGTAGTATATGGATCCATAGGGCTTGACATCCCCGTCTGTTCCAGGTATAGAAACCCTAGCTGAACTATAAAACAGACGTATGCTATTTGAGTTTAGTACACGTTGGTTTGCGTGTATTGTACATGTTGGTTGCATGTATGTTAAAACAGGGGTACTTATTATAACGTTAAAGTTTAGTTACCAGGGTGCTCAATCTTGTAGAATATTTTGATAAATGTTTCTGGATGAAACAACTGAAATCTTGTGATCCACCTTTATATACAAATTATACGTATAACATCCCGCGTTTTTCCGTTAAATTTATTTTAACACCGTCTTTTTTTTTAATGACATCTCTCGTCACCTATATTAGTACACTTCGTTAACTAGTGTTCTTGATAATCCCGTTACTCGATTACAACATCTCTCGTTAACTTGCGTTTTAAAAATATTCGATCGGTTAAATTCCGCACCCGCTTTGAAACTCGAGGGACCGGAGTTGCCAAATGGGCAAACTAGTTGACTAGGTCAACTAGTCAACCCATTTTTCCACCATTCATTCATTCCATCATCTCCCTCATCTCTTTTCTCTCCATCTCAAGAACACACACATAAACCCATTCCATTCATTCATCATCTAAATTCAATCTTGGAAGCTCACAACAAATCCGACTACATATTCTTGATCCTCTCATCATTCTCTACGATTTGATACTAACTACACCGAGTTTGGGTAACTTTCTAAAAACTCTAGATTTCTATAAATTCGTGTTTTTGACTTGAAATTGTGTTAGTTAGTGTCTATGGCTCGTGTCTAGCATGAATATATATTTTGTTTGCTCGATTTGTTGATTTGAGTAACTAGTTTGAACTTTTGAAGTGGGTTAGCTTAATCTTTGATTTTGGATGATTAAAAGTTGTTTAATTGTTAAAGTTCATGTTTTAATTGTGTTACTAGTATCATTAGCTACATTTTGATGTGTAGGTTGATTAAGAAAACTTCAAAAACCCGATTAAGGATTTTGTGATGTTTGACTAGGGTTTGATAGACTTTGAAATGAACTTTTGATGCGTTGAATGCTTGTTAATGTTGTTAGTAAGTGTTTAGATGCAATGTATGCTTAATTACCTTCGAAACGGCATATCGTATGTGTAAATTGGATTCCCGAATCATAAAATACGTTTTACGAACTTGAAACTTTGAAAATAAACCTTTCTTGATCAATTGACGAGTTTTCGGTTATTGTAAATGATGTTTTTGCTTGATGAAAAGTGGTTAGTTGTATTCCTTGTCAAAATACCTTTCCAACGATATAAGATACTTGTTTTGGATGTTTACGGTTTAGGATTTATGGGTATTTGAAGTTGGATTCGTGCTTGAGTGTGAAAACTGCCAGAATTTCTCTGCACAGGTAATGGCGCGGCGCGCCATACACCCGCGCGGCGCGCCAAAGTGGGCTGTCCAATTTTGTCAATTTTCGAATAATGTTTGCTATGCTACGCACCCTCGATTCACATGAGACTTGTTCTAACATGCTTATACATGAATAAAAACCTCAGAAAAATAGTTCGGGACCGAACCCGAACGTGTTGACTTTTTCGTTGACTTTGACCAAGTTTGACTTTTAGTCAAACTTAACTAAACACTTATGCAATCGTTCTAGTCTTTCTTTTATACTTGATTCTTGCATGAAACTTGACAACGTGATTCACATGCTATACTTTTCGAGTCGTAACGAGCCATAGGACTAATTGAACACATTTCACCCGACCTTGTGTCGTAACCGGTTAATTGATACAACTTATTTGTTTAGGTCAAGGCTAAACAACTATCATGCACACGTTTACTTTGTGAAGTACTTTTATACTCGTGCACTCGAGGTGAGATCATAGTCCCACCTTTTCAACAACTTTTTATACTTTTAAATTGTGGGCTGAGAAACATATACTTTGTTACATTTTGTACTACTTACTTTTATACTTTGAACACAAGTACAAGGAAAACAAACATTCCACAGCGAGTTAGAACAAAAATCCTCAATTCGATTATCATTAGTTACACTTGCAGGGTGTAAGCGAGAACTTATATTGTGTGGCCATACGGGTTTGACAAACCCTCATTACGGACGGTTCGCTACCGTCTACGGATGAAATATATTTTCGAGAAACAGTGTATGTTCTAACACTATTGTGATGGGGTTCTAAGGAGGAAACGTTAAGTCTTGATAATTGGGTGCTCGCGAACAATACTTTTGGAATGCAAACGATTTTGATAATCAACTATGGGAATACTAAATCTTGTGGTTCAAAAACAACGTTTATTACAAACACCTATGATTTCACCAACGTTTTTCGTTGACAGTTTTCTATATGTTTCTCAGGTTCATACTCGGCTACTTGATACATGCTTCCGCACACTTTGATTTCTTGCTTGAGGTCAAGCATACATGCATACGCTAGTGATAGCACTTTTGGATTAAACCTTAAAGCATACATACTTACGCTATTTATAGCAACTGTGATTTTCAACCTATATTATGTCGCAAGTTATTTCATTTATACTTTACAATTTTTGTAATCTTAAACTTGTTGTCGAATTGTTTGTAAACTAAACTTTGCAAGTCTTGTACGTTTCAAATGAATGCGACATAATTTTGGTCAAACGAGTCTCATATAGGGACTATGACCACGCAACGGGACCTAAGTAGTCGGCGCCGTCAATGACGATTTGGTCGGGTCGCTACAGATGGTATCAGAGCGTTGGTTGTAGGGAACTAGGATATGCATTAGTGTGCCTGACAGAGTCGTTAGGACGCATTAGTGAGTCTAGACTACAACCGGATAGTTAACCATTGCATTCTGACATACATTTGCTATAGATAGCACTTACTTGACTACTTGTGCATTATACTTGAATCATTCTTAGGCAAACTTTTTAATGGTACCCAACCTTCATCATACGAACCCGTATTCCGCCACTTTTTGGTAACACACGTGAATTCAAGGTTTATACGCGTACGGATGACCACGACTTCGTTAGTCACTCTAGTTCGGGAATTTTGACTCCTTGGTTGTTATCCACCCCGTCTCAGCTTACTATCCACAAGTGTTGTAAAGTTACCACCACCACTCTAGATGAGTATCGTCATCACTATTTATCACTACGGTTGCGTACTACTCGTTATCATGACTCGTTACTCTTTTCATACCTAAATACATTTTTGTCTGACTCGAACCGCATTGACGTGAACAATCATTTATACACTTCCCTCGGGGAACGCTTCCTTAGAGTTGCAGAAATTCTTTCGATTTAATACGAGTCACGTTTGAGACGTCGTTACATTTTGTTCATTTTAGGCCTTCACGATGACACGAACTTGAATCTATGGAGTGATGTGGAAATGGAGGTATGAGTTAGCGTAATATAACGACACTCGATCAACGTGGTTATATTACGGTAAGACATACCAAAGTTCTAATGACTCGTGATGGTGATTGGACTCGATCAACCTAATCACTACCATGTGCCATGTACATGACTTCATCTATTCATGTTTGGACATCTGAAAACTCTGAAAGTACTGACAACAACCATACCGGGGACACACCTTCGAATGTTGTCGAACCATATTTATGCTTCTGAATGAATGACGAATTCTTTCAACTTCAAACATACGTTATACATGAACACTATCTCGTCCTCGCACAGTTTTATCAACGAACTACAATATACCTGTTATGCTCACACCGAGGTGGAAACTTCTCTCGTATTACACTCGTACTTCCGTATAAGGAAATCTTTGATTCTAAATTTTCAATGGAGAGATAGACTCTTCACGTTATACTAGTACTCGCCTCGAGGGTGAATAGCCCCGACGAACGTTTTCAGAAACCGATGAGAACTTGCTCCGACAAACGTTTTTGGAAACAGATAAATCTTCCGCGACGCGAATTTTTCTTGAGAAACTTGTCCTAACAAACTTGTTCAAATATACCTTACGGAATGTACTTTGTTTCGGATCGAGATCCTCGTTTCACTTCTAGATTTCGGAGTGCCTTACAAAAAGCCTCGGGACCACGTTTAGACATGAGTACCGCGTACCATCCAAAACCCGACGGACCGAACAAACATACGATTCAAACCTTGGAAACCGTAATATGAATTTGTGTTACCAACTTCAAACCACTTGAGAAAAGTCTTGCCTTTAACCAGAATCTCTTACCACGATAGTTATCATTCGATTCTTAACGTCACACCTTTTGAAACCACATGTGACCGGAAACGTCATTCTCTTTTGTCGAACAAAGTAAACGATGATCAATTCACCGGGGCAGAGCTTATTCATGAGCAACTGAGAAAATTTATTCATATTCAAGAAAGACCCAACGCGACTCGTAATCACCAGGAGCTATGCCGATGTTACACGTAAACCTTTCGAATTCCATGGGGAAACCGCGTCACGTTAAAAGTCGCACTTTGAGGAGGTGTAATCCGTTTCGGGAAACATAGAAAGCTAAATCCACGATATACTAATCCTTTTTGAAACCATGGAGCGTATTGTACCCGTTGCTTATCGTTTCGAACTTCCGACTCAAACAAATTCCGTTCATCCTACATAGAACCTGAAGACGTAACTTGCTATCCCCTTCGATGAGCTTGCTATCGATGGTACACTCCACTTCCTAGGAGAACCGGTTGAAATTATGAATCGTGAACCCAAACTCTAAGACGACGTTAAACCCCGACCGTCAAAGTTCATTGAAATATCCTAGAACGTACTTCTCCCTCATTCGTAGAATTGGCAACACAAGATCTCGAGGAAGATTCAACAACTACTACTTCCAACTAAATTTCGGGACGAAATTTCTTTTGAGGTGTGGATAATATAACATCCCGCGTTTTTCCGTTAAATTTATTTTAACACCGTCTTTTTTTTTAATGACATCTCTCGTCACCTATATTTGTACACTTCGTTAACTAGTATTCTTGATAATCCCGTTACTCGATTACAACATCTCTCGTTAACTTGCGTTTTAAAAATATTCGATCGGTTAAATTCCGCACCCGCTTTGAAACTCGAGGGACCGGAGTTGCCAAATGGGCAAACTAGTTGACTAGGTCAACTAGTCAACCCATTTTTCCACCATTCATTCATTCCATCATCTCCCTCATCTCTTTTCTCTCCATCTCAAGAACACACACATAAACCCATTCCATTCATTCATCATCTAAATTCAATCTTGGAAGCTCACAACAAATCCGACTACATATTCTTGATCCTCTCATCATTCTCTACGATTTGATACTAACTACACCGAGTTTGGGTAACTTTCTAAAAACTCTAGATTTCTATAAATTCGTGTTTTTGACTTGAAATTGTGTTAGTTAGTGTCTATGGCTCGTGTCTAGCATGAATATATGTTTTGTTTGCTCGATTTGTTGATTTGAGTAACTAGTTTGAACTTTTGAAGTGGGTTAGCTTAATCTTTGATTTTGGATGATTAAAAGTTGTTTAATTGTTAAAGTTCATGTTTTAATTGTGTTACTAGTATCATTAGCTACATTTTGATGTGTAGGTTGATTAAGAAAACTTCAAAAACCCGATTAAGGATTTTGTGATGTTTGACTAGGGTTTGATAGACTTTGAAATGAACTTTTGATGCGTTGAATACTTGTTAATGTTGTTAGTAAGTGTTTAGATGCAATGTATGCTTAATTACCTTCGAAACGGCATATCGTATGTGTAAATTGGATTCCCGAATCATAAAATACGTTTTACGAACTTGAAACTTTGAAAATAAACCTTTCTTGATCAATTGACGAGTTTTCGGTTATTGTAAATGATGTTTTTGCTTGATGAAAAGTGGTTAGTTGTATTCCTTGTCAAAATACCTTTCCAACGATATAAGATACTTGTTTTGGATGTTTACGGTTTAGGATGTATGGGTATTTGAAGTTGGATTCGTGCTTGAGTGTGAAAACTGCCAGAATTTCTCTGCACAGGTAATGGCGCGGCGCGCCATACACCCGCGCGGCGCGCCAAAGTGGGCTGTCCAATTTTGTCAATATTCGAATAATGTTTGCTATGCTACGCACCCCCGATTCACATGAGACTTGTTCTAACATGCTTATACATGAATAAAAACCTCAGAAAAATAGTTCGGGACCGAACCCGAACGTGTTGACTTTTTCGTTGACTTTGACCAAGTTTGACTTTTAGTCAAACTTAACTAAACACTTATGCAATCGTTCTAGTCTTTCTTTTATACTTGATTCTTGCATGAAACTTGACAACGTGATTCACATGCTATACTTTTCGAGTCGTAACGAGCCATAGGACTAATTGAACACATTTCACCCGACCTTGTGTCGTAACCGGTTAATTGATACAACTTATTTGTTTAGGTCAAGGCTAAATAACTATCATGCACACGTTTACTTTGTGAAGTACTTTTATACTCGTGCACTCGAGGTGAGATCATAGTCCCACCTTTTCAACAACTTTTTATACTTTTAAATTGTGGGCTGAGAAACATATACTTTGTTACATTTTGTACTACTTACTTTTATACTTTGAACACAAGTACAAGGAAAACAAACATTCCACAGCGAGTTAGAACAAAAATCCTCAATTCGATTATCATTAGTTACACTTGCAGGGTGTAAGCGAGAACTTATATTGTGTGGCCATACGGGTTTGACAAACCCTCATTACGGACGGTTCGCTACCGTCTACGGATGAAATATATTTTCGAGAAACAGTGTATGTTCTAACACTATTGTGATGGGGTTCTAAGGAGGAAACGTTAAGTCTTGATAATTGGGTGCTCGCGAACAATACTTTTGGAATGCAAACGATTTTGATAATCAACTATGGGAATACTAAATCTTGTGGTTCAAAAACAACGTTTATTACAAACACCTATGATTTCACCAACGTTTTTCGTTGACAGTTTTCTATATGTTTCTCAGGTTCATACTCGGCTACTTGATACATGCTTCCGCACACTTTGATTTCTTGCTTGAGGTCAAGCATACATGCATACGCTAGTGATAGCACTTTTGGATTAAACCTTAAAGCATACATACTTACGCTATTTATAGCAACTGTGATTTTCAACCTATATTATGTCGCAAGTTATTTCATTTATACTTTACAATTTTTGTAATCTTAAACTTGTTGTCGAATTGTTTGTAAACTAAACTTTGCAAGTCTTGTACGTTTCAAATGAATGCGACATAATTTTGGTCAAACGAGTCTCATATAGGGACTATGACCACGCAACGGGACCTAAGTAGTCGGCGCCGTCAATGACGATTTGGTCGGGTCGCTACAGATGGTATCAGAGCGTTGGTTGTAGGGAACTAGGATATGCATTAGTGTGCCTGACAGAGTCGTTAGGACGCATTAGTGAGTCTAGACTACAACCGGATAGTTAACCATTGCATTCTGACATACATTTGCTATAGATAGCACTTACTTGACTACTTGTGCATTATACTTGAATCATTCTTAGGCAAACTTTTTAATGGTACCCAACCTTCATCATACGAACCCGTATTCCGCCACTTTTTGGTAACACACGTGAATTCAAGGTTTATACGCGTACGGATGACCACGACTTCGTTAGTCACTCTAGTTCGGGAATTCTGACTCCTTGGTTGTTATCCACCCCGTCTCAGCTTACTATCCACAAGTGTTGTAAAGTTACCACCACCACTCTAGATGAGTATCGTCATCACTATTTATCACTACGGTTGCGTACTACTCGTTATCATGACTCGTTACTCTTTTCATACCTAAATACATTTTTGTCTGACTCGAACCGCATTGACGTGAACAATCATTTAAAAAAATATGAGTGTTTTCGGCCTATAAGCATAATCACGATCCCAAACTAGAACCCATTTCACAAGCTCACTAATCAATTCTTAGTTTAAGGCCCGGTTAGATTTGAAGCCCACTTAGTAAGTTAGTTGGCCTACTGGCCCAAATTGCATCACATGCCAAGAGTATCTTCGATCCAACATCTTTTTTTTTTTAAATTCGACCGATAACTAAGTAGAAGATATCACAAATTGCATATATTGGGATTGTTTGTCGTCCACTAACTAGCAACTTATTCCACATGTCCCATCATAATCGGTGGAAAATCATGTAACATGATTATACAGGCCAAGTCAAACCGACTTCATTCTTGATCAATTTAACGCTTTTAAGGTTGACTGTTTGGTGTTTAAAACAGAAATGGACAACTGCAGATGTAGCACAGTAGTTGTAACCATGGTGTTGGTTTAGAGGTGATGGCGGTTGTGTGATAGAAACAAAGGTGGTGGTGATGGTAGTTCTTTGGTTATGAATAGAAGAGAGATAAGGAAGAGAGGGAGAGATAAGGTGGTAATCGGCTGTATATAGAAATAGGGACCAGCGACAGTAGTTTGATCGAAGCAAATGAAAGTTGCTTTGTGTCTCAGTTGTAACACAAAGATAGTTTTATATCACAGTGACTAGATGTTTATATATATATATATATATATATATATATATATATATATATATATAGGTTTCATATCCATATATATATTATAAGGATATGTGTGAAAAGGATAAAAAGGAAAACAGTGAGTTGATGAAAAGAAAACAAATAGAAGCTAGATGGATTTGATTGCTAAAGTAATATATATATATATATATATATATATATATATATATATATATATATATATATATATATATATATATATATGTATATGTATGTATATGTATGTATATGTAGTCGTGTAGATATTGAGAGAGGGTGATTGTGTAGCCTGGGTTCACGAAAAATAAAGAAACAAGGTAGGTGGTGAAGTGGTGTTGGATCGTAAGAAAAGACAATAACAGCAGGTCTTGTACTCGATGGTAATAGCAGTTGTAATTGATCATTGTTGCATGGTCTTGATTAAGATAGAACCATATGGCAGTAAGCATAAGACAGTGACTGGTTTGATTTAGTTGTGGTTTTGGGTTGTCATTCGAAGGTAGTAACAAGTGGGTTTTTATTTGGTTGATTAGCAGAATAAAATAGAAACACTTACTGTTTGTTCGGGTTGGTTTGTTGATCGGAACAGCGGTTGATAACAAATGTTAAAGGTGGTGTTATAAATTTGATCGAACTAGAAGACCGTAAGTTTTAATGGTGGTTGTAGAACCATGGTGGTAAAGGTTATAGTGGTATGTGGGTATATGTGTAGTTCAACCAAAAAGCAAGAAAAAAAAATATCAGTTGTTGATGATGAAAGTAGAAGATAGTGTTAAGGTTGTGCTCACGAAAAAGAAGTAATAGGAATGGTTTAGTGTAAGTGTGTGTTTACTCCTATGCATAAGTTTATGTATAGACATAAGGGAAAGAATTTAAAAGGTTCCCACTTATTCAAAAAGTAATCAAATAAATCACTCGTGAAGTTTACTTGTTTGCATACTACCGACAGTTTTCACGGACTGCTAAATCGTACTCCGTTGTTAAATCAGTGGCGGATAAAAATGTTCAGAAAAATCCCATATTTTTAAATTAACTATATTTATTTATTTTGGTCATTATGGTATAAAATTCGATCATTAATTTATTAAATAAAAATTACATCAACCGCCCCTCTCATTTGTGGGTGAAATATAAAAAGTGTTAAAACTTAACAAATAGTTCCTAAATACATTTTTAATAAGCCTAAAATTTATAGAACTTATTTTCGTATCACCGTTTATTTTAAAATTACATAAGTTTGAATTTAACTTGCTTAATATCAATCAAAACATCAAACGAGTATTACAATCATTTAATATTTATTTTTAATATACTTTATTTATATATAGAGATATATTTTAAATAATAATTATTATAATATCCTATTTTTTATTTTATTAATTTTTAATAACAACAACATATAATACTTCAAATTATATTTCGAATTGTTATCTATGTATACATACACACATATCTATTTACAATTAATTGCTCGTGAATCGTCGAGATAGTTGTAGTGACCCGAACTTTTCTATGTTTATATATATATTAAAAGAAATTGTTATTTACATGATTAAGTGTTTCCAACATGATAAGCAATCAAACTTGTTAAGACTTGATTAATTGAAATAGGTTTCATATAGATAATTGACCACCCAAGTTGACCGGTGATTCACGAACGTTAAAACTTGTAAAAACTATATGATGACATATATATGGTTATATATATAGTTAACATTAGATTATGATAAGTAAACATATCATTAAGTATATTAACAATGAACTTCATTTGTAAAAACAAGACTACTAACTTAATGATTTTGAAACGAGACATATATGTAACAATTATCGTTGTAACGACATTTAATGTATATATATATATATATATATATATATATATATATATATATATATATA
This sequence comes from Rutidosis leptorrhynchoides, assembly GCF_046630445.1. Classification (NCBI taxonomy): domain Eukaryota; kingdom Viridiplantae; phylum Streptophyta; class Magnoliopsida; order Asterales; family Asteraceae; genus Rutidosis; species Rutidosis leptorrhynchoides. The sequence continues at coordinate 107,909,607 of NC_092340.1, read as the reverse complement.
TATATCATATTAAGAGATATTCGTACATCATAATATCATGATAATATAATAATTTAAAATCTCATTTGATATTATAAATATTGGGTTAACAACATTTAACAAGATCGTTAACCTAAAGGTTTCAAAACAACACTTACATGTAACGACTAACGATGACTTAACGACTCAGTTAAAATGTATATACATGTAGTGTTTTAATATGTATTCACACACTTTTGAAAGACTTCAATACACTTATCAAAATACTTCTACTTAACAAAAATGCTTACAATTACATCCTCGTTCAGTTTCATCAACAAATCTACTCGTATGCACCCGTATTCGTACTCGTACAATACAAAGCTTTTAGATGTATGTACTATTGGTATATACACTCTAATGATCAGCTCTAAGCAGCCCATGTGAGTCACCTAGAACATGTGGGAACCATCATTTGGCAACTAGCATGAAATATCTCATAAAATTACAAAAATATGAGTAATCATTCATGACTTATTTAGATGAAAACAAAATTACATATCCTTTATATCTAATCCATACACCAACGACCAAAAACACCTACAAACACTTTCATTCTTCAATTTTCTTCATCTAATTGATCTCTCTCAAGTTCTATCTTCAAGTTCTAAGTGTTCTTCATAAATTCCAAAAGTTCTAGTTTCATAAAATCAAGAATACTTCCAAGATTGCAAGTTTACTTCCAAGTTTTCTAAATCCATTCCAAGTAATCATCCAAGATCAAGAAACCTTTGTTACTTATAGTAGGTTATCTTTCTAATACAAGGTAATAATCATATTCAAACTTTAATTCAATTTCTATAACTATAACAATCTTATTTCGAGTAGAAATCTTACTTGAAATTGTTTTCATGTCATGATTCTGCTTCAAAAACTTTCAAGCCATCCAAGGATCCTTTGAAGCTAGATCTATTTTTCTCATTTCCAGTAGGTTTATCCAAGGAACTTGAGGTAGTAATGATGTTCATAACATCATTCGATTCATACATATAAAGCTATCTTATTCGAAGGTTTAAACTTGTAATCACTATAGCATAGTTTAGTTAATTCTAAACTTGTTCGCAAATAAAAGTTAATCCTTCTAACTTGACTTTTAAAATCAACTAAACACATGTTCTATATCTATATGATATGCTAACTTAATGATTTAAAACCTGGAAACACGAAAAACACCGTAAAACCGGATTTACGCCGTCGTAGTAACACCGCGGGCTGTTTTGGGTTAGTTAATTAAAAACTATGATAAACTTTGATTTAAAAGTTGTTATTCTGGGAAAATGATTTTTATTATGAACATGAAACTATATCCAAAAATTATGGTTAAACTCAAAGTGGAAGTATGTTTTCTAAAATGGTCATCTAGACGTCGTTCTTTCGACTGAAATGACTACCTTTACAAAAACGACTTGTAACTTATTTTTCCGAATATAAACCTATACTTTTTCTGTTTATATTCATAAAATAGAGTTCAATATGAAACCATAGCAATTTGATTCACTCAAAACGGATTTAAAATGAAGAAGTTATGGGTAAAACAAGATTGGATAATTTTTCTCATTTTAGCTACGTGAAAATTGGTAACAAATCTATTCCAACCATAACTTAATCAACTTGTATTATATATTATGTAATCTTGAGATACCATATAAACGTATACAATGTTTCAACCTATCATGTCGACACATCTATATATATTTCTGAACAACCATAGACACTCTATATGTGAATGTTGGAGTTAGCTATACAGGGTTGAGGTTGATTCCAAAATATATATAGTTTGAGTTGTGATCAATACTGAGATACGTATACACTGGGTCATGGATTGATTCAAGATAATATTTATCGATTTATTTCTGTACATCTAACTGTGGACAACTAGTTGTAGGTTACTAACGAGGACAGCTGACTTAATAAACTTAAAACATCAAAATATATTAAAAGTGTTGTAAATATATTTTGAACATACTTTGATATATATGTATATATTGTTATAGGTTCGTGAATCAACCAGTGGCCAAATCTTACTTCCCGACGAAGTAAAAATCTGTGAAAGTGAGTTATAGTCCCACTTTTAAAATCTAATATTTTTGGGATGAGAATACATGCAGGTTTTATAAATGATTTACAAAATAGACACAAGTACGTGAAACTACATTCTATGGTTGAATTATCGAAATCGAATATGCCGCTTTTTATTAGGTCTGGTAATCTAAGAATTAGGGAACAGACACCCTAATTGACGCGAATCCTAAAGATAGATCTATTGGGCCTAACAAACCCCATCCAAAGTACCGGATGCTTTAGTACTTCGAAATTTATATCATATCCGAAGGGTGTCCCGGAATGATGGGGATATTCTTATATATGCATCTTGTTAATGTCGGTTACCAAGTGTTCACCATATGAATGATTTTTATCTCTATGTATGGGATGTGTATTGAAATATGAAATCTTGTGGTCTATTGTTACGATTTGATATATATAGGTTAAACCTATAACTCACCAACATTTTTGTTGACGTTTAAAGCATGTTTATTCTCTGGTGAATACTAAGAGCTTCCGCTGTTGCATACTAAAATAAGGACAAGATTTGGAGTCCATGTTTGTATGATATTGTGTAAAAACTGCATTCAAGAAACTGATTTCGATGTAACATATTTGTATTGTAAACCATTATGTAATGGTCGTGTGTAGACAGGATATTTTAGATTATCATTATTTGATAATCTACGTAAAGCTTTTTAAACCTTTATTTATGAAATAAAGGTTATGGTTTGTTTTAAAAATGAATGCAGTCTTTGAAAAAAACGTCTCATATAGAGGTCAAAACCTCGCAACGAAATCAATTAATATGGAATGTTTTTAATCAATAAGAACGGGACATTTCGGTTGGTATCCGAGCGTTGGTCTTAGAGAACTAGAAAATTTACATTAGTGTGTCTTATCGAGTTTGTTAGGATGCATTAGTAAGTCTGGACTTCGACCGTGTTTTCTTTAAAAATGATTGCTTAACATTTTTATTGGAAACTATATATTATTAACATGTATATATTATGTGATATATTAATCTCTTAACATGTTTGATATTGTGTGATAGATGTCTACCTCTAGCACAAATCCCATTGACTCACCTAATAATAATGAAGAGTCGAATATATATTGGACTGATTCACAAGTTCCCGAAGAGGAACCGGAAGAAGAATCAGAACCGGAAGAAGAATCAGAACCGGAAGAGGAGAAACCGGAGGAGGAAATAGAACCGGTGGGGGAAATAATAAAACGGTTAAGTAAAAGAAAATCCTCAACCAACCGACCAAGGTTAATTATGGTCAATGGTGTTTCCGCCAAGGAAGCAAAATATTGGGAGGATTACCAATTCTCCGATGAATCGGATTCCGACGAGAATTCCGATGATCTTATAGAAATTACCCCAACTGAATTTAAAAAGGCAAAAGAAAATAATAAGGGAAAGGGCTTAAAAATAGAGAAATCTAATTCCAACCCCGATGAACTTTATATGTATCGTCAACCCCCGAAGTCCTTAAGTTGTAACAATGACCCGGGAACCTCTAAACCACCAGGTTTTTCTAAACCGTTGTGGAAAACGACAGCTAGTATTAGGGGAACATCATATATCCCTAGAAACTTGGCAAAACGAACCAAAACCGAAGAAGAAAAAACGAGCGAGTCGAAATAAGATAGTTGTATTCGTGTGATGTAATATATGTAATATAGTGTGCTTATGCTTTATGATATATGTAAAAATTGCTTGTATTAATAAGTATTTTTTTATGAATCTAACTCTTGTCTATTTTACAGTATAAAAACACAAAATAGATAGACAACCCAATATTTTAAGAGACCTACCCAGAGACATGATTGATGAAATCTTGTCTAGAGTCGGTCAGAATTCCTCGGCACAACTATTTAAGGCGAGATCAGTTTGTAAGGCATTCGAAGAACGTTCCAAGAATTCCTTGGTTTATAAAAGGCTTTCGTTCGAAAGATGGGGGATATCACATTGGGAAATCCATAAGTTACGATGTGTTTACTTTGACGCATATATTGCGGGGAACCCAAATGCTATTTTACGCAACGGGTTAAGAAATTATTTTGACTCAATATATCCGAATATAGGACTTCGTGATTTAGAAAAAGCGGCTAACATGAAACATAAAGAAGCATGTTATGCTTACGGCTTAGTAATGTTAGCTTCTCACCAAAGTGAGAACAAGAACATCGGGCTACAACTATTAAACAAAACGTTCCCACAAGTGACGGAGTCGGTAATTGGGGTAAGAAATGAGGTTTTTAGATTGTTAAGGGACTGTTGGATATTACGTAACCCTCGTCCCTTTGACGACGTTACAACACGCTGTCTTATCAACGGCCATAACGGTTATGTTCCACAAGACCAAGGATGGGAAGTAGTCCTAGTAAAACCAGAATGCATGACTTGTTTCTGGACGTATGAATTACGTGTCTTTATTGCCTTTGCTGAACGACTTGTGTACTAGCTAGAATTATCTTCACAACTATCTTGTATCAAAGTTATTGTGTGCTATATTTCATGCTTTATATAAAATAAGCGGTATTGTAAGTTTGTAAAATATTGTATAAAAGTTTGAACGCGAAATATTATTATAATCAGTTTTTCATATAGAATTGTAGTAGTTGAATTGTATATTAGCTACTAAGTATGAACTTAACGGGTAGGTACTACCCGAATTTAAACTTATAAAACGCTAATATGAAGAAAAAGCTTTTATAAGTGAGTTCATATTATGCTACGAAATACTATTAACTACTCTTAATATTCTGTATGATTAACTTGTTCCATTTGACTATTTTAAAGGAAATGGCACCGACTACTCGACACACCGTGAATATGAATGAAGAGGAATTTCGTGCCTTTTTTGCTTCAAACATAGCCGCAGTACAGGCCGCGCTACATACCAACAATAACCTTGGATCTAGCAGTACAGGAAATCGTGTAGGATGAACCTACAAAGAATTCACTGCCTGCAAACCTTTGGAATTTGATGGAATCGAAGGACCGATCGGATTGAAACGGTGGACCGAGAAGGTCGAATCGGTGTTTGCCATAAGTAAGTGTACTGAAGAGGACAAAGTGAAGTACGCTACGCATACCTTCACAGGTTCTGCGTTAACATGGTGGAATACCTATCTAGAGCAAGTGGGACAAGACGATGCGTACGCACTACCGTGGTCAGCATTCAAGCACTTGATGAACGAGAAGTACCGTCCCAGAACTGAGGTCAATAAGCTCAAGACAGAACTTAGAGGGTTACGAACCCAAGGATTTGATATTACCACGTACGAAAGACGATTCACAGAATTGTGCCTATTGTGTCCGGGAGCATTCGAAGATGAGGAAGAGAAGATCGACGCGTTTGTGAAAGGATTACCGGAAAGAATCCAAGAAGATATAAGTTCACACGAGCCCGCCTCCATACAACAGGCATGTAGAATGGCTCACAAACTAGTGAACCAGATTGAAGAAAGAATTAAAGAACAGACTGCTGAAGAGGCCAATGTGAAGCAAGTCAAAAGAAAGTGGGAGGAAAACGGTGATAAGAATCACCAATACAACAACAACAGCAATTACAACAATAATTGCAACAACTATCCTAACAATCGCAACATCAATCGCAACTACAACAAACGGCCCAACAACAACAACAACAACAAAAACAACAACAACAGCAACTACAACAATCATCTTAACAACAATAATAACCGTAACAACAACAACAATCAGAAGCAGCTATGCCAAAGGTGTGAAAAGTATCACTCGGGGTTCTGCACCAAATTTTGCAACAAGTGTAAAAGAAATGGTCATAGCGCGGCGAAATGTGAGGTCTACGGACCAGGGGTTAACAGAACGAAAGGAACAAATGGTGTCGGAACGAGTAATGGAAAACCGGGCCACATTATTAGAAATTTCCCGAACCAGGAGAATACGAATGGACAAGGCCGCGGAAGAGTTTTCAATATTAATGCGGCAGAGGCACAGGAAGACCCGGAGCTTGTTACGGGTACGTTTCTTATTGACAATAAATCTGCTTACGTTTTATTTGATTCAGGTGCGGATAGAAGCTATATGAGTAGAGATTTTTGTGCTAAATTAAGTTGTCCATTGACGCCTTTGGATAGTAAATTTTTACTCGAATTAGAAAATGGTAAATTAATTTCAGCAGATAATATATGTCGGAATCGAGAAATTAAACTGGTTAGCGAAACATTTAAGATTGACTTGATACCAGTAGAGTTAGGGAGTTTTGATGTGATAATCGGTATGGACTGGTTGAAAAAAGTGAAAGCAGAGATCGTTTGTTACAAAAATGCAATTCGCATTATACGAGAAAAAGGAAAACCCTTAATGGTGTACGGAGAAAAGGACAACACGAAGCTACATCTTATTAGTAATTTGAAGGCACAAAAACTAATAAGAAAAGGTTGCTATGCTGTTCTAGCACACGTCGAGAAAGTACAAACTGAAGAAAAGAGCATCAATGATGTTTCCGTCGCAAAAGAATTTCCCGATGTATTTTCGAAAGAATTACCGGGATTACCCCCACATCGATCCGTTGAATTTCAAATAGATCTTGTACCAGGAGCTGCACCAATAGCTCGTGCTCCTTACAGACTCGTACCCAGCGAGATGAAAGAACTGCAAAGCCAATTACAAGAACTTTTAGAGCGTGGTTTCATTCGACCAAGCACATCACCGTGGGGAGCTCCTGTTTTGTTTGTCAAGAAGAAAGATGGTACATTCAGGTTGTGTATCGACTACCGAGAGTTGAACAAACTTACCATCAAGAACCGCTACCCACTACTGAGAATCGACGACTTATTTGATCAACTACAAGGCTCGTCTGTTTATTCAAAGATTGACTTACGTTCCGGGTATCATCAAATGCGGGTGAAAGAAGATGATATTCCAAAGACTGCTTTCAGAACACGTTACGGTCATTACGAGTTTATGGTCATGCCGTTTGGTTTAACTAATGCACCAGCTATGTTCATGGACCTTATGAACCGAGTGTGTGGACCATACCATGACAAGTTTGTCATTATTTTCATTGATGACATACTTATTTACTCAAAGAATGACCAAGAACACGGTGAACATTTGAGAAAGGTGTTAGAAGTATTGAGGAAGGAAGAATTGTACGCTAAATTTTCAAAATGTGCATTTTGGTTGGAAGAAGTTCAATTCCTCGGTCACATAATGAACAAAGAAGGTATTAAGGTGGATCCAGCAAAGATAGAAACTGTTGAAAAGTGGGAAACTCCGAAAACTCCGAAACACATACGCCAATTTTTAGGACTAGCTGGTTACTACAGAAGGTTCATCCAAGACTTTTCCAGAATAGCAAAACCCTTGACTGCATTAATGCATAAAGGGAAGAAATTTGAATGGAAGGATGAACAAGAGAAAGCGTTCCAGTTATTGAAGAAAAAGCTAACTACGACACCTATATTGTCATTGCCTGAAGGGAATGATGATTTTGTGATTTATTGTGACGCATCAAAGCAAGGTCTCGGTTGTGTATTAATGCAACGAACAAAGGTGATTGCTTATGCATCTAGACAATTGAAGATTCACGAACAAAATTATACGACGCATGATTTGGAATTAGGCGCGGTTGTTTTTGCATTAAAGACTTGGAGGCACTACTTATATGGGGTCAAAAGTATTATATATACCGACCACAAAAGTCTTCAACACATATTTAATCAGAAACAATTGAATATGAGGCAGCGTAGGTGGATTGAATTGTTGAATGATTACGACTTTGAGATTCGTTACCACCCGGGGAAGGCAAATGTGGTAGCCGAGTCCTTGAGCAGGAAGGACAGAGAAGCCATTCGAGTAAAATCTATGAATATAATGATTCACAATAACCTTACTACTCAAATAAAGGAGGCGCAACAAAGAGCTTTAAAAGAGGGAAATTTAAAGGATGAAATACCCAAAGGATCGGAGAAGCATCTTAATATTCGAGAAGACGGAACCCGATATAGGGCTGAAAGGATTTGGGTACCAAAATTTGGAGATATGAGAGAAATGGTACTTAGAGAAGCTCATAAAACCAGATACTCAATAGATCCTGGAACGGGGAAGATGTACAAGGATCTCAAGAAACATTTTTGGTGGCCGGGTATGAAAGCCGATGTTGCTAAATACGTAGGAGAATGTTTGACGTGTTCTAAGGTCAAAGCTGAGCATCAGAAACCATCAGGTCTACTTCAACAACCCGAAATCCCGGAATGGAAATGGGAAAACATTACCATGGATTTCATCACTAAATTGCCAAGGACTGCAAGTGGTTTTGATACTATTTGGGTAATAGTTGATCGTCTCACCAAATCAGCACACTTCCTGCCAATAAGAGAAGATGACAAGATGGAGAAGTTAGCACGACTGTATTTGAAGGAAGTCGTCTCCAGACATGGAATACCAATCTCTATTATCTCTGATAGGGATGGCAGATATATTTCAAGATTCTGGCAGACATTACAGCAAGCATTAGGAACTCGTCTAGACATGAGTACTGCCTATCATCCACAAACTGATGGGCAGAGCGAAAGGACGATACAAACGCTTGAAGACATGCTACGAGCATGTGTTATTGATTTCGGAAACAGTTGGGATCGACATCTACCGTTAGCAGAATTTTCCTACAACAACAGCTACCATTCAAGTATTGAGATGGCGCCGTTTGAGGCACTTTATGGTAGAAAGTGCAGGTCTCCGATTTGTTAGAATGAAGTGGGGGATAGACAGATTACGGGTCCGGAGATAATACAAGAAACTACCGAGAAAATCATCCAAATTCAACAAAGATTGAAAACCGCCCAGAGTCGACAAAAGAGCTACGCGGACAGTAAAAGAAAAGATATAGAGTTTGAAATTAGAGAAATGGTCATGCTTAAGGTTTCACCTTGGAAAGGCGTTGTTCGATTTAGTAAACGGGGGAAACTAAATCCAAGGAACATTGGACCATTCAAGATTATAGACCGTGTCGGACCAGTAGCTTACCGACTGGAGCTACCTCAACAACTCGCGGCTGTACATAACACTTTCCACGTCTCGAATTTGAAGAAATGTTTTACTAAAGAAGATCTCACTATTCCGTTAGATGAAATCCAAATCAACGAAAAATTTCAATTCATCGAAGAACCCGTCGAAATAATGGATCGTGAGGTTAAAAGACTTAAGCAAAACAAGATACCAATTGTTAAGGTTCAATGGAATGCTCGTAGAGGACCCGAGTTCACCTGGGAACGAGATGATCAGATGAAGAAGAAATACCCGCATTTATTTCCAGAAGATACGTCAACACCTCCAACTGCTTAAAATTTTGGGACGAAATTTATTTAACGGGTAGGTACTGTAGTGACCCGAACTTTTCCATGTTTATATATATATTAAATGAAATTATTATTTACATGATTAAGTGTTTCCAACATGTTAAGCAATCAAACTTGTTAAGACTTGATTAATTGAAATAGGTTTCATATAGACAATTGACCACCCAAGTTGACCGGTGATTCACGAACGTTAAAACTTGTAAAAACTATATGATGACATATATATGGTTATATATATAGTTAACATTATATTATGATAAGTAAACATATCATTAAGTATATTAACAATGAACTTCATTTGTAAAAACAAGACTACTAAATTAATGATTTTGAAACGAGACATATATGTAACGATTATCGTTGTAACGACATTTAATGTATATATATATATATCATATTAAGAGATATTCGTACATCATAATATCATGATAATATAATAATTTAAAATCTCATTTGATATTATAAATATTGGGTTAACAACATTTAACAAGATCGTTAACCTAAAGGTTTCAAAACAACACTTACATGTAACGACTAACGATGACTTAACGACTCAGTTAAAATGTATATACATGTAGTGTTTTAATATGTATTCATACACTTTTGAAAGACTTCAAGACACTAATCAAAATACTTCTACTTAACAAAAATGCTTACAATTACATCCTCGTTCAGTTTCATCAACAAATCTACTCGTATGCACCCGTATTCGTACTCGTACAATACACAGCTTTTAGATATATGTACTATTGGTATATACACTCCAATGATCAGCTCTTAGCAGCCCATGTGAGTCACCTAACACATGTGGGAACCATCATTTGGCAACTAGCAAGAAATATCTCATAAAATTACAAAAATATGAGTAATCATTCATGACTTATTTACATGAAAACAAAATTACATATCCTTTATATCTAATCCATACACCAACGACCAAAAACACCTACAAACACTTTCATTCTTCAATTTTCTTCATCTAATTGATCTCTCTCAAGTTCTATCTTCAAGTTCTAAGTGTTCTTCATAAATTCCAAAAGTTCTAGTTTCATAAAATCAAGAATACTTCCAAGATTGCAAGTTTACTTCCAAGTTTTCTAAATCCATTCCAAGTAATCATCCAAGATCAAGAAATCTTTGTTACTTACAGTAGGTTATCTTTCTAATACAAGGTAATAATAATATTCAAACTTTAATTCAATTTCTATAACTATAACAATCTTATTTCGAGTGGAAATCTTACTTGAAATTGTTTTCATGTCATGATTCTGCTTCAAGAACTTTCAAGCCATCCAAGGATCCTTTGAAGCTAGATCTATTTTTCTAATTTCCAGTAGGTTTATCCAAGGAACTTGAGGTAGTAATGATGTTCATAACATCATTCGATTCATACATATAAAGCTATCTTATTCGAAGGTTTAAACTTGTAATCACTAGAATATAGTTTAGTTAATTCTAAACTTGTTAGCAAATAAAAGTTAATCCTTCTAACTTGACTTTTAAAATCAACTAAACACATGTTCTATATCTATATGATATGCTAACTTAATGATTTAAAACCTGGAAACACGAAAAACACCGTAAAACCGGATTTACGCCGTCGTAGTAACACCGCGTGCTGTTTTGGGTTAGTTAATTAAAAACTATGATAAACTTTGATTTAAAAGTTGTTATTCTGGGAAAATGATTTTTATTATGAACATGAAACTATATCCAAAAATTATGGTTAAACTCAAATTGAAAGTATGTTTTCTAAAATGGTCATCTAGACGTCGTTCTTTCGACTGAAATGACTACCTTTACAAAAATGACTTGTAACTTATTTTTCCGACTATAAACCTATACTTTTTCGGTTTAGATTCATAAAATAGAGTTCAATATGAAACCATAGCAATTTTATTCACTCAAAACGGATTTAAAATGAAGAAGTTATGGGTAAAACAAGATTGGATAATTTTTCTAATTTTAGCTACGTGAAAATTGGTAACAAATCTATTCCAACCATAACTTAATCAACTTGTATTATATATTATGTAATCTTGAGATACCATAGACACGTATACAATGTTTCGACCTATCATGTTGACACATCTATATATATTTCGGAACAACCATAGACACTCTATATGTGAATGTTGGAGTTAGCTATACAGGGTTGAGGTTGATTCCAAAATATATATAGTTTGAGTTGTGATCAATACTGAGATACGTATACATTGGATCGTGGATTGATTCAAGATAATATTTACCGATTTATTTCTGTACATCTAACTGTGGACAACTAGTTGTAGGTTACTAACGAGGACAGCTGACTTAATAAACTTAAAACATCAAAATATATTAAAAGTGTTGTAAATATATTTTGAACATACTTTGATATATATGTATATATTGTTATAGGTTCGTGAATCAACCAGTGGCCAAGTCTTACTTCCCGACGAAGTAAAAATCTGTGAAAGTGAGTTATAGTCCCACTTTTAAAATCTAATATTTTTGGGATGAGAATACATGCAGGTTTTATAAATGATTTACAAAATAGACACAAGTACGTGAAACTACATTCTATGGTTGAATTATCGAAATCGAATATGCCCCTTTTTATTAGGTCTGGTAATCTAAGAATTAGGGAACAGACACCCTAATTGACGCGAATCCTAAAAATAGATCTATTGGGCCTAACAAACCCCATCCAAAGTACCGGATGCTTTAGTACTTCAAAATTTATATCATATCCGAAGGGTGTCCCGGAATGATGGGGATATTCTTATATATGAATCTTGTTAATGTCGGTTACCAGGTGTTCACCATATGAATGATTTTTATCTCTATGTATGGGATGTGTATCGAAATATGAAATCTTGTGGTCTATTGTTACGATTTGATATATATAGGTTAAACCTATAATTCACCAACATTTTTGTTGACGTTTAAAGCATGTTTATTCTCAGGTGAATACTAAGAGCTTCCGCTGTTGCATACTAAAATAAGGACAAGATTTGGAGTCCATGTTTGTATGATATTGTGTAAAAACTGCATTCAAGAAACTGATTTCGATGTAACATATTTGTATTGTAAACCATTATGTAATGGTCGTGTGTAGACAGGATATTTTAGATTATCGTTATTTGATAATCTACGTAAAGCTTTTTAAACCTTTATTTATGAAATAAAGGTTATGGTTTGTTTTAAAAATGAATGCAGTCTTTGAAAAAAACGTCTCATATAGAGGTCAAAACCTCGCAACGAAATCAATTAATATGGAACGTTTTTAATCAATAAGAACGGGACATTTCAATAGTCGAATGTCAATTGAATATATGAAACAATTCAAAACTTTTGAGACTCAACATTACAGACTTTGCTTATCGTGTCGTAAACATTAAATCATCTAAAGATAAAGTTTAAATTTGGTCAGAAATTTTTGGGTCATCACATTACCTACCCGTTAAAGAAATTTCATCCCGAAATTTGAGTGAGATCATCATGGCTGACAATAAAAATGTCTTCATGACGAATATGAATGATAAATAGAGTTTTATCATTACTGAGTAATATAGATTAAATGATTCAGTTACTTGAAGCGTATGAGTGAAGCTATCGCAAAAGATTTAAATAGGAAAAGTAAAGATTTGTCTTAACTTTTGACAGAGTCATGGTTGAATTCCGGAATTCAAGGGATTTAAAGAAAATCTTCGAAATCTATTAGATTTGATTCTTCGGCGGATAAGGAAATTAAGATCTCTATAATTAAATACGGTGATCTTCCTCGATTACTCTATCTGATATTTCCATTATAAATTAAACTCTTCCGTTCCATTATTCTCACCATTCCTATACTTTCTTTCTTAGTTCATACATCTAAAAGATTGTGAAAATGCTTAATCCATTTCTAATCCTTGATATTTTTCTAATTATCATTTCTGTCATCCTTCTTTTCAATCTTCCACCAGAAAAATCTATTTACTTCTACTATTACCTTGGGTGATACTATTCTTAATTATACCGTGTCTTTATATTGCTATTCGTATTAATATCCACGGTTTGTAACCTCTGTGTTGTTATTGGGCTTTATATTTTCTCTTATATTTTGGAGCTCTTTATCTTTTTATTATCTTCTCGACCTCTAGTAAAGCGAGTAACGGTCCATAATTCGTAAGTATGGAGTTTCGAATGAACATCATGTTCTAAACAAGAAAGAACGTATTAGCACGATTTGCTTTGTCAAATTACCAGAATATCCGAAAAAGACCGAATCATCAAGAAAATATTTTCTTGATATTTTTGAGGTTAAATAGAATACAAGAGTCGTGTAACATGGCACATGATGACGGTATGAGCAGTGAATCATCACGTTCCATTAGCAAACTCAGTATGACTTACTGTAATATAATCACGTTGATCAAGTGTCATTATATTATACTAATTCATGCATCAATTTCTTTACATTTCTCTAGAATTCATTCATAAATTAAACTTAAATTTTACAGAAGTTTCCAATATAATGAAACACAGGAAGCACGAAGAGGTTTATAATTTCGGACGAGAATATTTAGGAAAATATCCTCAGAAATATCGAAGATATTTATGATGATATTTTGAAATTTCCAAGTTCGAAGGTTGATGAAGAAAAACTTTTCGCAAGATTTTAACATGACTTCGGAGCAAGATATTCTCTAAAGATTTCAACGAATCCAGAATTACCTGGATTCTTCGAATATAGGGTATGGTCCTTGTATTTGTCCTTGGTCTCCTTCGTGGTTAGCTCAATCCGTTTTCCAGTTCCAACTTTTCTGAGCTTTTCCAACATACTATTCTCTATCATCAAACTTTTGACGATTTAGGTCATTTACGGTTGCCTACAGTTTCTGTTGCTTCATTCAGCTTTTTCAAAGTTCAATGTATTGATTTGTAGGCTGGGTGCTTTTCAAAATTACAAAATTGAAGATCGTAATTCTAGGAGATAATTGTTATATGTATACATATAACTATTGGTGTAGAAATGCTACGAGATTCGAAATACTGATTGCCGATTCTTGGTAATTGGTATGACAATTATTGTTACAGGGTATAGATGAATACTGTAGTGACCCGAACTTTTCCATGTTTATATATATTAATTGAGATTGATATTTACATGATTAAATGTTTCCAACATGTTAAGCAATCAAACTTGTTAAGACTTGATTAATTGAAATATGTTTCATATAGACAATTGACCACCCAAGTTGACCGGTGATTCACGAACGTTAAAACTTGTAAAAACTATATGATGACATATATATGGATATATATATAGTTAACATGATACTATGATAAGTAAACATATCATTAAGTATATTAACAATGAACTACATATGTAAAAACAAGACTACTAACTTAATGATTTTTAAACAAGACATATATGTAACGATTATCGTTGTAAAGACATTTAATGTATATATATCATATTAAGAGATATTCATACATGATAATATCATGAAAATATAATAATTTAAAATCTCATTTGATATTATAAACATTGGGTTAACAACATTTAACAAGATCGTTAACCTAAAGGTTTCAAAACAACACTTACATGTAACGACTAACGATGACTTAACGACTCAGTTAAAATGTATATACATGTAGTGTTTTAATATGTATTTATACACTTTTGAAAGACTTAATACACTTATCAAAATACTTCTACTTAACAAAAATGCTTACAATTACATCCTCGTTCAGTTTCATCAACAATTCTACTCGTATGCACCCGTATTCGTACTCGTACAATACACAGCTTTTAGATGTATGTACTATTGGTATATACACTCTAATGATCAGCTCTTAGCAGCCCATGTGAGTCACCTAATACATGTGGGAACCATCATTTGGCAACTAGCATGAAATATCTCATAAAATTACAAAAATATGAGTAATCATTCATGACTTATTTACATGAAAACAAAATTACATATCCTTTATATCTAATCCATACACCAACGACCAAAAACACCTACAAACACTTTCATTCTTCAATTTTCTTCATCTAATTGATCTCTCTCAAGTTCTATCTTCAAGTTCTAAGTGTTCTTCATATATTCTACAAGTTCTAGTTACATAAAATCAAGAATACTTTCAAGTTTGCTAGCTCACTTCCAATCTTGTAAGGTGATCATCCAACCTCAAGAAATCTTTGTTTCTTACAGTAGGTTATCATTCTAATACAAGGTAATAATCATATTCAAACTTTGGTTCAATTTCTATAACTATAACAATCTTATTTCAAGTGATGATCTTACTTGAACTTGTTTTCGTGTCATGATTCTGCTTCAAGAACTTCGAGCCATCCAAGGATCCGTTGAAGCTAGATCCATTTTTCTATTTTCCAGTAGGTTTATCTAAGGAACTTAAGGTAGTAATGATGTTCATAACATCATTCGATTCATATATATAAAGCTATCTTATTCGAAGGTTTAAACTTGTAATCACTAGAACATAGTTTAGTTAATTCTAAACTTGTTCACAAATAAAAGTTAATCCTTCTAACTTGACTTTTAAAATCAACTAAACACATGTTCTATATCTATATGATATGCTAACTTAATGATTTAAAACCTGGAAACACAAAAAACACCGTAAAACCGGATTTACGCCGTCGTAGTAACACCGCGGGCTGTTTTGGGTTAGTTAATTAAAAACTATGATAAACTTTGATTTAAAAGTTGTTATTCTGAGAAAATGATTTTTATTATGAACATGAAACTATATCCAAAAATTATGGTTAAACTCAAAGTGGAAGTATGTTTTCTAAAATGGTCATCTAGACGTCGTTCTTTCGACTGAAATGACTACCTTTACAAAAACGACTTGTAACTTATTTTTCAGACTATAAACCTATAGTTTTTCTGTTTAGATTCATAAAATAAAGTTCAATATGAAACCATAGCAATTTGATTCACTCAAAACGGATTTAAAATGAAGAAGTTATGAGTAAAACAAGATTGGATAATTTTTCTCATTTTAGCTACGTGAAAATTGGTAACAAATCTATTCCAACCATAACTTAATCAACTTGTATTGTATATTATGTAATCTTGAGATACCATAGACACGTATACAATGTTTCGACCTATCATGTCGACACATCTATATATATTTCGGAACAACCATAGACACTCTATATGTGAATGTTGGAGTTAGCTATACAGGGTTGAGGTTGATTCCAAAATATATATAGTTTGAGTTGTGATCAATACTGAGATACGTATACACTGGGTCGTGGATTGATTCAAGATAATATTTATCGATTTATTTCTGTACATCTAACTGTGGACAACTAGTTGTAGGTTACTAACGAGGACAGCTGACTTAATAAACTTAAAACATCAAAATATATTAAAAGTGTTGTAAATATATTTTGAACATACTTTGATATATATGTATATATTGTTATAGGTTCGTGAATCAACCAGTGGCCAAGTCTTACTTTCCGACGAAGTAAAAATCTGTGAAAGTGAGTTATAGTCCCACTTTTAAAATCTAATATTTTTGGGATGAGAATACATGCAGGTTTTATAAACGATTTACAAAATAGACACAAGTACGTGAAACTACATTCTATGGTTGAATTATCGAAATCGAATATGCCCCTTTTTATTAAGTCTGGTAATCTAAGAATTAGGGAACAGACACCCTAATTGACGCGAATCCTAAAGATAGATCTATTGGGCCTAACAAACCCCATCCAAAGTACCGGATGCTTTAGTACTTCGAAATTTATATCATATCCGAAGGGTGTCCCGGAATGATGGGGATATTCTTATATATGCATCTTGTTAATGTCGGTTACCAGGTGTTCACTATATGAATGATTTTTATCTCTTTGTATGGGATGTGTATTGAAATATGAAATCTTGTGGTCTATTATTATGATTTGATATATATAGGTTAAACCTATAACTCACCAACATTTTTGTTGACGTTTTAAGCATGTTTATTCTCAGGTGATTATTAAGAGCTTCCGCTGTCGCATACTTAAATAAGGACGAGACTTGGAGTCCATGCTTGTATGATATTATGTAAAAACTGCATTCAAGAAACTTATTTTGTTGTAACATATTTGTATTGTAAACCATTATGTAATGGTCGTGTGTAAACAGGATATTTTAGATTATCATTATTTGATAATCTACGTAAAGCTTTTTAAACCTTTATTGATGAAATAAAGGTTATGATTTGTTTTAAAATGAATGCAGTCTTTGAAAAACGTCTCATATAGAGGTCAAAACCTCGCAACGAAATCAATTAATATGGAACGTTTTTAATCAATAAGAACGGGACATTTCAGTTGGTATCCGAGCGTTGGTCTTAGAGAACCAGAATTTTGCATTAGTGTGTCTTATCGAGTTTGTTAGGATGCATTAGTGAGTCTGGACTTCGACCATGTTTACTTGAAAAATGATTGCTTAACAAATTTTGTTGGAAACTATATATTTTTAACATGTGAATATTATGTGATATATTAATCTCTTAACGCGTTTGATATTATGTGATAGATGTCTACCTCTAGAACAAGTCCCATTGACTCACCTAATAATAATGAAGAGTCAAATGTAAATTGAAATGATTCGTGGACTGATTCACAAGTTCCCGAAGAGGAACCGGAAGAAGAGTCGGAACCGGAAGAAGAATCGGAACCGGATGAAGAATCGGAACCGGATGAAGAAATAGAACTGGTGGGGGAAATAATAAAACGGTTAAGTAAAAGAAAATCCTCAACCAACCGACCAAGGTTAATTATGGTCAATGGTGTTTCCGCCAAGGAAGCAAAATATTGGGAGGATTACCAATTCTCCGATGAATCGGATTTCGACGAGAATTCCGATGATGTTATAGAAATTACCCCAACTAAATTTAAAAAGGCAAAAGAAAATAATAAGGGAAAGGGCATAAAAATAGAGAAATCTAATTCCAACCCCGATGAACTTTATATGTATCGTCAACTCCCGAAGTCCTTAAGTTGTAACAATGACACGGGAACCTCTAAACCACCAGGTTTTTCTAAACCAATTTGGAAAACGACGGCTCGTATTAGGGGAACATCATATATCCCTAGAAACTTGGCAAAACGAACCAAAACCGAAAAAGAAGAAACAAGCGAGTCGGAATAAGATAGTTGTAATCGTGTGGTGTAATATATGTAATATAGTGTGCTTATGCTTTAAGATATATGTAAAAATTGCTTGTATTAATAAGTATTTTTTTTATGAATCTAACTCTTGTCTATTTTACAGTATAAAAACACAAAATGGATAGAAAACCCAATATTTTAAGAGACCTACCCGGAGACATGATTGATGAAATCTTGTCTAGAGTCGGTCAGAATTCTTCGGCACAACTATTTAAGGCGAGATCAGTTTGTAAGACATTCGAAGAACGTTCCAAGAATGCCTTGGTTTATAAAAGGCTTTCGTTCGAAAGATGGGGGATATCACATTGGGAAATCCATAAGTTACGATGTGTTTACTTTGACGCATATATTGCGGGGAACCCAAATGCTATTTTACGCAATGGGTTAAGAAATTATTTTGACTCAAAATATCCGAATATTGGACTTCGTGATATAGAAAAAACGGCTAACATGCAACATAAAGAAGCATGTTATGCTTACGGATTAGTAATGTTCGCTTCTCACCAAAGTGAGAACAAGAACATCGGGCTACAACTATTAAACAAAACGTTCCCACAAGTGATGGATTCGGTAATTGAGGTAAGAAATGAGGTTTTTAGATTGTTACGGGACTGTTGGACATTACGTAACCCTCGTCCCTTTGACGACGTTACAACACGCTGTCTTATCAACGGCCATAACGGTTATGTTCCACAAGACCAAGGATGGGAAGTAATCCTAGTAAAACCAGAATGCATGACTTGTTTCTGGACGTATGAATTACGTGTCTTTATTGCCTTTGCTGAACGACTTGTGTACTAGCTAGAATTATCTTCACAACCATCTTGTATCAAATTTATTGTGTGCTATATTTCATGCTATATGTAAAATAAGCGGTATTGTAAGTTTGTAAAATATTGTGAAAAAGTTTGAACGCGAAATATTATTATAATCAGTTTTTCATATAGAATTGTAGTAGTTGAATTGTATATTAGCTACTAAGTATGAACTTAACGGGTAGGTACTACCCGAATTTAAACTTATCAAACGCTAATATGAAGAAAAAGATTTTATAAATGAGTTCATATTATGCTACGAAATACTATTTACTACTCTTAATATTCTGTATGATTAACTTGTTCCATTTGACTATTTTGAAGGAAATGGCACCGACTACTCGACACACCGTGAATATGAATGAAGAGGAATTCCGTACTTTTCTAGCTTCAAACATAGCCGCAGTACAGGCTGCGCTACATACCAACAATAACCTTGGATCTAGCAGTACAGGAAATCATGTAGGATGCACCTACAAAGAATTCACTGCCTGCAAACCTTTGGAATTTGATGGAACCGAAGGACCGATTGGATTGAAACGGTGGACCGAGAAGGTCGAATCGGTGTTTGCCATAAGTAAGTGTACTGAAGAGGACAAAGTGAAGTACGCTACGCATACCTTCACAGGTTCTGCGTTAACATGGTGGAATACCTATCTAGAGCAAGTGGGACAAGACGATGCGTACGCACTACCGTGGTCAGCATTCAAGCACTTGATGAACGAGAAGTACCGTCCCAGAACCGAGGTCAATAAGCTCAAGACAGAACTTAGAGGGTTACGAACCCAAGGATTTGATATTACCACGTATGAAAGACGATTCACAGAATTGTGCCTATTGTGTCCGGGAGCATTCGAAGATGAGGAAGAGAAGATCGACGCGTTTGTGAAAGGATTACCGGAAAGAATCCAAGAAGATATAAGTTCACACGAGCCCGCCTCCATACAACAGGCATGTAGAATGGCTCACAAACTAGTGAACCAGATTGAAGAAAGAATTAAAGAACAGACTGCTGAAGAGGCCAATGTGAAGCAAGTCAAAAGAAAGTGGGAGGAAAACGGTGATAAGAATCATCAATACAACAACAACAGCAATTACAACAATAATCGCAACAATTACCCCAACAATCGCAACAGCAATCGCAACTACAACAAACGGCCCAACAACAACAACAACAACAACAACAACAGCAACTACAACAATCATCCCAACAACAATAATAACCGCAACAACAACAACAACAACAATCAGAAGCAGCTATGCCAAAGGTGTGAAAAGTATCACTCGAGGTTCTGCACCAAATTTTGCAACAAGTGTAAAAGAAATGGTCATAGCGCGGCGAAGTGTGAGGTCTACGGACCAGGGGTTAATAGAACGAAAGGAACAAATGGTGTCGGAACGAGTAATGGCGGAGCAAGTAGTGTCGGAGCAAGTTATGCCAATGTAGTTTGTTATAAATGTGGAAAACCGGGCCACATTATTAGAAATTGCCCGAACCAGGAGAACACAAATGGACAAGGCCGCGGAAGAGTTTTCAATATTAATGCGGCAGAGGTACAGGAAGACCCGGAGCTTGTTACGGGTACGTTTCTTATTGACAATAAATTTGCTTACGTTTTATTTGATTCGGGTGCGGATAGAAGCTATATGAGTAGAGATTTTTGTGCTAAATTAAGTTGTCCATTGACGCCTTTGGATAGTAAATTTTTACTCGAATTAGCAAATGGTAAATTAATTTCAGCAGATAATATATGTCGGAATCGAGAAATTAAACTGGTTAGCGAAACATTTAAGATTGATTTGATACCAGTAGAGTTAGGGAGTTTTGATGTGATAATCGGTATGGACTGGTTGAAAGAAGTGAAAGCAGAGATCGTTTGTTACAAAAATGCAATTCGCATTATACGAGAAAAAGGAAAACCCTTAATGGTGTACGGAGAAAAGGGCAACACGAAGCTACATCTTATTAGTAATTTGAAGGCACAAAAACTAATAAGAAAAGGTTGCTATGCTGTTCTAGCACACGTCGAGAAAGTACAAACTGAAGAAAAGAGCATCAATGATGTTCCCATTGCAAAAGAATTTCCCGATGTATTTCCGAAAGAATTACCGGGATTACCCCCACATCGATCCGTTGAATTTCAAATAGATCTTGTACCAGGAGCTGCACCAATAGCTCGTGCTCCTTACAGACTCGCACCCAGCGAGATGAAAGAACTGCAAAGCCAATTACAAGAACTTTTAGAGCGTGGTTTCATTCGACCAAGCACATCACCGTGGGGAGCTCCTGTTTTGTTTGTCAAGAAGAAAGATGGTACATTCAGGTTGTGTATCGACTACCGAGAGTTGAACAAACTTACCATCAAGAACCGCTACCCACTACCGAGAATCGACGACTTATTTGATCAACTACAAGGCTCGTCTGTTTATTCAAAGATTGACTTACGTTCCGGGTATCATCAAATGCGGGTGAAAGAAGATGATATTCCAAAGACTGCTTTCAGAACACGTTACGGTCATTACGAGTTTATGGTCATGCCGTTTGGTTTAACTAATGCACCAGCTGTGTTCATGGACCTTATGAACCGAGTGTGTGGACCATACCTTGACAAGTTTGTCATTGTTGTCATTGATGACATACTTATTTACTCAAAGAATGACCAAGAACACGGTGAACATTTGAGAAAGGTGTTAGAAGTATTGAGGAAGGAAGAATTGTACGCTAAGTTTTCAAAGTGTGCATTTTGGTTGGAAGAAGTTCAATTCCTCGGTCACATAGTGAACAAAGAAGGTATTAAGGTGGATCCGGCAAAGATAGAAACTGTTGAAAAGTGGGAAACCCCGAAAACTCCGAAACACATACGCCAATTTTTAGGACTAGCTGGTTACTAGATAAGGTTCATCCAAGACTTTTCCAGAATAGCAAAACCCTTGACTGCATTAACGCATAAAGGGAAGAAATTTGAATGGAATGATGAACAAGAGAAAGCGTTTCAGTTATTGAAGAAAAAGCTAACTACGGCACTGATGTTATGCGAGGTGTATATAAAATAGTTATTAATTTTAGCAGAAAACACTATTAAATACGATACAATTTTACACAAGATATTTATTTATTTATAGAATGGATATACTTAAACCTTGCTACAACACTTATAGGCAGTGTACCTAATCGTACAGTAGTGTAGTTTTTAGTAAGTCCGGTTCGTTCCACAGGGAAATCTTTAAACAAAGCGTAACGCTATATTAGTTTACTTTTATAAAAATACAAACATATATATAAGTAATATTATTATTATAAAGGGGTGTTTTTACCGTTTAATGACCGGTTTGTCGATTTTAAGACTTTAGTCGCAGTTAAAACCTAATGTAAAATATAAAATAAATACAAGACTTAATTTAAAGCGTAAAGTAAATAACGATAATGAAATTGCGAATAATAAAAGTGCGATAAAATAAAATTGCGATAATTAAAAAGTACGATAATTAAAAGTGCGATTAAATAACAATAAATAAAAAGTGCGATAATTAGAAGTGCAATTAAATATGAAATAAAGGAAATTAAATATGAAATAAAAGAATTATGCTTATTTAAACTTCCGTAATCATGATGTTTGACGTGTTGATTTTAGTTTTATGCCCATGGGTTAATTGTCCTTTGTCCTGGATTATTTAATCTGTCCGTCTGGTTTTTGTCCATAACAGTCCATCAGTCATAAATATAAAGTGCGAGTGTCCTCGTCAAATTATTATTATACCCGAAGTTAAATATTCCAACTAATTGGGGATTCGAATTGTAACAAGGTTTTAATACTTTGTTTAATGAATACACCAGGTTATCAACTGCGTGTAAACTGAGGTTTTACTACTTTGTTAACAATTACACCAATTACCCTTGAATGTAATTTCACCCCTGTTTTAATTATTCTAGTGGCTATTAATCCATTCCCGTGTCCGGTTAAATGAACGATTATTCGTACATATAAATACCCTGCCCATCGTGTCCGATTGAGTGTATATGGTAATTTATAGGGACGCCCAATTGTAAATCTTTATATTAACATTAACAAACTTTCATTTAGTTAAACAAATATAAAGCCCACTAATAGCCCATAGTCTAATTTCCACAAGTGTCGTTCTTTTGTCCAAACTCCAATTATGGTACAAAGCCCAATTACCCAATTTTAGTAATTAGCCCAACATCATGATTAGTTCGTTTTAAATAAGCATAATAATTACTTAGCTACGAGACATTAATATAAAAAGGTTGAACATAACTTACAATGATTAAAAATAGCGTAGCGTTACACGGACAGAATTTCGACTTACACCCTTACAACATTCGCTAACATACCCTTATTATTAGAATTATAATTAAAATTAAAATTAAAATATAAATTATATATATATATATATATATATATATATATATATATATATATCGTATATATGAGAGAAGAGAGAAAAATAGATTATGAAAAATGATCAGAATTCGGTTTGCTTTATAGGCAGAGTTGATTTTTGGGGCTCCGCGACTCGCGGTAAAATCCTCTTCAAACTCCGCGAGTCGCGGAGAATGAATTTACAGCTCAGTCCTTGGAGTCTTTCTCTGCCGACGGTTTTTTTATTTATAAATATAATATATATATATATAATTAATATAATTAATATAATTAATTATATATTATATTATATTTATATACATAGTTAACTTGTAATTTTTAGTCCGTTGCGTCGAGCGTTGAGAGTTGACTCTGGTCCCGGTTCCGGATTTTCGAACGTCCTTGCGTACAATTTTATATTTTGTACTTTGCGTTTTGAATCTTGTACTCTTGTGATTTCGAGACGTTTCTTATCAATAATTGGAACCTTTTTGATTGTCTTTTGTACTTTTGAGCTTTTTGGTCGTTTGCGTCTTCAATTCGTCGAATCTGTCTTTTGTCTTCACCTTTTATTATTTAAACGAATATTACTTGTAAATTGAACAATTGCAACTAAAAGCTTGTCTTTCTTGAGGAATAATGCTATGAAATATATGTTCGTTTTTAGCATTATCAAATATTCCCACACTTGAGCGTTGCTTGTCCTCAAGCAATATCGTCTTGAAATACTAGAATCACTTCTTTATTCTTCACACTTTGTACATCAGTGATTTCTATACGGCGGTATAAACAATGGTAGTAACGATATGGTTTACAGTCCCACATGACTATAAAAATTTAGATCCATTAAGGAAATTGGATCTTTATGAAAACATTTGATCTTTTGAAAATTAAATCTAGTTTTTTCCCTAGATAAGTTTTCCGGAATAACCCTTTACCGGTGTTTGCAAAATATTTTTGTGGGTTTGGTGGGTTTCAGATTTGAAAATTTTAGCTCAAAACTTATGGTTTTGTGTCACCCACTTGCTAACCTTGTATTAGGAAAGCAACACGTCCAGTTTACTTGTTCCGTATATTACCTTTCAGCAAACTACCGTCCGGTTGTAAAGGAAAGCGTTGAACAAGCAACTGTTAAGGCAATGTCCCGTGACATGCTTTTGATTATGGTCTATAACGTGTCGGACGCAATTACTATCCTTGGTAGGAGCAATAGTAAAGCTCACCCTTATAATTTTTCGGTCTGGCACAAGGTCCTGTCTTTGACCATGCTATGCAACCACCGTTCTTACGGTTGACACCCGATTTAGTTCAGGTGACCTAATGAATTCCAGGTGAATTCCTAGGATTTTACGTTCAATGGTAATGAACGCATTGAAAATAGGTTTTCAGAAAACAAATCGGTTTGTAATTTTGATCAAAATATTTTCTCGTTCAAGCTCGAGTTTAGATATCATTGAATTCCATGAGTTTGTAATTCTCAATCTTTAAGGTCAATCTCTAGGATTGAGTAATATCAGTCTTAAAAGCTGATTTTTAATCTTTAAGGAGATTATCCTTTCTGGGGATCTGATTCATTAGTCTTATCCAGCTAATTTGCATGGTGCCCCCCCATTGTACGAGATAAATCCTTCTCATGGTTAGGATAAATCTGACCACTTGGCGACCCTGTTTAATGCTGAGGTCCGTGGATTTCCTGCTGATTTTAGTGATGACTTTTCTAGATTTTTCGTCAACCTACAGCTGGTCTGGACGACAACTTCATGACCTAAATCAAGAAGCGCGTGTCTTTTTCGGAAGACTTTACTTCCTTTTAATGATGGAATTGATTCATCGTGTAGATCCATCTCTTCTTTTCTTTCATCGGGTAAAACAGTTTAGTTTAGTCCAAAGCAAAAGTATTTTCAGTTATTTGTTACAGATATATGTGACATATGTTAAGATAACTTGGTAAATTTTCCCACACTTGGCTTTTATTTTCCTTTTTATCGTCCTCTATTCCATTTTAAATGAATTTTAACATTTTAGTTTGTTTCTCAATTTATGTCCTTTCCGAGGTAACAATAATTTCGGTGTTAAAACCTAGTTTTATCGTTCATAAATATGTATAAACATGATTTTGAATTCATTTAATTGAAAATTTTGAAAAATTTTACTAGAATTGGGTAGTCAGTATATAAGACTAGGGCTGTTCTTTTTTATCAGAGAGCACTAGATTCTAATACAACTACTGCTTTACTAGTATTTTTAATGGTAACCAAGTGTTTAAGATAAAAATTTTAAAATCCGAAAGAATTTAACCCCTTCCCACACTTAAGATCTTGCAATGCCCTCATTTGCAAGAAATCAGTAACAATTTAAATTATTGAGGGTGATTTGTGTGAAAATGATTAAATTTTTACCAAAGTTTCCAAATATCTTGGCGTTTGTTTGTTGAATGATAAATGGTGCACATCATTTGTTCATTCCGTCTTGTTGTTATTTCACATATATTTTGCATCTTGTCGTCAAAATTAGTTGCTTTTGCTGAACTTAATGCCAGTCTTTGAAAATGCGTTGTTTTACCCTGTTGTGTACATAAGATAAACTGCAAACATATATACATATTTTTGAAGTTTGGTATATTACCCCACGTTCAAAAATTATTAAAATCTAAGAATAAAAGTTAGATAATTATAAAAATGATTACAATATTAACAAAAGTATTAAACGTACCAATAATTACAAATTACAAAATAAAAAAAAATAATAAGTAAACTAAGGATGATATTGGTACCAATAGGGGTTCCAGGCATAACCATAAGTGCTATAGAATGCTTCGGCAGGGTCATACGTAGGATACGGTGGCTGCATCTCTATAGACCAAAGAGGGAAGATGGGTTTCGGTGTAGGAATATAGTTTCTACCTATATGTTGGCAATGAGCTATGATTTGGTTCTGAAGAACTTGCCAATCTTCAAATGCTCTCTGTCTAGCATTTTCGTATTCCTGAGAAGCTATAAACCTATGCATTTCTTGCATCTCATTCCCCCCTCCTACATTACCTTGCTGCTGGTTTCTCTCCACCTGTGGATGTCTACCATGGTATCGTACTGCGGCGTTATTTCGCCTCTTCAAAACTTTTGCACCATGGTATACATTTAAACCTATAGTATCGCGGGGTTCCGGTTCTTCTACTAATAATCCCCCCCGACTTATATCCACACCGAGATATTCACCAATCAAAGTAATAAAAATACCACCTCCTATTATGCTATGTGGCCGCATCCCCCGAACCATAGCTGATAAATAATAACCCACACAATATGGTATACTTACAGCGCTTTTTGGGTCTCGAATACACATATGGTAAAACAAATCCTGTTCATTTACTTTTTCTTTGTTCTTACCCCTTTGTGTAATCGAATTAGCTAAAAACCTATGTATCACTCTTAATTTGGCTCTATCTATATCCAAATAAGAGTAATTTCCCCCTTTGAAACGGTGATGGCTTGTCATTTGACTCCACACACCGTGTGTATCAAAATTTTCATCTATCTTTCTACCGTTTAGTATCAATCCTCTACAATCGGCAGACGCTAACTCCTCAGGCGTATATATACGTAAAGCCTGAGCCATGTCCAGTAAAGACATGTGGCGCATCGAACCGCCTAACAAAAATCTAATAAAAGAACGATCGGTTAAACTAGCTACCCGATCATTCAACTCTATACTACATAACAATTCTTCACACCATACTTTATATACAGGTCTACGTATGGTGAATAAACATACCCAGTCATTAAAAGAAGAATTACCATACCTCTGTACAAGTAATTCCCTAATTGGCCCGGCCAATTCTACAGCTTCTAAGGGTCCCCATTCTATGACCCTCGGTACCTCAACAACCTTAGAATGAAGAGTATGCAAACCCCGTTGATATTTTGGATAATCTATCCAAAGTCTGTCAAATCTCAGGTTCGGGTGCAACTCTTCCAAGTGCATATCAGAAAAGGTCATGACTGGATGAGGTATATCCTGCTTGTAGTAGTTATCCACCTCCTGTTGTTCCAAATTCTCAGCAGGAGCATTGCGGGCTTGGGATGAAGATTCACCCCTTTCATTCTGCAAAACACATCAAACACAATTTTTTGTGCATCCAAATATGCATTAGTGTCAGCAAAATCATCAATCAAAATAATTACAATGACATTATCAATTTATATCAAACTTAAGCTCATTTTCACATTTTTATCAAATCTACACTTTTTCAAATAAGCATATACGAAAATGTTCGCCAAGTTCATAAGCATTCAACTCAAATAACATGTCAAAATAATCATTACTAGCAATTAAACAAGTCTCAAATGGCATTATCTTTCAAAAATCAAGTTCATGAATTTTAGACTTGAAAAAGTCCACTTTAATTCTCAAAATCATGTTTAGGCTCAAAGTTTGGATCATTTAACTACCTAGACATGTTACACTACTCAATTTAGCAACAATTCATGACAAAAATCGGCCATAACATGTTTATATCAAAAAGCCCCAAACTGCTCAAGAACACAAACCTTAGATTACTCAAAATTTGAAGTTTAAGGCTTCTAATCATGTTAAACAGCATCAATCTAGGTTATACAAGCATAATACATAAACAATTTAAGCCTAATTACACTAAAAATCATCAAAATCAAATTGGGGACAAAATTGCTCAAGAACATCAAATTTCGAATTAAATGGTGTTTAGGTGTAGAAATTTACCGTTTTTCTTGAGTAATTCTTAGATAGCATCCTTCTCAACATGATTTTAGCAAAAAATTTGGTGATTAACGGTTAAAAATTGGGATTTTTGGGGTGTTTTTGGGTGTATTTTCGGAGCTATTTTCGCAGCAGTTTTTGAGTTGTTGGGGGTGTGGACTGATCAGTTTGCAGCTCTATATTTTTTTCTGATTTCCGACCCCTCCGCGAGTCGCGGAGATTTATGCTCCAAACTCCGCGAGTCGCGGAGTTTGATATATTTTTTTTTTTTTTTATAATCATTAACTTATTAAAACAATTAAGTAATTAATTTTAAAATTTTGTTTCCCTTGTTATTTAGGACGAGGTCGTTTCGGATCGATGTCCTAGTCCGTCTTTCGACAAAATTTTAAAATTTATCTTTTTGTAGCGATTGTTTTAAAAGCTAAGATTTTTGGGTTTTTTTTTTAATGTTTTTGGCATATTTAAAAAAAAAAAAGATTAAAAATAATGATAATAAAAGTTCTCGTCCCTCCCTTGGGTAAAGCAATTTCGGTTCAAAGACCTAGTCTTCAACTTACGACGAATTTTAAAAATCATATTCTTAACTTAATGAGATAAAGTAAATTTTTATTTTTAAATTCACACAACTTAAATATGAAATTCAAAATTAATATTAAAAATTCACTCCAAACTTAAAATTTGAAATGCCTAAAATTAAAAATTTATATTTTAAAAATTAAAAGTTCACACCAAACTTAATTTAAAAAAATCAAATAATTACAATTTTAAAAATATTGGTTTTACAAAGTTTACAATATTAATTTAGGATTTAAATATTAATTTTAAAAACATGGTAAAAATAAAATTAAAAATCTTTTTGTCTTTTTATCCCACTTTAATCAATCAAATATTATCAAAAATATGCGCCCCTCTTTTCGGTAAAGTAATTTCGGTTCCAAGACCTAATTTAACTCATGACGAATTTTTGAAATATTTTGGGTTGATTGTTTAAAGATATTTATACCTTAAGAATAAACGTTAAATTTCGCAGTGATGTAATAAATTTTTGAATGATATCAATAATTTCGGTCGCCAAACCTAATTTTATTTAATATCAATTTAATACTTTTTAGCGAACAAATTAGCGTTTATTATCAAAAGGTTAAAAATAAAAATAAAAATAAAAACTGTACAGACATACCTGTTAAATAGATTTCTTAGTTATATGATCTATCCCATTCATAAGATAGTTGGTTTAATTGGTTTTCCATGGCTACATAGGCGTAACCTCGAGCATTCAGTGTCTTTTCTTCTAAACATATGAACGGTCCGTCTCTGCATAAAGTAACAAATTCGGTATTTGAATAGGTTTGATTATTTGAACATTTACCTCCATGTGACCATTTTCCGCATTTGTGACATCTTTCTAGGTGTCGTGCTCTTCTTTTTGCTGCGGATTTTGATTTTCCTTTACCAAATTGTAACTTATTATCTTCGCATCTGGATTCTTTTCTAACTCCGTCCATTCTTTTTCTGATTACTGATACTATTTCACTCGGTAGTATGTCATTATTACGTTTAGTGATCAAAGCGTGTAGCATTAGACCATGGTTTAGTTCACAGGCAGTCTTCATTTTGTAAAAACCTAAAAAAAAAAAAAATTCAGAATGGGGGAAGAAGACTAGTTCTTTAGGGTCTGCTAGGGAAAGACCATTAGGGTTCCATTTTCGAGAACTACACGAAAACAGACAATCTAACTCTAACATAAATACATATTATCCTTTAAAGACTTGATTCTCCCCACACTTAATTAGCTGTGTTGTCGAAATTGTGATTAACTTCGCTGTCGACTTCCATCGGACCATGTATGTAATGTTTAACTCTGTGACCATTAACTTTAAATTCAATTCCATTTGAATTTATTAATTCTATCGTTCCGTATGGGAAAACTCTTTTGACTATGAATGGTCCAGACCATCTTGATTTCAATTTTCCAGGAAATAGCTTGAATCGTGAATTGAAAAGAAGAACTCTGTCTCCTTCTTTAAATTCTTTTGAACTTCTGATTCTTTTATCATGCCATTTCTTCGTTCTTTCTTTATAGATTAACGAATTTTCGTATGCTTCATGTCTTAATTCTTCTAATTCGTTTAGTTGACTTAATCGTAGACGTCCAGCTTCATGTAAATCAAGATTACATGTTTTCAAAGCCCAAAATGCTTTGTGTTCAATTTCTACTGGAAGATGACATGCTTTTCCATAAACAAGTCTAAAAGGTGTGGTTCCAATTGGAGTTTTGTAGGCTGTTCTAAAAGCCCAGAGTGCATCCTCCAATTTAATGGACCATTCCTTCGGATTTGATCCTACGGTTTTCTCTAGAATACGTTTTAAAGCTCGGTTGGTATTTTCAACTTGTCCACTTGTTTGTGGATGATATGCGGTGGAGATTTTATGAGTTACTCCATATCTTTTAAGAACTTTCTCAAGTTGATTATTACAGAAATGAGTACCCCGATCACTTATTAAAGCTTTCGGTGTTCCAAACCTTGCAAAAAGACGTTTTAAAAAGTTGACTACAACTCGTGCATCGTTAGTTGGGAGAGCTTGTGCTTCCGCCCATTTAGATACATAATCAATGGCTACGAGTATATATAGATTATTATGAGATTTTGGAAATGGACCCATAAAGTCAATACCCCAAATGTCAAATACTTCACATACTTGGATGACATTTTGTGGCATTTCATCACGTTGACTTATTTTTCCGGCCCTTTGACATGCATCACAGGATTTGCAAAGAAAGTGTGCGTCTTTGTAAATTGTAGGCCAATAGAATCCAGCTTCATAAACTTTTCTTGCTATTAGTTGAGGCCCATAATGCCCTCCTGTTGGTCCTGTGTGACAATGGTTTAAAATTTTACTAGCTTCATCTCCAAATACACATCGGCGTATTATTCCATCGGGACAACTTTTAAACAGATGTGGATCTTCCCAGAAATAGTGTTTTATATCACTGAAGAATTTCTTTCGTCTTTGGTACGATAATCCTTTTTCAAGGAATCCACAAACTAAGTAGTTTGCATAGTCTGCAAACCATGGGATTTCATTATAATCTATCTTCAATAGATATTCATCAGGAAAGTTGTCTTGTATGGCCGATTCATTTAGAACTTCTAATTCGGAATTTTCAAGACGAGAAAGATGATCAGCGGCGAGATTTTCTGCTCCTCTTTTATCTCTGATTTCAATATCAAACTCTTGTAAGAGTAAGATCCAACGGATTAATCTTGGTTTAGCATCTTGTTTTGAAAATATGTATCTAAGAGCAGAATGGTCGGTATAGACCACCGTTTTTGCTAGAACGAGATATGATCGAAATTTGTCAAAAGCAAAGACAATAGCAAGGAGTTCTTTTTCAGTAGTTGTATAGTTTGTTTGTGCTCCTTGTAACGTCTTACTAGCATAATATATAGGTTGAAATCGTTTTTCAATCCTTTGTCCTAAAACGGCTCCCATTGCAAAATCACTTGCATCGCACATTAGTTCAAATGGTAGATTCCAATTTGGTGTTATCATGATCGGTGCATTAGTGAGTTTTTCTTTAAGAATATTAAAAGATTTGATACACTCATCTGAAAAGATGAATGGTGCATCCTTTTCTAGGAGTTTATTCATAGGAGTGGCAATTTTAGAAAAATCTTTTATGAAACGTCGGTAAAAACCGGCATGCCCTAGAAAACTCCTAACTCCTCTAACATTTGTGGGATGTGGAAGTTTAGCAATTACATCTACTTTAGCTCTATCCACTTCAATTCCTTCTTTTGAAATTTTATGTCCAAGAACGATGCCTTCTTTAACCATGAAATGGCATTTCTCCCAATTAAGTACTAGATTTGATTTTTCGCATCTAATTAGCATTCGTTCCAGATTAACTAGACATGATTTAAATGTATCACCGAAGACTGAAAAGTCATCCATGAATACTTCCATGCATTCTTCTATCATGTCGTGAAAAATCGCCATCATACACCTTTGAAAGGTTGCAGGGGCGTTGCAAAGTCCAAATGGCATGCGTTTGTAAGCAAAAGTACCATAAGGGCACGTGAATGTGGTTTTCTCTTGATCTTCGGGTGCTATTGGAATTTGAAAATATCCGGAAAATCCATCTAGAAAACAATAGTAACTATTTCCGGCTAATCTTTCCAACATTTGATCTATGAAAGGTAAGGGAAAGTGATCTTTTCTGGTGGCGTCATTTAATTTTCTATAATCAATACATACACGCCATCCTGTTACAGTCCTAGTAGGAATAAGCTCATTTTTCTCATTTGTAATGACAGTCATGCCACCCTTCTTAGGTACGCATTGAACTGGGCTTACCCATGGACTATCAGAAATTGGATATATCAAACCTGCATCTAGCAGTTTAATAATCTCTTTCTTAACTACATCTTGCATATTAGGATTTAGTCTTCGTTGGCGTTGCACATACGTTTTATGACCTTCTTCCATAAGGATTTTATGTGTGCAATACGAAGGACTTATTCCTTTAATATCATGAATCTTCCATGCAATGGCTGGTTTATGAGCTTTCAACACAGAAATGAGTTGTGATTTCTCATTTTCAGTAAGAGAAGACGATATTATTACAGGTAATTCAGATTCACCATGTAAATAAGCGTATTCCAAATGGTTTGGAAGTGGCTTTAACTCTAATTTCGGAGGTTCTTCTATCGATGATTTATATCGATATCTGTCTTCTTCTTTTAGCATTTGAATTTCTTCTGTTGTTGGTTCATATCCATTAGCTATAAGTGTAGCTAACATTTCAGCTTCATTAATTGGTTCATTACCTTCTCCTAAAGAACATTCTCCTGTTCCTTGTAATTCTGGAAATTCTTCTAATAATTCTGCATGTGCATCTATAGTTTGAATATAATAACATGTATCATCTGCATATTGTGGTTGTTGCATTGCTCTATCAACTGAAAAGGTAACACTCTCATCCTCTATACTTAGGGTCAGTTTCTTACCGAACACGTCTATCATTGCTTTAGCCGTGTTTAAGAATGGTCTTCCTAATATGAGAGGAACTTGAGAATCTTCTTCCATGTCCAAAACAACAAAATCTACTGGAAATACTAAAGTACCAACTTTAACTAGCATGTTCTCCATTATCCCTCTAGGATATTTTATTGATCTATCGGCTAGTTGTATGCTTATTCTGGTTGGTTTTAATTCTCCAAGGTCTAGTTTAGCGTATAGTGAATACGGCATTAGATTTATACTAGCACCTAAGTCTGCCAATGCTTCTATTGAACTAAGACTACCCAGAAAACATGGAATTGTGAAACTTCCTGGATCAGATAGTTTTTCTGGTATCTTATTCAACAGCACTGCTGAACAATTAGCATTCATAGTAACAGCCGAGAGTTCTTCCATTTTCTTTCTATTTGAGATTAGATCTTTCAAGAATTTAGCATATCTTGGCATTCCTGAAATCACATCAATAAAAGGAAGATTTACATTTATCTGTTTAAACATATCCAAAAATTTGGATTGCTCGGCTTCAAGTTTTTCTTTCTTCATTTTACTCGGGTAAGGAAGTGGTGGTTGGTATGGTTTAACATAAGGTTTATCCTTAACTGTGTTATCTTCATTAACCTTTTCAACTACCGGTTCTTTTTCCTTATCTTGATCAGGTTGTGGTTCTTGTGGAGTAGGAATGGTTTCATCAGAAGTTACAGGTATTTCAGGTGGTTTAAGTGTTGTACCACTTCTTGTGGTAATAGCTTTAGCTGTTTCATTCCGGGGGTTAGCATTTGTATCACTAGGTAGACTTCCCGGTTTTCTTTCACCTATTAACCTTGCTAGGTTACTTACTTCTTGTTCCAGATTTTGAATAGAAGCTTGTTGATTTCTAAATGCTTGAGCATTTTGTTCATTAGTTTGTTTTTGAGATGTGAAAAACTGCGTTTGAGTTTCAACTAGCTTCGTCATCATATCTTCTAAATTCGGTTTTTTATCATCGGTTTGTTGTGGTGGTTTGTTTTGAAAATTAGGTCTTTGCTGGTTGTAAGTATTATTGGATACTTGTTGATTGCTAGGACCTTGTTGGTTGTTGTATGGAATATTTCGGTTATAATTCTGGTTTTGATTGTAAATCGGTCTTGGCGGTTGATAATTATTCTGATAATTATTTCCAGGCCTTTGGTTTATGTATTAAATATTCTCTCTTTGTTCCATTGTTAATTCAATACTGAGACAATCTTTTGTCAAATGTGGTCCTCCACACTGCTCACAACTAATTCGTATTGAGTGAATATCCTTAGTCATATTTTCCATTCGTCTCTCCACAGCATCTATCTTTGCGGAAATGGAATCTAAGTCATGGCTAGAATCGGCTCTAGCTGCTTTAGATGATCTAATGATGTCTTTTTCTTGGTGCCACTCATGTGAGTGGGAAGCAGTGTTATCAATAATTTTGTAAGCTTCAGTTTCGGTTTTCTTCATAATAGAACCACCAGCTGCTATATCTATGTCTTTTCTTGTAGTGATGTCGCATCCTTGGTAAAATATTTGTACTATTTGACAGGTGTCTAAACCATGTTGCGGACATCCTCTTAATAACTTTCCATATCTTGTCCACGCCTCATATAGAGTTTCATTCGGTTTCTGTGTAAACGTAACAATTTCTGCTTGAAGTCTTACGGCTTTAGATGCAGGAAAGAATTGTTTAAGAAATTTGTCAACTAAAACGTCCCATGTATCAATCGCCCCTTCAGGTAACGATTCCAACCAATCTTTGGCTTCTCCCTTTAAAGTCCAGGGAAATAACATGAGATATATCTGTTCATCCTCCACTTCTCGTATTTTAAATAGTGTGCAGATCCTATTAAAGGTACGTAGATGTTCATTTGGATCTTCCTTCGGCGCACCACTAAATTGGCATTGATTAGTCACCATGTGTAGAATTTGTCCTTTGATTTCATAATCTGGCGCATTAATGTCTGGATGAGTAATTGCGTGACCTTGGCCAGTGCGTTTAGCTCTCATTCGGTCTTCCATACTTAAAGGTTCCAGATTCTCCATAATTGAATTTGTTGAATCGGTATCACTAAATGATTCTGATTTAATGGTTCGTTCCTCAACAATCTCTGTTTGAATGATTGGTGGCTCCGGAGGAAAGTTTAATGGTTCAGGATCTACGAACCGTTCCTGAATATTTTCCGGATTCTCAATTGTGAGGTCGGGTTCAAAAAATGGATTATCGGAAATTTGAACTGAAGTACTTGGTCTACTGGATGACGATTCTAAAGAAAAATCAACGGCGGTTATATTTGTTAAACGATGTCTTGATCGAGTTACAGGTGGTGAACGTACAAAAGGTGATGAACGTCTTGCTCGGTGCATTCACTGAATATCCTATTAGTTTTTAAAAGGAAAGAAAAATTATAATAAGTTATCCAATTAATAGACTTTTCTGATTTTGCCCACGTTTCGAATAGCCAAAAGATGCAGCAGAGGGGCAGGATTCGTTTGGTCTCAATATAATTGAGGACTGTTTGGCTCCAATAACCCGGTCCACGTACAAATCCAACTATTACTACGAACCAGAAAATTTTGATGTCTATCAATTTAACCACTTAAAATAAATTTTCGTAATTTTAAGAAATTTAGATAAGAAGTAGAAAAAATTCTAAGTCCTAAAAACTAGAATGGCGAGAAATAAGAGAGAAAAAGAGTTCGTCGAAAAAGGTCGAAAAAGAAAAAATGGTTGAAAAATAAAAGGTGACGGAAAAATAAAAGAAACTTATAAAAACTTAAAAATACTTGACTAACCTAACCTTATTACTACAACTAACTTAAAATTATAATCGCAAATTGAAATTACTAATTGGAATGATAATTGATACATAGTAAAAGGTGTCTAAAATTATTAAAGCTTACAGGAAAAACTAAATCCCAAATGGAAATAACTTAAAAAGAAACTAAAACTTAAAAAGGCGTCGCAAAATTTTAAAGTACCTAAATCTTAGTCTAAAGAAAAAGCACTTAAGGAATTCTACGGCAAAGCCTAAAAATCTAGGAGTAAAAATAACTATAGCAAAAACTAAGTTTAAAATTAAATATGAGCGAAAAAAAATACAAATATTACGCTACAACGATTAAAAAGGGACAAAATATAAAAATATACAAAAAATTGTAAAAAGTACAATTTTTATAAAAATATTATTTTTATATTATTTTTTTAATAAAACTACTAATTTTACAATTTAAGTAAACTAATTAATACTAAATAAAACAAATTAAATAAAAAGTAAATCTTAAAATAAAACTAATAATAATAATAATAA
Organism: Rutidosis leptorrhynchoides; assembly: GCF_046630445.1. NCBI lineage: Eukaryota > Viridiplantae > Streptophyta > Magnoliopsida > Asterales > Asteraceae > Rutidosis > Rutidosis leptorrhynchoides. The sequence continues at coordinate 107,872,745 of NC_092340.1, read as the reverse complement.
TTAGGGTAAAATAATAATAATAATTAATTAATACCCGTAATTAATGCTGAATTAGGGTTTTTTGTCGCCTGTCAGAAAGGCTCCGCGAGTAGCGGTAATTAATGAAGAAAACCCCGCGAGTCGCGGGGTTCAGAAATTCAATTCTGGCACAGTTTGAATCGACGCGTTTTTTCTTTATTTATTTTTTTTTATTTTCTGTTTTCTGTTTTTTCTATATATAAAAGATATTTAATAAAACTTATATTTTTATAAATTAAAATAAGAATAAAGAAACTTATAAAACTTAAATATTTAAAAAAATACTTATATTTTTGTTTTTCTTTTTATATTTTTGAATAATTAACACGTATTTTTACAAAAACGAATTTTAATAAAAGTTAACTAAATTTTTTTTTTTTTTTTTTATATTAGCGTTGCGCTTCCGGCTTTTAAGATAACTTCCCGGCAGCGGCGCCAAAAATACTTGATGTTATGCGAGGTGTATATAAAATAGTTATTAATTTTAACAGAAAACACTATTAAATACGATACAATTTTACACAAGATATTTATTTATTTATAGAATGGATATACTTAAACCTTGCTACAACACTTATAGGCAGTGTACCTAATCGTACAGTAGTGTAGTTTTTAGTAAGTCCGGTTCGTTCCACAGGGAAATCTTTAAACAAAGCGTAACGCTATATTAGTTTACTTTTATAAAAATACAAACATATATATAAGTAATATTATTATTATAAAGGGGGGTTTTTACCGTTTAATGACCGGTTTGTCGATTTTAAGACTTTAGTCGCAGTTAAAACCTAATGTAAAATTTAAAATAAATACAAGACTTAATTTAAAGCGTAAAGTAAATAACGATAATGAAATTGCGAATAATAAAAGTGCGATAAAATAAAATTGCGATAATTAAAAAGTACGATAATTAAAAGTGCGATTAAATAACAATAAATAAAAAGTGCGATAATTAGAAGTGCAATTAAATATGAAATAAAGGAAATTAAATATGAAATAAAAGAATTATGCTTATTTAAACTTCCGTAATCATGATGTTTGACGTGTTGATTTTAGTTTTATGCCCATGGGTTAATTGTCCTTTGTCCTGGATTATTTAATCTGTCCGTCTGGTTTTTGTCCATAACAGTCCATCAGTCATAAATATAAAGTGCGAGTGTCCTCGTCAAATTATTATTATACCCGAAGTTAAATATTCCAACTAATTGGGGATTCGAATTGTAACAAGGTTTTAATACTTTGTTTAATGAATACACCAGGTTATCAACTGCGTGTAAACCGAGGTTTTACTACTTTGTTAACAATTACACCAATTACCCTTGAATGTAATTTCACCCCTGTTTTAATTATTCTAGTGGCTATTAATCCATTCCCGTGTCCGGTTAAATGAACGATTATTCGTACATATAAATACCCCGCCCATCGTGTCCGATTGAGTGTATATGGTAATTTATAGGGACGCCCAATTGTAAATCTTTATATTAACATTAACAAACTTTCATTTAGTTAAACAAATATAAAGCCCATTAATAGCCCATAGTCTAATTTCCACAAGTGTCGTTCTTTTGTCCAAACCCCAATTATGGTACAAAGCCCAATTACCCAATTTTAGTAATTAGCCCAACATCATGATTACTTCGTTTTAAATAAGCATAATAATTACTTAGCTACGAGACATTAATATAAAAAGGTTGAACATAACTTACAATGATTAAAAATAGCGTAGCGTTACACGGACAGAATTTCGACTTACACCCTTACAACATTCGCTAACATACCCTTATTATTAGAATTATAATTAAAATTAAAATTAAAATATAAATTATATATATATATATATCGTATATATGAGAGAAGAGAGAAAAATAGATTATGAAAAATGATCAGAATTCGGTTTGCTTTATAGGCAGAGTTGATTTTTGGGGCTCCGCGACTCGCGGTAAAATCCTCTTCAAACTCCGCGAGTCGCGGAGAATGAATTTACAGCTCAGTCCTTGGAGTCTTTCTCTGCCGACGGTTTTTTTATTTATAAATATAATATATATATATATAATTAATATAATTAATTATATATTATATTATATTTATATACATAGTTAACTTGTAATTTTTAGTCCGTTGCGTCGAGTGTTGAGAGTTGACTCTGGTCCCGGTTCCGGATTTTCGAACGTCCTTGCGTACAATTTTATATTTTGTACTTTGCGTTTTGAATCTTGTACTCTTGTGATTTCGAGACGTTTCTTATCAATAATTGGAACCTTTTTGATTGTCTTTTGTACTTTTGAGCTTTTTGGTCGTTTGCGTCTTCAATTCGTCGAATCTGTCTTTTGTCTTCACCTTTTATTATTTAAACGAATATTACTTGTAAATAGAACAATTGCAACTAAAAGCTTGTCTTTCTTGAGGAATAATGCTATGAAATATATGTTCGTTTTTAGCATTATCAGGCACCTATATTGTCATTGCCTGAAGGGAATGATGATTTTGTGATTTATTGTGATGCATCAAAGCAAGGTCTCGGTTGTGTATTAATGCAACGAACGAAGGTGATTGCTTATGCGTCTAGACAATTGAAGATTCACGAACAAAATTATACGACGCATGATTTGGAATTAGGCGCGGTTGTTTTTGCATTAAAGACTTGGAGGCACTACTTATATGGGGTCAAAAGTATTATATATACCGACCACAAAAGTCTTCAACACATATTTAATCAGAAACAACTGAATATGAGGCAGCATAGGTGGATTGAATTATTGAATGATTACGACTTTGAGATTCGTTACCACCCAGGGAAGGCAAATGTGGTAGCCGATGCCTTGAGCAGGAAGGACAGAGAACCCATTCGAGTAAAATCTATGAATATAATGATTCATAATAACCTTACTACTCAAATAAAGGAGGCGCAACAAGGAGTTTTAAAAGAGGGAAATTTAAAGGATGAAATACCCAATGGATCGGAGAAGCATCTTAATATTCGGGAAGACGGAACCCGGTATAGGGCTGAAAGGATTTGGGTACCAAAATTTGGAGATATGAGAGAAATGGTACTTAGAGAAGCTCATAAAACCAGATACTCAATACATCCTGGAACGGGGAAGATGTACAAGGATCTCAAGAAATATTTTTGGTGGCCGGGTATGAAAGCCGATGTTGCTAAATACGTAGGAGAATGTTTGACGTGTTCTAAGGTCAAAGCTGAGCATCAGAAACCATCAGGTCTACTTCAACAACCCGAAATCCCGGAATGGAAATGGAAAAACATTACCATAGATTTCATCACTAAATTGCCAAGGACTGCAAGTGGTTTTGATACTATTTGGGTAATAGTTGATCTTCTCACCAAATCAGCACACTTCCTGCCAATAAGAGAAGATGACAAGATGGAGAAGTTAGCACGACTGTATTTGAAGGAAGTCGTCTCCAGACATGGAATACCAATCTCTATTATCTCTGATAGGGATGGCAGATTTATTTCAAGATTCTGGCAGACATTGCAGCAAGCATTAGGAACTCGTCTAGACATGAGTACTGCCTATCATCCACAAACTGATGGGCAGAGCGAAAGGATGATACAAACGCTTGAAGACATGCTACGAGCATGTGTTATTGATTTCAGAAACAGTTGGGATCGACATCTACCGTTAGCAGAATTTTCCTACAACAACAGCTACCATTCAAGCATTGAGATGGCGTCGTTTGAAGCACTTTATGGTAGAAAGTGCAGGTCTCCGATTTGTTGGAGTGAAGTAGGGGATAGATAGATTACGGGTCCGGAGATTATACAAGAAACTACCGAGAAGATCATCCAAATTCAACAACGGTTGAAAACCGCCCAAAGTCGACAAAAGAGCTACGCTGACATTAAAAGAAAAGATATAGAATTTGAAATTGGAGAGATGGTCATGCTTAAAGTTGCACCTTGGAAAGGCGTTGTTCGATTTGGTAAACGAGGGAAATTAAATCCAAGGTATATTGGACCATTCAAGATTATTGATCGTGTCGGACCAGTAGCTTACCGACTTGAGTTACCTCAACAACTCGCGGCTGTACATAACACTTTCCACGTCTTGAATTTGAAGAAATGTTTTGCTAAAGAAGATCTCACTATTCCGTTAGATGAAATCCAAATCAACGAAAAACTTCAATTCATCGAAAAACCCGTCGAAATAATGGATCGTGAGGTTAAAAGACTTAAGCAAAACAAGATACCAATTGTTAAGGTTCGATGGAATGCTCGTAGAGGACCCGAGTTCACCTGGGAGCATGAAGATCAGATGAAGAAGAAATACCCGCATCTATTTCCAAAATATTCGTCAACACCTTCAACAGCTTAAAATTTCGAGACGAAATTTATTTAACGGGTAGGTACTGTAGTGACCCGAACTTTTCCATGTTTATATATATTAATTGAGATTGATATTTACATGATTAAATGTTTCCAACATGTTAAGCAATCAAACTTGTTAAGACTTGATTAATTGAAATATGTTTCATATAGACAATTGACCACCCAAGTTGACCGGTGATTCACGAACGTTAAAACTTGTAAAAACTATATGATGACATATATATGGATATATATATAGTTAACATGATACTATGATAAGTAAACATATCATTAAGTATATTAACAATGAACTACATATGTAAAAACAAGACTACTAACTTAATGATTTTTAAACAAGACATATATGTAACGATTATCGTTGTAAAGATATTTAATGTATATATATCATATTAAGAGATATTCATACATGATAATATCATGAAAATATAATAATTTAAAATCTCATTTGATATTATAAACATTGGGTTAACAACATTTAACAAGATCGTTAACCTAAAGGTTTCAAAACAACACTTACATGTAACGACTAACGATGACTTAACGACTCAGTTAAAATGTATATACATGTAGTGTTTTAATATGTATTTATACACTTTTGAAAGACTTCAATACACTTATCAAAATACTTCTACTTAACAAAAATTCTTACAATTACATCCTCGTTCAGTTTCATCAACAATTCTACTCGTATGCATCCGTATTCGTACTCGTACAATACACAGCTTTTAGATGTATGTACTATTGGTATATACACTCCAATGATCAGCTCTTAGCAGCCAATTTGAGTCACCTAACACATGTAGGAACCATCATTTGGCAACTAGCATGAAATATCTCATAAAATTACAAAAATATGAGTAATCATTCATGACTTATTTACATGAAAACAAAATTACATATCCTTTATATCTAATCCATACACCAACGACCAAAAACACCTACAAACACTTTCATTCTTCAATTTTCTTCATCTAATTGATCTCTCTCAAGTTCTATCTTCAAGTTCTAAGTGTTCTTCATATATTCTACAAGTTCTAGTTACATAAAATCAAGAATACTTTCAAGTTTGCTAGCTCACTTCCAATCTTGTAAGGTGATCATCCAACCTCAAGAAATCTTTGTTTCTTACAGTAGGTTATCATTCTAATACAAGGTAATAATCATATTCAAACTTTGGTTCAATTTCTATAACTATAACAATCTTATTTCAAGTGATGATCTTACTTGAACTTGTTTTCGTGTCATGATTCTGCTTCAAGAACTTCGAGCCATCCAAGGATCCGTTGAAGCTAGATCCATTTTTCTCTTTTCTAGTAGGTTTATCCAAGGAACTTAAGGTAGTAATGATGTTCATAACATCATTCAATTCATATATATAAAGCTATCTTATTCGAAGGTTTAAACTTGTAATCACTAGAACATAGTTTAGTTAATTCTAAACTTGTTCGCAAATAAAAGTTAATCCTTCTAACTTGACTTTTAAAATCAACTAAACACATGTTCTATATCTATATGATATGCTAACTTAATGATTTAAAACCTGGAAACACGAAAAACACCGTAAAACCGGATTTACGCCGTCGTAGTAACACCGCGGGCTGTTTTGGGTTAGTTAATTAAAAACTATGATAAACTTTGATTTAAAAGTTGTTATTCTGAGAAAATGATTTTTATTATGAACATGAAACTATATCCAAAAATTATGGTTAAACTCAAAGTGGAAGTATGTTTTCTAAAATGGTCATCTAGACGTCGTTCTTTCGACTGAAATGACTACCTTTACAAAAACGACTTGTAACTTATTTTTCCGACTATAAACCTATACTTTTTCTGTTTAGATTCATAAAATAAAGTTCAATATGAAACCATAGCAATTTGATTCACTCAAAACGGATTTAAAATGAAGAAGTTATGAGTAAAACAAGATTGGATAATTTTTCTCATTTTAGCTACGTGAAAATTGGTAACAAATCTATTCCAACCATAACTTAATCAACTTGTATTGTATATTATGTAATCTTGAGATACCATAGACACGTATACAATGTTTTGACCTATCATGTGGACACATCTATATATATTTCGGAACAACCATAGACACTCTATATGTGAATGTTGGAGTTAGCTATACAGGGTTGAGGTTGATTCCAAAATATATATAGTTTGAGTTGTGATCAATACTGAGATACGTATACACTGGGTCGTGGATTGATTCAAGATAATATTTATCGATTTATTTTTGTACATCTAACTGTGGACAACTAGTTGTAGGTTACTAACGAGGCTGACTTAATTAACTTAAAACATCAAAATATATTAAAAGTGTTGTAAATATATTTTGAACATACTTTGATATATATGTATATATTGTTATAGGTTCGTGAATCAACCAGTGGCCAAGTCTTACTTCCCGACGAATTAAAAATCTGTGAAAGTGAGTTATAGTCCCACTTTTAAAATCTAATATTTTTGGGATGAGAATACATGCAGGTTTTATAAATGATTTACAAAATAGACACAAGTACGTGAAACTACATTCTATGGTTGAATTATCGAAATCGAATATGCCCCTTTTTATTAAGTCTGGTAATCTAAGAATTAGGGAACAGACACCCTAATTGACGCGAATCCTAAAGATAGATCTATTGGGCCTAACAAACCCCATCCAAAGTACCGGATGCTTTAGTACTTCGAAATTTATATCATATCCGAAGGGTGTCCCGGAATGATGGGGATATTCTTATATATGCATCTTGTTAATGTCGGTTACCAGGTGTTCACCATATGAATGATTTTTATCTCTATGTATGGGATGTGTATTGAAATATGAAATCTTGTGGTCTATTATTATGATTTGATATATATAGGTTTAACCTATAACTCACCAACATTTTTGTTGACGTTTTAAGCATGTTTATTCTCAGGTGATTATTAAGAGCTTCCGCTATCGCATACTTAAATAAGGACGAGATTTGGAGTCCATGCTTGTATGATATTGTGTAAAAACTGCATTCAAGAAACTTATTTTGTTGTAACATATTTGTATTGTAAACCATTATGTAATGGTCGTGTGTAAACAGGATATTTTAGATTATCATTATTTGATAATCTACGTAAAGCTTTTTAAACCTTTATTGATGAAATAAAGGTTATGGTTTGTTTTAAAATGAATGCAGTCTTTGAAAAACGTCTCATATAGAGGTCAAAACCTCGCAACGAAATCAATTAATATGGAACGTTTTTAATCAATAAGAACGGGACATTTCAAATACACGATGGGGTTTCAATGAATATAATGATTTTTCGGAAAGTCCAGATTCATTGAAGTTGCTGGTAAGTTTACTGCTAATGTGGTGGAATATAAACGGTTCCCCGGTAACGATGACGACAGGCAAACTTATATATCGAGGTTATAATAAGGTTAATTTGAATGGAAGTCGAAGTTAATTTGCTGAAGCTGTGACAAAATTGACTAATTTGAAAAAGAGTTGCAATGTTATTTTCGGTAATAACAATGCCAAAGGAGCTAGCACAGACACGTGCTAAACGATTACTCAGGTTTCGAGTGTTTTTAGGTGCATAACTATATGCATCAATCTCTTCTTCCGTAGATGAAGTGCGGTTGGTTCATCCTATCGATTGAAGTGTTTCAAGAATTATGAAAGGTTTGAATCACAGATTGTAATCGTCAAGATACAAATGAGGTTTAAGATGAAATCAAGTGGCAAACTTGAAGAATTGTTTAGTTTCATATGCTATAATCAATATTTTAATTCATTTTAATTGTCCAATCTTGGTAGTCCACAGTTAGCAGTCCATAGTTACTAACTTAATAATTCATATATAGTTTATAATATTCGAATTAATTAATACGTATCATGATTTGTGTACATGTCTCAGACTCGATCACAACTCAAAGTATATATATTATTGTAGAATCAACCTCAACCCTGTATAGCTAACTCAAACATTATAGCATATAGAGTGTCTATGGTTATTCCAAATAATATATATAGATGCGTCAACATGATATGTCAAAACCTTGCATACGTGTCCCGATATTTAAAGTGCGTAAAATAAATAACAGAAATTAAATGACGATAAATAAAATTGCGAGAATTTAAATTGCGATAAATAAATTGCGATAATTAAATTGCGATAAATAAATTGCGATAAATAAAATGTAATACGGAATTAACAGTTAGCTAGGAACAGTTGACTAGGATTTTGTTAGCGTGGATTCTTAACAAAATTTCTCATAGTTAATTTGTTTGTTTCTAACAAATTTTATTTTGTCAAATGTTTTCTTCATTATGCCACTTGTTGGATTCTGATAGGTTAAAATCCAAATATGAAATTGAATGAAAATGGTTATTCTGTGATGAACGGATTCATATATCTGTGGATGTAAGTAGGATAGTAAATGACTATTGAATCAGATTCGAAGAATGTACAGTGTAAATTATTAATGTGAAATCTAAATATTCCTCGGGTATTACCTACCCGTTAAAATATTTTCACCATTAACAGTTTGTACAAAAGAATTTTTAATTACAATCTTTATGAAAACATATATACATATATATTTTCCTCAGATGTAATCATGGATTTAATGAGTCAATATGATATTAGACTCATTTGATTTACCGTTAGAACAAGAATATATAATCTCTAGAACATTAGAGATTACATAATCGTAATGTCGAACGAAGATAAATGATGTAGAACGTCATGTAAAACGACGATTATGCTCGAGGTACAGATTGTGATGTTGAGGCGTGTGTTGTTGTGGTTTGTATTGTTGCTGGTGGTACTGTTGATGCCGTTGATGTTGTTGAAGCTGGTACGTTTTGCACCATATTTTCCAAGGCTACAACTCGGGCGCGAAGCTCGTTGACTTATTACTCTGGGATGATTGCCGGTAGGAACGAGCGAATGAATAAGGTTTAGAATCTGGCTTGTGATATAGTCGTGGCGAGATACTCAGGAAATGAGAGAGAAAATGGTATTACGAATAGGTTCGCCGGTAAGTGCTTCAGGTTCTTCACTAAGAGGTGATTTCGGTTGATGGAAAGGATCGCTTTCTTCTTGTCTCCAATGATTAAGGAGGCTACGAACCCATCAAATGAATTGGGGATGGCTGATTGGTTGATTCATTCTGGTGATGCTGCTTCTGGAGCTTAGGTGAACATCCATGTCGGAATAGCTGTCGGTTTCCGAAGAACTTGAACTAGTGACGAGTTCCATTTCGTACGATTGAGTAAAAGATATTTTTGATAGGAAATGATTTTCGGTTATCGGATGGTATCCTAACTACATAGAATATCTATATATATAGAACAAAAGATTTCGTAGATTACGGAGGAATTTACGGAATATGTCAGGCAAAGTTACAGTAACAGACACGCTAATATATGAATTTTGTCTGTACACTATTCATGCAATCCAGGCAGTAAGATATGTCTAGATTAAGAATGATAAGCAAGTGATTCCCTAAGAATGATAAGCAGGTAATTTTTGACACGAAATGATAAACAAAACTTTTGACACGCAGACACGGTCGAAGTCCAGACTCACTAATGCATCCTAACGACTTATCAGTTAGACACACTAATGCAGACCTGGTTCGCTAAGACCACCGCTCTGATACCAACTGAAAGGACCCGTCCTAATCCATAAGGACGAGTACATTACATTTGGCAACATTGCGAGGTATTTCAGCTATATATGATACATTTTACAAACATTGCATTCATTTTTAAAAGACAAACTTTCATTACAACGAAAGGTGATAGGCATGCATGCTATCTCATAATATATCCAAACTATGAATGACTTATTATCAATCTTGATGAACCCAACGACTCGAATACAACGTCTTTTGAAATATGCCATGAATGATTCCAAGTAATATCTATAAAATGAGCAAATGCACAACGGAAGATTTCTTTAATACCTGAGAATAAACATGCTTTCAAGTGTCAACCAAAAGGTTGGTGAGTTCATTAATTTATCATAATCATTCATTTTCATTATTTTAATAGACCACAAGATTTTCATTTCCATTTTTCATAAAAATACGTCCCATGCATAGAGACAAAAATCATTCATATGGTGAACACCTGGTAACCGACATTAATAAGATGCATATAAGAATATCCCCTATCATTTCGGGAAATTCTTCGGATATGATAAAAACGAATTCGAAGTACTAAAGCATCCGGTACTTTGGATGGGGTTCGTTAGACCCAATAGATCTATCGTTAGGATTCGCGTCAATTAGTAGATCGGTTTACTAATTCTTAGGCTACCAAGAAAAAGGGGCATATTCGGCTTCGATCATTCACCCATATAATGTAGTTTCGATTACTTGTGTCTATTTCGTAAAACATTTATAAAAGCGCATGTATTCTCAGTCCCAAAAATATATATTGTAAAAGTATTTAAAAGGGGAGTAATGAAACTCACTCTACAATATTTTGTAGTAAAAATATTCATACGACGATACTGAACAATGCAGGGTTGACCTTGGATTCACGAACCTATATCAATTATATATATTAAAACATATAATTGTAATCTAACAAGTTTATGTTTTATTATTAGTTGTTATGTTAGTAACTTGTATGTTTCATTAGTAACTAAATTCACTATACTTATTTTATATACTTTTAGATAAATAATTAGTATTTATTATGAAAATATTAATTTTGTTATGTGATGTGTTTTTAAATATATTCTTATTCTTATATAGCTTATTTGTTTGGTAAAATAATATCAATAATAATAAATAAAAATTTGTATCTTTTTATGATAATAAGAAATTAGATTTAGTAATGATACTGGTATTAATAGTTTTGATAATAATACTAATAATAAAAGTAATGTTAGTAAAAATAATAATTTTAATAAAAATGATAATAATGATAAGATAAAAATGTGAGTTTTCATAGAAATAGCATTTTAAATAATACAGGTACTTTTAATAAAAGTTATGATTTTAATAGAAATTTTAATAGTCATATTAATAAAATTTTCCAATATTAATGTTAAATGATAATTCTAATACTATTATTACTAATAATGATACTTTTAGTAATAATTGTTACAATAATAATACTTATAATAATCATAATATTAATATTCATATTAAAAATAATAATATATATTCTAGTAATAATAATAATAATATTAATTATACTAATAATCTTATTTCTAATATTGGTAATAATAATAATTACTTAATAACAATCAATAAATAATAATAATAATAATAATAATAATAATAATAATAATAATAATAATAATAATAATAATAATAATAATAATAATAATGTTAATAATAATGAAATAATAATAATAAGAGTATTAGTAATAACTACCTCAAAGGAGTAGTCCTAAAAAATGCCCAAGCCCGGTTTGAACCCGCGACCTCCCGTTAACCCGATAACATCCTTAACCACATTTATTATTATCGTTACATATCCTTGACGAATCATAATCAACACTCGTCATCATCATGTATTCGTTTGTCATCACCGTTGTGATTTCATGTATCATTTAACATCCTTAAACTCTTGATCACCACATCATAACGTTATCATCATAATCATTCTCATCACACTAATTATCATTATCGATCTCATTATTATTATCTCATAATCATAATCAATTATCATAGTCATAACTTAATCTTCATCTAATTATTATTAGAATCCTCACCATCGTTCATATTATCATTACTATCATAATCACAAAATCCTTATCATCGTTATCATCATAATCATAATATAATCATAATTGTAATCATATGACCATCATCATAATCATGGTCCTCATAATCATCATCAACTTAATTACACTGTAACATCATCATCATCAAGATAGTATAATCAACATCATCATCGAAACCTTGCATCATTAAGCATATTCATAATCATATACCATGCGTATCATCATAGAAAGTATCATTACTAGTTTTATCTCATCATCATTTTCGTTCTCGTTAACATTAAGTATCATTATTTTTATGTTCACCATCATCACATCATCCTAATCTAATTATCAAACTGTCATCGTTAAAAAAAATATGAGTGTTTTCGGCCTATAAGCATAATCACGATCCCAAACTAGAACCCGTTTCACAAGCTCACTAATCAATTCTTAGTTTAAGGCCCAGTTAGATTTAGAGCCCACTTAGCAAGTTAGTTGGCATGTTGGCCCAAATTGCATCACAGCCCAAGAGTATCTTCGATCCAATATCTTTTTTTTTTTTTTAAATTTGACCGACAATTAAGTAGAAGATATCACAAGTTGCATATATTGGGATTGTTTGTCGTCCACTAACTAGCAACTTATTCCACATGTCCCATCATAATCGGTGGATAATCATGTAACATGATTATGCAGGCCAAGTCAAACCGACTTCATTCTTGATCAATTTAACGCTTTTAAGGTTGACTGTTTAGTGTTTAAAACAGAAATGGACAGCTGCAGATGCAGCACAGTAGTTGTAACCATGGTGTCGGTTTAGAGGTGATGGCGGTTGTGTGATAGAAACAAAGGTGGCGATGATGGTAGTTCTTTGGTTATGAATAGAAGAGAGAGAAGGAAGAGAGGGAGAGATAAGGTGGTAATCGGCTGTATATAGAAATAGGGACCAGCGACAGTAGTTTGATCGAAGCAAATGGAAGTTGCTTTGTGTCTCGGTTGTAACACAAAGATGGTTTTGTATTATGGTGACTAGATGTTTATATATATATATATATATATATATATATATATATATATATATATATATATATAGGTTTCATGTCCATATATATATATTATAAGGCTATGTGTCAAAAGGATAAAAAGGAAAATAGTGAGTTGATGAAAAGAAAACAAATAGAAGCTAGATGGATTTGATTGCTAAAGTAATATATATATATATATATATATATATATATATATATATATATATATATATATATATATATATATATATATATATATATATATATAGTCGTGTAGATATAGAGAGAGGGTGATTGTGTAGCCTGGGTTCACAAAAAATAAAGAAACAAGGTAGGTGGTGAAGTGGTGTTGGATCGTAAGAAAAGACAATAACAGCAGGTCTTTTACTCGATGGTAATAGCAGTTGTAATTGATCATTATTACATGGTCTCGATTAAGATAGAACCATATGGCAGTAAGCATAAGACAGTGGCTGGTTTGATTTAGTTGTGCTTTTGGGTTGTCATTCGAAGGTAGTAACAAGTGGGTTTTTATTTGGTTGATTAGGAGAATAAAATAGAAACACTTACTATTTGATCGGGTTGGTTTGTTGATCGGAACAGCGGTTGATAACAAATGTTAAAGGTGGTGTTCTGAATTTGATCGAACTAGAAGACCGTAAGTTTTAATGGTGGTTGTAGAACCATGGTGGTAAAGGTTATAGTGGTATGTGGGTATATGTGTAGTTCATACAAAAAGCAAGAAAAAAATATATCAGTTGTTGATGATGAAAGTAGAAGATAGTGTTAAGGTTGTGCTCACGAAGAAGAAGTAATAGGAATGGTTTAGTGTAAGTGTGTGTATGCATAAGTTTATGTATAGATATAAGGAAAAGAATTTAAAAGGTTCCCACTTGTTCAAAAAGTAATCAAATAAATCACTCGTGAAGTTTACTTGTTTGCATACTACTGACAGTTTTCACGGACTGCTAAATCGTACTCCGTTGTTAAATCAGTGGCGGATAAAAATGTTCAGAAAAATCCTATATTTTTACATTAACTATATTTATTTATTTTGGTCATTATGGTATAAAATTTGATCATTAATTTATTAAATAAAAATTACATTAACTGTCCCTCTCATTTATGGGTGAAATATAAAAAGAGTTAAAACTTAACAAATAGTTCCTAAATACATTTTTAATAAGCCTAAAATTTATAGAACTTATTTTCGTATCACCGTTTATTTTAAAATTACATAAGTTTGAATTTAACTTGCTTAATATCAATCGAAACATCAAACGAGTATTACAATCATTTAATATTTATTTTTAATATACTTTATTTATATATAGAGATATATTTTAAATAATAATTATTATAATATCCTATTTTTTTATTTTATTAATTTTTAATAACAACAACATATAATACTTTAAATTATATTTCAAATTGTTATCTATGTATACATACACACATATCTATTTACAATTAATTGCTCGTGAATTGTCGAGATAGTCGAAGGTCAATTGAATATATGAAACAGTTCAAAACTTTTGAGACTCAACATTACAGACTTTGCTTATCGTGTCGTAAATATTAAATCATCTAAAGATAAAGTTTAAATTTGGTCGGAAATTTCCGGGTCATCACAATCTAAATTCGTATCTTTCGTTAACTAACGTTCTTAATATTTCCGTTATTTGATTTAACATCTCTCGTCTACTCTTGCATTTTTAAAATTTTTGTTCGATTAATTCACGCACCCGCTTTGAAACTTGAGGGACCAAAGTTGGCTAGTGGGCAAACAAGTTGACTAGGTCAACTAGTCAACCCACCATCTCATCCACTCATTCACTCCATCTTCCACCTCCCCATTTTCTCTACTTCCACTTTTTGATCTCAAACTCCAATATCACTAAATCATCAACTAAATTCGATCTAGGAAGCTTGCAACAAAACAAATTACATATTCGTGATCCTCTCTTCATCCTCTACATTTTGGTACCAATTTCATCTCATTTGGGTAACATTTTTAAAAATCTAGATTTCATGTTCTTAGTGTTTTTGACTTGAAATGGTGTTAATTAGTGTCTATGGCTCAAGTCTAACATGAATATGTGTTGGGTTTGCTCGATTTATTGTTTTGAGTAACTAGCTTGAATATGAAAAATGGGTGTGCTTAATCTTGAATTTTGGATGATTAAATGTTGTTTAAATGTTAAAGTTCATGTATTAAAAGTGTTACTAGCATCATTAGCTTCATTTTGATGTGTAGGTTGATTTAGAAAAGCTTCGTTTACAAAATTGATGAATTCTTGATTCTTGGTTAGGGTTTGATGAACTTTAAAATGGATTTTTGATACATTGAATGCTATGACATGTTGTTAGTAAGTGTTTAGTTGTAATGTATGTTTAATTACCTTTGAAACAGCGTATCGTATGCATAAATTGGATTCCCGAATCACCGTTTGCATTTTTAAGCTTGAAACGTTAAATAATGATCATTTATTGAGGTTTTCATTGTTGTTAATGATGGATTTGATTGATGAAATGTGTTTAGTTATATTCCTCATTAAATTACCTTTTCAACGATATAAGATACGTGTTTTGATTGTTTACGGTTCATAAGTTATGGTTGTTTGAAGTTGGATTCGTTTAAGTGTTCAAAACTGCCAGACTTGCTGAACAGACCATCTGAGCACCGCTCAAGGTCCTGGAGCGCCGCTTCGGGCCCCGAATGTCCAAAAATGCCCGTTTTCGTTTAATTCTAACTATGCTACGCACCCCCGATTAACATGGAACTTGGCCAACATGCCTATATATGATTAAAAACCCCAGAAAAATAGTTCGGGACCCGACCCGAACGTGTTGACTTTTTTGTTGACTTTGACTTGGACCAAAAGTTGACTTTTATTCAAACATAACCAATACTTTTTTTAATCGTTATAATCTTTCGTTTACACTTATATCTTGCATGAAACTTGACAACGTGATTCACATGCTTTATAATCGAGTCGTAACGAGCCATATGACTAATTGAACACATTTCGCCCGACCTTGTGTCGTAACCGGTTAATTGATATAACTTACTTGTTTAGGTCAAGGCTAAGCAACTTTCATGTACATGTTTACCTTGTGAAGTACTTTTATACTCACGCACTCGAGGTGAGATCATAGTCCCACCTTTTCAACAACTTTTATTCTTTTAAATCGTGGGCTGAGAAACATATACTTTGTTATATCTTGTACTACTTACTTTTATGCTTTGAACACAAGTACGAAGAAACAAACATTCCACAGCGAGTTGGAACAAAAATCCTCAATTCGATTATCATTAGTTACACTTGCCGGGTGTAAGCGAGAACTTATGTTGTATGGCCATACGGGTTTGACAAACCCTCATTCGGACGGTTCGCTACCGTTGTGCGGATGAAATATATTTTCGAGAAACCGTGTATGTTCTAACACTATTGTGATGGGATTCTATGGAAGGAAAGTTAAGTCTTGATAATTGGGTGCTCGCGAACATACTTTTGGAATGCAAACGATTTGGATAATCAACGTTATGGAAACACAAAATCTTGTGGTTCAAAAACAACGTTTACAAATACACCTATGATTTCACCAACGTTTTTCGTTGACAGTTTTCTATATGTTTCTCAGGTTCATACTTGGCTACTTGATACATGCTTCCGCACACTTTGATTACTTGCTTGGGGTCAAGCATACATGCATACGCTAGTGATAGCACCTTTGGATACATACTTACGCTATTTATAGCAACTGTGATTTTCAACTTATATTATGTCACAAGTTATTTCATTTATACTTTATAACTTTTGTAAACTTAAACTTGTTGTCGAACAGTTTGGTAAACTAAACTTTGTAAGTCTTGTACGTTTCAAATGAATGCGACATAATTTTGGTCAAACGCGTCTCATTTAGGGACTATGACGATGTAACGGGACCTAAGTTAACGGCGCCGGCAATGACGATTTTGCCGGGTCGTTACACGAATTACATGATGAGCTGCGACGCGGGTGTTTTGAGCCGCGACGCAGCTTCACGGCGTTCAACAATTTTTTGGAATCATATACAAGGCAAGATTTCACCCTAATTATTTATCTTTTCACTTGGCCGTTTTTGGAGCTGCTAGGGGCGATTTTAAGATGTTTTTGGGGAATTCCAAGACCTTCAAAACATTCTAATCATTCCGGGAACAAGGATCAATCCGATTAAAATTCAAGTTACATCAATTATTTTGGTTGATTTCTTGTTTAACAACAATGACTTCTTCTATCATTTTATGTTTTGTTTTCATTGTTGTCATGATTGTTGGCTAGTTTTTCATGTTTGTGTAGACTTATGAACCTATGTGTTGGATGCGCTTTTCATTAATTGTTGGATTCTAAGCATTTTGATATGAAGTTTGAATACATGTATGCATCTAATGAAACTTGTTCTTTTCGATTCAATTGATTATATGTTTGTTTGATGTAACATCCCGCCTTTTTCCGTTTACTTTCCGTTTATTTATTTAAATTCCGTTATAGAATTATAACATCTTCCGTTAATACGCGTTTTAAAATATTTCGTTTAGGTAATCCGTTTGGTTAATACACGCACCCGCTTCAAACTTGAGGACCAATGTTGTCATTTGACCAAACTCATGACTAGCTCAAAGAGTCAACATCCATCTCCTCCATTCATTATCCATTTCCTTTTTCCTTTTTCTTAATACTTTCATCTTTTCTCTCAAAACTCCAAATCAAAGATTCATCATCCATTCTTAATCTAGCAATCAAACATCAAAACAAATTACATATTTGGAATCCTTGCATCTTCCTCTTCAATTCTATACCGATTTCATCAAGTTTGGGTAACTTTTTAAAATCACTAGATTCTTTGTTCTTGATGTTTTTAACTTATAAAAGTGTTAATTAGTGTCTATGGCTCAAGTCTAACATGAATATATGATTTGTATGCTTGTTCTTATTATTTTGATGTAACTAGCTTAGACTTGAAATGGGTGTGTTTGATCTTGAGATTTGGTTGCTTAAATGTTGTTAGATGTTAAAAGTGCATGTATTAAATGTGTTACTAGCATCACTAGCTTCAATTTGATGTGTAGGTTGATTAAGAACACTTCATTAAAATGATTATTGATTTTGTGATTTTGGGTTATGGTTTGATAGAAGTAAAATGGAATTTAAATGCATTGAATGCTTTGCAAGGTTCATTGTAAGTGTTTATTAGCATTGTATGCATGATTACCTACAAAAAGGCGTATTATATGTGTGCATTTAATTCCCGAATCATCAAAGTGCATTTATGAACTTGAAAGCATTTATGGTAGGCATTTAATGAGCTTTCAACTTGTATTTGATTATTGTAAATGATGATTTTGGTTGACAAAATGTGTTTAGTTGTGTTCCTCGTTAAATTACCTTTCCAACGGTGTATGGCATGCATTTTGAATATTTTCGGTTCATGAGTTATGTTTATTTGATGTTTGGTTCGATACTTAACAAAATTTCAGCAAACAGCACCTTTTAGGTAGTAATGTGGCCGCGCAATTTGGAGGATGCAGATGCTTGACCCCTGGAATTATTTCTGACCTGGTTTTACACTTTAATGCGCGCCACGCACTCCTGCGCGCGCCGCGCACATTCCCTGTCCCAAATTTTTATTATTTTATTTCATTTCTTCGCTTACTCGCAACTTCGATTAACATGTGTTTTGGCCATCATGCTTATATATGATTTCTCATCATAGGAAATTTGTCAGATACCCGACTCGACCCCGTTGACTTTGGCTCGACCAAAGTTGACTTTTATTCAAACTTTACCAAATGCTTATGCGATCGTTCTAACGTACTTTTATACTTGTATATTGCATGAAACTTGACAGTTTGACTCACATGCTATATTAATCTAGTCGTAACGAGCCATAGGACTAATTGAACACTTTGACCGACCGTGTTTATCGATATTGATACAAACCTATTTGTTTAGGTCAAGACTAGCATTCGTTCTTGCACACATTACTTTGTGAAGTACATTTTACTATTCGTGCAACCAAGGTGAGATCATAGTCCCATCTTTCAACAACTTTTATGCTTTTAAATCATGTGATTGGAAACATATACGTATCATACTTTTATGCTTTGAACACAAGTACGAAAACAAACATTCTACAGCGAGTTTGAACAAAAAGCCTCAATTCAATTATCATTAGTTACACTTGCACGGTGTAAACGTGAATTTATGTTATGTGATCACATTGAGCTTGACGAGCCCTCATTCGGACGGTTCGATACCGTTAGCGGATGAAATATATTTTCTAGTATAGTGTATGTTCTAACACTACATAATAGGGTACAAAACAGTTAAGTCTTGATAATTGGGTGCTCGCGAACATACTTTTGGAATACAAACAATTTGGATAATCAACTAAATTAAATCTTGTGGTTCAAAAACAACGTTACTATTGCACCTATGATTTCACCAACGTTTTTCGTTGACAGTTTTCTATATGTTTTCTCAGGTCCTTGAACGCTAGGTGATACATGCTTTCGCACATTATTTTTGATACTTGCTTGGATGTCGAGTATACATGCATACGTGGGGTGTCTTTTGACTTAACTTAATTTATGTCGCATAGGTTTCAATTGACTTAACTTAATTTATGTCGCATAGGTTTCAATTGTACTTAAAACGTTGTAACATGTTTAGACGTTGAACTACTTTGTAAACTTTGAAACATCTTTATAATTGAAATGAATGCGACATATTTTGGTCAAACGTTGTTTTAAAGACTTATGACCCCGTAACGGGACCTAAGTAGACGGCGCCGTCAATGACGATTTTTTCGGGTCGCTACAGATGGTATCAGAGCTTTGGTTGTACGGATTTAGAGTTCATTGGTGTCAACCCCGAGTCATAGGGTACATTAGTGAGTCTAGACTACAACCGGCATATAGACTTGAAGTAGGAATTACTTGACTACTTGTGCATTTATACTCGAACTCTTCTATTCATATCTAACTTTTATTCCATCTAAATCTCACGTTGTTTAATTTGATTGACACGCCACCTTGACTTAGTGAAATAATGTCGAATGCACATATGAATTAGGGTAATATAATTTCCGGGATTATATTACGGTGACTCATATGAACGTTCCGACATTATGACATAAAGAATTTAAGGCGAGTCAAGGAAAATTTTCTCTTTATCCTCATTCTATATCACGGTTAGTATTATTGAGAATACAAATCAACGATATTCTTGTGTTTTGAAGGAACAATGCCTCCTCGCCTTGTACCACGCCATGAAACACCCGAACAAGCTCTTCAACGGATGATAGCCACCGCCGTAGATGCGGCCATGGCCGGTCACTCATCCAACAACAATAACAATAACAATAACCACAATAACAACAACAACAACAACAACAACAACAACAACAACAACAACAACAACAACAACAACAATAACAACAACAACAACCACAACAACAACAATGGAGCCAGTAATTCAAACGAGGGATGCTCCTATAAAGCTTTCATGGGGTGCAAACCTCACACTTTCGATGGAACCAGAGGATCGGTTGTGCTCACCCGATGGTTTGAGCAAACCGAAGCCGTCTTTAGCAAAAGCGGTTGTCGGGATCAAGACAAGGTCAAGTACTCCACTCACACTTTCGCCGGTGTTGCGCTCACTTGGTAGAACACCTATGTACAATCGGTGTATACCGATGAAGCTTGATATTGCTCAATAACATCATATATATCTATCGCAATATCATTAAAAACGCTCTAGAATCAAGGATGATGAAGGTGTTCTACAAATAATAAACCAAGATGCGCAAGTTTATATCGGAAGAATGATTTACAAAGAATTTTGATGATTTATGACATTGGTTAATCCAGATACGAGTTAGGGTCAAGATAGCACTCTAAAATGATAAAACAAAGCTTCCAAGGTGTTAGGCTTCGTCCAAATGAAGTAATATTGAAAAGAAAATGAAACAGTCAAAATTAGCACAACAGGACGCCGTCCTGGAAGGTGGGACGCCGTCCTGTCTTTCAATTCGGGACGCCGTCTCGGCAAGTGGGACGACGTCTAGCCCTTTATACCGGGACGCCGTCCTGCCCTTTGGGACGACGTCCCGTAGTAGGTGTACCCGACTTTTTGGCTTTTTACCTACTCTCTCCACTTTAAAACTTCAGTTTTTGAAGGACTGTTTCATCAGAATACGAACCAGAGAGTTTAGAGGCGATTTTCAGGAGCAAATTGGAGAACTCCAACCTCTTTGAAGAGGCTCAACATCAAGGCATCATCCATCAAAACCTTCTTCATCCAAGAACTCTTGTTCTTGTAGGTTATTTACTTGTTCTCAGCAATGATTTCAGTTAATAATTTGATTGTATTGTTGTCTGTTACCATGATTGTTGGCTAGTTTCTATAATGTTTGTCTAGATTAATAACCAAGGTATTGGATGTAATCTTATTGATTGAATGTATTATGCGTGATAGATTGAAGCTTGAATTAAGAACCATGCTTATTGTTGTTAAAATCATTTGTATCTAGTTAATTGATATGTTGTTGATAAAGAGAACTCTTGTTGATGTATTATATTGATTTACAATCAACTTGTCTTAGATTGATTGTTTGCTAAACCGGACCAAGGGGGTAAACTAGATTAAAACGGTTAAACAAAATAGGAATGAATTGTGTAGAGCGAACGCAAAGACAATTGTTATTCAAGTCTTTGATCTTGTTGATCAACTAGTCACAAACGAAAAGGTCTAAGTAATAGGGAACCCTCGCTTAGTAATTCTAGTTTGAGTACATGCTAAAGAGAACTCTTGGCGAGTCAATTTAGGTGATTAGCATGCTTATAGTTATTTGATTACAAATACAAGAACCATAGTGAAAAGGGAACCCTTGATCTTGTTATTGTATTTGCGTGTTTATCCGAGAGAACTCTTAGTGAACCTATTAGATAACTACACACATAATTATTCAATCAGGACTTAATATCTAAAAATACATCCAATACCGAGGGTAAAATATCTAGATAAACATTTCATCTCTTTGATTTAATTCAAAACTATCTTACTTGCTTTATTTGCATTTATTATCATTTCATAAACTTAAAAGACAAAAATATTGTTTTTACATTTAACCTTCTTTGATTTGGCTAAATCGTTAAATAGCCACCAAAACATAAAACTTGTACTTTTAACTTTCATTCACTTAGTTAATCATAATATAGTTTCTAATTCTAGTTTGACTGATATAACTGTCCTTGGAACGATACACGGAACTAAACCAGTTACTATACTACTACACGATCGGGTACACTGCCCGTTAGTGTGTAGCAATCTCTAAAACCGGTATTTTCCATACGATAATTCATATACCACTTTTCGCACATCAAGTTTTTGGCGCCGCTGCCGGGGACAGTTTTGTGTCAAAATAAAATTATTAACTGATTTGTGATTAAGTAGTTTCTTAATTATTTTAAATTTTTAATAATCTTTGATTTTTAAACTTATAGAATCGGTATGTTTAATAATTTTTGTTAGTTGTGTGATTGACAGTTTATAGGTCGCATATGCCACATACCCGAAGTTCAGAATCTCCATTACTTACACCGTTTACAGAACCTGATAGAAAGCTTGGTAGGATTTCAAAAGAAGTACTTGAAATTTTTGAATCTTCATCAAAGCAAGAAACCTTTGATTCAGAATCAAGTACGACCAAGCCTCGATATTCAGACTTTGGTAAACCCGTTCAACCCCCAAATTTTGAAATGGAAGGAGAAAGACCGTTGGTACCACGACAATCAATGGCAGCAAAGATGAAAGCAACCCGGACCAGACAAGGTAGTGCTATTACTCCACCTACTGGTGAGGTAACTTTTGAAATAAAAGGACCTATTCTTCAAATGATTAATAACAGGTGTCAATTTGGTGGTGGTCCGAATGAAGATGCAAACGAACATATTCGTCTCTTTCAAGAGATATGTCTTCTATTTAAACTTAAACCAGAAACTGACCAGGCCATATTATTAAGACTTTTCCCTTGGACACACCAAGGGGAAGCACGAAGTTGGTTAGATTCATTGGATGAGGCTACGATAGAAACGTGGGATGGTATGTTGGAAAAATTTCTTAAGAAATATTTTCCAGCATCCAAGTCCGCGAGACTCCAACACGAAATTACCCAATTCTGTCAAAAGCCGATGGAAACCCCCCTGTACGAAGCATGGAATCGATTTTCCAAAATGCTAAGAGGTTGTCCAAACCATGGTTTGGATACCTTTCAAAAGGTCCAAATCTTTTACAAAGGTTGTGATGTAGCAACCCGAATTTCAATTGACCAAGCGGCCGGTGGTTCTCTTATGGACAAAACTGAGCAAGAGGCTTATGAGATAATTGAGAAACTAGCATATTATTCTCATGAGTGGCATCAAGAACGCCCAATTACTCGAAATGCTCAAGTCCAAAGCGCCGGTGCTTATGATGACTTAAGCTCCCTAGGTGTAAAAATAGATGGTGTTGTCCGAAACATGGACAAAATCACCAAGGAAATCCATAGTATGAAAGTAGGTTGTGAATACTGTGGAGGTCTCCACTTAGGAAAAGATTGTGATGCCGGGTTAACCATGGCTCAAAAAGAAGAAGTGGCTTTCATAAGCCAAAGAAATAATAACCAGTTTCAGGGAAGAGCCCAATTTAACTGGAACTTTAACAACCCCTACAACCCTCAAGGTCAAACTTCCAATTTTCAAAAAGGGTCAAGTAGTGGGTTCCAACAACAAACTCCGGGTTTTTACCAAAAACCCCAACAGGAAGAGAAAAAGTCAAATTTAGAGAGTATGTTGGAAAAGTTAATTACATCACAAACTCAGCTTGTCACAAATATAAACTAAACCAACGAGAAAAACGAACATCAATTTAGAAACCAACAAGCATCAATTCAAAATTTAGAAAAACAAATGAGTGGTTTAGCCAATTTACTGAGTGAGAGGAAACCAGGTAGTTTACCGGGCGATACCAGTAAAAACCCACGAAATGAGCACGCAAATGTTATCACCACACGGAGTGGTCTAGCATACGATGCTCCAAAAATGCCCGAAAATTCTGATTTCAGGGTTCCATTGAACCAAAATGATGAACCGGTTAAGGAGCCGGAAAAAGTGGTTGAAAAGGAAGAACGGGAAAAACCCGTAGTGAAACCATATCAACCACCGCTCCCATACCCAAGAAAACAACAACAAGAAAGGCTAGAGGCCGAAAGGTCAAAATTCCTAGATATGTTTAAACAAATTAACAAAAATATGCCTTTCATTGATGTAATCTCAGGTATGCCCAAGTATGCTAAGTTCTTAAAAGACTTACTTACTAATCGGAATAAAATGGAGGAACTTTCATCCGTCACCATGAATGCTAATTGTTCAGCAATTTTGATGAACAAAATACCGAAAAAGTTAGCTGATCCTGGAAGTTTTACCATACCATGTCTCCTGGGAGATTTGGAATGCATTAAAGCATTAGCGGATTTAGGGGCTAGCATAAATTTAATGCCTTATTCATTATATGTTAAGCTAAACCCCGGGGAACTGAAACCAACTCGAATGGCAATCCAACTAGCAGACCGCTCTGTTAAATTCCCTCGTGGAATTTTAGAGAATATGTTAGTAAAAGTAGGTACCCTAGTATTTCCGGCTGACTTTGTAATTTTGGACATGGAGGAGGACACACGTGTGCCTCTTATATTAGGTCTACCTTTCCTCAATACCGCTAGAGCTATGATAGATGTTCATGGGTAGAAATTGACCCTTAGTATTGAGGATATGAAGGTTACCTTTTCCGTTGACCATGCCCTACAATACCCCGAGTCTACTGATGATCAATGTTATTATGTGCAAACCATAGACACATATTCGGAGTTGTTGCAGGAATTTCCAGAATTGCAAGGTACGGGAGAATGCATTTTTGCGGAAGGTGATAAAGAGAATATGTTGGAAGAAGTGGAGATGTTGACCACCTTGATGGCTAACGGTTATGAGCCAAATGATGAAGAATACAGAAAGTTGGATTTAGGAAATGAGTACCGATGTAAAACATCGATTGAAGAACCTCCCGTTTTGGAACTAAAGCCACTTCCAAGTCACTTGGAATATGCTTACCTACAAGAAGGTTCTACTCTCCCGGTGATCATTTCATCCGAACTCTCTGTAAGTGAGAAGTCTAAACTTGTTTCCATGTTAAAAGCCCATAAAACGGCTCTAGCATGGAAAATTCATGACATCAAGGGTATAAGTCCCTCTTATTGTACACATAAGATATTAATGGAAGATAACTATAAGCCGTGTGTACAAAGACAAAGGCGACTCAACCCCAATATGCAAGAAGTTGTTAAGAAGGAGATTGTAAAACTCCTAGATGCGGGTCTTATTTATCCGATTTCGGATAGTCCTTGGGTGAGACCGGTCCAATGTGTGCCCAAAAAGGGTGGCATGACCGTTGTCACAAATGAAGACGACCAATTAATTTCTACCAGGACTATCACGGGTTGGAGGGTATGCATTGACTACAGGAAATTAAATGATGCTACCCGAAAAGACCATTTTCCCCTTCCTTACATTGATCAAATGTTGGAAAGATTAGCGGGAAAGAATTTTTATTGTTTTCTTGACGGTTTCTCGGGATATTTCCAAATCCCTATAGCACCAGAGGACCAAGAGAAAACGACCTTTACATGCCCTTATGGTACTTTCTCCTATCGACGTATGCCCTTTGGCTTATGCAATGCTCCTGCTACCTTTCAAAGGTGTATGGTAGCTATTTTTCATGACATGATTAAAGACTTTATGGAAGTATTCATGGATGACTTCTCAGTCTTCGGTGATTCTTTTGACTCATGTCTTAAAAATCTTGAGCGTATGTTGATTAGGTGTGAAGAATCAAATCTTGTACTAAACTGGGAAAAATGCCATTTTATGGTAAAAGAGGGCATTGTATTGGGTCATAAAATTTCTTGTGCAGGTCTGGAGGTGGATCGGGCTAAAGTGGAAGTAATAGCCAAATTACCACCACCAACGAATGTGAAAGGTGTTAGAAGTTTTCTGGGGCACGCCGGTCTTTACCGGCGATTCATTAAGGATTTTTCCAAAATTGCAACCCCCATGAACAAACTTCTTGAGAAGGACTCTCCATTCGTCTTTACGGACGAGTGTCTTACCGCCTTTAACCTACTTAAAGCAAAGCTCACGCAGTCACCGATTCTCATATCGCCAAATTGGTCAATACCATTCGAACTTATGTGTGACGCCAGTGACTTTGCTATTGGTGCCGTCTTGGGGCAAAGAATAGAAAAACATTTCAAGCCCATTTACTATGCTAGTAAGACACTGCAAGGAGCCCAACTTAATTACACTACCACCGAGAAGGAACTCCTTGCAATCGTCTTTTCGTTTGACAAATTCCGATCCTATTTAGTGCTAGTAAAGACGGTTGTCTACACAGACCACTCGGCATTAAAGTACTTACTTTCTAAGCAAGATGCTAAACCCCGTTTAATACGTTGGGTCTTGCTTTTGCAAGAATTCGACATCGATATAAAGGATAAAAAGGGTGCCGAAAACCTAGCTGCCGATCACCTTTCTCGACTTGAGAACCCGAATCTTGGGGTTCTACATGAGACAGTTATCCAAGATAATTTTCCTGATGAAAATCTCATGAGAGTTGAGAAAATTGATGATCCATGGTTTGCAGACATTGCCAACTATCTTGCGGGTGGATTCCTAGAAACCAGTATGTCACACCAGAAAAGAAAGACATTCTTTAGTGACTTAAAATACTATTTTTGGGAACACCCATATCTCTTTAAACAGTGTCCCGATGGGATAATCCGTCGGTGTGTTTCGGGGAAGGAATGCACCGAAATTCTGCTTGACTGTCACCTTGGTCCAACAGGTGGGCACTTTGGTCCCCAAATCACGGGGAAGAAAGTTTATGAGGCCGGTTTCTATTAGCCTACAATATTCAAAGATGCCTACGCTGTTTGTAAGGCTTGTGACGCGTGCCAACGGGCTGGTCAAATAACTAAACGGGATGAAATGCCTCAACAAAGCATCCAAGTATGCGAGGTGTTCGATGTTTGGGGAATTGACTTTATGGGCCCCTTTCCAAAATCTCATTCTTACCTCTACATACTTGTCGCCATAGATTATGTTTCTAAATGGGCGGAGGCAAAACCTCTACCAACAAATGATGGCCGAGTAGTGGTAAACTTTTTGATGGAACTTTTCTCTAGGTTCGGCACACCAAAAGCTCTTATAAGTGACCGGGGCACCCACTTTTGCAATAAGCAATTGGAAAAGGTGTTGAAAAGATATGGAGTAATCCATAAAATTTCGACATCTTATCATCCCCAAACGAGTGGGCAAGTAGAAAACACCAACCGGTCATTAAAACGCATACTTGAAAAGACCGTTGGTGCCAATCCAAAAGAGTGGTCAACCAAGTTAAACGATGCATTGTGGGCCTTTCGCACGGCCTACAAAACACCGATTGGAACAACTCCTTTCCGTATGGTATACGGAAAAGCATGCCATCTCCCGTTGGAGATTGAACATAAAGCACATTGGGCGCTAAGGGCATGCAATTTGGATTACCAAGAAGCGGGTCGGTTACGTTTGACCCAACTAAATGAATTAGACGAGTTGAGGCTTGAAGCCTATGACAACTCTCTAATTTACAAGAAAAAAACCAAACAATGGCACGACAAAAGATTAAAACGTCCAAAGGAATTCATGGAAGGCGATCGTGTCCTTGTTTATAATTCCCGTTTCAAGTTATCACCCGGAAAGCTTAAGTCCCGATGGACGGGACCGTTTGTTGTTAGAAAGGTGTACCCTTATGGTACAGTCGAAATGGAGAACGGGAAGGGTGATATTTTTAAAGTGAATGGCCACCGGGTCAAACACTATGTTGATGGTCCCCTAGAAATTGAGGATGAGGTTAGCCTCAACTTCAAGAAAAACGCCTAAATCTAAATGGGGACGAGTTTGGTGAACGACTCGTAAAAAAAAAAAAAAAAAACTGGTTCACAATTGTAATTAGGTTTGTATTGTGTGCACGTTAAATTTTAGTTTGGTACAAAATGATTAACGTATGACCTCTAAACGTGAACGACTCAGAAAAATAGGTCAGTGAGTTTTAGTGAAACAGGACGCCGTCCCAAAACCCTAGACGCCATCCCACTTAACATACCGGGACGCCGTCCCAAAACCCTAGACGCCGTCCCACTTAAAGAATCGAGACGCCGTCCCAAAAATCAGGACGACGTCTAGACCCCCTGAGTCAGAAAAAACATACGTTTTTAAACCATATCCAACCCATTTCTTATCCACAAAACACACTCTTCTCTATTTCTCTCTGCCCTAACACGAACCACTCTCCAAAAACCCTAATCTCTACCTCAAATTCGCGATTTCTTCTTCAAATTCAAGCTTCAAATCATGAACTTTTTGGTATGGATACTCCATTTTTACACTTTTCTTTATCAATTACTTGAATTGTATGTTTATATCTATAAATTGGTGAAGGATAAGTGTGGGGTGTTTGATTTGCATGATTATTGTTAAGATTAACATGCCTTAGATGTTTAAATTGCCCTTATGTGTTTATTTTGCAAAGATTACATGCTTTTAAGGGTTTTGTTCATGATTCTAGGGTTTGTAGAAATTAAATCCGAATTTAGGGTGTTTAACTTATGATGTTGAGTTTATGTATGATGTTTATGATTCTTGTGAAGTATTTGATTGTGTTGGTGATGTTGATGTCAACTTGGACGGGTCATTTTTGAATGTTAGTGAATTTGTAAGCATATTGTTGAATTGTAATGAATTTATGAAATATGTATGTTTGATGTTCATTTGTATGGGCCTGTTGAAGCAAATTGATGGAATGAAATGCCCTAATGTATGATGTTATAATGGTCATTTGATCTAAAAATTGTGAAAATGCGTTATGATTTATGATGAATATGATTAGAATGCAAAGTTAAATGTTATGACCTATGAACACAACATACTTGAATCTTTGAGTCCTAAGTTTGTGCTACATTGTGAAGTTATGATTTTCATTTTTTTTGAAGGTGTATTAACGAATTCATGTTGACTTTGGTTGACTTTGGTTTAAAATTGTGATCATGCACTTTTGTTTAAATGAATCATAATGCTTTTGAACTAGGAATTGAATGATTAAGTTCTCCTGCTACTCGGTTATGTTTTTAGCTAACATTAAAACAACGGTTTCTATGTTCTTTTGGTTTGGTGTATAATGTTTTGCAGGGACAACCAAGCAGAGGAGGACCGGCAAAAAGAGGAAGGACAGCAGGTTTGGCTCCTCCACGACAACCACCACCACCACAACAACAACATCATTCATCATCGTCTTCCGGAGAAGAAGAGGAGGAGGATCTAAACGATCCTCGAGTTTGGTTAACACAGGTTCAGAACGATGAAGACTATACGAAAACATTTGAGAGAATAAACCGTAGGCCGATTAATGCAACTTGGTATTTTATCTGGGGGCCATTGGAAGAGGCGGGCATGCGCCGACATGTTTCTAATTTACTCGCCATTCCTTACGGTAGAGTAGTCACCCACGCTTGGGAACAGGTTTTTAGCATCAATGAACCAATCTATCCGGTGCTGCTTAAAGAATTTTACTCTACCATACGGTTTAACAATGTCAGCGATTATTTATCGAATGAGTTTCTACGGTTTCGTCTCGGGGGCCAAGATAGGGGTATAAGCAGTTTACAGCTTTGTAGAGTTCTGGGAATTTTTGGGGAATTCACCGATAATCAGTTAGGTGAATATTTGCGGGCTTCTGATTACGTTGGCCGGCATGTTTTTGATGACACCTCTTATTGGCGCAGAATTTGTAAGCCAAGTATTGCGCCTGCACATTTTAGATCAAGCAAGCACAGGTACAACGAAATCGTAGCCGGGATGATAAGCTGCTTCATCGACTCATCGCATGCACGTTTAATGCGAGGATTGAGGGTCATGAGAAGGTGAAAACATTAGATTTGTGGATTATGGATCAAATCAAGCGGGGTTCCTATATCGACATTCCTGGGCTAATCGGTAATTATTTCCTTGCCATTGCGACTGAGACACGGCTACAGAAGCCACTTCTGGGAGGCCACTACATCACCCGAATTGCCCGACATTTTAACATTGATTTCAGTAGATTACAGGAGTACACGAGCGTAATGAAACCATTAAAAAAGGTTTTTTATATTAATGCTGAAATCATTATGAAAGATAGAAATGGGCATTTGGTGCCTTTTGTGGCAGTTGGTGCAGGTGACGCAAGTGGCAGTGGTGTTCAGCAAGAGCAGCGGCAGGAAGAGGAGGCGGAAATGGAGGCACAGACTAATGTTGGTGAACATGTTCCGTGGCATCCGTCCCAATCAAGTTGGGACAGTTTGGTTGGTAGTGTTAATAACATGAGGTTGAGCCCGAACGAACAAAGGATGCACAACGATCGAATGTGGGATAGTCAGCAGCGAATGGAGCAACGACAGATTGCTCAAGTGCACGATCAGGGATGGATGAGTTATGGTATTGATTGGAATAACCATAACTCAGAGTTATTTTATTCCAACCCCGAGCAGTACTATGGGACGACACGTCTGACACCCCAATATTACACGGATCCTCAAAACCCACCTCCGCCTTACCCGATTTATGATAATACCGCTGCGTTGCAGGATGCTCGGAACAGATTTGAGCAGCAATATCCACAGGGACGCCCGTACAGAGATGGTTCGGGTAATTATTTTTGGCCGTTTGATAACTAGGCCTGCGTGCCTATTGGATCATTTTGTACTTTGTTTTGAGACAATTTAATTTGTGTGATGTGTTTTGAGATAATTTCGGTTTGTAATAATGTACTAATGGTGTGGTTTGATAAACGGTTGTGGTTGTAAAAACACCGTTATTTTTATTGTGATTTGTGTGGTTTGTTAATTTGTGCAGCATGATTGAACTTCAAAGACTGGCATTAAGTTCAGCGACATTTGATATTATGATGTGTGTATGATGATAATCGCGGACTGGACGATGCTCTTATGCTGGCAGTAAGTTCAGCGGCATCCGTCTACATGTTCCACGATTTACAGGTTAAAAATTGAAAATTTCTACAATCACCCTATCACTTTGCCCTCTAAATTTAATCCTTTTTCTGATTTCATGCAATGAGGGCCTTGCATGATCTCAAGTGTGGGGTAGGGAGTAGAAATTTATCGGGAACTCGTTTCACTAAAATTAAGGCGTTTGGCGTTTATTATAAAAATTTTAAAATTTTCATGTAAGCCTTAAAAACGATTAAAAGTCCAAAAACAAAACCATGTCATATGCATTGTGATTTTAAAAGAAAATAAATGTTGTTTTGCATTTTTAATTATTAATAGTCTTTGAAGTTGCACTATCATTCAATTATTTGAATGAAAATCCTACTAGTTTAGTAAGCTAACTTGTAGGTCACTTGTACCAAAACGAGTGTAAACCGTGAGAGAGCGGTGATTGTATAGCGTGGTCGGAAACCGGATCTCGCGCCAGATCGAAAACCCTAAGGACGATCCTCATTGTTTCTCCTAACAAGGACAATGTTGCGTCCGACCACCTATTATGACCAATAGGATGTATCTATTCCATCCTCAAGGAAGTAAAGTCTTCCGAATGACACACTTACTGATTCAATTCAGAAGATGTAGTCCAGACCAGTTGTAGGGTGACAAAAACTCTTGAAAAGTCATTACTAACATCGACTGGAAATCTACTAGGCCTCAACGTCAAACAGGGAAACTGGTAGTCAAGGTTTGTCTCAATGAGGGGGATTAACTAGTAAAACGGGGGGGCACCATGTATACACAAAATGTTAGTGATTTATCAGATCCCCGGAAGGATAACCTCCGGAAAGGTAATATATCAGCTTTTAAGCCTGATGAACTTCAATCTTTATGATTGACTTAACGGATTAGATGATTACCTCATAATTATCGATGATATCCGGACGTAATGTGTATCCTCTTAAGCACATTATTTTCTACCGACATCTCGCAATGTTAGGTACCGTGGGAGGGATTGGCTTGACCAATAGCGGGAAACCCGCACTCATTTTTCAAAATTCAGAAAATCCGACAAAATCGGAAAACATGTCTAGTATTAAAAACTAGCATGATATTTTAAAAAACCATAAAACGTTTTCATCAAGGTCCTGATTTCCCTAGGATCAAATTTTTCGGATACTTGGCTCTAATCTCTCAAAAATGTGTGTGTGTGTTTCCATTGTGAATATAGCGTGCGTGTGATTTCAAGTGTGCTATACTTAAAGCGTGTGTTTTATATAGTGTGACTTGTGTTTCATATCAACGTGTGTGTTTTGTGTGTTACGAGTGATTCATGTAATGTTTGTAATCTATATTGTGTGATTATGTTTGATATTGTTCGACTTTGTAACGAAAGAATTGCTTGAGGACAAGCAAGGTTTAAGTGTGGGGTGTTTTGATATTGCTCAATAACATCATATATATCTATCGCAATATCATTAAAAACGCTCTAGAATCAAGGATGATGAAGGTGTTCTACAAATAATAAACCAAGATGCGCAAGTTTATATCGGAAGAATGATTTACAAAGAATTTTGATGATTTATGACATTGGTTGATCCCGATACGAGTTAGGGTCAAGATAGCACTCTAAAATGATAAAACAAAGCTTCCAAGGTGTTAGGCTTCGTCCAAATGAAGTAATATTGAAAAGAAAACGAAACAGTCAAAATTAGCACAACAGGACGCCGTCCTGGAAGGTGGGACGCCGTCCTGTCTTTCAATTCGGGACGCCGTCTCGGCAAGTGGGACGACGTCTAGCCCTTTATACCGGGACGCCGTCCTGCCCTTTGGGACGACGTCCCGTAGTAGGTGTACCCGACTTTTTGGCTTTTTACCTACTCTCTCCACTTTAAAACTTCAGTTTTTGAAGGACTGTTTCATCAGAATACGAACCAGAGAGTTTAGAGGCGATTTTCAGGAGCAAATTGGAGAACTCCAACCTCTTTGAAGAGGCTCAACATCAAGGCATCATCCATCAAAACCTTCTTCATCCAAGAACTCTTGTTCTTGTAGGTTATTTACTTGTTCTCAGCAATGATTTCAGTTAATAATTTGATTGTATTGTTGTCTGTTACCATGATTGTTGGCTAGTTTCTATAATGTTTGTCTAGATTAATAACCAAGGTATTGGATGTAATCTTATTGATTGAATGTATTATGCGTGATAGATTGAATCTTGAATTAAGAACCATGCTTATTGTTGTTAAAATCATTTGTATCTAGTTAATTGATATGTTGTTGATAAAGAGAACTCTTGTTGATGTATTATATTGATTTACAATCAACTTGTCTTAGATTGATTGTTTGCTAAACCGGACCAAGGGGGTAAACTAGATTAAAACGGTTAAACAAAATAGGAATGAATTGTGTAGAGCGAACGCAAAGACAATTGTTATTCAAGTCTTTGATCTTGTTGATCAACTAGTCACAAACGAAAAGGTCTAAGTAATAGGGAACCCTCGCTTAGTAATTCTAGTTTGAGTACATGCTAAAGAGAACTCTTGGCGAGTCAATTTAGGTGATTAGCATGCTTATAGTTATTTGATTACAAATACAAGAACCATAGTGAAAAGGGAACCCTTGATCTTGTTATTGTATTTGCGTGTTTATCCGAGAGAACTCTTAGTGAACCTATTAGATAACTACACACATAATTATTCAATCAGGACTTAATATCTAAAAATACATCCAATACCGAGGGTAAAATATCTAGATAAACATTTCATCTCTTTGATTTAATTCAAAACTATCTTACTTGCTTTATTTGCATTTATTATCATTTCATAAACTTAAAAGACAAAAATATTGTTTTTACATTTAACCTTCTTTGATTTGGCTAAATCGTTAAATAGCCACCAAAACATAAAACTTGTACTTTTAACTTTCATTCACTTAGTTAATCATAATATAGTTTCTAATTCTAGTTTGACTGATATAACTGTCCTTGGAACGATACACGGAACTAAACCAGTTACTATACTACTACACGATCGGGTACACTACCCGTTAGTGTGTAGCAATCTCTAAAACCGGTATTTTCCATACGATAATTCATATACCACTTTTCGCACATCAAGTTTTTGGCGCCGCTGCCGGGGACAGTTTTGTGTCAAAATAAAATTATTAACTGATTTGTGATTAAGTAGTTTCTTAATTATTTTAAATTTTTAATAATCTTTGATTTTTAAACTTATAGAATCGGTATGTTTAATAATTTTTGTTAGTTGTGTGATTGACAGTTTATAGGTCGCATATGCCACATACCCGAAGTTCAGAATCTCCATTACTTACACCGTTTACAGAACCTGATAGAAAGCTTGGTAGGATTTCAAAAGAAGTACTTGAAATTTTTGAATCTTCATCAAAGCAAGAAACCTTTGATTCAGAATCAAGTACGACCAAGCCTCGATATTCAGACTTTGGTAAACCCGTTCAACCCCCAAATTTTGAAATGGAAGGAGAAAGACCGTTGGTACCACGACAATCAATGGCAGTAAAGATGAAAGCAACCCGGACCAGACAAGGTAGTGCTATTACTCCACCTACTGGTGAGGTAACTTTTGAAATAAAAGGACCTATTCTTCAAATGATTAATAACAGGTGTCAATTTGGTGGTGGTCCGAATGAAGATGCAAACGAACATATTCGTCTCTTTCAAGAGATATGTCTTCTATTTAAACTTAAACCAGAAACTGACCAGGCCATATTATTAAGACTTTTCCCTTGGACACTCCAAGGGGAAGCACGAAGTTGGTTAGATTCATTGGCCGAGGCTACGATAGAAACGTGGGATGGTATGTTGGAAAAATTTCTTAAGAAATATTTTCCAGCATCCAAGTCAGCGAGACTCCAACACGAAATTACCCAATTCTGTCAAAAGCCGATGGAAACCCTGTACGAAGCACGGAATCGATTTTCCAAAATGCTAAGAGGTTGTCCAAACCATGGTTTGGATACCTTTCAAAAGGTCCAAATCTTTTACAAAGGTTGTGATGTAGCAACCCGAATTTCAATTGACCAAGCGGCCGGTGGTTCTCTTATGGACAAAACCGAGCAAGAGGCTTATGAGATAATCGAGAAACTAGCCGATTATTCTCATGAGTGGCATCAAGAACGCCCAATTACTCGAAATGCTCAAGTCCAAAGCGCCGGTGCTTATGATGACTTAAGCTCTCTAGGTGTAAAAATAGATGGTGTTGTCCGAAACATGGACAAAATCACCAAGGAAATTCATAGTATGAAAGTAGGTTGTGAATACTGTGGAGGTCTCCACTTAGGAAAAGATTGTGATGCCGGGTTAACCATGGCTCAAAAAGAAGAAGTGGCTTTCATAAGCCAAAGAAATAATAACCAGTTTCAGGGAAGAGCCCAATTTAACCGGAACTTTAACAACCCCTACAACCCTCAAGGTCAAACTTCCAATTTTCAACAAGGGTCAAGTAGTGGGTTCCAACAACAAACTCCGGGTTTTTACCAAAAACCCCAACAGGAAGAGAAAAAGTCAAATTTAGAGAGTATGTTGGAAAAGTTAATTACATCACAAACTCAGCTTGTCACAAATATAAACCAAACCAACGAGAAAAACGAACATCAATTTAGAAACCAACAAGCATCAATTCAAAATTTAGAAAAACAAATGAGTGGTTTAGCCAATTTACTGAGCGAGAGGAAACCAGGTAGTTTACCGGGCGATACCAGTAAAAACCCACGAAATGAGCACGCAAATGTTATCACCACACGGAGTGGTCTAGCATACGATGCTCCAAAAATGCCCGAAAATTCGATGTAATCATTGGTATGGATTGGTTAGTCAAAACGAAATCTCACATCCTTTGTGACCTTAAAGCAATTCAAATTCCTATCGAGAATGATGAACCCTTGGTTTTCTATGGCGATAAGAGTTTCACCGGACTCAACCTCGTTTCGTGCCTTAAAGTTAAAAAATACCTTCGTAAAGGTTGTTTCGCGATTCTAGCCTACGTTAAGAAAGTCGAGACCGATGAGAAGCATATCGATGATGTGCCAATTGTTAGTGACTTTTTCGATGTTTTTCCCGACGAATTGCCGGGTCTTCCACCTCATCGACCGGTTGAATTTCAAATCGATCTTATTTCGGGAGCCGCACCCATAGCACAACTTGCTCCATCCGAAATTCAAGAATTGCAAAGTCAAATTCAAGAACTACTTGACCGTAGTTTTATCCAACCTAGCCATTCACCATGGGGCGCTCCGATTTAATTCGTAAAGAAGAAAGATGGATCCCTACGAATGTGTATCGACTATCGTGAACTAAAAAAATTGATGATTAAGAACCAATATCCTATTCCACGCATCGATGACCTCTTTGATCAACTACAAGGATCTCGTGTATATTCGAAAATCGATCTCCGCTTGGGTTATCATCAATTAAGGGTTAAGGGGGAAGATGTCTCCAAAACCGCTTTCCGAACTCGTTATGGTAGTTATGAATTTCTTGTAATTCCATTTGGTCTCACTAATGCACCGGCGGTGTTCATGGATCTTATGAACCGCGTGTGCAAACCATACCTCGACAAATTCGTTATCATGTTCATCGATGATATTTTGGTCTATTCTAAAAGTGAAGAAGAACACGAACAACACCTTCGACTCGTGCTCGAACTCTTGAGACAAGAACGACTCTATGCCAAATTCTCCAAGTGTGAATTTTGTTTGAAGGAAGTTCAATTTCTTGGTCATGTTGTAAGTGATCAAGGTATTAAAGTCGATCTCGCAAAAATCGAAGCCATTAGTAAATGGGAGACTCCTACTACTCCTACTCACATTCGTCAATTATTTGGTCTCGCCGGGTACTATCGTAGATTCATCGAAAACTTCTCTTTGGTTGCACGTCCTCTAACCGCGTTAACTCACAAAGGAAAGAAATTCATTTGGGCGACCGAGCAAGAATCCGCGTTCCAAATCTTGAAGACAAAGCTAACCACCGCTCCTATCATGTCTCTTCCCAAAGGCAATGATGATTTTGTTGTATATTGCGATGCCTCGAAACATGGTTTTGGGTGTGTATTGATGCAACAAAAGAAAGTCATTGCTTATGCCTCTCAACAATTGAAAATTCATGAACGGAACTATACGACACATGATCTCGAACTCGGATCCGTTGTCTTTGCACTTAAAATGTGGAGACACTATCTTTATGGAACCAAGAGTACTATTTTTACCGATCACAAAAGCCTTCAACACATCTTCGATCAAAAACAACTAAATATGAGACAACGCCGGTGGATTGAAACTTTAAACGATTATGATTGTGAGCTTCGTTACCATCCCGGGAAGGCAGACGTAGTAGCCGATGCCTTAAGTCGAAAGGAAAGAGCGGTACCTCTTCATGTCCGAGCTTTAAACATCACCATTCACACCAACCTCAATAGTCAAATTCGTGTAGCCCAAGACGAGGCTCTCAAGGATGAAAACATCTCTCTCGAACACTTGAACTTCCTCACCTCTCGATTCGAAGTTAAGGAGACCGGACTTTGATATTTCGCCGGAAGAATTTGGATGCCTAGTTATGGGGACTTGCGAAGCCTTATTCTAGACGAAGCCCATAAGTCAAGATATTCGATTCACCCCGGTGCCAATAAGATGTACCACGACCTCAAGGAACAATATTGGTGGCCGAACATTAAAAGGGACG
Organism: Rutidosis leptorrhynchoides; assembly: GCF_046630445.1. Classification (NCBI taxonomy): domain Eukaryota; kingdom Viridiplantae; phylum Streptophyta; class Magnoliopsida; order Asterales; family Asteraceae; genus Rutidosis; species Rutidosis leptorrhynchoides. The sequence continues at coordinate 107,834,776 of NC_092340.1, read as the reverse complement.
TTGCTACTTATGTTGGAAAATTCCTAACTTGCTCCAAGGTCAAAGCCGAACATCAAAGACCGTCCGGACTACTTCAACAACCCGAAATCCCGCAATGGAAGTGGGAAAGGATAACGATGGATTTTATCACCAAACTACCAAAGACGGTGGGCGGTTACGATACTATTTGGGTTATTGTTGACCGTCTCACCAAATCCGCGCACTTCCTAGCCATGAAGGAAACCGACAACATGGAAAAACTTGCACAAATTTACATTAAAGAGATCGTATCCCGTCACGGTGTGCCTTTATCGATTATTTTCGACCGAGATGGCAGTTTTGTTTCTAGATTTTGGCGTACTTTACAAGAAGCGTTGGGAACGCATTTAGACATGAGCACCGCATATCACCCACAAACCGAAGGACAAAGCGAACGCACAATTCAAACCTTGGAAGACATGCTACGAGCTTGTGTTATCAATTTCGGAAAAGCTTGGGACAAGAACTTGCCTCTTGCCGAATTCTCTTACAACAATAGTTATCACGCGAGTATTAAAGCCGCACCTTTCGAAGCTTTGTATGGCCGAAAATGTTGTTCTCCTCTTTGTTGGGCCGAGGCAGGTGACACACAAATCATCGGACCCGAACTCATTCATGAAACAACCGAGAAGATCGTTCAAATCCGAGATAGGCTTAGGACGGCCCGAAGTCGTCAAAAGAGCTATACCGACAAAAGACGCAACGACCACGAATTTCAAGTCGGTGACCGCGTAATGTTAAAAGTCGCACCTTGGAAAGGTGTAATCCGTTTTGGGAAACGCGGGAAGCTAAATCCGCGGTATATTGGTCCTTTCGAAATCTTGGAGCGTGTTGGAACCGTTGCATATCGTTTAGATCTTCCGCCTCAATTAAGCTCCGTTCATCCAACTTTCCATGTATCGAACTTGAAGAAGTGTTTTTCCGAACCCGAACTCTTCATCCCTCTCGAGGAACTTACTATTGATGACAAACTTCATTTTGTGGAGGAACCGGTTGAAATTGTGGACACCTCCGTCAAAACGCTAAAACAAAGCCGAATTCCAATTGTCAAGGTCCGTTGGAACGCCAAAAGGGGACCCGAGTTTACTTGGGAAAGACAAGATCAAATGCAAAGGAAATACCCTCATTTATTCGTAGATTTGGAAACGCAAGATCCCGAGGAAGAAACAACGACCACTACGCGTACTTAAATTTCGGGACGAAATTTCTTTTAAGGAGTAGGTAATGTAACATCCCTCCTTTTTCCGTTTACTTTCTGTTTATTTATTTAAAGTCCGTTATAGAATTATAACATCTTCCGTTAATACGCGTTTTAAAATATTTCGTTTAGGTAATCTGTTTAGTTAATACACGCACCCGCTTCAAACTTGAGGGACCAATGTTGTCATTTGACCAAACTCATGACTAGGTCAAAGAGTCAACATCCATCTCCTCCATTCATTATCCATTTCCTTTTTCCTTTTTCTTAATACTTTCATCTTTTCTCTCAAAACTCCAAATCAAAGATGCATCATCCATTCTCAATCTAGCAATCAAACATAAAAATAAATTACATATTTGGAATCCTTGCATCTTTCTCTTCAATTCTATATCGATTTCATCAAGTTTGGGTAACTTTCTAAAATCACTAGATTCTTTGTTCTTGATGTTTTTAACTTATAAAAGTGTTAATTAGTGTCTATGGCTCAAGTCTAACATGAATATATGATTTGTATGCTTTTCTTATTATTTTGATGTAACTAGCTTAAACTTGAAATGGGTGTGTTTGATCTTGAGATTTGGTTGCTTAAATGTTGTTAAATGTTAAAAGTGCATATATTAAATGTGTTACTAGCATCACTAGCTTCAATTTGATGTGTAGGTTGATTAAGAACACTTCATTAAAATGATTATTGATTTTGTGATTTTGGGTTAGGGTTTGATAGAAGTAAAATGGAATTTAAATGTATTGAATGCTTTGCAAGGTTAATTGTAAGTGTTTATTAGCAGTGTATGCATGATTACCTACAAAACGCCGTATTATATGTGTGCATTTAATTCCCGAATCATCAAAGTGCATTTATGAACTTGAAAGCATTTATGGTGGGCATTTAATGAGCTTTCAACTTAGATTTGATTATTGTAAATGATGATTTTGGTTGACGAAATGTGTTTAGTTGTGTTTCTCGTTAAATTACCTTTCCAACGGTATATGGCATGCATTTTGAATATTTTCGGTTCATGAGTTATGTTTATTTGATGTTTGGTTCGAGACTTAACAAAATTTCAGCAAACAGCACCTTTTAGGTAGTAATGCGCGCCGCGCAATTTGGAGGATGCAGATACTTGACCCCTGGAATTATTTCTGACCTGGTTTCACGCTTTAATGCGCGCCGCGCACTCCTGAGCGTGCCGCTTACATCCCCTGTCCCAAATTTTTATTATTTTATTTCATTTCTTCGCTTACTCGCAACTTCGATTAACATGAGTTTTGGCCATCATGCTTATATATGATTTATCATCATAGGAAATTTGTCGGATACCCGACTCGACCCCGTTGACTTCGGCTCGACCAAAGTTGACTTTTATTCAAACTTAACCAAATGCTTATGCGATCGTTCTAACGTACTTTTATACTTGTATATTGCATGAAACTTGACAGTTTGACTCACATGCTATATTAATCTAGTCGTAACAAGTCATAGGACTAATTGAACACTTTGACCGACCGTGTTTACCGATATTGATACAAACCTATTTGTTTAGGTCAAGACTAACATTCGTTCTTGCACACATTACTTTGTGAAGTACATTTTACTATTCGTGCAACCAAGGTGAGATCATAGTCCCATCTTTCAACAACTTTTATGCTTTTAAATCATGGGATGAGAAACATATACGTATCATACTTTTATGCTTTGAACACAAGTACGAAAACAAACATTCCACAGCGAGTTTGAAAAAAAAGCCTCAATTCAATTATCATTAATTACACTTGCAGGGTGTAAACGTGAATTTATGTTATGTGATCACATTGGGCTTGACGAGCCCTCATTCGGACGGTTCGCTACCGTTAGCGGATGAAATATATTTTCGAGTATAGTGTATGTTCTAACACTACGTAACAGGGTACAAAACAGTTAAGTCTTGATAATTGGGTGCTCGCGAACATACTTTTGGAATACAAACGATTTGGATAATCAACTATATTAAATCTTGTGGTTCAAAAACAACGTTACTATTACACCTATGATTTCACCAACGTTTTTCGTTGACAGTTTTCTATATGTTTTCTCAGGTCCTTGAACGCTAGGTGATACATGCTTCCGCACATTATTTTTGATATTTGCTTGGATGTCGAGTATACATGCATATGTGGGGCGTCTTTTGACTTAACTTAATTTGTGTCACATAGGTTTCAATTGTACTTAAAACGTTGTAACATGTTTAGACGTTGAACTACTTTGTAAACTTTGAAACATCTTTATAATTGAAATGAATGCGACATATTTTGGTCAAACGTTGTTTTAAAGACTTATGACCACGTAACGGGACCTAAGTAGACGGCGCCGTCAATGACGATTTTGTCGGGTCGCTACATTTGACAGGACGAGAGTTCATCAATTTAATATATATATTTTCAATTGGTTTGTCTTAATTGGTTATTTGCTTAATCGGAGACGATAGTAAATTGAATTCAAAAGGCTAAACGATTTAGGAGTAAATCACTCACAACAAAAGTTGGTGTGGTAATTGATTACTACGAGAGTAGAGTCATAATTTGAACCCGATTATCAGTTGAGTCAACTTTATCACATCTAGGAGGTCTTAAGTGACGGGGAATTCCTTGCTATGTAATCTTAGTTGTTGCGTCTGCGCTGGGGAATTCCAGGTGGACCGATTAGGTAATTCACATGCTTTAATCCACAATTCGAACTTAATTCGACTGCATCCAGCACTAGGTGTAAAAGGTCTAGACGAACATTCGTTCTCTTATTTGATTCACAACTTATCTTATCTATCTGCTTTAAAGCTTTAAACATAAAAATACCAAAAATTTTATTCTTCTTGTAATTAGTTAAAGTTACCCTTGATTTGGCTAATCGTTAATTAGCCACAAACCAAACTATTTCGTACTTTCAAATTTCTAAGATTAACTTTAGTTTATTTTCATTAGTTACAATCTTAATTCACACTTGTAAACTGTCCTTGGAACGATCTTGGATTTATCAACTTTATACTATTGCACGATCGAGTACACTGCCCGTTAGTATGTAATAATCTTTTGAACCGATATTTACCAACATATTTTATATACGTGATTTTACACATCACTTCTTTAAAGCCTTTTTGTCGTTATATAAGGAAATAGTTGGTCAAGCTCATTATAAAAAATCCACTAAAATGATCACACTAAAGGAAATCCATTAGAGATAGTTCGTTACGAGTAATCCATCAACCAAAAAATATAAAGGCCCACTAAATATGACTCATTAACATAGTCCATTAGTAATAAAAGTAGTCCATGATAATAGACCGCCATCACTCATCTACATCTATAGTTTCTAATAAAATTCTATAATGATGATATCATTATTAGGTAAATTCTTTTGTTAAAAAAAATTAAAAAACAAAAGAAAAAAATTTAAGCATGGTAAGTGATGTTATTAATGTAAATAATTTTGAATTAAAATTAAATCTTATTAATTAATTATTATTATTAAATCTTATTAATAATTATTTTAATTATTAAAATAAAATAATTTTGAATAATTTTAATTCATTATTTTGAATCGAGTACGAGAAGGTATAAAAGTTAGGCAGAAAGAAATCAATTCTAAATTTATATTTTAATTTACACTTTTAAAATAAAATGACAACCAATATTATCTCTTATGATTGAATGTGGATTGTTTAATATGCATTTTAGGTGTTTGATCTCAGCTGACGAGTTTCTTAGTCAGACTATGTGGTTCTACGGGTCATTAAACTAAATGACTTTAGCATTTACGTTCACTTAATACCTAAAATATATTATTAAACTGTTTCGTTTGTACAAACCCGTAGTTCCACGGGTAATTTCACTAGTTTAAATTAAAAGCTTTTAGTCGGACATTATAAATTACATTTTCAAACACATCACAAGACAATTGACATTAGGGTTAGTAATTAATATGCATTATAGTTAACCCTGCTATTTTTATTGAATAAAAATCCCTACTTGTTTCATACTCGAATAAATCAATGCAAATACTCCGTTTTTGTTTATTGCTTTCATTTTCTATTCTTTTTAGCAATAAAACGGAAATTTTTATAAATAAGAAAATGTTTTCGAATAGAAAACGTCTTCAACAAGAATACAACGATAGAAACTCCGATGAGGCTCGTACCTAAAAAGCAGCAACCTAACAAACTATCTATATTGAGTCTCGTCTTAAACAAACAGAAATACAAACCAGAAAATAACCAACGCATACAACAAATTAAGAACTACATTAGACTAAAAAACGAAAGACACTAGGAAACGTGAAGTCGAGAATCACGAGCTCAATTGTCTTTGATGAAAACGTCGAATTCTTCCATCTCGACGCCTTGAACCAATTTTTTCTTCCTCTTTTGTTAAATTTTATTTTTAAATGACGTACTAGGAATCTCGCGAGGATTAATAGGAGAAATATCAACCGGTCCGCTCTCCTAGGCCATACTCGTCACCATATAGTCGAAAGCCGCAAACTCCTCCTTGGACATTTTACCATTCCCCTTTGCCAGTGATCCTCCCTTTTTAGCTTCAAAACCTCCCAAAAATAATTTTTGGATAGCTTTCCCGTAATCCAAATCGTCAATGTTATCTTTAAGCTTATATGAACTACATGTGGACGCCTCGTTCACCTTCTTTCTTGACCTCAAATCGACTTCGCACCAATTAGACTTCTTGAAACATTCCCCGAATCCTTCATTCGTGTAGCCAACAATTTTTTATTGTTTCTCTTCTCCTTCTTCAATCGAGCCAATCTTTTCTAGAATGTTACGTCTTCTTCGTTTGATTCGAATTCAGGAACATGAGCAACGGATTCAGTAGGTTTTGGCTCCTGACCCAGCCAACAAATTGTCCAGCAGATATAGGAATTGGACTAGGAACTGGCGGCCCAACAGTGGCCGGTAATGGATCAGAACAATTACCAGCAACAACTTGCCCAACATCAACTAAATCTCGATCGAGAAATTAAACGGCAGGCGGCCCGTGGTACTACAAACAAGCATATCATTAAAGGAAAACTTCAACCGTATCAACCATGTAGGACTAAAGATAAATCAATTGCAAAATATATCGTCATGATATAAATTCAAGACCGTTATGGATCAGAATAGTCGCCCTCGCGGAGTCGCGGATAACCCAAACATAAATAACCTTCTTACCTCTTTACATGAATTCAAACGAATTCAAGACCGTCAAGTTTTATCTTTATCTGTACATCCAAAAAACAAGTCTTCGTCAACTTATGTCACTTTTGTTTCGTAACATGTTAACCACATATATATGCACCAAGATATTACGCTGTACAAGTATAAAGTATGGGAGCTAGTGCGACACGTAACGCTTGTTACAATCCAACCGTTAAAAGATAATTACCTAGACTAGATATACAATATGAACTTTAATATTTTTCAGATTAACTTGATAAATTATCGCAATTATACATTAAGTACTTTTATACGGAGTATTATACAAGTACTTAATGCATAGTTATTGTAAATTTGTCAAATTCAATGTTAAAAATATCATCGTCTTGTACAACAGTTAGGATTCCAATTTTTAACGTTCTAAATTGTATAAATTGTAGACTAACTTAAATGCAAGAGTGTGGTCTACTGGTTTTTTTTTTTTTTTTTTTTGAAAGGCAAACACTTTTCATTAACAAGAAACAAGAGTTACATACAAATGCAGAGATAGCATTTTGGAACCTAACATAAAGCTAATATCATGCTACAGGAATTAAAACAAAAAACCAAACACGAGCTGCAACAGCGAGTAGATGAGGAGTAAATCAACCATGGTCGTCGTAAACGCTTGGCTTCACTAACCACTGATTCCAATCTAAAGAAACTTTTGATGATCTAGAGGAGATCCAAACAAAACTTCTTGCTTGAATCTCATTGAATAACATTGGGACCGTCCAACTCTTTTTTTCGAATGCGTTTAAGTAGACCACAAAGTATGAAAGTGTGGTCTACTGGTTAAATATCCACTAATCTCCTTAGAGCACTCGGTGTTCGCTACCTTTTTTTCGCCGTCAGTGGTAATCAACGCTATGATCGACCGTTGATCTAATGGAAAAAATGTGTGTACTTTTAAATTTATAAACGCAATGGAATATAAAAATAAACATATTTTTTATTTAATTATAAATTTTTAATTATACATTCACACGATTAACGGTTCATAACAAAATTCAATTACACCACTAATAATTGTCAATTAATTAAATCACAAAGTAGAGTTTAAATATACCTTTAGCTAGCAATGCAAGAACGGTAGAAACAGTTGTCCACGTCTAGGTTGAAACATATATTCAAAGTGTATGAATATCTCTATGGTTGATTTACAAACACGTCAAAAAACACCAAACGGATGCTAGTCCGTATATAACCCCAAAAAAAATATCCATATATCACTTATATATAAATATATTGTCGACAAAAAAGACAAAACAAAAGAATTGAATCATCAAAGCGTTTTGTTTTCATATGCTCACGTACAAAAAAGGTTTTTCGGGGTTTTCTTCTGTAGCCAACAAAACTAATAAAAACATGAAAACCTCCTTTGCTTTTTGTTATCCCGTATCCACCAAAAGACCAAAAATAAAAACCTTGTTTACATCTTTTTGGTTTTTCCGTAAAACACATAAGAAGTCGGTGATCTATTGCGGCAAAAAATAAAACAATGAAGACTATCTTCTTTTTTTTCGCCAAATGCAAAAACCCTTTTTCTATTTTTGTGTTTCTCCGTGTCTGTCTAAAAACCATACAAGATGGATTTAGATATATTTTTTAGTTTTCTATTAGCCTATAATTAAATAAGTCCATTCAATATTTTATAGTCTAACGACTCATTAAACATTTCATATTTAATTAAATCGTATTTAATTAAAACTATACGTTTCAAAATATAAATTATAATTATATATATCAACAATATATAATAATTGGCGTCTAAATGTTTATTGTATGTGACCCCATATGTTTGTATATAAACGGTAGTATAGGTTTGTGTTATGATGTGTACATTAAATCAGCAAACTCCAACTTGTGCATGACATAACATCTAGAAAACTATACAAACATATATTAGCGTCTAGCAACACGTCAATGCCTCCGAAAATATATAAGTGTTTGTTTCAGTTAAACGAACTATCATTGTTATTAAAATGATCTAATGATTGAGTATCTATCGTCCCTTTATTGCCGATACCAAGTTGACATGAGATATGGATCTAGTCATTCTCATTTGTCAACAAATTTTGTTTTTCTCGATCTGAAAATTTTGAATGCAATCACCAAGTTAGAATTGATCAACAATCAATATAGTTTGGACACGGCCGTGTAAATATCCATTCACTTTCATCGATGGGCCAAGTGGTATCATACTCTTACATAGAGGAATAAATCTCATTTTGATTATATGCGTTTGTCATGTACTTCACATCAAACCCAATGATGATCTTTATAACTACCTTGTTCAGGATAACGTTTAACCATATCAAAGTATAATATGTCATCCAATCGAATCCAACATATACATCTCAGATCTAAGAACACAAAGACATAACCATTATGAGATTCACTATTGACGACGATCCATGTAGTGACATCTCATGATTGAGTCATTTCAATATTCAACATCAATGAATACATATGAATTTTGGCCTCAACAAGTTTACTATTCACCATCAGTGAATAAAACCAAACATTTATAATAATCTTAATCATGTTATTCTCATAATATGACCGATTATGGAGTTTTAGAATAATCAACAATTATTCATGGTTTAAACATGCTAATATAGAACACAATGATATAAATGAAAACGACCATACCAAGTATCTCAATTCATTAAGATAAAACTGTTTAATGTTCCAAAAATATCCAAATACTAAATTACAAATGAAGGATATCAGTAGCAACAAAGTCCAATATTACTAGCATGATCATCATGCTTGTTGTGTATCTTGGGCTTCGTGAACGGGTCAGCTACATTATCATTTGTATGAACCTTAAGAAAACTAATATCTATCACACCCCTAAATGTGGACCGGAGGTAACTGTGATCATTCATATCAAACCACGCTTTTATAAACGAGAACGACTCTATATGAGACGTTTTGAAATAATAGCTTTTATTAATTGCAGCGGAATATTAAAGGTTCATTGTTTACATTAATTAATAACTAAGAAACGTAAATGTTTATAAAATGAATGCGATGAATGCAGACTCCAATCAAGCAGCTAACAATCATCATGTAGCACATCAGCTAGTTACCTGAGACAAAACATGCTTAAGGAGTCAACACAAAGGTTGAGTGAATTCATAGGTTTATAATAATAGCAAGGTTGTATAGACCACAAGATTTAGTTTAAAAGTTGATATAAACATATCAAAATAAGTATGCCATGAGCGTATAATATCGAAGCTAACACAATTACCCCCCGACACTTAGAACTCGTGTCAGTAATCATTATCATGTAACCAATTGACCAGCGGTCAATGGATAAGGACGTTACTCCCTATAGACCTATTCATAATAATTAAGCTTGCAGCAAATACCAGCAATTGACGATATCACGGTGAGGATTTGACATGTGTAAAAACATGTAGCAATATTCTCAAGTGGGTTGCATATAAGTTGTACTTGTGTCTAACATGTAAAACAGTTTAAAACATAGCATGTGTCTCACCCACGGTTATAAACATTATAAAGAAAAAGAGGCTATGAAATTCACCTTAATGCACAACAGTTATAGTATAACCAAAGTATTCAAGTTGTAGGTCCAAAGTAGTCAACCTATATCAATAGGGTTTTGGTTAGTCTTGGATTATTGGTATCATCATCTCAATTGTCATTGTTCTTTGTTGTTTAAGTGTTCTCAATAGTTGTTCTTGGTTTTTCAGTGATTCCTTTATAGGATTCATGTAGTGACCCGAACTTTTCCATGTTTATATATATTAATTGAGATTGATATTTACATGATTAAATGTTTCCAACATGTTAAGCAATCAAACTTGTTAAGACTTGCTTAATTGAAATATGTTTCATATAGACAATTGACCACCCAAGTTGACCGGTAATTCACGAACGTTAAAACTTGTAAAAACTATATGATGACATATATATGGATATATATATAGTTAACATGATACTATGATAAGTAAACATATCATTAAGTATATTAACAATGAACTACATATGTAAAAACAAGACTACTAACTTAATGATTTTTAAACGAGACATATATGTAACGATTATCGTTGTAAAGACATTTAATGTATATATATCATATTAAGAGATATTCATACATGATAATATCATGATAATATAATAATTTAAAATCTAATTTGATATTATAAACATTGGGTTAACAACATTTAACAAGATCGTTAACCTAAAGGTTTCAAAACAACACTTACATGTAACGACTAACGATGACTTAACGACTCAGTTAAAATGTATATACATGTAGTGTTTTAATATGTATTTATACACTTTTGAAAGACTTCAATACACTTATCAAAATACTTCTACTTAACAAAAATGCTTACAATTACATCCTCGTTCAGTTTCATCAACAATTCTACTCGTATGCACCCGTATTCGTACTCGTACAATACACAGCTTTTAGATGTATGTACTATTGGTATATACACTCCAATGATCAGCTCTTAGCAGCCCATGTGAGTCACCTAACACATGTGGGAACCATCATTTGACAACTAGCATGAAATATCTCATAAAATTACAAAAATATGAGTAATCATTCATGACTTATTTACATGAAAACAAAATTACATATCCTTTATATCTAATCCATACAACAACGACCAAAAACACCTACAAACACTTTCATTCTTCAATTTTCTTCATCTAATTGATCTCTCTCAAGTTATATCTTCAAGTTCTAAGTGTTCTTCATATATTCTACAAGTTCTAGTTACATAAAATCAAGAATACTTTCAAGTTTGCTAGCTCACTTCCAATCTTGTAAGGTGATCATCCAACCTCAAGAAATCTTTGTTTCTTACAGTAGGTTATCATTCTAATACAAGGTAATAATCATATTCAAACTTTTGTTCAATTTCTATAACTATAACAATCTTATTTCAAGTGATGATCTTACTTGAACTTGTTTTCGTGTCATGATTCTGCTTCAAGAACTTCGAGCCATCCAAGGATCCGTTGAAGCTAGATCTATTTTTCACTTTTCCAGTAGGTTTATCCAAGGAACTTAAGGTAGTAAAGATGTTCATAACATCATTCGATTCATATATATAAAGCTATCTTATTCGAAGGTTTAAACTTGTAATCACTAGAACATAGTTTAGTTAATTCTAAACTTGTTCGCAAACAAAAGTTAATCCTTCTACCTTCACTTTTAAAATCAACTAAACACATGTTCTATATCTATATGATATGCTAACTTAATGATTTAAAACCTGGAAACACGAAAAACACCGTAAAACCGGATTTACGCTGTCGTAGTAACACCGCGGGCTGTTTTGGGTTAGTTAATTAAAAACTATGATAAACTTTGATTTAAAAGTTGTTATTCTGAGAAAATGATTTTTATTATGAACATGAAACTATATCCAAAAATTATAGTTAAACTCAAAGTGGAAGTATGTTTTCTAAAATGGTCATCTAGACGTCGTTCTTTCGACTGAAATGACTACCTTTACAAAAACGACTTGTAACTTATTTTTCCAACTATAAACCTATACTTTTTCTGTTTAGATTCATAAAATAAAGTTCAATATGAAACCATAGCAATTTGATTCACTCAAAACGGATTTAAAATGAAGAAGTTATGGGTAAAACAAGATTGGATAATTTTTCTCATTTTAGCTACGTGAAATTGGTAACAAATCTATTCCAACCATAACTTAATCAACTTGTATTGTATATTATGTAATCTTGAGATACCATAGACACGTATACAATATTTCGACCTATCATGTCGACACATCTATATATATTTCGGAACAACCATAGACACTCTATATGTGAATGTTGGAGTTAGCTATACAGGGTTGAGGTTGATTCCAAAATATATATAGTTTGAGTTGTGATCAATACTAAGATACGTATACACTGGGTCGTGGATTGATTCAAGATAATATTTATCGATTTATTTCTGTACATCTAACTGTGGACAACTAGTTGTAGGTTACTAACGAGGACAGCTGACTTAATAAACTTAAAACATCAAAATATATTAAAAGTGTTGTAAATATATTTTGAACATACTTTGATATATATGTATATATTGTTATAGGTTCGTGAATCAACCAGTGGCCAAGTTTTACTTCCCGAAGAAGTAAAAATCTGTGAAAGTGAGTTATAGTCCCATTTTTAAAATCTAATATTTTTGGGATGAGAATACATGCAGGTTTTATAAATGATTTACAAAATAGACACAAGTTCGTGAAACTACATTCTATGGTTGAATTATCGAAATCGAATATGCCCCTTTTTATTAAGTCTGGTAATCTAATAATTAGGGAACAGACACCCTAATTGACGCGAATCCTAAAGATAGATCTATTGGGCCTAACAAACCCCATCCAAAGTACCGAATGCTTTGGTACTTTGAAATTTATATCATATCCGAAGGGTGTCCCGGAATGATGGGGATATTCTTATATATGCATCTTGTTAATGTCGGTTACCAGGTGTTCACCATATGAATGATTTTTATCTCTATGTATGGGATGTGTATTGAAATATGAAATCTTGTGGTCTATTATTATGATTTGATATATATATGTTAAACCTATAACTCACCAACATTTTTGTTGACGTTTTAAGCATGTTTATTCTCAGGTGATTATTAAGAGCTTCCGCTGTCGCATACTTAAATAAGGACGAGATTTGGAGTCCATGCTTGTATGATATTGTGTAAAAACTGCATTCAAGAAACTTATTTTGTTGTAACATATTTGTATTGTAAACCATTATGTAATGGTCGTGTGTAAACAGGATATTTTAGATTATCATTATTTGATAATCTACGTAAAGCCCTTTAAACCTTTATTGATGAAATAAAGGTTATGGTTTATTTTAAAATGAATGCAGTCTTTGAAAAACGTCTCATATAGAGGTCAAAACCTCGCAACGAAATCAATTAATATGGAACGTTTTTAATCAATAAGAACGGGACATTTCAGTTGGTATCCGAGCGTTGGTCTTAGAGAACTAGAATTTTTCATTAGTGTGTCTTATCGAGTTTGTTAGGATGCATTAGTGAGTCTGGACTTCGACCGTGTTTACTTGAAAAATGATTGCTTAACAAATTTTGTTGGAAACTATATATTTTTAACATGTGAATATTATGTGATATATTAATCTCTTAACGCGTTTGATATTATGTGATAGATGTCTACCTCTAGAACAAGTCCCATTGACTCACCTAATAATAATGAAGAGTCAAATGTAAATTGGAATGATTCGTGGACTGATTCACAAGTTCCCGAAGAGGAACCGGAAGAAGAGTCGGAACCGGAAGAAGAATCGGAACCGGAAGAAGAATCGGAACCGGATGAAGAAATAGAACCGGTGGGGGAAATAATAAAACGGTTAAGTAAAAGAAAATCCTCAACCAACCGACCAAGGTTAATTATGGTCAATGGTGTTTCCGCCAATGAAGCAAAATATTGGGAGGATTACCAATTCTCCGATGAATCGGATTCCGACGAGAATTCCGATGATGTTATAGAAATTACCCCAATTGAATTTAAAAAGGCAAAAGAAAATAATAAGGGAAAGGGCATAAAAATAGAGAAATCTAATTCCAACCCCGATGAACTTTATATGTATCGTCAACCCCCGAAGTCCTTAAGTTGTAACAATGACCCGGGAACCTCTAAACCACCAGGTTTTTCTAAACCAATGTGGAAAACGATGGCTCGTATTAGGGGAACATCATATATCCCTAGAAACTTGGCAAAACGAACCAAAACCGAAGAAGAAGAAACAAGCGAGTCGGAATAAGATAGTTGTATTCGTGTGGTGTAATATATGTAATATAGTGTGCTTATGCTTTATGATATATGTAAAAATTGCTTGTATTAATAAGTATTTTTTTTATGAATCTAACTCTTGTCTATTTTACAGTATAAAAACACAAAATGGATAGACAACCCAATATTTTAAGAGACCTACCCGGAGACATGATTGATGAAATCTTGTCTAGAGTCGGTCAGAATTCTTCGGCACAACTATTTAAGGCGAGATCAGTTTGTAAGACATTTGAAGAACGTTCCAAGAATGCCTTGGTTTATAAAAGGCTTTCGTTCGAAAGATGGGGGATATCACATTGGGAAATCCATAAGTTACGATGTGTTTACTTTGACGCATATATTGCGGGGAACCCAAATGCTATTTTACGCAATGGGTTAAGAAATTATTTTGACTCAATATATCCGAATATTGGACTTCGTGATTTAGAAAAAGCGGCTAACATGCAACATAAAGAAGCATGTTATGCTTACGGATTAGTAATGTTCGCTTCTCACCAAAGTGAGAACAAGAACATCGGGCTACAACTATTAAACAAAACGTTCCCACAAGTGACGGAGTCGGTAATTGGGGTAAGAAATGAGGTTTTTAGACTGTTACGGGACTGTTGGACATTACGTAACCCTCGTCCCTTTGACGACGTTACAACACGCTGTCTTATCAACGGCCATAACGGTTATGTTCCACAAGACCAAGGATGGGAAGTAATCCTAGTAAAACCAGAATGCATGACTTGTTTCTGGACGTATGAATTACGTGTCTTTATTGCCTTTGCTGAACGACTTGTGTACTAGCTAGAATTATCTTCACAACCATCTTGTATCAAATTTATTGTGTGCTATATTTCATGCTATATGTAAAATAAGCGGTATTGTAAGTTTGTAAAATATTGTGTAAAAGTTTGAACGCGAAATATTATTATAATCAGTTTTTCATATAGAATTGTAGTAGTTGAATTGTATATTAGCTACTAAGTATGAACTTAACGGGTAGGTACTACCCGAATTTAAACTTATCAAACGCTAATATGAAGAAAAATCTTTTATAAATGAGTTCATATTATGCTACGAAATACTATTAACTACTCTTAATATTCTGTATGATTAACTTGTTCCATTTGACTATTTTGAAGGAAATGGCACCGACTACTCGACACACCGTGAATATGAATGAAGAGGAATTCCGTACTTTTCTAGCTTCAAACATAGCCGCAGTACAGGCTGCGCTACATACCAACAATAACCTTGGATCTAGCAGTACAGGAAATCATGTAGGATGCACCTACAAAGAATTCACTGCCTGCAAACCTTTAGAATTTGATGGAACCGAAGGACCGATCGGATTGAAACGGTGGACCGAGAAGGTCGAATCGGTGTTTGCCATAAGTAAGTGTACTGAAGAGGACAAAGTGAAGTACGCTACGCATACCTTCACAGGTTCTGCGTTAACATGGTGGAATACCTATCTAGAGCAAGTGGGACAAGACGATGCGTACGCACTACCGTGGTCAGCATTCAAGCACTTGATGAACGAGAAGTACCGTCCCAGAACCGAGGTCAATAAGCTCAAGACAGAACTTAGAGGGTTACGAACCCAAGGATTTGATATTACCACGTACGAAAGACGATTCACAGAATTGTGCCTATTGTGTCTGGGAGCATTCGAAGATGAGGAAGAGAAGATCGACGCGTTTGTGAAAGGATTACCGGAAAGAATCCAAGAAGATATAAGTTCACACGAGCCCGCCTCCATACAACAGGCATGTAGAATGGCTCACAAACTAGTGAACCAGATTGAAGAAAGAATTAAAGAACAGACTACTGAAGAGGCCAATGTGAAGCAAGTCAAAAGAAAGTAGGAGGAAAACGGTGATAAGAATCACCAATACAACAACAACAGCAATTACAACAATAATCGCAACAATTATCCCAACAATCGCAACATCAATCATAACTACAACAAACGGCCCAACAACAACAACAACAATAACAACAACAGTAACTACAACAATCATCCCAACAATAATAATAACCGCAACAACAACAATCAGAAGCAGCTATGCCAAAGGTGTGAAAAGTATCACTCGGGGTTCTGCACCAAATTTTGCAACAAGTGTAAAAGAAATGGTCATAGCGCGGCGAAGTGTGAGGTCTACGGACCAGGGGTTAATAGAACGAAAGGAACAAATGGTGTCGGAACGAGTAATGGCAGAGCAAGTAGTGTCGGAGCAAGTTATGCCAATGTAGTTTGTTATAAATGTGGAAAACCGGATCACATTATTAGAAATTGCCCGAACCAGGAGAACACGAATGGACAAGGCCGCGGAAGAGTTTTCAATATTAATGCGGCAGAGGCACAGGAAGACCCGGAGCTTGTTTCGGGTACGTTTCTTATTGACAATAAATCTGCTTACGTTTTATTTGATTCGGGTGCGGATAGAAGCTATATGAGTAGAGATTTTTGTGCTAAATTAAGTTGTCCATTGACGCCTTTGGATAGTAAATTTTTACTCGAATTAGCAAATGGTAAATTAATTTCAGCAGATAATATATGTCGAAATCGAGAAATTAAACTGGTTAGCGAAACATTTAAGATTGATTTGATACCAGTAGAGTTAGGGAGTTTTGATGTGATAATCGGTATGGACTGGTTGAAAGAAGTGAAAGCAGAGATCGTTTGTTACAAAAATGCAATTCGCATTATACGAGAAAAAGGAAAACCCTTAATGGTGTACGGAGAAAAGGGCAACACGAAGCTACATCTTATTAGTAATTTGAAGGCACAAAAACTAATAAGAAAAGGTTGCTATGCTGTTCTAGCACACGTCGAGAAAGTACAAACTGAAGAAAAGAGCATCAATGATGTTCCCATTGCAAAAGAATTTCCCGATGTATTTCCGAAAGAATTACCGAGATTACCCCCACATCGATCCATTGAATATCAAATAGATCTTGTACCAGGAGCTGCACCAATAGCTCGTGCTCCTTACAGACTCGCACCCAGCGAGATGAAAGAACTGCAAAGCCATTTACAAGAACTTTTAGAGCATGGTTTCATTCGACCAAGCACATCACCGTGGGGAGCTCCTGTTTTGTTTGTCAAGAAGAAAGATGGTACATTCAGGTTATGTATCGACTACCGAGAGTTGAACAAACTTACCATCAAGAACCGCTACCCACTACCGAGAATCGACGACTTATTTGATCAACTACAAGGCTCGTCTGTTTATTCAAAGATTGACTTACGTTCCGGGTATCATCAAATGCGGGTGAAAGAAGATGATATTCCAAAGACTGCTTTCAGAACACGTTACGGTCATTATGAGTTTATGGTCATGCCGTTTGGTTTAACTAATGCACCAGCTGTGTTCATGGACCTTATGAACCGAGTGTGTGGACCATACCTTGACAAGTTTGTCATTGTTTTCATTGATGACATACTTATTTACTCAAAGAATGACCAAGAACACGGTGAACATTTGAGAAAGGTGTTAGAAGTATTGAGGAAGGAAGAATTGTACGCTAAGTTTTCAAAGTGTGCATTTTGGTTGGAAGAAGTTCAATTCCTCGGTCACATAGTGAACAAAGAAGGTATTAAGGTGGATCCGGCAAAGATAGAATCTGTTGAAAAGTGGGAAACCCCGAAAACTCCGAAACACATACGCCAGTTTTTAGGACTAGCTGGTTACTACAGAAGGTTCATCCAAGACTTTTCCAGAATAGCAAAACCCTTGACTGCATTAACGCATAAAGGGAAGAAATTTGAATGGAATGATGAACAAGAGAAAGCGTTTCAGTTATTGAAGAAAAAGCTAACTACAGCACCTTTATTGTCATTGCCTGAAGGGAATGATGATTTTGTGATTTATTGTGACGCATCAAAGCAAGGTCTCGGTTGTGTATTAATGCAACGAACGAAGGTGATTGCTTATGCGTCTAGACAATTGAAGATTCACGAACAAAATTATACGACGCATGATTTGGAATTAGGCGCGGTTGTTTTTGCATTAAAGACTTGGAGGCAGTACTTATATGGGGTCAAAAGTATTATATATACCGACCACAAAAGTCTTCAATACATATTTAATCAGAAATAACTGAATATGAGGCAGCGTAGGTGGATTGAATTATTGAATGATTACGACTTTGAGATTCGTTACCACCCGGGGAAGGCAAATGTGGTAGCTGATGCCTTGAGCAGGAAGGACAGAGAACCCATTCGAGTAAAATCTATGAATATAATGATTCATAATAACCTTACTACTCAAATAAAGGAGGCGCAACAAGGAGTTTTAAAAGAGGGAAATTTAAAGGATGAAATACCCAAAGGATCGGAGAAGCATCTTAATATTCGAGAAGACGGAACCCGGTATAGGGCTGAAAGGATTTGGGTACCAAAATTTGGAGATATGAGAGAAATGGTACTTAGAGAAGCTCATAAAACCAGATACTCAATACATCCTGGAACGGGGAAGATGTACAAGGATCTCAAGAAACATTTTTGGTGGCCGGGTATGAAAGCCGATGTTGCTAAATACGTAGGAGAATGTTTGACGTGTTCTAAGGTCAAAGCTGAGCATCAGAAACCATCAGGTCTACTTCAACAACCCGAAATCCCGGAATGGAAATGGGAAAACATTACCATGGATTTCATCACTAAATTGCCAAGGACTGCAAGTGGTTTTGATACTATTTGGGTAATAGTTGATCATCTCACCAAATCAGCACACTTCCTGCCAATAAGAGAAGATGACAAGATGGAGAAGTTAGCATGACTGTATTTGAAGGAAGTCGTCTCCAGACATGGAATACCAATCTCTATTATCTCTGATAGGGATGGCAGATTTATTTCAATATTCTGGCAGACATTACAGCAAGCATTAGGAACTCGTCTAGACATGAGTACTGCCTATCATCCACAAACTGATGGGCAGAGTGAAAGGACGATACAAACGCTTGAAGACATGCTACGAGCATGTGTTATTGATTTCGGAAACAGTTGGGATCGACATCTACCGTTAGCAGAATTTTCCTACAACAACAGCTACCATTCAAGCATTGAGATGGCGCCGTTTGAAGCACTTTATGGTAGAAAGTGCAGGTCTCCGATTTATTGGAGTGAAGTGGGGGATAGACAGATTACGGGTCCGGATATTATACAAGAAACTACCGAGAAGATCATCCAAATTCAACAACGGTTGAAAACCGCCCAAAGTCGACAAAAGAGCTACGCTGACATTAAAAGAAAAGATATAGAATTTGAAATTGGAGAGATGGTCATGCTTAAAGTTGTACCTTGGAAAGGCGTTGTTCGATTTGGTAAACGAGGGAAATTAAATCCAAGGTATATTGGACCATTCAAGATTATTGATCGTGTCGGACCAGTAGCTTACCGACTTGAGTTACCTCAACAACTCGCGGCTGTACATAACACTTTCCACGTCTCGAATATGAAGAAATGTTTTGCTAAAGAAGATCTCACTATTCCGTTAGATGAAATCCAAATCAACGAAAAACTTCAATTCATCGAAGAACCCGTCGAAATAATGGATCGTGAGGTTAAAAGACTTAAGCAAAAAAAGATACCAATTGTTAAGGTTCGATGGAATGCTTGTAGAGGACCCGAGTTCACCTGGGAGCGTGAAGATCAGATGAAGAAGAAATACCCGCATCTATTTCCAGAAGATTCGTCAACACCTTCAACAGCTTAAAATTTCGGGACGAAATTTATTTAACGGGTAGGTACTGTAGTGACCCGAACTTTTCCATGTTTATATATATTAATTGAGATTGATATTTACATGATTAAATGTTTCCAACATGTTAAGCAATCAAACTTGTTAAGACTTGATTAATTGAAATATGTTTCATATAGACAATTGACCACCCAAGTTGACCGGTGATTCACGAACGTTAAAACTTGTAAAAACAATATGATGACATATATATGGATATATATATAGTTAACATAATACTATGATAAGTAAACATATCATTAAGTATATTAACAATGAACTACATATGTAAAAACAAGACTACTAACTTAATGATTTTTAAACGAGACATATATGTAACGATTATCGTTGTAAAGACATTTAATGTATATATATCATATTAAGAGATATTCATACATGATAATATCATGATAATATAATAATTTAAAATCTCATTTGATATTATAAACATTGGGTTAACAACATTTAACAAGATCGTTAACCTAAAGGTTTCAAAACAACACTTACATGTAACGACTAACGATGACTTAACGACTCAGTTAAAATGTATATACATGTAGTGTTTTAATATGTATTTATACACTTTTGAAAGACTTCAATACACTTATCAAAATACTTCTACTTAACAAAAATGCTTACAATTACATCCTCGTTCAGTTTCATCAACAATTCTACTCGTATGCACCCGTATTCGTACTCGTACAATACACAGCTTTTAGATGTATGTACTATTGGTATATACACTCCAATGATCAGCTCTTAGCAGCCCATGTGAGTCACCTAACACATGTGGGAACCATCATTTGACAACTAGCATGAAATATCTCATAAAATTACAAAAATATGAGTAATCATTCATGATTTATTTACATGAAAACAAAATTACATATCCTTTATATCTAATCCATACACCAACGACCAAAAACACCTACAAACACTTTCATTCTTCAATTTTCTTCATCTAATTGATCTCTCTCAAGTTATATCTTCAAGTTCTAAGTGTTCTTCATATATTCTACAAGTTCTAGTTACATAAAATCAAGAATACTTTCAAGTTTGCTAGCTCACTTCCAATCTTGTAAGGTGATCATCCAACCTCAAGAAATCTTTGTTTCTTACAGTAGGTTATTATTCTAATACAAGGTAATAATCATATTCAAACTTTGGTTCAATTTCTATAACTATAACAATCTTATTTCAAGTGATGATCTTACTTGAACTTGTTTTCGTGTCATGATTCTGCTTCAAGAACTTCGAGCCATCCAAGGATCCGTTGAAGCTAGATCCATTTTTCTCTTTTCCAGTAGGTTTATCCAAGGAACTTAAGGTAGTAATGATGTTCATAACATCATTCGATTCATATATATAAAGCTATCTTATTCGAAGGTTTAAACTTGTAATCACTAGAACATAGTTTAGTTAATTCTAAACTTGTTCGCAAACAAAAGTTAATCCTTCTACCTTGACTTTTAAAATCAACTAAACATATGTTCTATATCTATATGATATGCTAACTTAATGATTTAAAACCTGGAAACACGAAAAACACCGTAAAACCGGATTTACGCCGTCGTAGTAACACCGCGGGCTGTTTTGGGTTAGTTAATTAAAAACTATGATAAACTTTGATTTAAAAGTTGTTATTCTGAGAAAATTATTTTTATTATGAACATGAAACTATATCCAAAAATTATGGTTAAACTCAAAGTGGAAGTATGTTTTCTAAAATGGTCATCTAGACGTCGTTCTTTCGACTGAAATGACTACCTTTACAAAAACGACTTGTAACTTATTTTTCCAACTATAAACCTATACTTTTTATGTTTAGATTCATAAAATAGAGTTCAATATGAAACCATAGCAATTTGATTCACTCAAAACGGATTTAAAATGAAGAAGTTATGGGTAAAACAAGATTGGATAATTTTTCTCATTTTAGCTACGTGAAATTGGTAACAAATCTATTCCAACCATAACTTAATCAACTTGTATTGTATATTATGTAATCTTGAGATACCATAGACACGTATACAATGTTTCGACCTATCATGTCGACACATCTATATATATTTCGGAACAACCATAGACACTCTATATGTGAATGTTGGAGTTAGCTATACAGGGTTGAGGTTGATTCCAAAATATATATAGTTTGAGTTGTGATCAATACTGAGATACGTATACACTGGGTCGTGGATTGATTCAAGATAATATTTATCGATTTATTTCTGTACATCTAACTGTGGACAACTAGTTGTAGGTTACTAACGAGGACAGCTGACTTAATAAACTTAAAACATCAAAATATATTAAAAGTGTTGTAAATATATTTTGAACATACTTTGATATATATGTATATATTGTTATAGGTTCGTGAATCAACCAGTGGCCAAGTTTTACTTCCCGATGAAGTAAAAATCTGTGAAAGTGAGTTATAGTCCCACTTTTAAAATCTAATATTTTTGGGATGAGAATACATGCAGGTTTTATAAATGATTTACAAAATAGACACAAGTACGTGAAACTACATTCTATGGTTGAATTATCGAAATCGAATATGCCCCTTTTTATTAAGTCTGGTAATCTAAGAATTAGGGAACAGACACCCTAATTGACGCGAATCCTAAAGATAGATCTATTGGGCCTAACAAACCCCATCCAAAGTACCGGATGCTTTGGTACTTCGAAATTTATATCATATCCGAAGGGTGTCTCGGAATGATGGGGATATTCTTATATATGCATCTTGTTAATGTCGGTTACCAGGTGTTCACCATATGAATGATTTTTATCTTTATGTATGGGATGTGTATTGAAATATGAAATCTTGTGGTCTATTATTATGATTTGATATATATATGTTAAACCTATAACTCACCAACATTTTTGTTGACGTTTTAAGCATGTTTATTCTCAGGTGATTATTAAGAGCTTCTGCTATCGCATACTTAAATAAGGACGAGATTTGGAGTCCATGCTTGTATGATATTGTGTAAAAACTGCATTCAAGAAACTTATTTTGTTGTAACATATTTGTATTGTAAACCATTATGTAATGATCGTGTGTAAACAGGATATTTTAGATTATCATTATTTGATAATCTACGTAAAGCCTTTTAAACCTTTATTGATGAAATAAAGGTTATGGTTTGTTTTAAAATGAATGCAGTCTTTGAAAAACGTCTCATATAGAGGTCAAAACCTTGCAACGAAATCAATTAAATGGAACGTTTTTAATCAATAAGAACGGGACATTTCAATTCATGTGTTTACTAAGTTCACGGTTAGATGTTATACAACTAGACGTAACGATTTCGATTGCTATCAAGTAAGTCAATAGATAGCCAGATGTAACCAGGGGCCAGGATCCGTTTGATCCGACTATAAGTAGCAACTGTTTGGAAAACCCAACAAGCCTATTCCCATAATGGCAACCTAGACACTACTCATGACCGTAAGTAGCTGTGAAATTCGTAAGAGTTGTATGTTATCCGTTTATGATCATGGTTCCACTTTGTATATTATACCTTTGTATAATATATGTTATTTTCATGTTTACATTGATATTCATATTCATATTCATATTCCTTAACATATTATAAGTATTATTAAAATTTATAACTTTGATCAAATATTCTAATTAAATCAAGTGATTACCCAAAAAAAGTATATATATATATATATATATATATATATATATATATATATATATATATATATATATATATATATATATATATATATATATATATATATATATATATATATATATATATATATATATATATATGGGGGAGATCAAGGGATAAGCACCAAAATTGGGGATAAGGGGATAAGTGAATCCTGGCCGCAGATCTCATCTGACTAAAAAATAACGCGGAAGGGCATTTTCATCCAAACATAAAATATTAATTATTATTAAAATAAAATAAAAATTAACAAAAAACATGAAATTAGGGTTTTCTCTGCAGATCAAAGCATTCATTCATTGTTACATTCAACATCAGAAACATCAAATCGCGATACGAATTGAGAAATTCAAGTCGTAAAAATCAAAAATTAACATTGAACGTAAATGAATCGCGACAAGGTATATTCAACACTCACTAAGAAATATATTCTGAATACGTGAGACATTTGAGATTCATATTGATTATTCATCTTATAAAAAAATACATATGAAAAAAACTGCAGATGACTGGCGAAGAAGATAGAAAAGGAAAAAAAACCAGCAGATAAAGGAAAAGGTAACGCAAAAAAAATTCAAAAAATAGGTACGAATATGTTTTGATATTCATATTGAATTATATATTCATATTAAATTGAATGCATCACACTGTGAATTTTTGTTAAGTAGGTGATAGATTCAGATATAAAAACATTCAGTTGGACCTACTAATGTATTTATTATCTAACATACAATCGACGTGTGTTAATAAAAATCATAAAACTGTGTATTCATATGGAATTGTATATTTGTATTGATCTGAATACATCGTACTTTTTATATAAAAAATGTATTGAAACTCGAAAAATAAAAAATAATAACATACGTTAGATGTATGTTAAAGTAGCTGATAGATTCATATATAAGATCATTCAATTGGACTATATGAAATGTATTGATTATATAACATACAGTTGGCGTATGTTAATAAGCATACGTTATATGTATGTTAAAAATTAAAAAAGGATAACATACATCATATGTAAGTTAATTAACTGATAGATCCAGATATAAAATTATTCAGTTTAGGATATGAAATTAGTAATTTCATAATATACAAATGATGTATGTTAATAAAACAGTATATATAGAATAAATTTTTTTAACATACATTTAATGCATTAAATCATTTAATGTATGTTATTAAGAATTTGTCATGTAATGTATGAATATATGATTTAAAAACTGTTATGAACTTTAATCAACTATGTTTTCTACTAAATTATTGCAGGTTTGAAATAACTTTTAATAAGTAAGAGACAAAAACTAACTACTTTTACTAAAGAAGACATTAAGATACTGGAGAAAGTAATGTTTGAAATACTTAAAAAGAAATTCAACATAATACCAAATAAAAATCTACAATGTATTGTGAATAATAATAATTTTAGAGAAGGAACTAGTGGAACAAAAAAGGAAAAAAGAAATTATAGAAGAATAAAAAGATAAAAAAGTTGAGGGTAAAAATAACAAGAAGGAAAAGCAAAAAGAAAGCAAGGTTGATTCAGATGATGACTTTGAAAGACCACAGATCAAGAAAATAGTGGAACAAGGTATTATTTATTTTTTTTAAAAAATGACACCTGTTACTGTTTTTATCTCTTAATTTGATAACTTAAATTACAGAATGTATATAAAAATTATTGAAATAGGTAGAAGTGAACAAAACATAAAGGAAAGAACAACTTATCAAAAGAAAGGTGATAAGACAGACAAACGTGCAAGTAATGAGAAGAAGGAAAATGAAGACAAAAAGAAAGCAAGTTCAAGTGATGACTCAAAACAACCTCAAGTAAAAAAACAA
Source organism: Rutidosis leptorrhynchoides (assembly GCF_046630445.1). NCBI lineage: Eukaryota > Viridiplantae > Streptophyta > Magnoliopsida > Asterales > Asteraceae > Rutidosis > Rutidosis leptorrhynchoides. The sequence continues at coordinate 107,809,225 of NC_092340.1, read as the reverse complement.
AAAAGAATCTGGTAAGATTCATCTTTAACAGTTATTAGTTTGTAAAAAAGTGCTTGAACTAACAAAATGATAATAAATTTACAGATGAAGATAGCATAACCTCAAGATCGTCACCAAAGTGTGTATGCACAGCAATACAACAGATGAATGATGAACAAAAGAGAAAAGTGAAAGAAATTGGATTTGGGTCGATCTTAACGTTGAAGTTTTCTGAAAATAAGTTGAAGCTTGGTTACTATCTTGTAGATAAGTTTGATGAAAAGTCACCAACACTGAACCTGAAAAACAGATCAATAAAAATTTTAAAGAAAACAATTCATGATGTGCTTGGTGTTCCGATTGGTGGATCAAAGATTCAAAGATTTGATTGAAGTGACCCAGACGATCCAATAACAATTTCCTGGAAAAATCAGTTTACAAAAATGAAACAAGGGATCCGATCAGGAGAAGTGGTTGAATATATGAAAGAACACGCAGAAGCTGACAGAATGTTTGTGTTAAATTTTCTTGTTGTTTTTGTAAGTACAATGGCTGAAGGGACGCAGCTTGGAATATGCAACACAAAATTCTTACCATGTATCAAAAGTGAAACAGATGTATCAAAACTAGATTGGTGTGAATATATCTACCAATCTCTACTTCAGAGCAAGGATGGATGGAGCAGAGAACAGTTTTATAACGGGCCATTAACGTTTCTTATTGTAAGTAAATATTTATAAAAAAATTGTTGAATATGATTGTGTAATTATATGATACATAAAAATGTAAAAATGACAAAATTAATTTTTGGATAACAGCTGCTATATTTGGACAGAGTCAAATGTACATGATTTGAATATAAATGCAAGGTGGCAGTGATTGAAAGATGGTCATCTGAAGACATAAAAAAAAGACTTGAAATGGAGATGGAAATGGTGAATTTGGTGAAGGTTTAATAGATGATGACGATGATGATAATGATGAGAGTGAAAATAAGTTGAATGAAGATTGTAATCAAGATTTGGGCCAACTGAATTATGAATGCCTACTAACACCAGATTCTGAACAGGTAAAAATATAGTTTTATTATTTAGTTGATGAATATGAATAATAACATTATTAATATGAATTTAAAAAATATACAGCAATACATCACATGCTTGGAGCTCAGATACGAACATATTATGGAAGAAATTGAAGGAATAAAGAAGGTTTTTGAAACTGCAAATAATATGTTTGGAAAGAGTAAAGAGATTGGTGAATGGAAAACAAAGATTACAAAATTGATTCAAGGAAATGCAAGTCATGAAAATGAAGTAACTGAACCAGTTGATCGAGATATTAAAATTCAAGATGAAGTTGAACCATTTACAGGAATTACAAAGACGGATTTGTATACACTTATGTATGCTGATAACAATACAAATTTGGAATCTAAAGGAAAATAAAAAATGATTGAAGATTCATGCATACCATCTTTTGACCTTGGAATCGACTTCAATTTGGTTCATAGCCCACATCAAGAACAAACCTGGGAAATAGTTGATGCACAACGTGAAATTACTATAATAGAGAATGATTTGTCAACATTCATGTACTGTTTTGTTGATCTACCAACGTAAGTATATATTATAAAAAGTATCAATATGTTTAATATAAATGCATTATAATTATATATTTGAAAATGACTAAATTTGATTTGAATAACAGCAAACAAGTATTCAAATCTGAAAAAGGCAAGGTGCTGAACAGAATTCAGATTGGAAGTTTGCTACACCCATCAAGAATCTCAGTCTCTATTATCGATTGCTGGACATTGATAATAAACCATGAAGAAAAAATGAACAAAACGAGAAAGCATAAAAGACATCTGATGGAGGCTTCAATCTTGGTAAGATACATATAATATATGTTATTTATTTTTATACATACATCAAATGTATACTGTTCTAATATATTTTTTAAATAATACATTGACTGAAGACCGGAGATATGCTGAATGAGAATGGGTACAAACATGAAACCTATATTAAATTAAGGGAAAATGTTATTCGACAATTAACATTGGAGGGCAAAGATTCGACATTTGCTGATACAGAACTGGTAAACTTTATACAAATTTTACATTATATAAAATATAGAAAATTAAATATAGATTATTTATTATTAATGAATAATAAGAACAATGAGAACATACACATACAGCTGACGTTTTGGAAAAATTGAAATTATTCTAGGTGATCATCCCCGTTGTGAAAAATGCAATGAATTTCATAATGTGTTTCAATCTGATGACATCAAAGATTGAGATCTTAGACCATTGCAGATCTGTACACTCAATTGAATTCAAATATGGTTGTTCTCCAAAAGTTTTGGTAAGAAATTATACTAATATGTAAGTTGATATCAACAAACTGTTTGCAGGGAAAAAAATCATAGAAAATTAACTAAGAAAAAAATCAAAGTGCATATATTTTTGTTTTCAAAGTATCTAAAAGAGTTTGGACACGTCAAAGCTGAATTGATCAAATATTCTGAACCGAAATGAAAGATGATGAAATGGGGAACAAGATCAGATAACTTGGGATATTCAGTGTTAATGATGAGGATTATTGAAAGCTACATGGGGGAAGAAAATTATGATTGTGATTTAATGGATGATGAATTACAACTGGATGCTCAAGTTGAAAAACTAAGAAAGAAATATGCAACGAAGATAATTCTTAGTGACAAAAATCTGCTTAAAGAAGAAGTATTCAAAGACATTCAGAGCTTTAATCTTCATAACACCGAAGGAAAAAAAAATTGCTTCGTGAACGCGCAAGAACGGAGAGTTATACCTACTTCCAAAACAAAAAATACTATTAGCAAAAGGTATGATACATCAGATGTAACATCTTCTTTAGTTTTACTAATACTCTCGTAACTCCTTGATTTGTTGTATAAAGATTTATCAATGAAGTTTGGTTTTAGTATGAATATTATGTTTTCAATCTTTTGGTTAGTTGAATAATATCTTTTGGTTAAGAATAATAAAAAAAAATGAACATGTAAAAAAGAATATATGATACATTTTATTATTAAAAGCTAGTATGTTATGAATCTTGTTTAACTTAATGTTAAATGTTATGAATTATGTGTAATGTTTTTTATTTTTTATTTAAAATTATAAAAAAAATATCATTAAATAACTAAACAAAAACATTAAGATACATCCAATTTATCTTTAAAAAGAACGAATATAAAAAAACATAACATATTTAAATAATAAAAAAGAAAAAGGTTAGAATTAGAAATAGAATTTAGAATTGCATTATATATATTATATATTATTTTTTTAACTAATCCCAACAAATATACCAAAACAAGTTCTATTTAAAGAGGAGATTAAAGATTAAAACTCACACATTACTTTCTTTACCAATCTCTCTCTATCAAAAAAGAAAACCCTAGAACCTAAAAATCCAAAAAAAATGAATGTAAACTGAACATCATCCAGCGATTCAGAACAACAAAAAAGAAAGAGAAACAGAGCCTCATCATCAACAGCAGCGCAGTCAGAATATCAACCACCACAACCATCAGTATCACCAACGCGACCACCACAGCAACAAGCACCACGTCTACAACCAGAATCGATACTGCCACGCTCGCCATCACCTTACGTTGTCATCCCACGACTTCCGATTTACATAGATCAAGATTCGGAGAGAGAGAGACTCACATACTTTGTTGGTAAATTGAACAGGGAGAAGTATGCCTACAACAAACTTTATCAAAAGTACAAAAACTCGAGGAAGAAAATGAGCACATACTCCGATTCCTTGTTGATTACAAGAAATACATCGAGAATTTGGATGATTGTGCTTGTATTTGATCTTTTATTGTAGGGTTTTATCTTTTGATATGGTTTAACATAATTCTATATTATCTTTTGCTAGTTGAATCTATGGATTCAAAATTTTACATATGTTCATTGTAAAAAAAAAATATTATATGAATGAATATTTGTTATCTTTTGTTATATTCAGTATTTTAGTCGTACAAAATTTGTTATTTTGTTACATAAAAAAATAGTACTATATTGGTAATAAAAAAAAATAAAGTAAATATTTAATAGTATTAAAAATGTAAAAAACATCAAATGTTTGTTAAAGATTAATATAATTAAGTTGTTAATAAATAATATACATTAAATGTATGTTACCTAATTTAATTAACTTTACTTGTGGAAATATTTGAAATGTGACATGTTATCATTACAAAAAGATTTTTTTCCCTTTCCCAATACATATATGACTGAAAAGGTTTGATAGAGTTGCTGTAGACTGAAAATATTTTCAGAGCATGCTTGTACTATCGAACAACACGTCATAAAAAAAAAATTTAATGTATGTTAATTTTTAAAATAAATAAAAAACGAAACAAATTTCCAATTTTTATATATATATATATATATATTTTTTTGTATTTTTTAACAACCACATTTGCCTATATATACATATACATAACAAATAAAACACACATAAAAACTCACTAAAAAAAAACCTACCTTATTTTATAAACAAACAAGTCAAACGCAATAAAAATGGATTCAAGCATTATACCACCACCAAACTTCATCCATCCAGCAACATTCCCTGAGAAAACAGAAAAAGACAGAGCTTTCATTAAAGAACATCTTGAGAAGGTAAACACAAACATTGCAAAAATGCAAGCACTTTGGAAAAAGATCAAAGAAAAAGAAATCGATATAATCCATTTGAAAGAAATTGTGGAAACCAGTGTCAGTGATTGTTTTGGACCTGATAACTAAGATGATAGTTAAAAGAACAAGTTTAATGTTGAAGTGTATGGTATTTTAAAGGATGTTTTAAGTTTAATATATGTTGTTGAATAAGTTGTATTTCAAAGCATCCTTAATAAGTTGTATTTCAAGGCATCCTTATTTTGAAGGATGTTTTAGTTATGTTAATTATAATGTTGGTTTATGTTATGAATCTTTACTATCTTGTTGTAGTGTTTATATATTTCTATATAGAAAATGTTTTGATACATCAACTGAATGTTAATATTAATCGTACAAAAAAGGATAACATTATAATACATCAAATGTTTGTTAAAAGTTTCATAATTGAATTCATAATTCATAATCTAATTAAAAGAGATTTATAGAAAGAACATTAACGTACATCAAATATTTTAAAAAATGAATTATAAAATTAAAAAAAAAAGGTAAAAATGTTTAAAAGGATGTAAAAAAAGGTATAGTATTTAAAAAAATATATATGTCCAACAAAAAAACTAAAAAAAAATAACTCACGCAACAAGCACCACTAAAGTACGGTATAACCAACTAAAAAACACCCAAAAACACCCAAAAAAATCTAACTCAGGCAAGAAGCACCACTACCGTTTAACCAATCAAAAACCCCCAAAAACACCCCCAAAATTTCAACACTTTGAAAAACATTTCAGTTAAGAAAACCCTAAAAAAAACAACTTCAGACAAACTCCCAGAAAAAGAAGAAGAAAAATGTCGAGTAACAATGACGGAAGCAAAATTGAAGGTATAAAATACAAAATTCCCTTGATTCATTGTTTTTTATTTTCATATATTCTGCAAAAATATAGATAGATAATTCATATACAAAAACTAAAATGACAGCTACAAATTAATCAAACATCAAATGTATTTTATATAACATGCATCAAATGTATGTGTATATATATAAAGATAGATCAAATAGATTATACAAACACACGTACAAATCAAATTCACTGCTATTAGAAAATAAAAATGAAATTAGACTGAAAAACTAGTATTGATTATACGTTAATGAATATTAAAGATGAACACTCTACAATGGACACATCATACAAAATCTGGTGAAACAGGTACCAGATCAAGCAAAAGAAAGTATGCAATATCTGAAATAAGAAAAAAAGCTGCAGAAAAGACACAAGTGGATGAAACAAATGAAGAAGAACAGATACGAACGACTGAGAAACCAACAAAAGAAGTGAATGAACAAGGTTAGATATACAAAAATATTTTTGTTAAAATTATATGAATTTTTTTGATAAACAAAAAATGTATAGATTTAGAATTGTTCAATTATATTAAATATACATTTAATGTATGTTATTAATAATTCCTCATTTAGTGTATGTTAATGATTCATTATTCATTTATAATGACAGAAAGAAATATAAATGTAGAAGAAGAAGAAAATGTATCTGATTCAGATGATATTACGATTATCTCAGAGAAGAAAGGTACAAGGAAAAGAATACCAACAAGATCGAGTACAAGACTGAGAGATTTAAAGAGATTAAAACAGTATAAAGGTAATAAAAAATTTAGAATTGTTAAATTATGTATAGATTTAGCATTGTTGAATTATATAAAAACATACATTTAATGTATGTTATTAAGAATTTTTCATTTCTTTTATATTATTGAAATATGGCAAAGAAAAAATATTAAAAAAAATAACAATTGCAGAAGAACAAATAACAAAGAAAAAAGGCTTGAAGAATCAAAACAATAATAGAAAATAAAAAAATGAAAAGAAGAGAAGAGCATCCTATTAAGATTGAAGAAGAAGAAGAAGAAGAAGAATGATGAGGAGGAGGAGGAGGAGGAGGAGGAGGAGGAGGAGGAGGAGGAGGAGGAGGAGGAGGAGAAGAAGAAGAAGAAGAAGACAACGAAGAAGATAACGATGCATTAGGAGATGAAACATACAAGGTAGCAAGCAAACAAACTAAAAATGAAGAAACACTAAAAACAAGAATGTCTCCAAAATCTTTCTACGAAACTATAAAAGTGTTGAATGAGGATCAAAGACAAGCAGTTACAAGAATTGGTTTTAGACAACTGCTAGAAATGAATTTTTGTGAATTGCCATCGAAGTTAGCATATTTCTGTTTCAAAAAATTTAACTATGAAACAAGCAAGATTGAGTTGCCAAATGGAAATATAAGTATAACAGAGGATAGTCTGCACAAGCTGTTTAGGGTACCCATGGGAAGAAAAAAATAGAAACAAGCATAAGGGTAAGGAAAAGAGAGAAGATGACTAAGATATTTAGAGATCAATACAAAGACAGAAAAATTACCACATCGAGTGTAGCAGAAATGATAAAGGACTCAAATGAAGCTGGATGGAAGTTTATATTAAATTTCTTAGTATTGTTCACAACAACAATGGTTGAAGGAAAGCAAAACACAAATGCCAACCAAACATTTCTGTCCAACATTGAAAATGAAAATCAAATCAAGGAGCTTAATTGGTGTGAATATATTTTAGAGAAATTGAGAGAAGGAACGAAAAACTACAGGGAAAAAACAATGTTTGTTGGAAGCATATCGACATTAATTGTAAGTTTGAAAAATAAATGCTATAATAATATGTTCATACACCTACAGTTTTACATATGACATGTTTTTATCACAGATGCATTATGTCCAATCAACAAGAATTGGAACAATGTATATACCTGATAAAGGTTTGACAATAAGCAAGTGGACATCAGCTATGTTAAAACAAAGAGAAGACAAGGAAAAAAAGCTTGAATTTGGTAATGTCATTGTGATTCTAGAGAGAAGCGTAAACAACGATGGATTAGAAGAAAATGAACCAGCTAAGGTAAGAAATGAAGAATAATAATATATATTTTAAAAGTAATTAATATAAAAAAATAGTTTCTAATATCTACAAATATGTATAGATTTTGATGATCGAATACAATATTGAAGGGAAAGAAGAGGAGCACGCAAGAGAAGAGGTAAAAACAAAAAAATTAAAAAAAAAAAAAATACTTTCTTACCATTATAAAGAAAATTAAAAATAATAACATACATATCATGTACTTTAAACTTGACTAAAATACATCAAAAAATTAAAAAAACAAAAAAACCGCAATTGCAGGAATTTAAAAGGGAATTGAAGAGGGGATATCTACCTGTTGAAAAATATCTCTTTAAAGCTTAAAGAAGCTTTTATCAAATTTCCAAATAGCGTCGAGATTAAGGAAATTTCAAGAAGCCTACGAAGTATTATTCTAGAAATGGGACCAACATGGAGTGAGGAGATGAATCCTACAGAATCAAGTGAAGCAAACAAATATGATGATCAAAATGAAGGAGAAACAGAGACAAAAGACGATATATTTGATGACGTTACTGAAGAAGTTAAAGTAGCATCATCTGTTTTAGAAAGTTTGAAAACAGGATGCTTGAACAAGGAGGATGAAGAAACTAGAAAAGATATTGCAGTTGTTTACAGATCACCATTTAACAAAAGGGAGGTTCATCTCAAACAAAAAGTTGAAATTGAAGAAGCAAACATTTCAAGGTACTTGATGAGCTTAGGAGAAGACAAAAGGTAATGTGATAAAATAAAAAATAGGTTATCATATATTTATCTCAAAAATACTATATTAATGTTCAAATACAACTAATGTATACTAATAGTTTTATATTTTATACAGTTCAACTGTGTACATGAATGAAGAAGAAGAATTCTGTTTTTATGAATGTCTATTGACCTTAATGTACCCAACATGGGTGAGTTCCACTATAATAGACATATGGTCAAGTATACTTAACGGGCAACAAGCTGATGCTGTACCAACAACACCAAAAAGATTTTTCATGCAGACAACTGTCGTGGTAAGTAAACTATATGAAACATATACAAAAAAATTATTGATGAAATCATTTACTAACTTATTTTTAAAAAAAATCATGTAATATAGGGACCGGTTATGTGTAAAGACCCGTCCTAATCCATCCGGACAAAGTCCATATCGCTTATAAACGATTCACAACAGTTGATTACATCGCGAGGTACTTGACCTCTATATGATACATTTTACAAACATTGCTTTCGTTTTTGAAAAGACAATCTTTCATTACATCGAAAATTGACGACAAGCATACCATTTCATAATATATCTAACTATAATTGACTTATTAGTAATCTTGATGAACGCAACGACTCGAATGCAACGTCTTTTAAATTATGTCATAAAATATTCCAAGTAATATCTTTAAAATGAGTAAATGTACAGCGGAAGATTTCTTTCGTACCTGAGAATAAACATGCTTTCAAGTGTCAACCAAAAGGTTGGTGAGTTCATTAGTTTAACATAAATAATCATTTCATAATTTTAATAGACCACAAGATTTCATATTTCCATTTCTCATAAACATACGTCCCATGCATAGAGACAAAAATATCATTCATATGGATTGAACACCTGGTAACCGACATTCACAATATGCATATAAGAATATCCCCATCATTCCGGGATCCTCCTTCGAACATGATATAAATTTTGAAGTACTAAAGCATCTGGTACTTTGGATGGGGCTTGTTGGGCCCGATAGATCTATCTTTAGGATTCGCGTCAATTAGGGTGTCTATTCCCTAATTCTTAGATTACCAGACTTAATAAAAAGGGCATATTCGATTTCGATAATTCAACCATAGAATGTAGTTTCACGTACTTGTGTCTATTTCGTAAAACATTTATAAAGCAGCGCATGTATTCTCAGTCCCAAAAATATATATAGCAAAAGCATTTAAAAAGGGAGCAAATGAAACTCACCATACTGTATTTTGTAGTAAAAATACATATAACGACATTGAACAAGTATAGGGTTGGCCTCGGATTCACGAACCTATATCAATTGTATATCTATTAAAACATAAATAGAACTATCACATAATTTCATTTATATATATATTATTTATATATTTGTAGTTATATAGAATTTATACTAAATTCCATTTAAAACATATACTTTTATTATATCTTAATTTTTATATTATGTGGATTTATTTTGTAAGTATTATTTAAAATAATTAGTATCCATACATTTAGTTATATTAATATATCTATATATATATATATATATATATATATATGATTAGTATTATATTTAAAAATCAATAGTTTGTTACATGTATATATTTATATATAAACATGTTAATAGGTTTGATATATGGTTATATGAGATATTAATATGATTATAATATAGTAATAAGTATATTTTTATATACAAGATATTTATCTGTTAAAAAGTATAGTTTTGATAATACTGATTCTTTTGATAAAACTAATAATAATAATAACTTTATTAATAATGATAATATAATACTAATAATAAAATAATAATGATAATAATAATACTAATAGTATTTATGTTACTAATAATAATAATACTTATCTCAATATTAATAATACTGATAATAATACTAATAATAATTAATGATGTTACTTAATAACAATAACAAAAGAAAAATGATACAATGCTAATATTTATGAGAATAATATTAATTTGTAATATGATAGTAATAATAATACTTATCTTAGTAATAATAATAATAATATTTATTTTTGTATTTATAATCGTAATAATAATATTAGATGATATTTACTACTTGTATTAAAAATAATAATAATAATGATAATAATAATATTTATAACATTAATAATAACACTAATAATAATAACACTAACAATCATGACAATAATAATAATAATAATAATAATAATAATAATAATAATAATAATAATAATAATAATAATAATAATAATAATGATAATGATAATAATAATAATAAGTATCAAATTATACCTTAGAAAGATTAAAAAGAGATTAACCGCCTGGGACGGGGCTCGAACCCGCGACCTCTCGCTCCCCAACAACACTCCCTACCATTCCTCCAGTTTTTGTTTTTCTGATATAAACGGATACCATTTATATATATATCCCGTGTAATTATATTTATCGGCCCAATCACTTTGTTTAATGGACTCAAGTATCACGGCCCATTAACTGTTTCATAAACCCGATTGTTTAGTCCAACATGCCCTACTAATCCACTAGGTTTAATTGTATATATGTTATTTATTTTGGTGGTATACAGCCGTGATAAAAAATCTCAATAATCAAACACGACAGTTTAACTTTACAGCTAATATTTATAAACATAATTGTCGTCCTCCATCTCCTTTAATCGACTTTATTTCATCATCAATCTATCACCACTTTTCTTTGTACAATCATCATCATCATCAATGTCGTGTATCTTTTCTTCATTGCTAAACAGGAATAGAAACAGAAAAATACAATTTGCAACTGCAGCGAATTGCAGTTTCGATGGGTTTGGAGGTTTTGTGTTGGTCTTCAACTAACAACAACAATCACAGTAAGGTATCGATTAAATGGATCCTCGTTGGGTTTCGGTTTGGATTATAGCAGGAAGGTGGTTGTACGTTGAGGGAATGATGGTGATTATTTTCGATAACAATGGTGATTAAAAGTGGTGGTTGAGGTGATAAACGGTGATCGATGGTGATCAAAACTAGATCAATAAATATCATTAGAAGATGACTAGTTGGTGATAGTTGTCGTGGTGGTGGGTTTGGGTCTCGAACAGGAAAAGAAAAATATAATCAATGGTTGTTGATTGTTCAAGCAACGAAGGTTTTGTTGCAGGTGGGTTGTGCTTAAATGGGTTTTGTTGGGTTGTGGTTTCGATGGTTTTCAAGTTTATAGTTTGGGTTTAACAATATAGAACAGAACACGAGTTCAATAATGGATAACAGACAAATTCGTAGGTTGTCAATGGTTGGTGAAATAAGAATTAAGGTGGTTGTTTGTTCTAAGGTGGAGGTTATGGGTGTTTGCGTTTAACAAAAAAAAATATAGTTGCATAAAGTAGTAGGCGAACGAACCTTAATTATGAAACAGAAACATGTAGAAGCAATTCAAGGTTGAGCTATTTTGGTTGGTTTAGGGTGGTGAATGGTGGTGATAGGTTTTCTCGGTTCAACAGCATAAGGAGAAGAGGATGATGGAATTGGTGGTGTCGAGTTTATAAAGTAACCAGGGACAACTTATGTTTTTGGTTTGAGAATTAGTAAATGAAGGTAGAAATAAGAATCTGAGTTGTTTACTTGAGGTCGACATACAACAAAAATCAGACAGGGAAAGAAAATATAGAAATTAAATAATTAAAAGCTGATGTTGATTGCAAACGATTTTTGTTCATATTGTGATTGAGATTTGATTTTGGAACAGAATTAGAGATAGTAAAACCAAAAATCAACTACAGCTGATTGAGATGGCAAATGGAATTTGATTCCTAAAGATTTTTCATACGTTAAATATATAAGTATTATTACTAATTAATAATTATAATTTTATTAATAATAATCCAAATATTAACATTATTAATAATATTATTAATAATAATAATAATGATACAAATAATAAGGGTAATGACAATAATAAATCACAATGATAATAACTTTAGTGAATTTGATGGTAATTATAATAATGATAATAATTATTTTAATATTGATCTTAATATTTATATATATATATATATATATATATATATATATATATATATATATATATATATATATATATATATATATCAAATTTCATATTTGTATTTTTAACATGATAATATTAATAACATCAGTATTGATATTAATATTAGAAGTAATAACAATATAACATCTAGATTTAATACATTGATATTACCTATTGTATATTATGTAATATAACTATATATTTTATATTATATAAAATTATATTATCCTATAATAATAGTTATTAATAAGAATCATATATACATATATTAATTAACATCTTATATATATATATATATATATATATATATATATATATATATATATATATATTTATTTATTTACATGCAATTGTTCGTGAATCATCGGGCACAGTCAAAAGGTAATTGATTATATGATCATAGTTTTAAAGTTTTCAAGACTCAACATTACACACTTTGCTTATCGTATCGGAAACATATAAAGATTAAAGTTTAAATTTGGTCGGAAATTCCCGGGTCATCACAGTACCTACCCGTTAAAGAAATTTCGTCCCGAAATTTAAGTGAGGTGGTCATGGCTAACAATAAAAATGTTTTCATGACGAATATGAGTTGATAATTTGAGTTTTATCATCATTGAGTAATATGGATAAAAATAATTCGATTATTCGAAGAGTACGAATGAAGCTATTACAAAAGATTGAAATAGGAAAAGTAAAGATTTGTCTTAACTTTTGACAGAGTTAGGGTTGAATTTAGAAAATAAGGTGCGTCTTAACTTTTGACGTAGTCTGGTTTGAATTCCGGAATTCAAGGGATTTAAAGAAAATCTTCGAAATCTAAAAGATTTGATTCTTCGGCGAGTAAGGAAATTAAGATCTTTATAATTAAATACGGTGATCTGCCTTGATTACTCTGTCTAATATTTCCGTTATAAATCAAACTTTTCCGTTCCATTATTCTCACCATTCCTATACTTTTCTTTCTTAATTCATACATCCAAAAGATTGTGAAAATACTTAATCTAATTCTAATCCTTGATATTTTTCTAATTATCATTTCTGCCATTCTTCTTTTCAATCTTCCACCAGAAGAATCTGTTTACTTCTACTATTACCTTGGGGTGATACTATTCTTAATTATAACGTGTCTTTATATTGCTATTCGTATTAATATCCACAGTTTGTAACCTCCGTGTTGTTATTGGGCTTTATATTTTCTATTATATTTTGGAGCTCTTTGCCTTTTTATTATCTTCTTGACTCCTAGTAATGCGAGTAACGGTCCAAAATTCGTAATTATGGAACTTCGAATGAACTTAATGTTCTAAATAAGAAGAAACGAAATCGCACGATTTGATTTGTCAAATTACCTGAATCACTGAGAATAGAACTATCAAGAATATACTTTCTTGATATGTTCAGAAGTTAAGCAGAATGAAAGAGTTATGTAACAAGGCACGTGATGACGTTATGATCTGTGAATCATCACATTCCATTAGAAACTCAGCATGACTTACTGTAATATAATCACGTAGATCAAGTGTCATTATATTATACTAACTCATGCATCAATTTCCCAACATTACTTCAATAACATTCATATTTTAAGCTTGAAAATTTACAGAATATAGAAACTAACAGTTTCTATATGATGAACACTGATAGCACGAAGAGATTAATGATTTCTGATAAGAATAGTTATAAAAATATATTCAAAAATATCGAGGATATTTATAATGAAAGATACGATAATATCTCGGAATATCTAAGATCAGAGGATGATAGAAACTATTGTCCGCAAGGGTTTAGAGTAAAGAGCAAGATGTTTCGCTAAAGACTTTAGCAGGCATGGAATCGTTTGGATTCTTTGAAGTCAAACTTATTCTTTGTGCTTTGTCCACGGCTTCCTTCATAGTTTTGCATAGTCCGCTTTTCGGTACTAAATTTGTCTATTGAATGTTTCCAATATTCCATTCTTTATCATCAAACTTTTGGTTGTTAAGGTCATTTACAGTTGTCTACGGCTTCTGCTGCTGCATTCAGCTTTTCCAACATTCAGAGTATTGATTTGTAGACTGAGTGCTTTTCAGAATTTCAGAAGGAAAGATCATAATTCTAAGAGATAAATGTTATATGTATACATATAACTATTGCTGTAGACATGCTGCGAGATTTCAAAATACTGATTGCTGATTCCCGGTAATTGGTATGGCAGTACTCGTTACAAGATGCGGATGAGTACATGATAGGGTTTCAATGGATAAATATAGTGATTTATCAGAGAGATTTAAGCCACAGAGTGATGAGGTTACTGATACGTCTGTGGTTATAAAGGTGGATTATAAAAGGTTCCCCGGTAACAATAAAAGAGTTCGCATATATATCAAAGTTATAATAAAGTTATTTCGAATGAAAACTCGAAGTTGTCTTACTGGAGCTGTGACAAAATTGGCTATTTTGAAAAAGAACTGCAGAGTTATTTTGGGTAATAATAACACCAAAGGAATTAGCACAGCTACCTGTTAAACATTTACTCAGTTTTCGAGAGTTTTTCAGTGTATAACTATATGCATAAATCTTTCCTTCTGTAGCTGAAGTGTCGTCGGTTCATCCTCTCGATTGAGGTGTTTTCAAGAATCATGAAAGGTTTGAACGCAGAATGTATTCATGAAGATACAAATGAGGTTTAAGACGAATCAAGTGGCAAACTTGAAGAATTTGTTTAGTTTCATATGTTATAATCAATATTTTAATTCATTTTAATTGTCTAATGTTATTAGTCCACAGTCGATAGTCCACAGTTGACAGTCCAATAATTCATATATAGTTTAATATATAATATTCGAATTAATTAATACGTGTCGTGACCCGTATACGTCTCAGACTCGATCACAACTCAAACTATATATTTTATTGTAGAATCAACCTCAACCCTGTATAGAGAACTCAATCATTACTGCATAAAGAGTGTCTATGGTTATTCCAAATAATATATATAGATGCGTCGATATGATATGTCAAAACCTTGTATACGTGTCCCGATATTTAAAATGCGTAAAATAAATAACAGAAATTAAATGACGGTAAATAAAGTGAGTAAAGTAAATAACAGAAATTAATTGACGATAAATAAAATTGCGATAATTAAATTGCGATAAATAAAATGTAATAAGGAATTAACAGTTAGCTAGGAATAGTTAGCTAGGATTTTGTTAGCGTGGTTTCTTAACAAAATTTCTCATAGTTAATTTGTTTGTTTCTAACAAATTTTATTTTGTCCAATGTTTTTCTTCATTATGCCACTTGTTGGATTCTGATAGATCAAAATCCAAATATGAAATTGAATGAAAATGGTTATTCTGCGGTGAACGGATACGTATATCGGTGGTTGTAAATAGAATAGTCAATGACTGTTGAATCAGATTCGAAGAATGTACAATGTAACTTATTAATATGAAATCTAAATATTCCTCGAGTATTACCTACCCGTTAAAATATTTTTACCATTAACAGTTTGTACGAAAGAATTTTTAAGTACAACCTTTATGAAAATATACTTACATATATATTTTCTTCAGATGTAATCATGGATTTAATGAGTCAATGTGATATTAAACTCATATGGTTTACCGTTAGAACTAGAATACATAATCTCTAAAATATTAAAGATTACATAATTGCTATGTAGAATGAAAATAAATGATGTGTAACGATACATAGAACGAAGATAATCGATGTAAAACGATATGTAGAATGAAGATCATGCTTGGGGTATAGATTGCGATGTTGAGGCATGTGATGTTGAAACTTGGGTTGTTGGTAGTACTGGTGTTGATATTGGTGATACTGTTGGTGCCGGTGATATTGCTGAAGCTGGTACGTTTTGCACCATATTTTCTAAAGTCACTACTCGAGCGCAAAGCTCATTGACTTCTTCTATTATGCCGGGATGAATGTCGGTTCGGACGAGCGAATGAATGAGGTTTAGAGTTTTAGATAGAATATACTCATGGCGAGATATTCGGGAAATGAGGGTGAAAATGGTGTTTCGGACTAGTTCACTGGTAAGTGCTTCGGGTTCTTAGTCAAGAGGTAAATTCGGTTGGTGAAAAGGATCGCCTTCTTCGCGTCTCCATTGATTAAGTCGGCTATGAACCCATCAGATGAATTGGGGGTGACTGATTGATGGATTCATTCTGATGACACCGCTTTTGGAGCTCGAGTGGAAATCCATATCGGAATAGTTGTCGGAATAACTATCGGAATAGCTATCGAAATTTGAGGGACTCGAACTGGGTGAGGGATTCATCTCGTACGATCAGATGAAGTATTTTTGAAAAAAATAGATTATAGGATATAGATTAGTACCCTGCAATACATAATTTACATATACATATATAATACTAAAATCCCATAAGTTATGGAGGAATCTACGAAAAATGACAGGCAAAGTTTACAATAACAGATATGCTAAGATATGAATTAGCAGATATGCTAAGATATGAATTTTTGTCTATACACTAATCATGCAATCAATGCAATAAGATGTATCTAGACTAAGGATGATAAGCAAGTGATTCTCTAAGAATGATAAGCAGGTAATTTTCGACACGAAATGATAAATAAAACTTTTGACATGCAGACACGGTCGAAGTCCAGACTCACTAATGCATCCCAACAACTTCTCAGTCAGACACACTAATGCAGACCTAGTTCGCTAAGACCACCGCTCTGATACCAACTGTAAAGACCCGTCCTAATCCATCCAGATGAAGTCCATATCGCTTATAAATGATTCACAATAGTTGATTACATCGCGAGGTAGTGGACCTCTATATGATACATTTTACAAACATTGCGTTCGTTTTTGAAAAGACAATCTTTCATTACATTGAAAATTGACGACAAGCATACCATTTCATAATATATCTAACTATAATTGACTTATTAGTAATCTTGATGAACGCAACGACTCGAATGCAACGTCTTTTGAATTATGTCATAAAATATTCCAAGTAATATCTTTAAAATGAGCAAATGCACAGCGGAAGATTTCTTTCGTACCTGAGAATAAACATGCTTTCAAGTGTCAACCAAAAGGTTGGTGAGTTCATTAGTTTAACATAAATAATCATTTCATAATTTTAATAGACCACAAGATTTCATATTTCCATTTCTCATAAACATACGTCCCATGCATAGAGACAAAAATATCATTCATATGGATTGAACACCTGGTAACCGACATTCACAATATGCATATAAGAATATCCCCATCATTCCGGGATCCTCCTTCGGACATGATATAAATTTCGAAGTACTAAAGCATCCGGTACTTTGGATGGGGCTTGTTGGCCCGATAGATCTATCTTTAGGATTCGCGTCAATTAGGGTGTCTGTTCCCTAATTCTTAGATTACCAGACTTAATAAAAAGGGCATATTCGATTTCGATAATTCAACCATAGAATGTAGTTTCACGTACTTGTGTCTATTTCGTAAAACATTTATAAAGCAGCGCATGTATTCTCAGTCCCAAAAATATATATAGCAAAAACATTTAAAAAGGGAGCAAATGAAACTCACCATACTGTATTTTGTAGTAAAAATACATATAACGACATTGAACAAGTATAGGGTTGGCCTCGGATTCACGAACCTATATCAATTGTATATCTATTAAAACATAAATAGAATAATTTCATTTATATATATTTTATTTATATATTTGTAGTTATATAGAATTTATACTAAATTCCATTTAAAACCTATACTTTTATTATATCTTAATTTTTATATTATGTGGATTTATTTTGTAAGTATTATTTAAAATAATTAGTATCCATACATTTAGTTATATTAATATATCTATATATATATGATTAGTATTATATTTAAAAATCAATAGTTTGTTACATGTATATATTTATATATAAACATGTGATAATGCTAAAAACGAACATATATTTCATAGCATTATCCCTCAAGAAAGACAAGCTTTTAGTTGCAATTGTTCTATTTACAAGTGATATTCGTTTAAATAATAAAAGGTGAAGACAAAAGACAGATTCGACGAATTGAAGACGCAAACGACCAAAAAGCTCAAAAGTACAAAATACAATCAAAGTGGATCCAATTATTGATGAGAAACGTCTCAAAATTACAAGAGTACAAGACTCGAAATGCAAAGTACAAGATATTAAATTATACGCAAGGACGTTCGAAAATCCGGAACCGGGACCAGAGTCAACTCTCAACGCTCGACGCAACGGACTAAAAATTACAAGTCAACTATGCACATGAATATAATATAATATATAATTAATTCTTAAAATTAATATATATATTATATTATATTATAAAACCGTCGGCAAGCTAGGAGCCAAGCTTGTGTGAGCTGGAATCCACAGCTCCGCACTCGCGGAGCTTATAAAGGCAAAAACCTCCGCACTCGCGGAGGTCAAATAGTATTACGTGGGCCTATAAAAGGCCGAGCATTCGGCCGAAATTTAGACATCTTTTTCTCCTCATTCATCAACGTATATGTATATATATTTATATTTTAATTTTAATTTTAATTTTAATTTCTAATAATAAGGGTATGTTAGCGAATATTGTAAGGGTGTAAGTCGAAATTCTGTCCGTGTAACGCTACGCTATTTTTAATCATTGTAAGTTATGTTCAACCTTTTTAATTTAATGTCTCGTAGCTAAGTTATTATTATGCTTATTTAAAACGAAGTAATCATGATGTTGGGATAAATACTAAAATTGGGTAATTGGGCTTTGTACCATAATTGGGGTTTGGACAAAAAAACGACACTTGTGGAAATTAGACTATGGGCTATTAATGGGCTTTATATTTGTTTAACTAAATGATAGTTTGTTAATTTTAATATAAAGATTTACAATTGGACGTACCTATAAATAATCATATACACTCGATCGGACACGATGGGCGGGATATTTATATGTACGAATAATCGTTCATTTAACCGAACATGGGAATGGATTAATAATTAATAGATTTATTAAAACAAGGGTGAAATTATGTATAAGGACACTTGGCGTAATTGTTAACAAAGTATTAAAACCTTGTTACAGTTTAAGTCCCCAATTAGTTGGAATATTTGACTTCGGGTATAAGGAAAATTTGACGAGGACACTCGCACTTTATATTTATGACTGATGGACTGTTATGGACAAAAACCAGACGGACATATTAAATAATCCAGGACAAAGAACAATTAACCCATGTGAATAAACTAAAATCAACACGTCAAACATCATGATTACGGAAGTTTAAATAAGCATAATTCCTTTATTTTCATATTTAATTGCACTTCTAATTATTGCACTTTTATTTATTGTTATTGTATTTAATTGCACTTTTAATTTTCGTACTCTTTAATTATTATAATTTTATTTTATCGCACTTTTATTTATTCGCAATTTCATTATCGTTATTTACTTTACGCTTTAAATTAAGTCTTTTATTTATTTAATATTTTACATTAGGTTTTAACTGCGACTAAAGTTTTAAAAATCGACAAACCGGTCATTAAACGGTAAAAACCCCCATTTATAATAATAATATTACTTATATATATTTGTATTTTTATAAATTAAAACTAATATAGCGTTAAGCTTTGTTTAAAAGATTTCCCTGCGGAACGAACCGGACTTACTAAAAACTACACTACTGTACGATTAGGTACACTGCCTATAAGTGTTGTAGCAAGATTTAAGTATATCCATTCTATAAATAAATATATATCTTGTGTAAAATTGTATAATATTTAATAGTTTTTCCTAGTAAAATATAAGCTATTTCATATACACCTCGCATAACATCAAGTATTTTTGTCGCCGCTGCCGGGGAACTTAAACGCCGAAAGCGCAATGCTAATGATATAAAAAAATAATAATAATAATATAATTTTGTAAAAGTTTTTATTAAGTCCTTCGTATAAAAATATAAGTTTTTTTTAAATATAAAAATATAAAAATACAAAAAGAGTTTGTTAAAAAAATATATAAAGTTTAAAAAAAAGTATTTTTACTTTTGAGTTTAAAAATAAGTATTTTATTGTTTTATAAAAATATTTAGTTATATTTATATTTTATATATATTTGATAAAACAGAAAAACATAAAAAAAAGTAAAAAGAAAAAAACTGAAACTGTGCAAAAACGAACCCCTTTTCAGCCTAAATTTGACCCTCCGCGACTCGCGGAGCTTTTGAACTGGACCTAACCGCACTCGCGGAGGTCAATCTGACAGGTCAACCTAGGACTGCAATTAATACGAAATTAGGGTTTAATTAATTTAATTATTTAGTTTTTAGGGTTTTATTTAATTAATTAGTTTAGTTATTTATTTAATTTGTATTATTAAGTTATAATTAGTTTAATTAATTTATAAAATTAATAGTTTTATTAAATAAATAATATAAAAATAATATTTTTATAAAAATTGTACTTTTTACAACTTTAAGTATATTTTTATATTTTGTATTTTTTTTTATTTATTCGATTTAGCGTAATATTTGCATTTTTCACTCGTATTTAGTTTTAAATCATAGTATTTGCCATAGTTATTTTTATTTTTAGATTTTTAGGCTTTGCCGTAAAATCCCTTAAGTGCTTTTTCTTTAGACTAAGATTTAGGTGCTTTAGAATTTTGTGACGCTGTTCTAAGTTTTTAGTACCTTTTTAAGATATTGTCATTTGGGATATAGAATTCCTTGTAAGCTTTAATATTTTTAGACGCAACTTTTAATTCTTAGTTTTTAGTTCCTTTTTAAGTTTCGACGCGCTACTTTCTTATTTTTATTTTTTGACGCCTATTATTTTTCAATCTTTTATTTTTTGACGTTTTTCGACGCGCTCTTTTTCTTTCTTATTTCTCGTCATCCTAGTTTTTAGGACTTAGAATTTTCTCTATTTCTTATCTAAATTTCTTTAAATTACGAAAATTTATTTTAAGTGGTTAAATTGATAGACATCAAAATTTTCTGGTTCGTAGTAATAGTTGGATTTGACGTGGACCGGGTTATTGGAGCCAAACAGTACTCAATTATATTGAGACCAAACGAATCCTGCCCCTCTGCTGCATCTTTTTTTTTTTTTTTTGAACGGCTGGTTAGCTGGTTAGACACACTCACACGTTAGGTAGAAACCCGGGATCGAACCTCACAACCATCGTCGGGAATTTCACCCTCACCCGGACTGCTTTGAACACGTGCAGCCCACCTGCATAGACAGAATGCGACTACACGTGTCCTGGATAGCCTGCTGGAAAACCCCCCCCCCCCCCCCCAAGAATCAAACCTGCGCCACTTCAGTGAGAGGTGAACACTGGCCCGCCCCCAAAGGAGCTGATACCACTCAAGCTGATGCCTCGGTGGTGCATCTTTTGGCTATTCGAAACGTGGGCAAAATCAGAAAAGTCTATTAATTGGATAACTTATATAATTTTTCTTTCTTTTTAAAAAACTAATAGGATATTCAGTGAATGCACCGAGCAAAACGTTCACCACCTTTTGTACGTTCACCACCTGTAACTCGATCAAGACATCTAGCAAATATTGTCGCCGTTGATTTTTCTTTAGAATCGTCATCCAGTCGACCAAGTACTCCAATTCAAATTTCCGATAATCCATTTTTTGAACCCGACCTTACAATTGAGAATCCGGAGAATATTCAGGGACAATTTATAGATCCTGAACTATTAATCTTTCCTCCGGAACCACCAATCATTCAAATAGAGATTGTTGAGGAACCAACCATTAAATCAGAATCCTATAGTGATTCAGATTCAACAAATTCAATTATGGAGAATCTGGAACCTTTAAGTATGGAAGACCGAATGAGAGCTAAACGCACTGGCCAAGGTCACGCAATTACTCAGCCTGACATTAATGCGCCAGATTATGAAATCAAAGGACAAATTCTACACATGGTAACTAATCAATGCCAATTTAGTGGTGCGCCGAAGGAAGATCCAAATGAACATCTTCGTACCTTTAATAGGATCTGCACTCTATTTAAAATAAGAGAAGTAGAGGATGAACAGATATATCTCATGTCATTTCCCTGGACTTTAAAGGGAGAAGCCAAAGATTGGTTAGAATCGTTACCTGAAGGGGCAATTGATACATGGGACATTTTAGTTGAAAAATTTCTTAAACAATTCTTTCCGGCATCTAAAGCCGTAAGACTTCAAGGAGAAATTGTTACGTTCACACAGAAGCCAAATGAAACTCTATATGAGGCGTGGACCAGATTTGGAAAGTTATTGAGAGGATGTCCGCAACATGGTTTAGACACCTGTCAAATAGTACAAATATTCTACCAAGGATGCGACATCACTACAAGGAAAGACATCGATATAGCAGCTGGTGGTTCCATTATGAAGAAAACAGAAACTGATGCTTACAAAATTATTGATAACACTGCTTCCCACTCACATGAGTGGCACCAAGAAAAAGATATCTTTAGATCATCTAAAGCAGCTAGAGCCGATTCTAGTCATGACTTAAATTCTATTTCTGCAAAGATAGATGCTGTCGAGAGACGAATGGAAAAGATGACTAAAGATATACACTCAATACGAATTAGTTGTGAGCAGTATGGAGGACCACATTTGACAAAAGATTGTCTCAGTATTGAACTAACAATGGAACAAAGAGAGAATGTTTCATACATAAACCAAAGGCCTGGAAATAATTATCAGAATAATTATCAACTGAAATGTCCCGTTCTTATTGATTAAAAACATTCCATATTAATTGATTTCGTTGCGAGGTTTTGACCTCTATATGAGACGTTTTTCAAAGACTGCATTCATTTTTAAAACAAACTATAACCTTTATTTCATAAATAAAGGTTTAAAAAGCTTTACGTAGATTATCAAATAATGATAATCTAAAATATCCTGTTTACACACGACCATTACATAATGGTTTACAATACAAATATGTTACATCGAAATCAGTTTCTTGAATGCAGTTTTTACACAATATCATACAAACATGAACTCCAAATCTTGTCCTTATTTTAGTATGCAACAGCGGAAGCTCTTAGTATTCACCTGAGAATAAACATGCTTTAAACATCAACAAAAATATTGGTGAGTTATAGGTTTAACCTATATATATCAAATCGTAACAATAGACCACAAGATTTCATATTTCAATACACATCTCATACATAGAGATAAAAATTATTCATATGGTGAACACCTGGTAACCGACATTAACAAGATGCATATATATAAGAATATCCCCATCATTCCGGGACACCCTTCGGATATGATATAAATTTCGAAGTACTAAAGCATCCGGTACTTTGGATGAGGTTTGTTAGGCCCAATAGATCTATCTTTAGGATTCGCGTCAATTAGGGTGTCTGTTCCCTAATTCTTAGATTACCAGACTTAATAAAAAGGGGCATATTCGATTTCGAAAATTCAACCATAGAATGTAGTTTCACGTACTTGTGTCTATTTTGTAAATCATTTATAAAACCTGCATGTATTCTCATCCCAAAAATATTAGATTTTAAAAGTGGGACTATAACTCACTTTCACAGATTTTTACTTCGTCGGGAAGTAAGACTTGGCCACTGGTTGATTCACGAACCTATAACAATATATACATATATATCAAAGTATGTTCAAAATATATTTACAACACTTTTAATATATTTTGATGTTTTAAGTTTATTAAGTCAGCTGTCCTCGTTAGTAACCTACAACTAGTTGTCCACAGTTAGATGTACAGAAATAAATCGATAAATATTATCTTGAATCAATCCACGACCCAGTGTATACGTATCTCAGTATTGATCACAACTCAAACTATATATATTTTGGAATCAACCTCAACCCTGTATAGCTAACTCCAACATTCACATATAGAGTGTCTATGGTTGTTCCGAAATATATATAGATGTGTCGACATGATAGGTTGAAACATTGTATACGTGTCTATGGTATCTCAAGATTACATAATATACAATACAAGTTGATTAAGTTATGGTTGGAATAGATTTGTTACCAATTTTCACGTAGCTAAAATGAGAAAAATTATCCAATCTTGTTTTACCCATAACTTCTTCATTTTAAATCCGTTTTGAGTGAATCAAATTGCTATGGTTTCATATTGAACTCTATTTTATGAATCTAAACAGAAAAAGTATAGGTTTATAGTCGGAAAAATAAGTTACAAGTCGTTTTTGTAAAGGTAGTCATTTCAGTCGAAAGAACGACGTCTAGATGACCATTTTAGAAAACATACTTACACTTTGAGTTTAACCATAATTTTTGGATATAGTTTCATGTTCATAATAAAAATCATTTTCCCATAATAACAACTTTTAAATCAAAGTTTATCATAGTTTTTAATTAACTAACCCAAAACAGCCCGCGGTGTTACTACGACGGCGTAAATCCGGGTTTACGGTGTTTTTCGTGTTTTCAGGTTTTAAATCATTAAGTTAGCATATCATATAGATATAGAACATGTGTTTAGTTGATTTTAAAAGTCAAGTTAGAAGGATTAACTTTTATTTGCGAACAAGTTTAGAATTAACTAAACTATGTTCTAGTGATTACAAGTTTAAATCTTCGAATAAGATAGCTTTATATGTATGAATCGAATGATGTTATGAACATCATTACTACCTCAAGTTCCTTGGATAAACCTACTGGAAATGAGAAAAATAGATCTAGCTTCAAAGGATCCTTGGATGGCTTGAAAGTTCTTGAAGCAGAATCATGACACGAAAACAATTTCAAGTAAGATTTCCACTCGAAATAAGATTGTTATAGTTATAGAAATTGAATTAAAGTTTGAATATGATTATTACCTTGTATTAGAAAGATAACCTACTGTAAGTAACAAAGGTTTCTTGATCTTGGATGATTACTTGGAATGGATTTAGAAAACTTGGAAGTAAACTTGCAATCTTGGAAGTATTCTTGATTTTATGAAACTAGAACTTTTGGAATTTATGAAGAACACTTAGAACTTGAAGATAGAACTTGAGAGAGATCAATTAGATGAAGAAAATTGAAGAATGAAAGTGTTTGTAGGTGTTTTTGGTCGTTGGTGTATGGATTAGATATAAAGGATATGTAATTTTGTTTTCATCTAAATAAGTCATGAATGATTACTCATATTTTTGTAATTTTATGAGATATTTCATGCTAGTTGCCAAATGATGGTTCCCACATGTTCTAGGTGACTCACATGGGCTGCTTAGAGCTGATCATTGGAGTGTATATACCAATAGTACATACATCTAAAAGCTGTGTATTGTACGAGTACGAATACGGGTGCATACGAGTAGATTTGTTGATGAAACTGAACGAGGATGTAATTGTAAGCATTTTTGTTAAGTAGAAGTATTTTGATAAGTGTCTTGAAGTCTTTCAAAAGTGTATGAATACATATTAAAACACTACATGTATATACATTTTAACTGAGTCGTTAAGTCATCGTTAGTCGTTACATGTAAATGTTGTTTTGAAACCTTTAGGTTAACGATCTTGTTGAATGTTGTTAACCCATTATTTATTATAACAAATGAGATGTTAAATTGTTATATTATCATGATATTATGATATATAATATATCTTAGTATGATATATATACAGTTAAATGTCGTTACAACGATAATCGTTACATATATGTCTCGTTTCGAAATCATTAAGTTAGTAGTCTTATTTTTACATATGTATTTCATTGTTAATACACTTAATAATATATTTACTTATCATTTAACATAATTAACCAATTGTATCAATATCTTAATATGATTCATATGTACCTAGTAAGACGTTGTTATAACGATAATCGTTATGTATATCGTTTTTGAGTTTCTTAAATTAATAGTCTCATTTTTATGTATATAACTCATTGTTAAAATACCTAATGAGATACATACTTATAATAAAATCATGTTAACTATATATATAACCATATATATGTCATCGTATAGTTTTTACAAGTTTTAACGTTCGTGAATCACCGGTCAACTTGGGTGGTCAATTGTCTATATGAAACCTATTTCAATTAATCAAGTCTTAACAAGTTTGATTGCTTAACATGTTGGAAACACTTAATCATGTAAATAATAATTTCATTTATATATATATAAACATGGAAAAGTTCGGGTCACTACAGTACCTACCCGTTAAATAAATTTCGTCCCGAAATTTTAAGCAGTTGGAGGTGTTGACGTATCTTCTGGAAATAAATGCGGGTATTTCTTCTTCATCTGATCTTCATGCTCCCAAGTGAACTCGGGTCCTCTACGAGCATTCCATCGAACCTTAACAATCGGTATCTTGTTTTGTTTAAGTCTCTTAACCTCACGATCCATTATTTCGACGGGTTCTTCAATGAATTGAAGTTTTTCATTGATTTGGATTTCGTCCAACGAAATAGTGAGATCTTCTTTAGCAAAACATTTCTTCAAATTTGAGATGTGGAAAGTGTTATGTACAGCCGCGAGTTGTTGAGGTAGCTCTAGTTGGTAAGCTACTGGTCCGACACGATCTATAATCTTGAATGGTCCAATGTACCTTGGATTTAGTTTCCCCCGTTTACCAAATCGAACAACGCCTTTCCAAGGTGAAACCTTAAGCATGACCATTTCTCCAATTTCAAACTCTATATCTTTTCTTTTACTGTCCGCGTAGCTCTTTTGTCGACTCTGGGCGGTTTTCAATCTTTGTTGAATTTGGATGATTTTCTCGGTAGTTTCTTGTATTATCTCCGGACCCGTAATCTGTCTATCCCCCACTTCACTCCAACAAATCGGAGACCTGCACTTTCTACCATAAAGTGCTTCAAACGACGCCATCTCAATGCTTGAATGGTAGCTGTTGTTGTAGGAAAATTCTGCTAACGGTAGATGTCGATCCCAACTGTTTCCGAAATCAATAACACAAGCTCGTAGCATGTCTTCAAGCATTTGTATCGTTCTTTCGCTCTGCCCATCAGTTTGTGGATGATAGGAAGTACTCATGTCTAGACGAGTTCCCAATGCTTGCTGTAATGTCTGCCAGAATCTTGAAATAAATCTGCCATCCCTATCAGAGATAATAGAGATTGGTATTCCATGTCTGGAGACGACTTCCTTCAAATACAGTCGTGCTAACTTCTCTATCTTGTCATCTTCTCTTATTGGCAGGAAGTGTGCTGACTTGGTGAGACGATCAACTATTACCCAAATAGTATCATAACCACTTGCAGTCCTTGGAAATTTAGTAATGAAATCCATGGTAATGTTTTCCCATTTTCATTCCGGGATTTCAGGTTGTTGTAGTAGACCTGATGGTTTCTGATGTTCAGCTTTGACCTTAGAACACGTCAAACATTCTCCTACATATTTAGCAATATCGGCTTTCATACCTGGCCACCAAAAATGTTTCTTAAGATCCTTGTACATCTTCCCCGTTCCAGGATGTATTGAGTACCAGGTTTTATGAGCTTCTCTAAGTACCATTTCTCTCATATCTCCAAATTTTGGTACCCAAATTCTTTCAGCCCTATACCGGGTTCCGTCTTCCCGAAAATTAAGATGCTTCTCCGATCCTTTGGGTATTTCATCCTTTAAATTTCCCTCTTTTAAAACTCCTTGTTTCACCTCCTTTATTTGAGTAGTAAGGTTAGTGTGAATCATTATATTCATAGATTTTACTCAAATAGGTTCTCTGTCCTTTCTGCTCAAGGCGTCGGCTACCACATTTGCCTTCCCCGGGTGGTAACGAATCTCAAAGTCGTAATCATTCAACAATTCAATCCACCTACGCTGCCTCATATTTAGTTGTTTCTGATTAAATATGTGTTGAAGACTTTTTTGGTCGGTATATATAATACTTTTGACCCCATATAAGTAGTGCCTCCAAGTCTTTAATGCAAAAACAACCGCGCCTAATTCCAAATCATGCGTCGTATAATTTTTCTCGTGAATCTTCAATTGTCTAGACGCATAAGCAATCACCTTCGTTCGTTGCATTAATACACAACCGAGACCTTGCTTTGATGCGTCACAATAAATCACAAATTCATCATTCCCTTCAGGCAATGACAATATAGGTGCCGTAGTTAGCTTTTTCTTCAATAACTGAAACGCTTTCTCTTGTTCATCCTTCCATTCAAATTTCTTCCCTTTATGCGTTAATGCAGTCAAGGGTTTTTCTATTCTGGAAAAGTCTTGGATGAACCTTCTGTAGTAACCAGCTAGTCCTAAAAACTGGCGTATGTGTTTCGGAGTTTTCGGGGTTTCCCACTTTTCAACAGTTTCTATCTTTGCCGGATCCACCTTAATACCTTTTTTGTTCACTATGTGACCGAGAAATTGAACTTCTTCCAACCAAAATGCACACTTTGAAAATTTAGCGTACAATTCTTCCTTCCTCAATACTTCTAACACCTTTCTCAAATGTTCACCGTGTTCTTGGTCATTCTTTGAGTAAATAAGTATGTCATCAATGAAAACAATGACAAACTTGTCAAGGTATGGTCCACACACTCGGTTCATAAGGTCCATGAACACAGCTGGTGCATTAGTTAAACCAAACGGCATGACCATAAACTCGTAATGACCGTAACGTGTTCTGAAAGCAGTCTTTGGAATATCATCTTCTTTCACCCGCATTTGATGATACCCGGAACGTAAGTCAATCTTTGAATAAACAGACGAGCCTTGTAGTTGATCAAATAAGTCATCGATTCTTGGTAGTGGGTAGCGGTTCTTGATGGTAAGTTTGTTCAACTCTCGGTAGTCGATACATAACCTGAATGTACCATCTTTATTCTTGACAAACAAAACAGGAGCTCCCCACGGTGATGTGCTTGGTCGAATGAAACCACGCTCTAAAAGTTCTTGTAATTGGCTTTGCAGTTCTTTCATCTCGCTGGGTGCGAGTCTGTAAGGAGAACGAGCTATTGGTGCAGCTCCTGGTACAAGATCTATTTGAAATTCAACGGATCGATGTGGGGGTAATCCCGGTAATTCTTTCGGAAATACATCGGGAAATTCTTTTGCGACGGGAACATCATTGATGCTCTTTTCTTCAGTTTGTACTTTCTCGACGTGTGCTAGAACAGCATAGCAACCTTTTCTTATTAGTTTTTGTGCCTTCAAATTACTAATAAGATGTAGCTTCGTGTTGCCCTTTTCTCCGTACACCATTAAGGGTTTTCCTTTTTCTCGTATAATGCGAATTGCATTTTTGTAACAAACGATCTCTGCTTTCACTTCTTTCAACCAGTCCATACCGATTATCACATCAAAACTCCCTAACTCTACTGGTATCAAGTCAATCTTAAATGTTTCTCTAACCAGTTTAATTTCTCAATTTTGACATATATTATCTGCTGAAATTAATTTACCATTTGCTAATTCGAGTAAAAATTTACTATCCAACGGCGTCAATGGATAACTTAATTTAGCACAAAAATCTCTACTCATATAGCTTCTATCCGCACCCGAATCAAATAAAACGTAAGCAGATTTATTGTCAATAAGAAACGTACCCGTAACAAGCTCCGGGTCTTCCTGTGCCTCTGCCGCATTAATATTGAAAACTCTTCCGCGGCCATGTCCATTCGTGTTCTCCTGGTTTGGGTAATTTCTAATAATGTGGCCCGGTTTTCCACATTTATAACAAACTACATTGGCATAACTTGCTCCGACACTACTTGCTCTGCCATTACTCATTCCGACACCATTTGTTCATTTCGTTCTGTTAACCCCTTTGCCACGCTATGACCATTTCTTTTACACTTGTTGCAAAATTTGGTGCAGAACCCCGAGTGATACTTTTCACACCTTTGGCATAGTTGCTTCTGATTGTTGTTGTTGTTGCGGTTGTTATTGTTGTTGGGATGATTGTTGTAGTTGCTGTTGTTATTGTTGTTGTTGTTGTTGGGCCGTTTGTTGTTGTTGCGATTGATGTTGCGATTGTTGGGATAATTGTTGCGATTATTATTGTAATTGCTTTTATTGTTGTATTGGTGATTCTTATCACCGTTTTCCTCCCACTTTCTTTTGAATTGCTTCACATTGGCCTCTTCAGCCGTCTGTTCTTTAATTCTTTCCTCAATCTGATTACTAGTTTGTGAGCCATTCTACATGCCTGTTGTATGGAGGCGGGCTCGTGTGAACTTATATCTTCTTGGATTCTTTCCGGTAATCCTTTCACAAACGCGTCGATCTTCTCTTCCTCATCTTCAAAAGCTCCCGGACACAATAGGTACAATTCTGTGAATCGTCTTTCGTACGTGGTAATATCAAATCCTTGGGTTCGTAACCCTCTAAGTTCTGTCTTGAGCTTATTGACCTCGGTTCTGGGACGGTACTTCTCGTTCATCAAGTGCTTAAATGCTGACCACGGTAGTGCGTACGCATCATCTTGTCCCACTTGCTCTAGATAGGTATTCCACCATGTTAACGCAGAACCTGTGAAGGTATGCGTAGCGTACTTCACTTTGTCCTCTTCAGTACACTTACTTATGGCAAACACCGATTCGACCTTCTCGGTCCACCGTTTCAATCCGATCGGTCCTTCGGTTCCATCAAATTCCAAAGGTTTGCAGGCAGTGAATTCTTTGTAGGTGCATCCTACACGATTTCCTGTACTGCTAGATCCAAGGTTATTGTTGGTATGTAGCGCAGCCTGTACTGCGGCTATGTTTGAAGCTAGAAAAGTACGGAATTCCTCTTCATTCATATTCACGGTGTGTCGAGTAGTCGGTGCCATTTCCTTCAAAATAGTCAAATGGAACAAGTTAATCATACAGAATATTAAGAGTAGTTAATAGTATTTCGTAGCATAATATGAACTCATTTATAAAAGCTTTTTCTTCATATTAGCATTTTATAAGTTTAAATTCGGGTAGTACCTACCCGTTAAGTTCATACTTAGTAGCTAATATACAATTCAACTACTACAATTCTATATGAAAAACTGATTATAATAATATTTCACGTTCCAACTTTTATACAATATTTTACAAACTTACAATACCGCTTATTTTACATAAAGCATGAAATATAGCACACAATAACTTTGATACAAGATAGTTGTGAAGATAATTCTAGCTAGTACACAAGTCATTCAGCAAAGGCAATAAAGACACGTAATTCATACGTCCAGAAACAAGTCATGCATTCTGGTTTTACTAGGACTACTTCCCATCCTTGGTCTTGTGGAACATAACCGTTATGGCCGTTGATAAGACAGCGTGTTGTAACGTCGTCAAAGGGACGAGGGTTACGTAATGACCAACAGTCTCGTAATAACCTAAAAACCTCATTTCTTACCCCAATTACCGACTCCGTCACTTGTGGAAATGTTTTGTTTAATAGTTGTAGCCCGATGTTCTTTTTCTCACTTTGGTGAGAAGCGAACATTACTAACCCGTAAGCATAGCATGCTTCTTTATGTTGCATGTTAGCCGCTTTTTCTAAATCATGAAGTCCTATATTCGGATACATTGAGTCAAAATAATTTCTTAACCCGTTGCGTAAAATAGCATTTGGGTTCCCCGCAATATATGCGTCAAAGTAAACACATCGTAACTTATGGGTTTCCCAATGTGATATCCCCCATCTTTCAAACGAAAGCCTTTTATAAACCAAGGAATTATTGGAACGTTCTTCGAATGTCTTACAAACTGATTTCGCCTTAAATAGTTGTGCCGAGGAATTCTGACCGACTCTAGACAAGATTTCATCAATCATGTCTCCGGGTAGGTCTCTTAAAATATTGAGTTGACTATCCATTTTGTGTTTTTAAACTGTAAAATAGACAAGAGTTAGAATAATAAAAAAAAATTACTTATTAGTACAAGCAATTTTTACATATATCATAAAGCATAAGCACACTATATTACATATATTACACCACACGAATACAACTATCTTATTCCGACTCGCTCGTTTCTTCTTCTTCGGTTTTGGTTCGTTTTGCCAAGTTTCTAGGGATATATGATGTTCCCCTAATACGAACCGTCGTTTTCCACATTGGTTTAGAAAAACCTGGTGGTTTAGAGGTTCCCGGGTCATTGTTACAACTTAAGGGCTTCGGGGGTTGACGATACATATAAAGTTCATCGGGGTTGGAATTAGATTTCTCTATTTTTATGCCCTTTCCCTTATAATTTTTTTTTGCCTTTTTAAATTCAGT
Organism: Rutidosis leptorrhynchoides; assembly: GCF_046630445.1. Taxonomy (NCBI): domain Eukaryota; kingdom Viridiplantae; phylum Streptophyta; class Magnoliopsida; order Asterales; family Asteraceae; genus Rutidosis; species Rutidosis leptorrhynchoides. The sequence goes on along the minus strand of NC_092340.1, from coordinate 107,776,659 downwards.
TGGGGTAATTTCTATAACATCATCGGAATTCTCGTCGGAATCCGATTCATCGGAGAATTGGTAATCCTCCCAATATTTTGCTTCCTTGACGGAAACACCATTGACCATAATTAACCTTGGTCGGTTGGTTGAGGATTTTCTTTTACTTAACCGTTTTATTATTTCCCCCACCGGTTCTATTTCCTCCTCCGGTTCCTCCTCTTCCGGTTCTGATTCTTCTTCTGGTTCCGATTCTTCTTCCGGTTCTTCTTCGGGAACTTGTGAATCAGTCCAATATATATTCGACTCTTCGTTATTATTAGGTGAGTCAATGGGATTTGTGCTAGAGGTAGACATCTATCACACAATATCAAACATGTTAAGAGATTAATATATCACATAATATATACATGTTAATAATATATAGTTTCCAACAAAAATGTTAAGCAATCATTTTTTAAAAAAACACGGTCGAAGTCCAGACTCACTAATGCATCCTAACAACTCGATAAGACACACTAATGCAAATTTTCTGGTTCTCTAAGACCAACGCTCGGATACCAACTGAAATGTCCCGTTCTTATTGATTAAAAACGTTCCATATTAATTGATTTCGTTGCGAGGTTTTGACCTCTATATGAGACGTTTTTCAAAGACTGCATTCATTTTTAAAACAAACCATAACCTTTATTTCATAAATGAAGGTTTAAAAAGCTTTACGTAGATTATCAAATAATGATAATCTAAAATATCATGTTTACACACGACCATTACATAATGGTTTACAATACAAATATGTTACATCGAAATCAGTTTCTTGAATGCAGTTTTTACACAATATCATACAAACATGGACTCCAAATCTTGTCCTTATTTTAGTATGCAATAGCGGAAGCTCTTAGTATTCACCTGAGAATAAACATGCTTTAAACGTCAACAAAAATGTTGGTGAGTTATAGGTTTAACCTATATATATCAAATCGTAACAATAGACCACAAGATTTCATATTTCAATACACATCCCATACATAGAGATAAAAATCATTCATATGGTGAACACCTGGTAACCGACATTAACTAGATGCATATATATAAGAATATCCCCATCATTCCGGGACACCCTTCGGATATGATATAAATTTCGAAGTACTAAAGCATCCGGTACTTTGGATGGGCTTTGTTAGGCCCAATAGATCTATCTTTAGGATTCGCGTCAATTAGGGTGTCTGTTCCCTAATTCTTAAATTACCAGACTTAATAAAAATGGGCATATTCGATTTCGATAATTCAACCATAGAATGTAGTTTCACATACTTGTGTCTATTTTGTAAATCATTTATAAAACCTGCATGTATTCTCATCCCAAAAATATTAGATTTTAAAAGTGGGACTATAACTCACTTTCACAGATTTTTACTTCGTCGGGAAGTAAGACTTGACCACTGGTTGATTCACGAACCTATAACAATATATACATATATATCAAAGTATGTTCAAAATATATTTACAACACTTTTAATATATTTTGATGTTTTAAGTTTATTAAGTCAGCTGTCCTCGTTAGTAACCTACAACTAGTTGTCCACAGTTAGATGTACAGAAATAAATCGATAAATATTATCTTGAATCAATCCACGACCCAGTATATACGTAACTCAGTATTGATCACAACTCAAACTATATATATTTTGCAATCAACCTCAACCCTGTATAGCTAACTCCAACATTCACATATAGAGTGTCTATGGTTGTTCCGAAATATATATAGATGTGTCGACATGATAGGTCGAAACATTGTATACGTGTCTATGGTATCTCAAGATTACATAATATACAATACAAGTTGATTAAGTTATGGTTGTAATAGATTTGTTACCAATTTTCACGTAGCTAAAATGAGAAAAATTATCCAATCTTGTTTTACCCATAACTTCTTCATTTTAAATCCGTTTTGAGTGAATCAAATTGCTATGGTTTCATATTGAACTCTATTTTATGAATCTAAACAGAAAAAGTATAGGTTTATAGTCGGAAAAATAAGTTACAAGTCATTTTTTTAAAGGTAGTCATTTCAGTCGAAAGAACGACGTCTAGATGACCATTTTAGAAAACATACTTCCACTTTGAGTTTAACCATAATTTTTGGATATAGTTTCATGTTCATAATAAAAATCATTTTCCCAGAATAACAACTTTTAAATCAAAGTTTATCATAGTTTTTAATTAACTAACCCAAAACAGCCCGCGGTGTTACTACGACGGCGTAAATCCGGTTTTACGGTGTTTTTCGTGTTTCCAGGTTTTAAATAATTAAGTTAGCATATCATATAGATATATAACATGTGTTTAGTTGATTTTAAAAGTCAAGTTAGAAGGATTAACTTTTATTTGCGAACAAGTTTAGAATTAACTAAACTATGTTCTAGTGATTACAAGTTTAAACCTTCGAATAAGATAGCTTTATATGTATGAATCGAATGATGTTATGAACATCATTACTACCTTAAGTTCCTTGGATAAACCTACTGGAAATAAAAAAAATAGATCTAGCTTCAAAGGATCCTTGGATGGCTTGAAAGTTCTTGAAGCAGAATCATGACACGAAAACAATTTCAAGTAAGATTTCCACTCGAAATAAGATTGTTATAGTTATAGAAATTGAATTAAAGTTTGAATATGATTATTACATTGTATTAGAAAGATAACCTACTGTAAGTAACAAAGGTTTCTTGATCTTGGATGATTACTTGGAATGGATTTAGAAAACTTGGAAGTAAACTTGCAATCTTGGAAGTATTCTTGATTTTATGAAACTAGAACTTTTGGAATTTATGAAGAACACTTAGAACTTGAAGATAGAACTTGAGAGAGATCAATTAGATGAAGAAAATTGAAGAATGAAAGTGTTTGTAGGTGTTTTTGGTCGTTGGTGTATGGATTAGATATAAAGGATATGTAATTTTGTTTTCATGTAAATAAGTCATGAATGATTACTCATATTTTTGTAATTTTATGAGATATTTTATGCTAGTTGCCAAATGATGGTTCCCACTCAAATGGGCTGCTAAGAGCTGATCATTGGAGTGTATATACCCATAGTACATACATCTAAAAGATGTGTATTGTACGAGTACGAATACGGGTGCATACGAGTAGAATTGTTGATGAAACTGAACGAGGATGTAATTGTAAGCATTTTTGTTAAGTAGAAGTATTTTGATAAGTGTCTTGAAGTCTTTCAAAAGTGTATGAATACATATTAAAACACTACATGTATATACATTTTAACTGAGTCGTTAAGTCATCGTTAGTCGTTACATGTAAATGTTGTTTTGAAACCTTTAGGTTAACGATCTTGTTGAATGTTGTTAACCCATTATTTATTATAATAAATGAGATGTTAAATTGTTATATTATCATGATATTATGATATATAATATATCTTAGTATGATATATATACAGTTAAATGTCGTTACAACGATAATCGTTACATATATGTCTCGTTTCGAAATCATTAAGTTAGTAGTCTTATTTTTACATATGTATTTCATTGTTAATACACTTAATAATATATTTACTTATCATTTAACATAATTAACCAATTGTATCAATATCTTAATATGATTCATATGTACCTAGTAAGACGTTGTTATAACGATAATCGTTATGTATATCATTTTCGAGTTTCTTAAATTAATACTCTCATTTTTATGTATATAACTCATTGTTAAAATACCTAATGAGATACATACTTATAATAAAATCATGTTAACTATATATATAACCATATATATGTCATCGTATAGTTTTTACAAGTTTTAACGTTCGTGAATCACCGGTCAACTTGGGTGGTCAATTGTCTATATGAAACCTATTTCAATTAATCAAGTCTTAACAAGTTTGATTGCTTAACATGTTAGAAACACTTAATCATGTAAATAATAATTTCATTTAATATATATATATATATATATATATATATATATATATATATATATATATATATATATATATATATATATATATATATATATATATATAACATGGAAAAGTTAGGGTCACTACATCAACCGCCAAGACCAATTTACAATCAAAACCAGAATTATAACCGAAATGTTCCATACAACAACCAACAGGGTCCTAGTAATCAACAAGTATCCAATAATAGTTACCATCAGCAAAGACCTAATTTTCAAAACAAACCACCACAAACCGATGATAAAAAGCCAAATTTCGAAGACATGATGACGAAGCTAGTTGAATCTCAAACACAGTTTTTCACATCTCAGAAACAAACCAACGAACAAAATGCTCAAGCATTTAGAAATCAACAAGCTTCTATTCAAAATCTTGAACAAGAAGTAAGTAACCTAGCAAGGTTAGTAGGTGAAAGAAAATCGGGAAGTCTACCTAGTGATACAAATGCTAACCCCCGGAATGAAACAGCTAAAGCCATTACCACAAGAAGTGGTATTACACTTAAACCACCTGAAATACCTATAATTTCTGATGAAGCTATTCCTACTCCACAAGAACCACAACCTGAACAAGATAAGGAAAAAGAACCCGTAGTTGAAAAAGTTAATGAAGATAACACAGTTAAGGCAAAACCTTATGTTAAACCATACCAACCACCACTTCCTTACCCGAGTAAAATGAGAAAGGAGAGACTTGAAGCCGAGCAATCCAAATTCTTGGATATGTTTAAACAGATAAATGTAAATCTTCCTTTCATTGATGTGATTTCAGGAATGCCTAGATATACTAAATTTCTGAAAGATCTAATCATGAATAGAAAGAAAATGGAAGAACTCTCGGCTGTTACTATGAATGCTAATTGTTCAGCAGTGCTGTTGAATAAGATACCAGAAAAACTATCTGATCCAGGAAGTTTCACAATTCCATGTTTTCTGGGTAGTCTTAGTTCAATAGAAGCATTGGCAGACTTAGGTGCTAGTATAAATTTAATGCCGTATTCACTATACACTAAACTAGACCTTGGAGAATTGAAACCAACACGAATAAGCATACAACTAGCCGATAGATCAGTAAAATATCCTAGAGGGATAATGGAGAACATGCTAGTTAAAGTTGGTACTTTAGTATTTCCAGTAGATTTTGTTGTTCTGGACATGGAAGAAGATTCTCAAGTTCCTCTCATATTAGGAAGACCATTTTTAAACACGGCTAAAGCAATGATAGACGTGTTTGGTAAGAAACTAACCCTAAGTATAGAGGACGAGAGTGTTACCTTTTCAGTTGATAGAGCAATGCAACAACCGCAATCTGCAGATGATACATGTTATTATATTCAAACTATAGAATCACATGCAGAATTGTTAGAAGAATTTCCAGAATTACAAGGAACAGGAGAATGTTCTTTAGGAGAAGGAACTGAACCAATTGATGAAACTGAAATGTTAGCTACACTTATGGCTAATGGATATGAACCAATAACAGAAGAAATTCAAATGCTAAAAGAAGAAGACAGATATCGATATAAATCATCGATAGAAGAACCACCAAAATTAGAGTTAAAGCCACTTCCAAACCATTTGGAATACGCTTATTTACATGGTGAATCTGAATTACCTGTAATAATATCGTCTTCTCTTACTGAAAATGAAAAATCTCAACTCATTTCTGTGCTAAAAGCTCATAAACCAGCTATTGCATGGAAGATTCATGATATTAAAGGAATAAGTCCTTCGTATTGCACACATAAAATCCTTATGGAAGAAGGTCATAAAACGTATGTGCAACGCCAACGAAGACTAAATCCTAATATGCAAGATGTTGTTAAGAAAGAAATTATTAAACTGCTAGATGCAGGTTTAATTTATCCAATTTCTGATAGTCCATGGGTAAGCCCAGTTCAATGCGTGCCTAAGAAGGGTGGCATGACTGTCATCACAAATGAGAAAAATGAGCTTATTCCGACTAGGACTGTAACAGGATGGCGTGTATGTATTGATTATAGAAAATTAAATGACGCCACCAGAAAAGATCACTTTCCCTTACCTTTCATTGATCAAATGTTGGAAAGATTAGCCGAAAATAGTTACTATTGTTTTCTTGATGGTTTTTTCTGATATTTTCAAATTCCAATAGCACCCGAAGACCAAGAGAAAACCACATTCACGTGCCCTTATGGTACTTTTGCTTACACACGCATGCCATTTGGACTTTGCAACGCCCCTGCAACCTTTCAAAGGTGTATGATGGCGATTTTTCACGACATGATAGAAGAATGCATGGAAGTTTTCATGGATGACTTTTCAGTCTTCGGTGATACATTTGAATCATGTCTAGTTAATCTTGAACGAATGCTTATTAGATGTGAACAATCAAATCTAGTTCTTAATTGGGAAAAATGCCATTTCATGGTTAAAGAAGGCATCGTTCTTGGACATAAAATTTCAAAGGAAGGAATTGAAGTGGATAGAGCTAAAGTAGATGTAATTGCTAAACTTCCACATCCCACCAATGTTAGAGGAGTTAGGAGTTTTCTAGGGCATGCCGGTTTTTACCGACGTTTTATAAAAGATTTTTCTAAAATTGCCACTCCTATGAATAAACTCCTAGAAAAGGATGCTCCATTCATCTTTTCAGATGAATGTATCAAATCTTTTAATATTCTTAAAGAGAAACTCACTAATGCACCGATTATGATAACTCCAAATTGGAATTTACCGTTTGAACTTATGTGCGATGCAAGTGATTTTGCAATGGGAGCCGTTTTAGGACAAAGGATTGAAAAACGATTTCAACCTATATATTATGCTAGTAAGATGTTACAAGGAGCACAAACAAATTACACAACTACTGAAAAAAAACTCCTTGCTATTGTCTTTGCTTTTGACAAATTTCGATCATATCTCGTTCTAGCTAAAGCGGTGGTCTATACCGACCATTCTGCTCTTAGATACTTATTTTCGAAACAAGATGCTAAACCACGATTAATCCGTTGGATCTTACTCTTACAAGAGTTTGATATTTAAATCCGAGATAAAATGGGAGCAGAAAATCTCGCCGCTGATCATCTTTCTCGTCTTGAAAATCCCGAATTAGAAGTTCGAAATGAATCGGCCATACAAGATAACTTTCCTGATGAATATCTATTGAAGATAGATTATAATGAAATTCCATGGTTTGCAGACTATGCAAACTACTTAGTATGTGGATTCCTTGAAAAAGGATTATCGTACCAAAAACGAAAGAAATTCTTTAGTGATATAAAACACTATTTCTGGGAAGATCCACATTTGTTTAAAAGTTATCCAGATGGAATAATACGCCGATGTGTATTCGGAGATGAAGCTAGTAAAATCTTAAACCATTGTCATACAGGACCAACTAGAGGGCATTTTGGGCCTCAACTAACAGCAAGAAAAGTTTATGATGCTGGATTCTATTGGCCTACAATTTTCAAAGACGCACACCTTCTTTGCAAATCCTGTGATGCATGTCAAAGGGCCGGAAAAATAAGTCAACGTGATTAAATGCCACAAAATATTATTCAAGTATGTGAAGTATTTGACATTTGGGGTATTGACTTTATGGGTCCATTTCCAAAATCTCATAATAATCTCTATATTCTCGTAGCCATTGATTATGTATCTAAATGGGCGGAAGCACAAGCTCTCCCGACTAACGATGCACGAGTTGTAGTCAACTTTTTAAAACGTCTTTTTGCAAGGTTTGGAGCACCGAAAGCTTTAATAAGTGATCGGGGAACTCATTTTTGTAATAATCAACTTGAGAAAGTTCTTAAAAGATATGGAGTAACTCATAAAATCTCCACTGCTTATCATCCATAAACAAGTGGACAAGTTGAAAATACCAACCGAGCTTTAAAACATATTCTAGAGAAAACTGTAGGATCAAATCCGAAGGAATGGTCCATAAAATTGGAGGATGCACTCTGGGCTTTTAGAACAGCCTACAAAACTCCAATTGGAACCACACCTTTTAGACTCGTTTACGGAAAAGCATGTCATCTTCCAGTAGAAATTGAACATAAAGCATTTTGGGCTTTGAAGACATGTAATCTTGATTTACATGAAGCCGGACGTCTACGATTAAGTCAACTAAACGAATTAGAAGAATTAAGACAAGAAGCATACGAAAATTCATTAATCTATAAGGAAAGAACGAAAAAATGGCATGATAAAAGAATCAGAAGTTCAAAAGAATTTAAAGAAGGAGACAGAGTTCTTCTTTTCAATTCACGATTCAAGCTATTTCCTGGAAAATTGAAATCAAGATGGTCTGGACCATTCATAATCAAAAGAGTTTTCCCGTACGGAACAGTAGAATTGATAAATTCAAATGGGATTGAATTTAAGGTTAATGGTCACAGAGTTAAACATTACATAGATAGTCCGATGGAAGTTGACAACGAAGTTAATCACAATTTCGACACCACAGCTAACTAAGTGTGGGGAGAATCAAGTCTTTAAAGGATAATATGTATTTCTGTTAGAGTTAGATTTTCTGTTTTCATGTAGTTCTCGAAAATGGAACCCGAATGGTCTTTCCCTAGCAGACCCTAAAGAACTAGTCTTCTCCCCCCATTCTGAATTTTTATTTTTTTTAGGTTTTACGAGATGAAGACTTCCTGTGAACTAAACCATGGTCTAATGCTACACGCTTTGATCACTAAACGTAATAATGACACACTTCCAAGTGAAATAGTATCAGTAATCAGAGAAAAATTGGACGGAGTAAGAAAAGAATCCAGATGCGAAAATAATAAGTTACAATTTGGTAAAGGAAAATCAAAATCAACAGCGAAAAGAAGAGCACGACACCTTGAAAGATGTCACAAATGCGGAAAATGGTCACACGAAGGTAAATGTTCAAATAATCAAACCTATTCAAACACCGAATTTGTTACTTTATGCAGAGATGGACCGTTCATATGTTTAGAAAAAAAATGTTAAATGCTCGAGGTTACGCCTATGTAGCCATGGAAAATCAATTAGTCCGACTATCTTATGAATGGGCTAGAGCATATCACTAAGAAATATATTTCACAGGTAAGTTTGTACAGTTTTTATTTTTATTTTTATTTTTAACCTTTTGATAATAAACGCTAATTTGTTCGCTATAAAGTATTAAATTGGTATTCGATAAAATTAGGTCTTGCGACCGAAATTATTGATATCATACAAAAATTTATTACATCACTGCGAAATTTAACGTTTATTCTTAAGGTATAAATATCTTTAATCAATCAACCAAAAATATTTCAAAAATTCGTCATGAGTTAAATTAGGTCATGGAACCGAAATTACTTTACCGAAAAGAGGGGCGCATATTTTTGATAATATTTGATTGATTAAAGTGAGATAAAAGTCAAAAAGATTTTTAATTTTATTTTTACCATGTTTTTAAAATTAATATATAAATATTAAATTAATATTGTGAACTTTTTTTAAAATCAATATATTTAAGTTTGTAAATATTTGAAAATTTTAATATTTTTAATATAAGTTTGTATGTATAAAAACAAAAATATAATATAAGTTTGGTGTGAATTTTTAATTATTAATATGAATTTTCAATTTTATGCATTTTAAAAATAAGTTTGGTGTGAATTTAAAAAAAAAATTTACTTTATTTCGCTAAGTTAAAAATATGATTTTTAAAATTCGTCGTAAGTTGAAGACTGGGTCTTTGAACGAAATTGCTTTACCTGAGGGAGGGACGAGAACTTTTATTATCATTATTTTTAATCTTATTGAATTAAAATATGCCAAACACATTAAAAAACCCAAAAATCTTTGCTTTTAAAACCGTGCTTTGAATTGTGAATTTTAAAATTTTGTCGAAGGACGGACTAGGACATCGATCTGAAACGCCCTCATCCTAAAAAGAAACAAAATTTTAATTTTTAAATTAATTTTATGTTTTATAAAGTTATAAGGTTTTATTAAAAAAAAAAAAAAAAACCACCGCGACTCGCGGAGGTTTAAATGGCCCCACCACCGCACTCGCGGAGGTCAAAAAACCCAGAAAAAAATATAACTGGTCGAACAGACCAGTTTCTTCACCACCATACCCATTTTTCACGAAAAACCCACGAAAAAATCGCCCAAATTCGCAATTTTTCACCATAAATCGTCAAATTTGTTGCTAAAATCACAATGAGGAGACTATTATCAAGGAATTACTCAAGGAAATCGGTAAATTTCTACACCTAAACACCATTTAATCCGAATTTTTAGTGTTCTTGAACAATTTCATGCCTAATTCGATTTTGATGCTTTCTAGTGTAATAATGCTTCAATTGTTTGTGTATTATGTTTGTATAACCTAGATTGATGCTATTTAACATGATTAGAAGCTTTGAACTTCAATTTTTGAATAATCTAGGGTTTGTGTTCTTGAGCAAAATTAGGGCTTTTTGATATAAACAGGTTATGGCCGAATTTTGTTGTTAGTTTATGCTAAATTGAGTAGTGTAACATGTTTAGGTTGCTAAATGATCAAAACTTTGATCCTAAACATGATTTAAAGATTAAAGTGGACTTTTTGAACCAAAATTGCATAAACTTGATTTAATTGATATGAATGTCATGAGGAACTTGTTTAATTGTTATAATGATTGTTTTTGACATGTTTTAAAAGATAAATGCGAAGGAACTTTGTGTACATTTTTGTAAAAGTATATTTGTAAAAGTGTAGAATTGTTAATATTTTGAAAATGTGTATAGAGTTTAATATGGATTAAACATGTCATTGTAATTGTTTAGATTTATGATTTTGCTAAAACTAATGCATATTTGGATGCACAAAAATTGTGTTTGATATATTTTGCAGACTGAAAGGGATGAATCTTCATCCCAGGCTCGCAATGCTCCTCCGGAAGATGCAGATCAACAGGAAATTAATAACCAATACCGACAAGATATGCCTCACCCAATTGTTTCATATTCAAACATTCATGAGGCAGATTTACATCCGAATTTGAGATTTGATAGATATTGGATAGACTATCCAAAATATCAAAAGAACCTGCACAACCTTGTGTCTAATAATGTTGAGGTACCCAGAGTTATAGATTGGGAGTCATTAGAGGTAGTGGAATTGGCCGAGCCAATCAGGGAATTACTTACTCAAATGTATGGTAATTCTACTTTTAGTGATTGGGTACATTTATTCAACATGCGTAGACCTGTATATAGAGAATGGTGTATAGAGTTATTGTGTACTATTGAAATAAATGATCGGGTAGATACTTTAACCGATCGTAGTTTTATTAGATTTTTATTAGGAGGGGAGATGCGCCATATGTCCTTACTAGACATGGCTCGGGCTTTAGGTATATATACGCCCGAGGAGCTAGCATCTTATGATTGCCAGAGGTTAATAGTTTATGGTAGGAGGGTGGATGAGAATTTTGATACAAATGACGTATGGAGTAGGATGACTAGCCATCGCCGATTCCAGGGGGGATTATACTCTTATCTTGATATTGATAGAGCTGAATTAAGAGTAATCCATAGGTTTTTAGCCAATTCAATTACACAACGAGGTAAGAATAAGGAAAAGGTAAATGAACAGGATTTGTTTTACCACATGTGTATTCGAGACCCACATAGTGCTGTAAGTATACCTTTTTGTGTGGGTTATTATTTATTGACTATGGTTAGGGGTATGAGGCATGGTAGCATAATAGGAGGTGGTATATTTATTACTTTAATTGCTGAATATCTCGGTGTGGATAGAAGTCGGGGGGGGGGGGAGATTATTAATGGCAGAACCAGAACCCCACGATAGAATAGATTTGTGTGTTTATCATGGTGCTAAGGTCTTAAAGAAATGAAACAACGCGGCAGCACGTTATGATGGCAGGCATCCACAGGTTGAGAGAGATCAACAGCAAGGTCAACCGGGAGGGGGTAATCCAATGACGGAAATGCAAATTTTTATGGCTCGACACGAGTATGAAATGGCTAGACAAAAAGCATTTCAAGATTGGCAGTATCATCAAAGCCAAATCATAAGTCATTGTACGCACGTAGGTAGAGACTACATTCCTACCGTTATGCCCGAATTTACTCCTTGGACTTTAGAGAGCCGACCACCATATCCTACATATGACCCGGCCCAAGCATTTTACAGCATCTATGGATACGCTTGGGACCCATACTGGAACCATCCTCCTCATCCATAATTTTCTATTTTTGTTTATTTTATTATAATGTTACTAATTCTTAATTTTCTTATTTCTTATTTTATTATTATAATAGCTTTTATAATTTTCTAACTTTATTAGATTTTAATAATTTTTGAATGTGGTGTGAAAACCCAACTTCAAAAATATGTATATATGTGTTTGTAGTTTATCTCATGTACAAAACAGGGTAAAACAGCGCATTTTCAAAGACTGGCATTAAGTTCAGCAAAAGCTATTAATTTTGACGATAAAACGAAAAACAAATGTGATGTACCAACAAACGCAATGAACAAATGATGTGCACCATTTATCATTCAGCAAACAAACGCCAATATGTTTGGAAACTTTGGTAAAATTTAATCATTTTTCTACGCTAATCACCCTCAATAATTTAAATTGTTACTGATTTCTTGCAAATGAGGGCATTGCAAGATCTTAAGTGTGGGAAGGGGTTAAATTCTTTCGGATTTTTAAAATTTTTAACTTAAACACTTGGTTACCATTAAAAATACTAGTAACGTAGTAGTTGTATTAGAATCTAGTGCTCTCTGATAACAAAGAACAGCCATAGTCTTATATACTGACTACCCACTTCTAGTAAAATTTTTCAAAATTTTCAATTAAATGAACTCAAAATCATGTTTATACATATTTATGAAGGATAAAACTAGGTGTTAACACCGAAATTATTGTTACCTCGGAAAGGACATAAACTGAGAAACAAACCAAAATGTTAGAATTCATTTAAAATGGAATAGAGGACAATAAAAAGGCAAATAAAAGAAAATAAAAGCCAAGTGTGGGAAAATTTACCAAGTTATCTTAAACATATGTCACATATTTCTGTAACAAATAATTGAAGATACTTTTGCTTTGGACTAAACTAAACAGTTTTACCTGATTTACTGTAAGAAAGATGGATCTACACGATGAATCAATTCCATCACTTAAAGGAAGTAAAGTCTTCCGAAAAAGAAACGCGCTTCTTGATTTAGGTAATGAAGTTGTCGTCCAGACCAGCTGTAGGTTGACGAAAAATCTAGAAAAGTCATCACTAAAATCAGCAGGAAATCCACGGACCTCAGCATCAAACAGGGTCGCCAAGTGGTCAGACTTATCCTAACCATGAGAGGGTCTGTCTTGTAAAATGGGGAGGATGCCTTGCAAATTAGCTGGATAAGACTAATGAATCAGACCCCCAGAAAGGATAATCTCCTTAAAAGATCAAAAATCAGCTTTTAAGCCTGATATTACTCAATCCTAGAGATTGACCTTAAAGATTGAGAATTACAAACTCATGGAATTCGATGATATCTAAACTCGAGCTTGAACGAGAAAATATTTTGATCAAAATTACAAACCGATTTGTTTTCTGAAAGCCCATTTTCAATGCGTTTATTACCATTGAACGTAAAATCCTGAGAATTCACCTGGAATTCATTAGGTCACCTGAACCAAATCGGGTGTCAACCATAAGAACGGTGGTTGCATAGCATGGTCAAAGACAGGACCTTGTGCCAGACCAGAAAATTATAAGGGTGAGCTTTACTATTGCTCCTACAAAGGATAGTAATTGCGTCCGACACGTTATAGACCATAATTAAAAGCATGTCAGGGGACATTGCCTTAACAGTTGCTTGTTCAACACTTTCCTTTACAACCGGACGGTAGTTTACCGAAAGGTAATATTTGGAGCAAGTATACTGGACGTGTTGCTTTCCCAATACAAGGTTAGAAAGTGGGTGACATAAAATCACAAGTTTTGAGCTAAAATTTTCAAATCTGAAACCCACCAAACCCACAAAAATATTTTGCAAACATCGGTGAAGGGTTATTCCGGAAAACTTATCTAGGGTAAAAGCTAGATTTAATTTACAATAATACTTCCGTTGACAATGCAGTCAAAATAGATACATGATTATGGTTTTGTGAATGCAACATTTTCTTGAATAAAGCATGCAAGACTCCATGCACATAGCTTGTATAACATGTAAGCAAACAGCGGAAGACTTCTAGGGAACCTGAGAATAAACATGCTAACAAGTGTCAACACAAAGGTTGGTGAGTTCATAGTTTTAGAGTTTCGCATAATCTGTATATAAAAGTGGATCACAAGATTTCAGTTGTTTCATCCAGAAACGTTTATCAATAGATTCTACATAACAGAGCACCCTGGTAACTAAGCTTTAACGTTATAATAAGTACCCCTGTTTTAACATACATGCAACCAACATGTACAATACACGCAAATCAACGTGTACTAAACTCAAATAGCATACGTCTGTTTTATAGTTCAGGCTAGGGTTTCTATACCTGGAACAGACGGGGATGTCAAGCCCTATGGATCCATATACAACTACTCGCGCCCACCAGTTCTTATAACTGGCAGTTACTAGTTACCAAAGCTAAGGGATTTTTGGTTCAAACTCAGTGTAGAATTTAGTATGTACTTGTATCCATTGCGTTTAAAGTAAAGTGCATGTATTCTCAGCCCAAAATATAGATTGCAAAAGCAATTAAAAAGGGAGCAATGAAACTCACCTTAGCAGCACATAAAGTTGTTCATCGTAATGTGACCGAAACTCGAAATATTAAATAATCGTAGATCTCAATCTAGAGAACATATATTGGTCAATAAATGTCTATCAAGCTAGGTCAGGTCATAGTGTATCACAATCCTAATGCTCGAGATCGACATACAAAAGTTTATCAAAAGTCATTTCAAAAAGTCATTTTTGACAATAGTTCAACAAAACGAGACGTACCTTGTATAAGGATTCATTTACTCGGTTGGTAATATTCAAAAATCCGTTTTATCAATCTCGTAAACAAGTTGTTTAAATCTTAATTGCAGATTCAAAAGCAATTTCAATTAACGTCAGTCATAATTCAGTTGATCATATCTTTTAATCCGTTCATCGAAACTATTCGGTGTCTAAATGAAAAGTTAATGATTTTTCGCCAGCTTTCCAAAAACATGTATATCATATACCTTTTACCAGTAATATATGTATTTAATTCGTGATTCCTTATAAACTGTTTAACGACGAAATTTAGCATACAAACATGTATAAATATATATACTCGAGCACTAGACATGTATACACTATTAATTTATAAAAGATAAAATATAAATGCTTACGTATCAATATTGTGATTCAATATTTCAGAAAAGTACGTAGACGCAACAGAGATGATAAACATTAGGTTTAACTTGAGAACAATACCCATGAACATTACCCATAACCTCCATAGCTATAACCCATATTTTCCTTAGCTTTAATCCGTTTGAAAACCCATTTTGAAAGTAACACGTTCATAACCTCGTTGTAGTATTTTATGTATAATACTAATAATAAGAATATCTAAAAATACTTATAATAATAATAAGATTAATAATAATAATATTAATATTAATCTTAATAATAATAATAATAATAATAATAATAATAATAATAATAATAATAATAATAATAAATAATAAATAATAAATCTTATACGGAGTAATATAGATAAATATGTGTGTGTGAGAATTAAGCCAGAACTCGATCAATTTATAGAACCTTTTCTGAAAAAGCACCCCATGCGATCGCATGGGATTTGTGCTTCAAGGCCATGCGATCGCATGGCCCTCTGATCCAGCTCACATTCTTTTAACTTCTAGTTTGTCGACATATTTAAATATTAATATAATATATATAATTTAAATTAATTAATTATATATTATATTATATTCCCGTGCATAGTTGATTTGTAATTTTTGTTCCGATAAGTCGTACGACATCACGCAACTTATGTCCCAGTTTCGGTTTTTCGAACGTCCTTTCGTACGCTGAGAAAACTTGTACTTTATGTTTCGTGACTCGTACATTTGTCAAAATATAGTCTTAAATTATCCCTAAATTATTCCACTCAAAGTAGATCTTAATCTTTCGAGTGTATTAGTCATTTACTTCTATAAATCATCTTCTCGTTATCATAGTATATATAATTTTAAATCAAAACGTTTTATAACCAAATTAATATTACATTTTATCATATTATTAAATATATATTTTCAATATTCGTAAACACGTTTTTAAATTACACACCGCAAGTTATTCATATATCTAATTCTAACAGTTAATATTTCTTATTATTGTATGTGTACAAACACTTTAACATTTATTTCGAATATCGTTAAAAATGAATGATTTCCCAAATCAACGTGGACCTTACAACAGAGACCCGTAATAATATCATAATCCTTAAGGGACTCAGTAAATATCTTTTAATTCAATCGTTTAGCATAATCTTTTAACTTCGTAGTTAAATATATCAATCAGATAATCAAAACAATAAGTTTAATGCACAGTATCATATACTCAACACTTTGTTACGTTTTCAAGTTATAGTATGTATCTGTTTACATATAATTGTTCGCGAATCGTTGAGAACAATCGAAGGGTAATTGAATAGTTCAAAATTTTGAGATTCAACTTCATAGACTTTACTTATCGTGTCGGAAATGTTAAAGATTAAGTTTAAATTTGGTCAGAAATTTTCGGGCCGTCACAATATATATATATATATATATATATATATATATATATATATATATATATATATATATATATATATATATATATATATATATATATATATATATATATATATATATATATTAAATTTTAACACTTTTGAAAATCAAAGTAACCAAAATATGCTACTTTTCTTATTTATTTGTTATGAACACGATGAAGATGTTCATGAGTTTATAATAAAAGTTTTGAATATTCATATGGTTTAAGGAGTAAACCATGTAAATTTATATTGTTAATTGTCGTTATTCATGTTTTTGATCATATAAAAGTTATAATAAAAGTTTGTACGTTATGAATACCCATATATATATATATATATATATATATATATATATATATATATATATATATATATATATATATATATATATATATATATATATATATATATATATATATATTTAAGATCTTAACAAGATTAATGATGATGTGTAACCAAATTATGTAGTTTTTCATTAATTTTGTTCATGAAAATAAAAATAAAAATTAAAGAGTTAGGGTTTATTATGAATATCTTCGAATGAACGAAGAACAATATGAAGAACATTTTTTACAAAGTATTACTTTATCTAGTAGGTATAAAAATGTATTTCAATTTGTAATATAACAACGATACATCAATTTCGAAAAACAGCTATATTCGATCATTTTTTGAAAGTGTGTTTAAAGTTTATGTATACAAGGGATTATGACAAATTTGCAATTTTATTCAAAAATTTGGGACAAAATACACTTTTTACAGCAAAATTGCACATATACACCTTAGGTTCAAACATAGTGAAAATGCGAAAAAACTTCGCTGCCCGGACAAAGTTCAATTGCGTTCCCGTGCACTATATTCGAACACGACCTTGTTCGAACCTAGGTTCTTGTTCGAACTTCTCATTACAAACAAAGGGGCTCGAACCTGAACTGGTTCAAACATGTTCGAACCTTTATTTTCTTCTCATTTCGATTGCGTGTTAGCTTATTTGATACAAGTCAACTACAAGACATCTTACACAAGTTTAATCCACTAAACTTTGTAAAGAAATTACACAGATGCTAAACGAATAATGTTAAAGGAAATGTAACAACAAACATACAAGTTAATTATAACTTCTCCTAATTTATGATGATATACCATCTTTGATAAACACCTTTACCAAATTTTTCAAAGTAATATTAAGATAATTAAGTGATGAATAATGATGATAATAATTGGTTGAAAACAAGAAACATTTTGGAACAGTTCCTAAACATACCTTTGAGTTCTGCAAGAATTTTGTGATGAATAATCGAGAACAAAAATTGTAAGTATCCTAAAAATTAAAATAAATAAATAATTAAAATAAATAAATAAATAAATAAATATTAATTTATTAATGATAATAATCTATACATTATAGCATTGGGTTAAAATTATAAATACGCTATATATTTTCACTTTTGTTTCAATTTAGGCTATATACACGATAAATTAGTAGTGTATGTCACATAATTTCAAAAAATATTCTAATGTAGGCTATTGGTGACCGGTTACTTGCTGAACCGGTTAAATTAATTTTTTAACATTTTTTTAATTTTATATGGCTACAAATAAGTTATTACTTTCATTTGTGTTCCAATATAAGCTATATACAAAAATGATTTGTTCCGATTTGTACTATATATACTTTCACTTTTGTTTTTTCATTTTTATTTTATCCGGTTAACAAATTCAATGCTTTTATACTAGCTTACTTTTTACTTTTTGTATATAGTTTATATTGGTAATTTGGTATTTTATTACTATATAGCCTACATTAACTAAAAGTTTATACAAGGTATTTATCTTTTTAACCTATAGCATATTTTGAAGATACAAAAGCGCGGTTACAAATCCTAAACCTAAAATACTTGTGCAAAATCACAATTGCTGCTACTTTCATCAAACACTGCTCGTTTATTTCATCTTCGTTCGTTGCCATTTAAGCCCTAATTTCGAGCGCTAGCACTTTATTGCATTACAAACTTGTTTTCTGATTCGCGCCCTAATTTCAAGCCCAACGAGTCCAGGTCTTCATTTGTTGCGATTTAAACTCCATTCACTGCAATCTGTAAGTGTTTAGAGCTTCAATATGTTGATTCAATTTAATTTTCTCTTGATTGTGGTGTCAGCATTTTAATCTGATTCAATTGATTATGAATAATATAATATTTTTGCTATGTTATTTACATCTGATTCCTTTAGCTTAATTGTTACTTTATCATCTAATTTTTTTAGCTTCATTTTGTTACCATTCAAGCCCTAATATCATCTGTTTCAGCTGTGTGATGTTGATTACCTGAGGTTTTAGTTATCATCTTCTTCAATTTATTTTTATGAGTTTCCATGATGTAATATGTAACTGAAAATATCATTTGTTTTAGCTGTGTGATGTTGATTATGTGAAGACCTAATCCATTTCATATCATTTATCTGTTTCAATTGCTTAAGTGCATTGTAACAACTGAAAATCCTGACAAAGTTAAAGCTGAAAATGTCATGATGTAATATGAAAACTGAAACCGTCATCCGTTTTGTATGTATATTTGTATATGTATCTGTTAGATTAGATGTATTATATTTGTATTATATTGCTTTCTTTCTAGAAACTTGTTCTTGTATATTCACTGACTTTTGCTCTCTAATAGATCAATTTTAGCCTTGCCATTACCTAATGGAGCAGTCACCAGAGAAAACAATCGCTGCCTTTAAAGAAAAAGTGGAAAGAACGATTTACATCGACAACATCTCACCTCACGTTACAAAGTCCGTTTTAGAAACGGCATTTAACCAGTTTGGAACTGTAACCCGTGTCCATTTTATTCCCACATACACCGTGTATGTTTTTTCTGCATTGGTTGAAATGGAGACTAAAAAACAGGCAGATGATATCGCTAACGAGATGAATGACTCTCCTTTCATGGTATCCGGGATGCCAAGGCCCGTCAGGGCAAAAAAGGCCCGGGTTGAAATGTTTATGGATCAACCCAAGGAACGTGTTAACCCGATTATTTGTACCTGGATGGATCCTAACGATCCAAAGTATGAGGCGGCAAAGGCTATTAAAAAACTGACCAAAAGACATGCAGCTGAGGCCGCATTTCTCATGGAGGTAAGTCGTTTAACCTAAGTAATAATATAATTGTTTTAAGCTTGAAAAACAAAACTAGTTTATTCCTCATTTGTATATTGTGAAAGTGAAAAGAATTTAAGCTTATTCCTCATTTGCAGAGACAACTTGCAGAAGAAGGGAATCTGCATTTTCAGCAGAATGTGACGTTGAAAACAAATTACAAGAAGTACGAGCTGATTGATGGGGCACATGGTGATGGAACTATCAAACTATTGGCAGCCCGTTATAAGACAAAATATTAATGACCGTTGACAGGATCTTTTTAGACTGTAAGACATAGAAGTCTTGTACTTTTCCCTTTCTGTAATGATTCGTAACTCCCTAACACTCTAATTTAAAAAGTATCCTTGTAAAAATATGATTTAGGCTGGTTACACCCGTCTAAGATGCATTGATATGCCATTATATTCCGTGTTTTGTACATCTGTGTATATCTCTCATTTGAGTGTGTATGGTAGCTTCATAGCTTATGATTCATTGAGCTTGTCTTCCTACTTGGCTTGTAATTTTTATATTTTGTAGAATGGCCTTAAATCTATCCTGTATACTATTAGCCACCCGAAATGTTAGTCGTTTTAGTTTGCCAGGTCGTCGTTATATATATGTTATAAAAATTGTGTTTGGAGGTAGCTTGATTAGTATTTTCTGATTGTGTGTTTACTTAGTAACTCGAGTTCGATCCTTTCTTTTGTTGTTTTTTTCTCCCAACTATGTTACCACACGTGTGCTTAAATCTTTTTAGATGTGCCCACATGTCCTCTAACGCGTTCTACTTGAATGCAAAGTTTGCACAGGGTATTTCTGTTATATGTTAGGGTTAAGGTTCTTTAGTTTAGTTAGTAATTTATATTTATATTATATTTAATTGCTGACATGATTAAGAGAGTTTAAATGTATTATATTTGTATTGATATTGTTTGTGTCATATCTGAAACTATTAAATGTTGCAAAATTTAGTTGCCTATTTTGCAGTGTGATGCTATATTAGATTGTGGAGGTTAATATATATGCAACCAAGCATTTCTTACAAGTGTTCGATTCATTGTCCTGCGACCCTTGATCTGAAATTTGTGATTTCTTACAAAGTTTATCTGGAAACCTTTCAAACAAGTTTCAAATGTTAAGATTTTCCCCACGCAATCTAGACGATAAGCAACTATTTATGTGTTAGGATTCGTTAATTTTCAATAATCGCCTCGTTAGAAGTTTGGATTGTAACTACTGCTTTCTTTCTAGAAACAATTTGCTATAAATTCGCTGAATTTTGCTCTCTAATATTGACATGTTGTCTCTAATATCACAATTTTAGCTTGCCATTACCTATTGGAACAGTCATGCGTTTAAAGAAAAAGGACGATTTACATTGACAACCCCTCGTATCACGTTACAAAGTCCGTTTTAGAAACGGCTTTAAATCAGTTCGGGACTGTTACCAATATACAGTTTGTTCCCACATACTTCATGTCCTGTCCGGTTATTGCTGCATTGGTAGAAATGCAGACTATAAGACAGGCGGATGATATCGTCAATGAGATGAATGATTCTCCGTTGATGGTATCTGGGATGCCAAGGCCCGTAAGAGCACAAAAGGCTCGGGTCGATATGTTTCATGATTATCAAAAGGAGCAGGTTAGGCTGATTATTTGTCAGTTTATGGATCCTAACGATCCAAAATACGAGGTGGCGAAAAGTTTCAAGAAGCTTACCAAAAGACAGGCTGCTGAGGCCGCATTTTCCACTGAGGTAAGTCGCATTTGCCACTGAGGTAAGTTGTTTAACCTGTTAAACATAACAGTTTTAAGCTTTAATAACAATACTAGTTTGGTTCCACTTATATATTGTATAGGAATATAGGAATAATGTAGAAATAGGAATATACTTTATAATAATAAGTTAATTAACCAAACTGAACTGATTGGAGCTGGTTATGGTGCAGTTTGGGTCAGCTCTTTGTGGTATTTGACATTGAAAACTCTATGCGTAAAGCATATATTATTTAGAGCGGTTAGATTATACTTTTTAAGCCATATTATAATAGAATAGTTGAAAATAGTTGAATTTTTGGCTCTATGATGGTAATCCCGAATGTTTTTCTTTTTTTATTTTACGTTGCGTAGCACACAAAGATTAAATATGTTTGGACGCATTGTATATCATGAAACCGAGAAAATGAAAGCTCATTCCTCATTTGCAGCACGAACTTGCAGTAGAAGAGAAACTGCATAATCAGCAGAACGTGGCGTTCAAAGCAAATTACAAGAAGTACGAGCTGATTGATAGGGTACAACGTGATGGAATTATCGAGCTATTGGCAGACCGTTATAAGACAAGATTTAATAACCTTTGATGGGATCTCTTTAAACTGCAAGACTGGTAAGTTTTGTACTTTTGCCTTTTTGAACTCTTTAATCTGCTTGTCAGTCGCTTCATTGGCCGTGCAAATTATGCTTGTGGTTACACCCATCTATAATGCGTCGTTAAGCCATTATTTGTGCCACGGCATATTGTTGTACTCCATATGAGTTGCTAATCTTCTGTTGTTTGCACATTTGTGTATATTTCTTGTGTTCTGCGGCTTCCTAGCTTCGGTTTCATTGAGCTTTTCCTCCCAGTTGGCTTGTATTTTTCTCTTTTGTAGACTGAACTTAAATGACACACGGAGGACTAAATAGTAATAAACTACTCGTATTCAACGTGTAAATTGCACAGATGTATAGTGTTGGGCCATAAGCCCATAATGTCTTTAGCTGGCCGTATAGGGCTAACTTGTCACTTGGGCCATAATCACTTGGGGCTATGGTTCACGTCGTATGGTGCGTGAAATATGTTAAGAAATTCAACGTAAATTTTGTTTTTGTTTTTCTTTTTTAGTAAGTCCAGCGTGTATATTACATTTGATAAAAAAATTAGTTCTTTTAAAAGATAAGAGTAAGTCTTTTAATAGTTATTCCTATTCCTATTCCTATAAATACAACCTCAAATTTCAAATCACATCCAGTTATCAACTACTATATCTTCTTAATCTGTATAATTATCTTTTGCTTTCGTAAAATGTTGAACAACTTAACAACCTGAAGTACCCGTATCACATTTATAGATCCGCCACTGATCAGAGGCGGAACATAAGGTGTTCCAAAAGGGGCGCCGTCCCCCCTGGATTTAACGGGGAAAAAAAATTTACACTAAAATTTTGTTTTTACCGAAAAATAAGATTTTTTTTAGTGTTTGCCACTGCTGACAATGAAAAATTTATTAAAATTTTAAACTCGTCCACTCTATAGTCGGGTTCAAGTTCCGCCAATGCCACCGATCACATGCAATCTCATGAAACTTTTCCCCAAACAACCTTTAATAGGATCCAATCAAGGCATTTTCGGGTTTGGTCAACTTTATAAACAAATACGCCAACACAATACACAACCCAATGGGCCGGTCAACACAACATAACACAATCTTATACACACAACATTTTCGGTTTGGTCAATTTTATACACAAATACGCCAACACATCACAATCTATTCTATCTTAATTAATATTTTTGCAGAGCAATATTCTTTTTTCACTCTTAGAGAGCTCTCATCGGTTACACCCTGGGGGCTGCCCAGCCATCCGCGCTTTTGAGCGCCGATGGCAGCAAACCGCTCAGGGCTCCGCCCAGGTATCGTCCAGCATACCGTGCTCTCGATATTGTTTTCATAAAATATTTATGGACGAATGAAAAATGAAAAAAGTGACCGTTGGGAATTAAAAAAAAAAAAAAACTAACGGCTACATCTAACGTGACTTCTTTTTTATTTTTTTATTTTTTTCTTTTATAAACTCTATATAAACTACACTCTATTTTCTCATTTTACACAACTCAAATACACTCCATTTCTCTCTTTTAACTCAATTTCGTTCATTGTTACATTTTATACAATCTCCTTTTTTATACCAAACAATGAGTTCCAAAAAAAACCCCAAGCAAAGGCAAATCCAAACAACGCCCTCAAGTTCAAGATCCGAATGCGGTCGTTCGCGACATAATGCAAACGTTGCTTGAACAATCACAAAAAAATACTGGTTTTTTCTCGCTTTGCAAATGCTAATCCATCTAATGCAGTTGTGGGTATGTTTCCAAACGTTCACACTCAACATGGTCAATAACAACAATACTACACTAACCAACAATATCAACAACAATATCCCTACAATATGAACCAACAATCTCAACCATTTCCCATTTTCGCGAACCAACAATCTCAACAACAATCCCAACAAACACCATATTATCCAAGATTTCGTGACGAATCAGATGATGAAGAAGTTGGGGAAATTCCACGCCATGTCGAAGCCGATGTCGAACCAGTGGCCGATGTTCGAGGGAAAAAAGTGAGGTGTCCAAAAAGTTCCTTGGACCGACTTGGAAATTTTTTTTTAGCCGAGCGTTATGTGTATGTTTCCGAACATCCAGATGCGGGAAACGACCAAACTTATAATTCATTTTGGGGTGAAGTTCGAAGACAATACAATTCGTTAGTTTGAAGCTTCTCAACAAGCGGCGACTAAAACCATGGAAAAGCTTTGTGAAGAAAGCGAGACGAGAACAATGTTGAAAAGTTTGAAGCTTCTTTCCAAACCGATATCACGAGACTAGCCTCCCGACGAATATGAAATGATGATGAATTATCGAGCGAGACTTAAGAAAAAATATGCTAAGGAGTTGGCACGTCCGGACGACGATGACAAGTAGTTTATTTTTAGATTTTATTTTTATTTATGCCGCATTTTATTTAAATTATTGTAACATTTGTTTTTTATTTTTAATGAAATTTTAGTTTTATATTAATACCTTTTATGCTTAATTTTAATTATTTAATTGTTTAGAAAAAAATAAAAAGTAATTAAAATATGAAAGAAATGTGTAACTATGGGAGTGTTTAGTCCTGAGAAGGAAGTGCTGATGTGGCGCTGATGTGGCGTCTAGTCATGGAGGACTAAGACAAAACCATTGAGACCTCTATTATAGGCCTGTCAACAAATTTACGAATGGGCTTTTCTTTTAGTATCCTTTACTTTTAGTTACGCAAATTAATTATAACTTCAAAAAATGACTTTTTAATTAAAAGAAAATACAATACAAATTAAATAGCTGATGAATAGTAATGTATGCAATTAGCACATATCGAACTATTCTTTCGCCTTTTACTATAAAAAAAAGGTAAATGGGAACTTCTCATTTACTCTTATTAATTATTTACTCCATTCGTCCTTAATTTATTGTCCAGTATTCTATTTTTAAATGTTTTAAATTATTTTTCTATTTTCATTAAAAAATAAAAATACTGAACTAAAGTTATTTTATGCCATAGAGTATGAATGTAAAACGAAAAATATGTAAAAAGTAAAGGGTAAAGTTATAAAGTTACAATAATGATGTTTTTCGTTTGGTGATAATAAATATGGGGCGGAGGGAGTATTTGTTTTAAGGAGAATGCTAAACGTAGCTCTTAGAGCTACGTTTAATTATACTATATTTAAGTTTTTAAAGCTCCGTTGAATTACTTGTATAACATAAATATTTATTTTTTAATATCGAATTTATTTATATAAGTTTGACATTATTGTCATTCATAGAAACATTTAGCTATAAATATAAAATTAATTTATATATAGAATGCTCTTAAATGTTGTGATGACCCAAAAATTTCTGACTAAATTTAAACTTAATCTTTGTATGATTAACATTTCCGACACGATAAGCAAAGTCTGTAAAACTGAATCTCAAAATTTTTGAATTACTTTTATATATTTAAATACCCTTCGGTTGTTTTCGACGATTCGCGAACAATTATATGTAAATAGATACATATATACTATAACATGAAAAGGTAACAATGTATTAATTGTTTGATACCGTACATTAAACTTATTGGTTTAAATATCTATTCGAATGTATATGATAAGTTGAAATATTTATTATTAAAATTTATTTATAAATAACTTCCAATGTGTATTTAAAAACTGATTTATGTATATTAAAAAGATATATACATATATATAATAAACGATAGTAACATTCGTTTATTGATTCAATTGATATTTAGATAAGTTAACTAAAGCGTTTAAGATGAACCAGTTAAACACTAATTTGCTACAGTGTTTTCAAATTGCCACATTACTCAAAATGCTACAGTGTTTATCATAAATCACTATTTGCTACAGTGAAATTGACTTTGCTACAGTGAATTGCTACAGTAAAATTTGACTTTGCTACAGTAACTTTGCTACAGTAAAACACTATTTTAAAATGTATTTTTAACAAATAACGAGACGATGATTTATAGAAGTAAATGACCAAAATACTCGAAAGTTTAAGATATACTATGAGTGGTATAGTTTATGAATAACTTAAGGCTATATCTTGACAAAGGTACGTGTCACGAAACGTAAAATGCAAGTTTTCTCAGCGTACGAAAGGACATTCGAAAAACCAGAACAGGGACATAAGTCGAGTGATGACGTACGACTTATCGGAACAAAAATTACAAGTCAACTATGCACGTGAATTTAATATAATATATAATTAATTGTTTAAATTATATATATTATATTAATATTTAATTATGTCGACAAGCTAGGAGCCAAAACAATGTGAGCTGTCCCTGGTCCTCATGCGAGTCGCATGGCCAGAAGGCCATTTCCATGCGAGTCGCATGACTCCAGATTTCAGGCCACATCTATAAATTCGAGCGTTTCTCTGATTTTTTTTTATTCATTCTTCATTCTTCCTCCGTATTATTAGTTATATTTATATTATTATTATTATTATTAATAAGATTATTATTAATCTTATTATTTTTTTTTATTAGTGTTATTATTTTTGCGATACAAAAATAATAATGTACATAAAATATTACGACGGAGTGCTGTCCAAGTAATTTTCAAAATGAGTTTTCAAGCAAGCTAGAGCTAAGGAAATTATGGGTTATTGCCAAGGAGGTTATGGGTAATGTTCGGGGGTATTTTTTTGTGAATCAAACCTCGTGTTTATCATCTCCGATGCGTCTACGTGCTTTCCTGCAATATTGTATATCAATATTAAACAGTGAGTTTCATATGATCCCTTTTACCCTTTACATTTTTGGGCTGAGAATACATGCAAATGCTTTATTAACCGATATACAATATTTATATGCGTGAGTTCATTTGATCCCTTTATACATGCGCAGTTTTATAAACTGTTTTACTAAATGAATACAAATACTAAAACTGATTTTGTGTGAGTTTCATAAGATCCCTTTTACTCTCTACATTTTTGGGCTGAGAATACATGCAAATGCTTTATTAACCGATATACAATATTTATATGTGTGAGTTTCATTTGCTCCCTTTTTAATTGCTTTTGCAATATATATTTTTGGGCTGAGAATACATGCACTTTATTTTAAACGCAATGGATACAAGTACATACTAAATTCTACACTGAGTTTGAACCGAAAATCCCTTAGCTTTGGTAACTAGTAACTGCCAGTTATAAGAACTGGTGGGCGCGAGTAGTAGTATATGGATCCATAGGGCTTGATATCCCCTTCCGAGCTAGAGCGCTAGCCTTTTAACGGACGTATGCTATTTGAGAAGCGTACACGTTGGTTTGCGTGTATTATTAAGATGATTATACAGAGGGTACAAATTATATAAACGTTAAAGTTTAGTTACCAGGGTGCTCAATTTTGTAGAACCGATTGATAAACGTTTCGAATGAAACAACTGAAATCTTGTGATCCACCTTTTATGTAAAACCTATTGATAAACGTTTTGAATAAAACAACTGAACTTTTGTAATCCACATTGATATACGGATTATGTGTAATATTAAAACTATGAACTCACCAACCTTTGTGTTGACACTTGAAGCATGTTTATTCTCAGGTTTCTAGAAGTCTTCCGCTGTTTGCTTATACGTGATACAAGATATGTGCTTGGAGTCATACATGCTATATACAAGAAACTTGCATTCACCAAACCATTACCATGTATCTTATTTTGACTGTATTGTCAACAGATGTATTATTGTAAACCATTTAAATGGTGATTGTCTATACGTAGGAATCATCAGATGTTAGAAACCTGGAATTTATATATTCATTTATGAAATACCTTTCAAACGAATACAATGTTACAAAATGTATCACATAGAGGTCAAATACCTCGCAATGAAATCAATGAATGACGTGTTCGTCCATATGGATTTGGAGCGATCGTCACAAATGTATACATTTATCATTTTCCTTATTTCAAAAGGCATGACTCCAAATTTATAATTTTATGTAGATTGAGTTTGAGTCTCCTTCATCGAGCCTTTTTTTTTTTTTTTTTTTTTTTTTTTAACATCAGTTTGGGATCACCCAGGGAGAGTTAACCATCCACGCGTTTATCTCCCGTAATTGCATAACCCGCTCCAAACTACTGTTCCTTCATCGAGTTACTCCTTGACATGTATTAGGTTTGTTATTTTTAACTATCAACACATAAGATCAAAGATAATGGAGTAGGGATGACTATGGATATCTGATCTATTGGATGTTCATCCGATCTATTAAATGGAATGTATATGTTTACGAATTATGTAAAAAAATTAGTAAATCACATATGAGTGACAATTTATCATCCACGAATATATCCATTTATCACTCGAAATACATACATACATACTTACAAAAAATTATACACATATTTACGTATCCTTATACAGACACACTATAAACTCTTAAATGTCAAAAATATAGATGGTGAAGATACAACTATATGACTATTATTAGATTCATATATTTTATATGTCTAATATTATTTGAGTTTTTGTTTCCTTTTATGATCGACATCTAGCAATTAAAATGCTTACTCTAATCAAAATCAATTATAGTAACAATCAAAAGTAGCTCAAAGCATGTGCGAGTAATTACTTATCTTAGTGATTACACATAATATTAGATAATACATGTATATTTACTTATAAACGTAATATATCTTGCTCAAATAATGATAACGGTCACACATTTTTGTGTATTATTTTTATTTAATTATGTTATATTTATATTTGTAAAAAATACTTTAATAGTTTCATTTCATGATGAAAATATCTTATAAAAAAGTAAAAGAGTGGTAAACACTAAAATATCTTATTTTGTAGTACATTTTTTTTTATATTGTAATTTTTATTTTATTTTTAAAATCCGGATAGGGCGGAAAAAAAAGAAAGATTCAGGTGACTTTTTAGACTAAATTAATAGAATAAAATTCTTCTTTTTTTTTTTTTTTTTTTTTTTTTTTTTTTTTGAACAGCGATTGGAATAACCCGAGGGGACTAAACCACCCGTTGCGATCATCTCCCATTTCGACTATGCCGATGCAACGATAATAACTCCGCCCCCATCGCTGCCCAGGAGGAAACTTTGAAACCGATCCAAAGGCACAATCAAGTAAAACCCCCCCTCCCCTTTACCTACAAACGATATGGGAAATGTGCCATGGGTGGATACTTCATGGCAGAGATGAAGTTGTGTTTTTAATATGTATCCAACGGGGGTCGAACTCTTAACCTCCCCTAAAGGAGGCAGACCACCAACTGCTGGACCACATCGACAAACAAAAATAAAATTCTTCTACCTTTTGGTATGATTTTCGGTCAACATAAAAAAATGTAACTATCAAGTTATTTTTGGTTTGTTTACGTTTTTCAAATTACTTTTTAACTAAATATCGTCGGGCAATTAAATTCTATTTTACAAAATTCTTTCTTAATTAATAATTTTTTCTTATGATTGTTAATATTAACTGTTTTAAGTTGGCAATTCTTTTAATCTTTAGAAATTCAAAAATAATACTCCCTCCGTCTCATTTAAAGTGTCCATATTACTATTTTAGGACGTCTCATTTGAACTTTGAAGTGTCCACTTTAATTTTTGACCAGAGGAGGTTATTGTGGAGAGAGAAAGTTTATGATTGGTGGAATATGAAGTTAATGGAATTTTTTAAAACTATATGCAAAAAGTAAGTAGACATTTGTAATGGGACGGAAGGAGTATTATTTTAATTCAAGACACAATTCTAGATATTACTCTCACTCATCACTTTTTTCAAAATAATTTCTTCGTGAAAACACTGGAATTAACGTTTTCACCGCAGGTGGGTTGGTGTGTATTTACGAAGAGTAAAATGTTAAATTTTCCATTTGATGTTTCACAAATACAGCAACAAAAACAAATTTGAATAGCAAATGTGGTATGTGAATGTTTTTTTTTTTTTTTTTTTTTTTTTTTTTTTTTTTTTTTACAATATTGTGCAAGCCCCACATAAATATTTATTCGCATACAAGTATGATTGCTTTTGCCTTTCATGAACATGTATCTTCAGAACGATGCAACGCATCTTAATTTTATTTTGTTGGTTCAACTTCATCGTTCTAAGATAGCACATGTATAGACACAGTTGGTAGCCTTTCGGTATACATATCCAAAATCATAATTAAGATGATTAATTGAATGTTTATCACTTTCCATTATTCTCATCTTGAAAGAAACAATAATAGCAAAAAGTATTAGTGTCAATAGTGAAATATGTTTTGTTTGAATGGTGAATCACTTATGTTCAGTTTATTCTTGTGAGAAAGAAAGTGTTGACCATGTGCTAATTAGTCACAAACATACATACATTGATTCAAAGTTCATGTATGTATGTTAATGTTTCCCCAAATGGCAAATTTTGAAGCAGAGGACAATACCCACTTTGCATAAAAGGAAATACTACAATTTGAACATCAAATGCAACCTAGTTTAAGTGTTCCAAACTTCCATATAACAAGTTTCCACTAATATAAATATGACAAACCACTAGTACCTAATTGCAATGAATTGAGACCAAATGTTTCCATCATGGATAGACGCATCATTCATTGTAACACCCATGTGTTATTGTATTTGCAGTGACGATTTATTGGAATGGACATTTACCAATTCATATATGAGAAAAGCTTTTTTCCTAAATAATTGCTTGTATAAACTACGTACGGAACTTTTTCACTTTTCTTATTCCTTAAAGAAAACATGTTACAAACAAAAACAAAAACAAAAAGTTACAAACTTACCTACCATGTGCCTTGTAATAGTTGTTGATTCACAAGGTAAGCAATTTTTATTTTTCTATTATAGTTATTTCTTCTTTTTGTCAAGGTGTATATGTTGAGTATTGACACTTGTTAATAATAGCAAGTTACTTCATACATACAACACCAAATGCAATAAATTTATTTAATATATAAGATAACAAAAGAACAAATTTAAAATATACAAGAAAATACTCACTTACGCATATACCAGTGGACCCGAATTTTCTGTGAAACAGGAGATCCATGTTTGAATCTTGAAAATGAAAAGATCGAAATAAAATGGGCTCTTGACCGGAGGAGGTGCGGATGTGCACAATAATAATAATAATAATAATCATAATAATAATAATAATAATAATAATAATAATAATAATCTCTTTATATTATAATAACAAAAGTAAAAATAGATCATCTAAAAATTTAGCCACTAATCCTAGCCTTTTATTATCATTAACATCCTTAATCTTAACCATCCAATTTTTTTATTTAAAATTATGACCTCATAATCACCTAACTTAATTGTTTGATTACTTTATTACACTCTTAACACCTTTTCACACACACACACACAGACAAAAATACGTCTAAAAAACACGGGACTTTGAATAATCCTAATATTTAGGAAAACACGCTTCTTTATTGCAATCGCCTCCTCCTACAATCGTCTTCAATCATCTTCAATCGCCTTTAGGAAAACACGCTTCTTTATATGAAGTTGTTTTGTGAAGTTGTTTGTTTTTTGATTTCGTGAAATCAATTGTTGAATTATATTGTCAATTGTGATTTCATCAGATTAGGGTTCTTATATTAGGTTTTTTCCTGTATGAAACTAATAACCTCTTTATATGAACATATTTTGTAGTTTTGATTTGTATGTATTGTATAATTAGTAGAGAATTATTATCTATCTACAATATTATACATCAGCGTTGAGTGTATATTGTTGTGATAAATTTATCAATCTGTATTTTAATTAATTTGTGATTTCGGATATCGTGAAATTAGGGTGATTTCGGATATCGTGAAAGAGGTATGCTTTTGTCTCATTTTGATAACATTGTTTAAGTTTTAAAATCAATCAATGAGTACTTACTTGAAAAAGAAGTGCAGGATGTAGATTGGAGAGCGAAGTTGGCTTTACAGCATGTTCGATCCCTGTTCACAAAAAGGCATGATAATGAAATTTTGTAAAAGTACTGATCCAGATATTATGTTTAATGTCACCTTATATCTTATTATATTTATTTATAATTTATAATTTAGGTTATTGACGTTATCAAGGCTAACACGGATGATTTAGGACCTTTTAGTCTTGATTCTTTTCGGAAAAACAACCTGTCAGCTTCTATTGGAAGATTTCAGGGCAAGAAAATGGGATCGGTAATAAATATGTTCCTGATGAGGATAGTACTTCATTATGCATTTTATGTATTTTAAGGTTGCAAAAATCGCTACTTTGTGTAGTGCTTGGGATATATCTCAAAACCAAGATTAACAAAATTAATCCCAGTCTGAAGGAAGCAAAACGAGCATAAGTGTCGATACATGATTATCAATTTTGGGTGACTCTTATTCAGGATCAGCTGCAACGGGCTGTGATTAATAGAGAAAGAATACGATCTAGACTTGCTACTATTTAAATAACCGAGGTAAAGTAATTCTACATTTTTTTATTTATGAAGAATGTAATGTGATATATTCAATAGGATCTCACAGCTCCCTCTTTACTTGATGTGGCATCTAATATGAATACAAATCAATGTAGGACCTAATTTTAATTTATGTTAACTATTTCATGGTTTATTAATTTCATGGATAGTCTTGCATTGACTGTGTCAGTTTCTATACACTGTAATGTACCTGTAAGATGATGAAGTAAATGAGCTGGTCATCTATTCTTGCAACCTTAACTATATGCAATTCTATGGTTGATATATATATAAAATTTGAAATAGAAAAAAAATTGGTCACTAACTTTTTATTTTTATGATTCTGAATGCAGGATCAATTACTAACTCACCCCTGAACCCCGAAGCAGCAGAACATTAGGATAATCAAGAAGATAGTGCATTGATGGAATAAATATCTTGTGATAGTTGTATCATTATTAAATATTTGTATTTATTATGATTTTGATTTGATTATTATTGTAATTGTATTGTATGTTGTATATGATGTTTTTGCGTTTGCAGAATACAGGTTCGTGGTGGAGATGCTGGTCAAATGGCAAAATCAATAAAGATGTGTTTGTGGGATCCGATTCCATTGTTCAGGTAAATGTTGTTGCAAAATAGATGAGACTTTAGATTTATTTTATTTATTTTACCTGTCATATGAATGTGTTGGGCTTTTATAGTGCAAGTTATGGTTTTTGTGTGGGTAAAAGCTTTTGTAACCCACATGGTAAAATTTATTAGTCTATGTATCGATTTCTCAATTTGTAGTTTTGTACAAGTCTATTAATTTTTTTGTTGACAAGAACTGAATCTTAAAATCTTATTAAGTAGAGAAAGTTTATATTTTAAAGTACATTTATGGACAATTTACCTTCTCTTCTTAAAAAATGGTGGAAATCCAGGAGCTGTTCCACTTCTAAAAACATTCCTTGAGGGTGTAGAGATGACTGAAATAAAATTAACAGATGTAACATCCTCAGACAGGGCTTAGATGTAAGATGACTATTTTGCCCTTAGGCATAATTGTGTGGTTAATTATGCTTTTTATTTTAGTTGAATAGTTTATATTATTTTATTATTTGGTTAAGACCAGTTTGTGACAAGGGTCACAGAACAGGTCCGCTTATTTAATTTGGACTCCGTTAAGGTAGTCAAATTAAGTACGAAAGATATCAGATAATTGGTAAATACCCATGTGTGATGGGGTATGAGATAATAACCCCAATTAAGTGTATTGTGCAGCTTCCTTCTCTCATTTTTCTCCATCTCTCTAGAAAATTCCTAAAACAAAACGTACCCATTTCTTCTTCATTCTCAAACCCTAGATTCTTATTTGGTGTTCTAGAGCTCAAATCTTTTGTATTATCTTGTTCTTTACGATTTACTGAATCTATTGAGGTAAGAATCAAAGTGTTTCAAGCTTTAATCTTTGAGAAAATGAGGTTTTTGTGTTAAGTTTATTAAAAGTGCAATTTGGGTCAAAATGGTTGATTTTGATGTTGTTAGTGTCAAAATCTTGTGGGTTTGTGTTTATTGATGTTTAGTGTACTTGATTTGGTCAGTTTTGAGGTAAGAAACGAGCTCTAGAGCAAGAAATGGCGAATTCTGGGTTAAACCCGTAGCTGTGTTCATCTTCTTCATCAGATGAACACACTAGCCGAGTGTCTCCTGACACTCGACCGACTGTGTAGACGATCGACCGATTGAGTGACACACTAGACCGAGTGTGTCTGAGTTCTGACCTGATGACTTATTATACTCAGTCGACCGTGTGAGAGGACACTCGACCGAGTGTGTGGACACAGTCGACCGACTGTGTGAGTCAGTCGACTGAGTATCTTTGTGGGCAGAATATTTTACTAAGTGTTGATGTCTAGCCTTTATGCTGTCCGTGTGACTTATGATGGTCAGGATGTAAATTCTGAAAATGCATAAGTGTTAGGTGGACTTTTAGTGACACTTTTTATGACTGGTTTTCTGTACTGTGCTGTTTTGTGTTAACGAACAGAAACTAACTTGATTTGCCTTACGTTCAGGTGATAAGGATAAGGAAGCCACTCAGTGATAGATTATCTGAGTTAGTTGCTGGTATTCGGTGAGTGGGTCTATTGTGAAGACCCGAAAATTTTCGACCAAATTTAAACTTAATCTTTGTATGATTTCGATACGATAAGCAAAGTATGTAATGATGAATCTAGAAAATTTGAAACGATGTTCATATATTCAATTGACCTTCGACTGCTCTCGACGATTCACGAACAATTAATTGTAAATAGATATGTGTGTATGTATATATAAATAATAGTTTGAAATATAATTTGAAGTATTATATGTTGTTGTTATTAAAAATTAATTTAATAAAAATAGGATATTATAATAATCATTATTTAAAATATATCTATATATATAAATAAAGTATGTTAAAAATAAATATTAAATGATTGTAATACTCGTTTGATGTTTTGATTGATAATAAACGAGTTAAAAAGAAACTTATGTAATTTTAAAATAAACGGTGATCCGAAAATGAGTTCTATAAATTTTAGGCTTACTAAAAATGTATTTAGAAGCTAATTAATAAATTTTAACACTTTTTATATTTTACCTATAAATGAGAGGGACAATTGATGTAATTTTTATTTATTAAATTAATGATTGAATTTCATACCATAATGACCAAAATAAATAAATATAGTTAATCTAAAAATTTGAGATTTTTCCGAAGACTTTTATCCGCCATCGATTATTAACGGAGCACGAGATATCACCCGTGTAAAGTGTCGACACAAATATTATATATGAATACTAACAACTTCTTTGCACACGTTTTTTTTATTTCTTTAATTATTATTATTATTAACTAATATTATTATATTAT
This sequence comes from Rutidosis leptorrhynchoides, assembly GCF_046630445.1. NCBI lineage: Eukaryota > Viridiplantae > Streptophyta > Magnoliopsida > Asterales > Asteraceae > Rutidosis > Rutidosis leptorrhynchoides. The sequence goes on along the minus strand of NC_092340.1, from coordinate 107,741,071 downwards.
TGCTTTATGTATTATAATATATATTATATTTATGCAATCATGCATTTTCCAGTAACCATTCATCTACATTATTACTAATAGTCTACCACTATAGATGGCATCTTAAGATTTGATGTTTGAGGATGAGCAAATTGAAAATAAACGCATTCCACTCCTAATAGTCTATCAATCGGCCCCTTTATTTGTACTCATGACACTTGATATTTTTTTATTGTTAATTTTACACTAAGCATATTTTGACTTTAAAATGATAATATTCGATATCGGTAATAATCACGTGGAACATGAATGTTACATATACACCTGCACACAACCATTAATTGTTTGCTTTAAGTTGCAATACAAACCCACCTCAGTTTTATATATTCGAAGAACACCACAAAACAACTATCCAACACCAATCATCACCATCACCATCATAATGAAACCCTCACATGTTTCCTGTTTCTAAAATGAACCCTTACAACCACGACCATCCTCCCCCTTTCACTCTATCACCTTGATTGCCGATTAACCATATTGTCCATTTGATCACCATGAACGTCACCATAATCAAACCGTCACCCTTGCCACCGTAGACCGCCACCATCCTCTACTAACGCCACCACCCTTGACTCATCACCACCATCTAAACATCATCTCGATCCTTCTCTCTAGCTCTCTCTCTCTCTCTCTCTCTCTCTCTCTTAACCTTGAATCACCACCACCTCCCACGGTGAGCAACCATTTAATCACCATCTTCTTTGTTGTTCGTTCGGACCATAGTATCACCATTGACACCATCGCAACCCACCTTCATCCACCACCGCCATTTTTCTTTTATGTTTCGGTTCCTGCTACAACCGAGACCCACAACACCAGCCACCTTTTCTATCTTCCCTATACTCTTTATCTATCCATCTCCTCTCGGACTTACCCCACCCAATTCTACTCGAATCAACCTTATATCTCGCAACCTCACAGGTTCGTGAATCCGAGGCCAACCCTGCATTGTTCAGTTTAGTCGAATGGATATTTTTACTACAAAATATTGTATTGTGAGTTCATTTGATTCCCTTTTACTCTTTACATTTTTGGGACTGAGAATACATGCGCTTCTTTTACAACTGCTTTATTAAATACTTTTGAAATACATTTTAAACTGCGAATACATGAAATGCTTTTATAAATGTTTGACGAGATAGACACAAGCAAAACATTCCTCGAATGAATTATGTGGACGTGATAATTGCCACCATTGAATTATGTGGACGTGATAATTGCCACAATTGATATGAATATTTTTCCCCTGATTATTATTGCTTAGTAACCTAAGAATTAGGGAACATCACTAATTTTGAGAATTAGTGCACGCCTAATTAACGCGAATCCTAAAGGTAGCTACCGGGTTTAACACCCCCACCCAGAATGTTCACTAGATGGAAGGGTTAGTGGGCGTGGTGTTTAGTACTTCGAAGTTTATATGATTATTATACAGACGAGATGTTCTGTTTTGGGGATATTATTATGCGCATTATATGTTAAGGTCGGTTACCAAGCCAAGCTATGAAAGCAATGAAAAGTGAATGTTATGTATCGAGAGAATGATTTTATACACAGGTAATGTGTATGTTATTTTTGTGCACAAAATATGTGTACGGTTACTAAGATTTATGAAAGATGATTTCGTACACTAGAAATATGTACTGTATTTAAAAGATATCGTATATACATTACAGGTGGGTATAGGATTCGGGCCCATTTGTACCATGCATGATTTAAATCTTGTGGTCTATCAAAATGATGAATTTTATTGTTTTATGATAAACCTATGAACTCACCAACCTTTTGGTTGACACTTGAAAGCATGTTTATTCTCAGGTATGAAAGAAATCTTCCGCTGTGCATTTGCTCATTTTAAAGACATTATTTGGAGTCGATCATTGCAATGGGACCAGATGTTGGTGACTTCGTCCAGATGGATTAGGACGGGGTATGACATGTGGTATCAGAGCGGTGATCTTAGCGAACCAGGTCTTGCATTAGTGTGTCTAACTGATAGTTGTTTAGATGCATTAGTGAGTCTGGACTTCGACCGTGTCTGCATGTCAAAAGTTTTGCTTATCATTTCATGTCGAAAATCTTCTACTTATCATCCTTAGGAAATTGCCTGCTTATTATTCCTTGTCTAGACATATCTTACTGCATTGATTGCATGAATAGTGTATAGACAAATCCATATCTTAGCGTATCTGTTACTGTAGACTTTATCTGACACGTTTCCTTAATTTCCTCCGTAATCTACGGGATCTTCTGTACTATATTAGATATTCTATATACTTAGAATATTATCCGATAACCGAAAATCATTTCATATCAAAAATCCTCTAACTGATCATAAGAGATGGATCCTACACCTAGTTTGGATTCCATTAGTTCCGGAAGCAATTTCGAGATTTGTATTGAAGTAGACTCCGAAGTCAATGAACCCGAAGTGTCTCCACCATTTAGCTATTTTTCTTTCTGGAGGAGATGGGGGTGGGTCCGAGACTTACTCACTCGATGGAGAAATGAAGAAGGCGAGCCCTACCGCGATCCAAACTTACCTCCTAACATCGGAGAAAATGATGTACTCACCGGTGAACCTATGCGCAACACTGTATTCACCCTTCTTGCTAAAGTTTTCCACCTCGAAGGTCGCGTTACTGCAATCTCAGAAAATATTCTACCTCTACTTCCGAATACCAATCGAAGGGGAATATTAGAAGAAGTTAGGGAACTTCGAATTGATAATCAAGATCTATCGAATCAGATGAGTGGATGGATAGAAATGATAGAGGGTAGGATAGAAACCCTGACAAGAATGGTGCGTGATTTACAAGCTATACTTACTACACCAACATCATCACCAACCTCAACACCAACAACACTTGTAGCACCAACATCAACACAAGTACCACCGATAACATAAGCGTCAACATCACACGCCTCAATATCACTATCTGTACTTCGAGTATGATCTTCATTCTACGTATCGTTATACATCATTTATCTTCGTTCGACATGATGGTTATGTAACCACTAATGTTTTAGAGATTATGTACTCTAGTTTAAACCATAAACCAAATGAGTTTAATATCATATTGACTCATTAAATCCATGATTATATCTGAAGAAAATATATATGTACATATATTTTCATAAAGATTGTAATTAAAAATTCTTTTGTACAAAGTGTTAATGGTGAAAATATTTTAACGGGTAGGTAATACCCGAGGAATATTTAGATTTCACATTAATAAGTTACACTGTACATTCTTCCAATCTGATTCAACAGTCATTTACTATGCTACTTACATCCACAGATATACGAATCTGTTCACCGTAGAATAACCATTTTCATTCAGTTTCATGTTTGGATTTTGACCTATCAGAATCCAACAAAGTGGCATAATGAAGAACACATTTGACGAAATAAAAATTTGATAGAAACAAACAAATTAACTATAAAAAAAAATAAAAATTTGTTAAGAATCCACGCTAACTGTTTCCAGCTAACTGTTCCTAGCTAACTGATTACATTTTATTTATCGCAGTTTATTTATCGCAATTTAATTATCGCAATTTAATTATCGCAATTTAATTATCTTAATTTTATTTATCGTCATTTAATTTCTATTATTTATTTTACGCACTTTAAATATCGGGACACGTATACAAGGTTTTGACATATCATATCGACGCAACTATATATATTATTTGGAATAACCATAGACACTCTATATGCAGTAATGCTGGAGTTAGCTATACAGGGTTGAGGTTGATTCTACAATAATATATATACTTTGAGTTGTGATCGAGTCTGAGACATGTACACGGGTCACGATATGTATTAATTAGTTTGAATATTATATATTAAACTATATATGAATGATTGGACTGTTAACTGTGGACTATCGACTGTGGACGAATAATATTGGACAATTAAAAAGAATTAAAATACTGATTATAACATATGAAACTAAATAATTCTTCAAGTTTGCCAATTGATTTCATCTTAAACCTCATTTGTATCTTGACGATTACAATCCGCGTTCAAACCTTTCATGATTCCTGAAAACACCTTAACCGAGAGTATGAACCAACCGCACTTCATCTAAGGAAGAAAAGATTTATGCATATAGTTATGCACCTGAAAAACACTTGGAACCTGAGTAAACGTTTAACACGTATCTGCGCTAGCTTCTTTGGCGTTGTTATTACCGACAATAGCCGTACAATCCCTTTCCAAATTAGCCAATTTTATCACAGCTCCAGCAAATCAACTTCGACTTTTCGTTCGAAACAACCATATTATAACCTTGATATATATGTGCTCTTTTATTGTTACCGGGGAACCTTTTATATTCCACCATATTACCATCAGCGTTTAATCATCTAAAAACACAATTCTCCTGAAACTACCACGGATTGATAACCGATGATTCAGATATCATAGCATTAGATGCAGATGAAACGGAAAAATTGTAGATGGTCTAAACGGCCAAAAGTTTGATAATAAAGAAGGGAGTGTTAGGAGCGCTCGATAGAAAATTTGGTACTGAAAAATAGATTGAGCAAACCATGAAGGAGACCAAGGCCAAATACAAGGACCATACCATATATTCAAAGAAACCAGGTAATTCTGGGTCCGATGAAACCTTCAACGAATATCTTGCTCCATACACATATTAAAATCTTGCAGAAAATCTTTCTCCATTAACCATCGAACTTAGAAATTTCAAAGTATCATCATAAATATCTTCGATATTTCTGAAGATATTTTCATAAATATTCTCGTCCGAAATTATTTATCTCTTCGTGCTATCTACATTACATCATAAAGGAAACTACTTTAGTTTCTAAATTTCTTTAAAATTTGAGTTTGAATTATGAATGATTTTGAAGTAGTGTTGGAAATTGATGCATGAGTTAGTATAATATAATGACACTTGTTCAACGTAATTATATTATAGTAAGTCAGGATGAGTTTCTAATGGAACGTGATGATTCATAGATTATAACATCATCATGTGTCATGGTACACGACTCTTACATTCTACTTCATCTTCAAACATATCAAGAATGTATTTTCTTGATAGTCCTATCTTACTCTTGAATTCTGGTAATTTAACCAATCAAAATCGTGCTATTACAAACTCTCTCTTAGAACATTAGTCATGTTCATTTGAACTTCGTACTTACGAAATTCTGAACCATTATTCGCTTGACTTAAAGTCGGGAAGAGGAAAAACAAAAGGATGGGACTCCAAAATATAAAGGAAACGAAGGGAGTGGATTTATAGTGAAATACCCGATAGAGAAAATCGAGACAGATCACCGCATTTAATTAAAGAGATCCTAATTTCCTCATGTACCGAAGAATCAGATCTTATAGATCTCATAGATTTTCTTTAAATCCCTTGAATTCCAAAAATCTACCGTGACTACGTCAAAAGTTAAATCTCGATCTCAATCTTTTGAGACAGCTTCATTCGTACTCTTCGAGTAATCAAAATATTTCATCTATACTACTCTATGATAATAAAGCTCTAATTTCGTCTTGAAAATATTTTTATTGTTAGCTATGACGACCTCGATCAAATTTCGGGACGAAATTTCTTTAACGGGTAGGTACTGTGACGACCCGGAAATTTCTGACCAAATTTAAACTTAATCTTTGTATGATTTTGATACGATAAGCAAAGTATGTAATGATGAGTCTAGAAAATTTTGAAACGATGTTCATATATTCAATTGACCTTCGACTGCTCTCTACGATTCAGGAACAATTAATTGTAAATAGATATGTGTGTATGTATATATAAATAATAATTCGAAATATAATTTGAAGTATTATATGTTGTTGTTATTAAACATTAATAAAATAAAAATAGGATATTATAATAATCATAACTTAAAATATATCTATATATATAAATAAAGTATGTTAAAAATAAATATTAAATGATGGTAATACTCGTTTGATGTTTCGATTGATAATAAACGAGTTAAAAAGAAACTTATGTAATTTTAAAATAAACGGTGATCCGAAAATGAGTTCTATAAATTTTAGGCTTTCTAAAAATGTATTTAGAAGCTAATTAATAAATTTCAACACTTTTTATATTTTACCTATAAATGAGAGGGACAATTGATGTAATTTTTATTTATTAAATTAATGATTGAATTTCATACCATAATGACCAAAATAAATAAATATAGTTAATCTAAAAATTTGAGATTTTTCCGAAGACTTTTATCCGCCATCGATTATTAACGGAGCACGAGATATCACCCGTGTAAAGTGTCGACACAAATATTATATATGAATACTAACAACTTCTTTTCACACGTTTTTTTTATTTCTTTAATTATTATTATTATTAACTAATATTATTATATTATTGCTTTATGTATTATAATATATATTATATTTATGTAATCATGCATTTTCCAGTAACCATTCATCTACATTATTACTAATAGTCTACCACTATAGATGGCATCTTAAGATTTGATGTTTGAGGATGAGCAAATTGAAAATAAACGCATTCCACTCCTAATAGTCTATCAATCGGCCCCTTTATTTGTACTCATGACACTTGATATTTTTTATTGTTAATTTTACACTAAGCATATTTTGACTTTAAAATGATAATATTCGATATCGACAAAAATCACGTGGAACATGAATGTTACATATACACCTACACACAACCATTAATTGTTTGCTTTAAGTTGCAATACAAACCCACCTCAGTTTTATATATTCGAAGAACACCACAAAACAACTATCTAACACCAATCATCACCATCACCATCATAATGAAACCCTCACATGTTTCCTATTTCTAAAATGAACCCTTACAACCACGACCATCCTCCCCCTTTCACTCTATCACCTTGATTGCCGATTAACCATCTTGTCCATTTGATCACCATGAACGTCACCATAATCAAACCGTCACCCTTGCCACCGTAGACCGCCACCATCCTCTACTAACGCCACCACCCTTGACTCATCACCACCATCTAAACATCATCTCGATCCTTCTCTCTAGCTCTCTCTCTCTCTCTCTCTCTCTCTCTCTCTCTCTCTTTTAACCTTGAATCACCACCACCTCCCACCGTGAGCAACCATTTAATCACCATCTTCTTTGTTGTTCATTCGGACCATAGTATCACCATTGACACCATCGCAACCCACCTTCATCCACCACCACCATTTTTCTTTTATGTTTCGGTTCCTGCTACAACCGAGACCCACAACACCGGCCACCTTTTCTATCTTCCCTATACTCTTTATCTATCCATCTCCTCTCGAACTTACCCCACCCAATTCTACTCGGATCAACCTTATATCTTGTAACCTCACAGGTTCGTGAATCCGAGGCCAACCCTGCATTGTTCAGTTCAGTCGAATGAATATTTTTACTACAAAATATTGTATTGTGAGTTCATTTGATTCCCTTTTACTCTTTACATTTTTGGGACTGAGAATACATGCGCTACTTTTACAACTGCTTTATTAAATGCTTTTGAAATACATTTTGAACTGCGAATACATGAAATTCTTTTATAAATGTTTGACGAGATAGACACAAGCAAAACATTCCTCGAATGAATTATGTGGACGTGATAATTACCACCATTGAATTATGTGGACTTGATAATTGTCATAATTGATATGAATATTTTTCCCCTGATTATTATTGCTTGGTAACCTAAGAATTAGGGAACATCACTAATTTTGAGAATTAGTGCACGCCTAATTGACACGAATCCTAAAGGTAGCTACCGGGTTTAACACCCCCACCCAGAATGTTCACTAGATGGAAGGGTTAGTGGGCATGGTGTTTAGTACTTCGAAGTTTATATGATTATTATACAGACGAGATGTTCTGTTTTAGGGATATTATTATGCGCATTATATGTTAAGGTCGGTTACCAAGCCAAGCTATGAAAGCAATGAAAAATGAATGTTATGTATCGAGAGAATGATTTTATACACAGGTTATGTGTATGTTATTTTTGTGTACAAAATATGTGTACGGTTACTAAGATTTATGAAAGATGATTTCGTACACGAGAAATGTGTACTGTATTTAAAAGATATCACATGTACATTACAGGTGGGTATAGGATTCGGGCCCATTTGTACCATGCAGGATTTAAATCTTGTGGTCTATCAAAGTGATGAATTTTATTGTTTTATGATAAACCTATGAACTCACCATCCTTTTGGTTGACACTTGAAAGCATGTTTATTCTCAGGTATGAAAGAAATCTTCCGCTGTGCATTTGCTCATTTTAAAGACATTATTTGGAGTCGATCATCGCAATGGGACTAGATGTTGGTGACTTCGTCCAGATGGATTAGGACGGGGTGTGACATCTATCTCCGGATAGAGTATTAAGTAGCTGACACGCTACTTGTTCTGACTCTTTATTACTATGTTTATGTTCAGTATGACTACCATGAGTAGTTAGATATTGCCTCACTAGTTAGGACGATTGCATGAATGTATAGCTGTGATCTTATGTGCGCACTGTTAGTTGGACACCAACCGAGGTGTCAAGGTTGGGAACCCACCGAGGCGGTAAGGTAGGGTTGGTGTGAGGTCGACCGTGGTAGCCTGGTCGGGTCTTGATGTTACTGATTGTTCAGTATAGCATAGAAGGACGCATGTGTTGCATCTGGACGGTTATGAAGTGGATTCAGTAAAGCGGACTATCGGTAGACTGTAGCATGATCAGCTAAGTCGTGTGCTCGTACAAGCCGCCGGTCCTCATATTGTCAGTTGTTGTTTTATGCTAGTTCAGGACGTTAGCATATCTGTGACCTTTGCATGTTCAGTTACTTATGCTTAGTCTGTTAGATAGTATCCATTCACTTAGCAGTTGAGCTAATTCCCCCACATTTCCACCCATTGTGTGACGACCCGGAAATTTCCGACCAAATTTAAACTTAATCTTTATATGATTCCGACACGATAAGCAAAGTCTGTAATGTTGAATCTTAAAATTTTGGAACTACATTCATGTAATCAATTAACCTTGGACCGTACCCGACGATTTACTAACATTGATATGTATATAAATATATATATTATATGGTTATATTAATTAAAAATGTTAACAAAGTATTAGATGTATAATACGTTACATGAACATAATTGTTTCAATATATGTTTAATATATTTATCGGCGGAATTAAAAGATAATATCAAATGATTGAATTATCAGATACATTGTGATATGATTACGGGTCTCTGTTGTGAGGTCCACTGTGATTTGAGAAATCTGTTCTTTTTAACGGTATTAAGAAATAATGGTTAAGTGATCTTCAAGTGAGGACAAAGTGTCAATTAACGGGAACTAGATAAGGGTTAGTGGAGTTTCCTGTTCGATTTTCTATATAGGTATTAACTAGTTAACTTTCATATTATTTAGGGTGAAAGTGAAATTTGGGAGTGTAAATAATTAAGAAAATAGATATCGATGTTTTACCGTAAATGATTTCATACGTTCATTTAACCTTTGGACTTTATATCATGCTTCATCAACATTTAGTAATTTAAAAACTTGAAACCTATTATATATAATTTTACTTTTCAAATACGTTTTATGATATAACGATTTCCATTATTTCAACCTTTTTAACAAATTGATTCTTAAATATATATTAGTTTTGGAAAACAAAAGTTATCATATTTATTTGATTTTGTACTAAAACGTTTTCAGCTTAGAAAGAATTTTATTATCAAAACATTTTATAAGATAATTTGTTAATGAATTTTGAAGAACTTAATTAAAGCTTTATATTATAAATTACAAATATATATATATATATGTATATATATATATATATATATATATATATATATATATATATATATATATATATATATATATATATATATATATATATATATATATATATATATATATATATATATATATATATATAGTGTTTCAAAAACATAAATGTGATACGACATAATATTATTCTATTATTTAAAAGAATATAAATGAACTTTGAGATATAACTACTTTTGAAAAACTAAAATATTATATTACTAAATAAATATTTCGATCCTATACAATATGTACAAATGTATATTGAGAATATATATATATATATATATATATATATTACAAGTGATTAAATATAATATTAACTAAATACAAAACATTTTGGATTTAAATTAATCATATGTATACATAATGAGACGTTGATTCATAGGAGCAAATGACCGTAATACTCAAAGGTATAGGTTCCATTTCTTATAATATAAATTATTGGAATATAAGTCAAATTATTGTTAAGGGTACGTGCCACGAAACATAAAGTACTACTTTTCTAAGCGTACGAAAACGCGTTCGAGAAACCAGAACCGGGACATAAATTGAGTGACAACGTACGAGTCATCAGAACAAAAATTACAAACTAACTATGCATGTAAATATTATATAATATATAAATAATTATATAAATTAAATATATTATATATTAAAAATTATAAAATAAAAACCGTCGACAGAAAATGTTAAAAACTAGTGAGTGCTGGCCAGGTAACCCATGCGATCGCATGAGATTTACCCTTCACAGCCATGCGATCGCATGGCAGGGGGAATCAGGACACACCTTTAAAGCTCGATCGTTCTGTGTACTGAATTAATTCATTCTTTCACTCGTTTCTCAGTTTCTCTCAATATATACATATATATAAATTATGAAGTATTATTATTACTAAACTTATGATTATTAGTAATATTAAGAAACGGTCTTAGTAGTATTATTACATACAATACTATGACAAGGTTCTGCTCGCGTGTTTTCAAAACGAGTTTTTCGAGCGGGATAGAGCTAAGGAAATTATGGGTTATGGCTATGGAGGTTATGGGTATTGTTTGGGGGTATAGCTTGTGAGGTCAAACTAGTGTTTATCATCTCCGTTGCGTCTACGTACTTTCCTGCAATATTGAATCACAATATTGATACGTGAGCATTAATATCTTATCTTTTATATATTAAATAGTGTATCCCTGACCAGTGGTCGAGTATATATGTTTATGCATGCTTGTATGCTTAATTTCGTCATTAGATAGTTTTGATGAATCATAAATTTGATACATATGCTACTGAGATAAGGTATATGATATGCATGTCGTTAGAAAGCTGACGAAAAATTAATAACTTTTCATTTAGAAAGCGTATAGTTTCGATGAATGGATTAAAAGATATCGTCAACTGAATTATCATTAATTTTAGTATTATTATTAAAAATGATTATTATTATTACTATCGTCGTTATTATTACTATCTAATAACTAGTATTATTATTATTATTATTTTCATTATCGTTATTAATATATGTATTATCATTAAAATTGTTATTGTTATTATTAATACTATCGTTATTATCACTAAAGGTTATTATTATTATTATTATTATTATTATTATTATTATTATTATTATTATTATTATTATTATTATTATTATTATTATAATTATTAACATTGATATTATGACTGAAATTATCGTTATTATTAAAAATTAACATTTTTATAAAAACTATCATTTTATTATTTTTATCATTATTATTATTAAAATTATTATTAATATTAAAATTAGCACTTTTATTAAAATTATCATTTCTAATAGAATTATTTTTATAACATATTATTATTACTATTCTTATTTTGATAATTATTATATATAGAAAATATTATTATTAAGATAAATTATATTATTTTTTTTACTAATATTAAAGTATCAATACTATCAATTATCATTTAAAATTTATTATTGTTATTAAAACTATCATTCTATTAAAATTATTATTATTATTAAAATTATCATTTTTATTAGAATATATTATCATTAAAAAGTATAAAATTTAAAACTATCGTTTTATCTAAAATTATCGTTACTATCAATTTTATTAATATTATCATTATTATTACCATTATTATTTATATTAAAATACTTTTAATAACATTATCGTTATTATTATTATCATTATTATTATTATTACAAAATAATACAACTTTTACTCATTATTATTATTATTATCAATATTATTTTATCAAATAAATATGTGATACAAAGATATTTTTACCACACGTAATATAATTACATTAATAATACATACCACTATATGTTTATGATTTTTGAGTGAACTATATAAATTTTATTACTCGAGATATATAAAAGTATATTTTTATCATATATAAATTTTATTATAAATTTTTATTTATTAATATATGACTTGTATTATTTACTCTAATAAAATCTGATAAATATAATAAAATATATAAAATGACTATATTTATGTAATATAATAAACATGTTTAGATTTTTAAAGTCATTTTGCTCAAATTGACTTTTGCATGATAATCTCGAGCATTAGGATTGTGATACAATACGGCTTGACCTAAATTGTTAGACAGATATTGACCAACATATAAATATATATATATATACTTAATATAGGTTCGTGAATCCGAGACCAACCATGCACTTGTTCAGTGTCGTCATATGCATAATTGCTATGAAATACAGTATTGTGAGTTTCATTTGCTCCCTTTTTAAATGCTTTTGCAATATATATTTTTGGGACTGAGAATACATGCGTTGCTTTTATAAATGTTTCACGAAATAGACACAAGTAATCGAAACTACATTCTATGGTTGGATTATCGAAATCGAATATCACCCTTTTTAGTCAGGTAATATAAGAATTAGGGAACAGAAACCCTAATTGAAGCGATCCTAAAGATAGATCTATTGGGCCTAACAAACCCCATCCGAGATACGGATGCTTTAGTACTTCGATTTTATCATATCCGATGAGAGTCCCGGAATGATGGGGATATTCTAGACGCGTTTTGTTAATGTCGATTACCAGGTGGTCACCATATGTATGATTTTTATCTCTATGCAGTTTTTGCGAAATGCCTGATATGAGATGATATTTATAAGAAATGGAAATGAAAATCTTGTGGTCTATTAAAATAATGGAAATGAATGTTTATGATAAACTAATGAACTCACCAACCTTTTGGTTGACACTTGAAAGCATGTTTATTCTCAGGTTTGAAAGAAATCTTCCGCTGTGCATTTGCTCATTTTAAAGATATTACTTGGAGTCATTCATGGCATATTTCAAAAGACGTTGCAATCAAGTCATTGTGTTCAATAAAGATTATTATTAAGTAAATGACAGATTAGGTCATTTATAGTTTGGATATTATAAAATGGTATGCATGCCTGTCAACTTTCAATGTAATGAAAGTCTATCTTTTAAAAACGAATGCAATGTTTGTAAAATGTATCATATAGAGGTCAAATACCTCGCAATATAACCATATGTTATTGTGTTCGTCCTTATGGATTTGGACGTGTCGTCTCATGTGGTATCAGAGCGGTGGTCTTAGCGAACCAGGTCTTGCATTAGTATGTCTAACTGATAAATATTAAGATGCATTAATGAGTCTGGACTTCGACCGTGTCTGCATGTCAAAAGTTTTGCTTATGATTTTTGTCGAAAATTACATGCTTATCATCCTTAGTCTAGACACATCTTACTGTAGTGATTGCATGAATAGTGTATAGACAAAATTCATATCTTAGTATATCCGCTAATTCATATCTTAGCATATCTGTTACTGTAAACTTTGTCTGACATATTCCGTAAATTCCTCCGTAATCAATGAAATCTCTTGTTCTATATATATGGATATTCTATGTAATTAGAATACCATCCGATAGCCGAAAATCATTTCATATCGAAAAATCCTTTATTCAATCGTACGAAATGAAACTCGCCACTAGTTCAAGTCCCTCAGATTTCGATATGGAGTTTCACTCGAGCTCCGAAAGCAGTGTTACCGGAATGGATCAACTGATAAGCCATCATCTATTCTGGATGAATTGGGGATGGGTTCGTAGCCTACTTAATCACTGGAGACAAGAAGAAGGTGATCCCTTCCATCCACCACATTGCCCTCTTGGCGATGAACCTGAAGCACTTACCGCCGAACCTGTTCGAGACACCATTTTCTCTCTCATTTCTAGAGTATCTCGTCATGATTATATACTATCTCATATTCTAGATCTTATTCATCCGCTCGTTCAAACCGACAACCACCCCATTGTAATAGAAGAAGTCAATGAGCTTCGCTCTCGGGTAGTGGCTTTAGAGAATATGGTGCAAAAGTTATAAGCACCAGCAGCACCACCGGCATCAACAGTATCACAATTATTAACGCCAACAATACCATTACCACTACCAACCACAACCGCGTCGTAAACCTCAACTTTACAATCTGTCCCACAAGCACCAATGTCATACGCCTTATAGATACAAAGGAATACCAACAACAACAAACGATGAAGTATTAATTCATAACTTCATTGGAGAAACATTCTGTGGTGATTATGTAATCTCCAAAGTGTTAGAGATTATTTATTCAAACCGCAAATCAGATGAATGGTGTCACAACCCCAAATAGGGCCTGGGGTATTTGTGACTAATTATATCAAATCACAGTTGTATAAACGAGATCGACTCTATATGAGACGTTTTATTGAGTTTTGCAGCGGAAGATAAATAGATTACATTGTATTTAAAGCATTAAATGTTCTTTAATTAATATAATATGTAATGAAGACTCCAAGCATAGCAAGCAATCATCATCAAAGCAGCAGATATACAACGGAAGCAATATTTAAGTACCTGAGAATAAACATGCTTAAAAAGTCAACACGAGGTTGAGTGAGTTCATAGGTTTATTATAAATCAATAGTTCAGTATAGTATTAGACCACAAGATCTAAGTTTAAAGTTGATTGATACCCATCATATCAATCTAAAGAGTTGCTGTAGTTTGTAATATCGCGACTAAACCGAATTTTACCCCGAGACACCTTGAACAGTCAGTATCAGTTTGAATCATTATTATGTAACCAAAGACCAGAGGTCAAATGATTTGAGACACCTTGAACAGTCAGTGTCTGTTTGAATTCATAATAACTAAGTTTGCGTTCACCAAGCAATTAACGATATTACGGAAGGGATTTAGCATGACAAAGCACGTATTCAGCATAAAAGTTTGAGTACTTGTGTCTAACATGTAAAATAGTTATAAAAGTTGCGCATGTATTCTCAGCCCAAAAATATAGATAAAAAGGGAGCAAATGAACTCACGATACGATACGATAGTTTGTAGTAAATATGCATAGGATGACACTGAACAAGTGCAGAGTTGACCTCGGATTCACGAACCTATATCAGTTTTATATATATTAAAACATGTAATCGTAATGGAACAATTTCACATATTATAACTTATATTATATATTATATATATATTTAATTTGTCTATATGTATTTAAAATGATAAATATTTATATAGTTATATTAATATATATTTGGTTTGTATTAAAAATACCTAATTTTTTATATATGAATAGTCGTATAACAATTGTTAATATGGTTAATACATACTTATATGTAATATTACTTATAAATACGTTTTTATATACATAATATCTACTTAGTAAAATAATATTAATATTGGTAATCAAAAGTTGTATTTGATTATAAGGGTAATATTAATAATAAAATACTGATAGTAATGATAATTATAACAATAATAATAGTAATAATAATAATAATAATAATAATAATAATAATAATAATAATAATAATACTAGTAGTAAAAATGATAAAAATAATAATTTTTATTGTTTTTAAAATAATAATAATAATAAGTCTTAATCATAATCATAATAGTAATAATAATAATATATATATTAGTGATAACAAAATAATTTAGTAAGAATGATAATAATGGTAATGCTAGTAATTATAATAATATTGGTGGTAATAATAATAATAATTATAATCTTAATAATGATAATAATATTTAAAATGACAATAATAATACTACTAATAATAATATTATTAGATAATACTAATAATTTTTAAATGATTAGTATTTGTAATAATAATAATAATAATAATAATAATAATAATAATAATAATAATAATAATAATAATAATAATAATAATAATAATAAGAAAAACTACCTTCAAATAAGCCCTTAAAAAGAAAAATGCCCCAAGCCAGGCTCGAACCCGTGACCCCTCGCTACCCCGCTAACAAACCATGCCTCTGTTCTTTCATATCTGATTTATATCACTATTAAATTTTATTTAAACTGTTTCTGTGTTTCATTCTTCTTCTTCCTTCTTTTAATCGACCCAAAACCAGAACCCATTCTTACATCGAACTAGTCATTTAAATTAGGATGTATATTCGAAACAGAAACGTATTTATAATTGCTTTAGTTAATTAAAATAGAAAAATAAAATAAAAATATCCTGCTGTTATATCGCGATGAACAAAAAAAAATAGAACTTGATTTTGAAATTAGGACCGATTTAGACAATATTTTCTACATGAACTATGTATTAAATTGTTCCTAAAAAATTCTAAACTCATTAATTTAACCAAAAACATCAACATGACGTCGAATTTCTTGATGAACAATTAGTTGACTTTTAAATTCAAAAACTTTGACTTCAAAATTCGAATTCGATAGGAAGATTTGGGATTTGAAACTTTGTAGGTAGTTTAGGTAGGAGATTTCTAACACAACTGCATTTAAGGTTTTTGAAATGGATTACGAATTCGTGTTTTTGGAAAAATAAAAAGAAACAGAGGTATCGAGCTTGTTAGAAAAATAAATAAATAAATATTTCTGTTTTCGCTTTGTCCGAATAGTAGAGCAAGCAGAGGGTTTTATAATGGTAATTGAATGATTAATCTAACAATCATAATTGATAATTGTGGTTTTGTATCTACGAGTGGTCGACTAGTGTATCGTGAGCAAGCAGCAACAAAAAAAAAAAAAAACAGAAAGAAATATAAAAAAATAAGAGCTGAAAGGGATGTTAACCAGATTTTAGGTATCTGTTTGTATCAATTAATTAGTATTAATAATTAATAATTATATTAATAATAATCCTAATAATAATTATATTAATGATAATAATCCTAATAATAATAATAATTATATTAATAATAATAACAATGAATAATAATGATAATAAAAATAAAATGATAATAATAATTATGAAAATGATAAATTGTGTTAATATAACAATAATGATATTTATAATAATTTTAATAATTTTTGTAATAGTGATAATACTAATAATAATAACATTAATACAAATTATATTAATGATATTAATAATCATTTTAATCATAATAATAATTAATGATAAATGATAATAGTAATAATTTTGATAATAATATTAATAACAATAATAATAATGATATTTCATTATTTTAATATTAATGTTAAGTATTAATACTAATAATATTAATAATATATAAGTAATTATATTAATGATAATGATAATTAATAATAATAATAATTATAATACTGATAATAATAATGATTGTAATTGATATAATTAATGATAATATTGTTTAAAACAATGTTAATAATAATACTAATACGTAATTATTTTCAAATAATTGTTCGTAAATCGTTGGAATTACATAAAAGTTAGGTTTAAATTTTGTCGGAAATTTTTGGGTTGTTATAAATGGATAGAAATAACAGAGAATAGAAACCCTGACAAGAAAGGAGCGTGAATTAAAAACTAGACTTGTTTTACCAGCAGCATCAACAGTACCGTCAACATCGTCAGCATCAGCAGCACTTACAACATCACAAGTTCAACCAGATCCATAATTACCGCAAACATCATCACTAATCAACAATGAGTATATTGTATCAACAAATTATGAAGTATTAACTCACTCCCACTGAAGAATTTATATGTATATCATACATATATAGAGTTTTGAAACCACAATAAATCTTTTCGTACTAAGCTATTACGCGTGAATTTTAAAGAGTAGATACTCCGATAATTCATGTTACTAATATGCTATGATGTACATCCTTCATTAATAACTTAACCATCGTTAGCTACAATATCCGTTTCAACTCGACAAATTCCATTTCATAATAAACCAAGTGTATTATTCAATTATAAGTTTGATTTTACACTTTCATTTTCGATATACTCGAAAATTTCTAAGAATCATCATTCGTGTCTTGCGAAGTTCACAAGAATTTCCACAAACACCAACATCATTCATCGAAGAAATATCAATAGATGAATAATGAAATGGTAATTCATAATTTCATTCAAATAGAAGAAATACTCAGTGAAGATTACGTAACTTCTGAAGTTTTAGGAATTTCTCAATCATAATTCCAACCATAAATCAAATGAGTTTAATGAAATATTAACTTATTAAATCTGTATTACATCTGAAGAGAATATACATATATTTTCATAAAGACTGTAATGCAAATTCTCTTGTACAAAATATTACTTGTGAAACTTTTAACGGGTAGGTAATACCCGAGAGAATATATAAATTCACAATTGATATGTTACATTCTTCGATTCTGATTCAGAAATCATTAACTATACTCACTACTTTCACAACTATACATTCCTTCATAGAAATCAAAACAACCATTCGCATCCAAATTCGATTACATATTCTGATTTTAACAGAACGGAATTCAAAATCGAAATATAACCAATATCATCCCTCTTAAATCCCTACATCTTTCAAAGCTATAATTTGACTTCAAAACTGTGATAGAACATCACTTACATTCATAAAACTCAGAAAAATATTCATGTCGTTCAAAATTCTAGAACATCATATGTATATTGACGATTACAATCTACGTTCAAACTCTTCGTGATTCTTGAAAACCTATCAATTAAGAAACAATCGAGATGATGATCCAACCACATGTTATATACAGTCATGCACCTTGAAAACTCCCAGAACCTAAGTAGAAGTTTAACACAAATCCGTGAGCCATTAGTGTTGTTATTACCGAAAATAACTTTGCAATTTCTCTTCAAAGTAGCCAGTTTTGTCACAACTCCAGTAAGTCAACTTCGACTTTTCAGTCGGACTAGTCTTATTATAACATCGATATATACGTTGCCCTTTCGCCATCGTTACCGGGGAACCTTTTATATTCCACCACATTATCAGCAGATGTACCAGCCACTTCGTTACTCTTTGGCGAAAGCCTCTCCGAAAAATCATTATATGTACTCATTAAAACCCCATCATCTACTCATCTTCATCTTGTAACGATAATTGCCATACCAATTACTGAAAATTAGCAATCAGTATTTCAAATCTAGCAGCAATTCTACGCCAACAGTTATATATATATATATATATATATATATATATATATATATATATATATATATATATATATATATATATATATATATATATGTACGTATAACGTCTATCTTCTAGACTTACATACTTCGAATGTGAAGTTTCTGAAAAACACCCTAAACTGCGAACTAGTTCTCCGAATTTTGGAAAAATGCTGATGAAGCAGCAGAAACTGTAGACAACCGTAACAGTCAAAAGTTTGATGATAAAGAATATTGTGTTGGCAAAGCTCAGAAAAAAGAAGGTTTGGTACTGAAAAACGAATTGAGCAAACTATGAAAGAGGTTGTGGACAAATCACAAAGACAAAAACTACCTTCAAAGAATCCAAATGATTCAGTGTCTGCTGAAGTCTTTAGCGAATACCTTGCTCCTTACTCTAGAACCCTTGCGGACAATATTCTTTATCATCCTCTGATATTAGATATTCTAATATATCATCATATCTTTCATTATAAATGTCCTCGATATCTCTGAAGATATATTCATAACTATTCTTATCTGAGATTATTTATCTCTTCGCGCTATCTGTGTTACATCATAAAAGAAGCTATTTTAGTTTCTAAATTCTGAATCCTTCGAGTTTAAAATATGAATGATTTTGAAGTAGTGATGGAAACTGAAGCATGAGTTAGTATAATATAATGACACTTGATCAACGTGATTATATTATAGTAAGTCATGCTGAGTTTCTAATGGGACATGATGATTCACAGACCATACCGTTATCATGTGCCATGTTACACGACTCTTGTATTCTATTTAAACCTCTAAAAATATCAAGAAAATATTTTCTTGATGATTCAGTATTTTTTGGATATTCTGGTAATTTGACAAATCAAATCACGCTATTACCTTTCCTTTCTACTTTGTATATTATGATCATTCGAAACTATATACATACGAATTCTGGACCATTATTTGCTTGACTTAAAGTCGGGAAGAGGAGACAAAAGCATGGAACTATTAAATATAAAAGAAAATATAAAACCTGACAACAACAAATAAATTACAAATCGTGCCTATCAATACGTATTGCAACGTAAAGGTACGAGAGAATTAAGAACACTATAGCCCCAAGGTAATAATAGAAGAAGATAGATTCCTCCGGTGGAAGATGAAAAAGAAGAATGAAAGATACGATAGCCAGAAAAATATCAAGAATCAGAACTGGATGAAGCATTTTCACAATCTTTTAAAAGTATGAAATGAGGAAGAAGATGTGGGGGTGATGAAAATAATGGAACGGAAGAGGGTGGATTTATAGTGAAATATCAGACAGAGCAATTAAGACAGATTATCGCATTTAATCAAAGAGGATCCTAATTTTCTTAATTACCGAAGAATCAAATCTTATTACGAAGATTTCCTTCGAATCCCTTGATATTCGGAAATCAACCGTGACTACGCCACCGGTTAAGACAAACCTACATTTATTCATTCACTCTTTTGTGATAGCTTCACTTATACTCTTCGCGTAATCGAGTTGTTTTATCAATACTACTCAATGATGATAAAACTCTATTTATCCACACATATTCGTCATGAAAACATTTTTATTGTTAGCCATGATGACCTCGATTAAATTTCGGGACGAAATTTCTTTAACTGGTAGGTACTGTGACGACCCGAAAATTTTCGACCAAATTTAAACTTAATCTTTATATGATTCCGACACGATAAGCAAAGTCTGTAATGTTGAATCTTAAAATTTTGGAACTACGTTCATGTAATCAATTAACCTTTGACCGTGCCCGACGATTCACGAACATTGATATGTATATAAATATATATATTATATGGTTATATTAATTAAAAATGTTAACAAAGTAATAGATGTATAATACGTTACAGGAACATAATTGTTTCAATATATGTTTAATATATTTATCGGCGGAATTAAAGATAATATCAAATGATTGAATTATCAGATACATTGTGATATGATTATGGGTCTCTGTTGTGAGGTCCACTGTGATTTAAGAAATCTGTTCTTTTTAACGGTATTCAGAAATAATGGTTAAGTGATCTTCAAGTGAGGACAAAGTGTCAATTAACGGGAACTAGACAAGGGTTAGTGGAGTTTCCTATTCGATTTCCTATATAGGTATTAACTAGTTAACTTTCATATTATTTAGGGTGAAAGTGAAATTTGGGAGTGTAAATAATTAAGAAAATAGATATCGACGTTTTACCTTAAATGATTTCATACGTTCATTTAACCTTTGGACTTTATATCACGCTTCATTAACATTTAGTAATTTAAAAACTTGAAACCTATTATATATAATTTTACTTTTCAAATACGTTTTATGATATAACGATTTCCATTATTTTAACCTTTTTAACAAAATGATTCTTAAATATATATTAGTTTTGGAAAACAAAAGTTATCATATTTATTTGATTTTGTACTAAAACGTTTTCAGCTTAGAAAGAATTTTATTATCAAAACATTTTATAAGATACTTTGTTAATGAATTTTGAAGAACTTAATTAAAGCTTTATATTATAAATTACATATATATATAGTGTTTCAAAAACGTAAATGTGATACGACATAATATTATTCTATTATTTAAACGAATATAAATGAACTTTGAGATATAACTACTTTTGAAAAATTAAAATATTATATTACTAAATAAATATTTCGATCCTATACAATATGTAAAAATTTATATTGAGAATATATATATATATATATATATATATATATATATATATATATATATATATATATATATATATATATATATATATATATATATATATATATATATATATATAAAATCAAGAGGGAAGCACTTTTTTGGGGGGAAGTGGGGGGAAGTAATTTTTTTTCTTTTTTTTTTACAAAACTTTGTTCACGAACATTATAGATTAGATAAAAATATGAACATTTAAAAAAGACACTTTGTGATGAATGTCATTATTTTGGCGGGAAAACGCTCGAAGAAAAAAATAAAAATATTCAGTGCATTGAATGTTTTGCTGCTAAGTTTTTTTTAAGGGGTTAGAAATTAGGGTTTAGAAATTAGGGGGTTATAAATTAGGGTTTAGCTATTAGGGTTTATAAATTAGGGTTTTGAGTTTAGAAATTAGGGTTTAGGGTTTAGAAATTAGGGTTTAGATTGAATATTTTAACACGAACGGTTTAGAGTTTAGGGTTTTGGGTTGAGGGTTTACTGAGTAAACCCGAAAACCCAAAACCCTAAACCTCAAACCCTAAACTCTAAATCAGGCTAAATTCAAAAAAAAACACTTCACACAAGATGAAAACAAAACGATGCAAATAAACTCAGCAGCAAAACATTCAATGCATTGAATGTTTTAATTTTTTTATTCGAGCATTTTCCCGTCAAAATAATGACATTCATCACAAAGTGTCTTTTTTAAATGTTCATATTTTCATCTAATCTATAATGTTCGTGAACAAAGTTTTTTCAAAAAACGAAAAAAAAAAAAATTATTTGCTTCCCCCTTCCCCCCAAAAAAGTGATATATATATATATATATATATATATATATATATATATATATATATATATATATATATATATATATATATATATTACAAGTGATTAAATATAATATTAACTAGATACAAAACGTTTTGGATTTAAATTAATCATATGTATACATAACGAGACGTCGATTCATAGGAGCAAATGACCATAATACTCAAAGGTATAGGTTCCATTTCTTATAATATAAATTATTGGAATATAAGTCTAATTATTGTTAAGGGTACGTTCCGCGAAACGTAAAGTACTAGTTTTCTAAGCGTACAAAAATGTGTTCGAGAAACCAGAACCGGGACATAAGTCGAGTGACAATGTACGAGTCATCGGAACAAAAATTACAAGCTAACTATGCATGTAAATATTATATAATATATAAATAATTATATAAATTAAATATATTATATATTAAAAATTATAAAATAAAAACCGTCGGCAGAAAATGTTAAAAACTAGTGAGTGCTGGCCAGGTAACCCATGCGATCGCATGGGATTTACCCTTCACAGCCATGCGATCGCATGGCAGGGGGAATCAGGACACACCTTTAAAGCTCGATCGTTCTGTGTACCGAATTAATTCATTCTTTCACTCGTTTCTCAGTTTCTCTCAATATATACATATATATAAATTATGAAATATTATTATTACTAAACTTATGATTATTTTTAATATTAAGAAACGGTCTTAGTAGTATTATTACATACAATACTACGACGAGGTTCTGCTCGCATGTTTTCAAAACGAGTTTTTTGAGCGGGATAGAGCTAAGGAAATTATGGGTTATGGCTATGGAGGTTATGGGTATTGTTTGGGGGTATAACTCGTGAGGTTAAGCTAGTGTTTATCATCTTCGTTGCATCTACGTACTTTCCTGCAATATTGAATCACAATATTGATACGTGAGCATTCATATCTTATCTTTTATATATTAAATAGTGTATCAGTGACTAGTGCTCGAGTATATATGTTTATGCATGCTTGTATGCTTAATTTCGTCGTTAGATAGTTTTGATGAATCATGAATTTGATACATATGCTACTGAGATAAGGTATATGATATGCATGTCGTTAGAAAGCTGACGAAAAATTAATAACTTTTCATTTAGAAAGCGTATGATTTCGATGAATGGATTAAAAGATATCGTCAACTGAATTATCATTAATTTTAGTATTATTACTAAAAATGATTATTATTATTACTATCGTCGTTATTATTACTATCTAATAACTATTATTATTATTGTTGTTATTATTATTATTATTATTATTATTATTATTATTATTATTATTATTATTATTATTATTATTATTATTATTATTATTATTATTATTATTATTATCATTATCGTTATTAATATATGCATTATCATTAAAATTGTTATTGTTATTATTAATACTATCGTTATTATCATTAAAGGTTATTATTATTATTATTATTATTATTATTATTATTATTATTATTATTATTAAAATTATTAACATTGATATTATGACTGAAATTATCGTTATTATTAAAAATTAACATTTTTATAAAAACTATCATTTTATTATTTTTATCATTATTATTATTAAAAGTATCATTAATATTAAAATTAGAACTTTTATTCAAATTATCATTTCTAATAGAAATATCTTTTTTATTATAAAATATTATCATTATTATCATATTAGGATTATTATTATTAAAAATTATTATTTGATAGAATTATTTTTATAACATATTATTATTACTATTCTCATTATGATAATTATTATATATAGTAAATATTATTATTAAGATAAATTATATTTTTTACTAATATTAAAGTATCAATACTATCAATTATCATTTAAAATTTATTATTGTTATTAAAACTATCATTCTATTAAAATTATTATTATTATTATTATTAAAATTATCATTTTTGTTAGAATATATTATCATTAAAAAGTATAGAATTTAAAACTATCGTTTTATCTAAAATTATCGTTACTATCAATTTTATTAGTATTATTAATATCATCATTATTATCATCATTATTATTTATATTAAAATACTTTTAATAACATTATCGTTATTATTATTATCATTATTATTATTACAAAATAATACAACTTTTACTCATTATTATTATTATCAATATTATTTTATCAAATAAATATGTGATACAAAGATATTTTTACCACACGTAATATAATTACGTTAATAATACATACCACTATATTTTTATGATTTTGGAGTGAACTATATAATTTTTATTACTCGAGATATATAAAAGTATATTTTTATCATATATAAATTTTATTATAAATTTTTATTTATTAATATATGACTTGTATTATTTACTCTAATAAAATCTGATAAATATAATAAAATATATAAAATGACTATATTTATGTAATATAAAAAACATGCTTAGATTTTTAAAGTCATTTTGGTCAAATTGACTTTATTGACTTTTGCATGATAATCTCGGGCATTAGGATTGTGGTACACTACGACTTGACCTAAATTGTTAGACAGATATTGACCAACACACACACACACACACACACATATATATATATATATATATATATATATATATATATATATACACACACACACACACTTAATATAGGTTCGTGAATCCGAGGCCAACCCTGCACTTGTTCAGTGCCGTCATATATATAATTGCTACGAAATACAGTATTGTGAGTTTCATTTGCTCCCTTTTTAAATGCTTTTGCAATATATATTTTTGGGACTGAGAATACATGCGTTTCTTTTATAAATGTTTTACGAAATAGACACAAGTAATCGAAACTACATTCTATGGTTGGATTATCGAAATTGAATATCACCCTTTTTAGTCTGGTAATCTAAGAATTTGGGAACAGAAACCCTAATTGACATGAATCCTAAAGATAGATCTATTGGGCGTAACAAACCCCATCCGAGATACAGATGCTTTAGTACTTCGATTTTATCATGTTCGATGAGAGTCCCAGAATGATGGAGATATTCTAGAAGCGTTTTGTTAATGTCGATTACCAAGTGTTCACCATATGAATAATTTTTCTCTCTATGCAGTTTTTGCGAAATGCCTGATATGAGATGATATTTATAAGAAATGGAAATGAAAATCTTGTGGTCTATTAAAATAATGGAAATGAATGTTTATGATAAACTAATGAACTCACCAACCTTTTGGTTGACACTTGAAAGCATGTTTATTCTCAGGTTTGAAAGAAATCTTCCGCTGTGCATTTGCTCATTTTAAAGATATTACTTGGAGTCATTCATGGCATATTTCAAGAGATGTTGCATTCAAGTCATTGAGTTCAATAAAGATTATTATTAAGTAAATGACAGATTAGGTCATTTATAGTTTGGATATTATGAAATGGTATGCATGCCTGTCAACTTTCAATGTAATGAAAGTCTGTCTTTTAAAAACGAATGCAATGTTTGTAAAATATATCATATAGAGGTCAAATACCTTACAATGTAACCATATGTTATTGTATTCGTCCTTATAGATTTGGACGGGTCGTCTCATATTGCAGGTTTAGGTACTGCTGGTTAGAAGGGTGTTACGGACGGGATGAAGATATGTTTGACTATACGCTAAACTCTGATGTTTTCTCTTTTGTACTATTTTATGTAACACCGATGTTTTGAGAAGTTGTAAAGGATGATAACTAGATTGATTTCTTAACTATGGTTTGTGAATATTAAATAAGGTTATTTTGGTAATTAAATGTACTTCCGCTGTGATAAAAAAAAATCAGGGTGTTACAACTTGGTATCAGAGCGTGGTTTAGCAGCAAGTACGTACGCGTATTTGTTCCTAAACCCAAACATGCCAGTGGGATAGAGGCTACGTGAATGTAGGATGTTTGTTCATGTTAGTGTTTAGTAAACTAAGAGTTATCCACTAAGCTTTTGTGCGAGTGTTTTGTAGCACAGATGGCAGATAATAGGGATGCGAACGCTACAAACCCGATCCACCCCAGAACATTCAGTGCTCCAGATGTGGAGGATGAGGCAGAGGTTTACGATGTTGAATATGTGCATGAGCTTGAAAGTAAGTTTAAGGAAGCTCGGGAAAAGATTGCTGAGCTTGAGTTAGCTAGAAATTCGGGTATTGAGGATACACTACTGGGTTTTACCACTGCTTAATCACACACCGTACCACAGATAAACCAGAACCAGTACCAATACCCACTCCAGAATCAATTCCATCAATACGTCATGCCACCACAGAATTACTATCAGTACCAAAATCCCATGATAATGAACCAAGTTCAGCCACCTATATATCACCAATCATTTCCACAACAGCAATTCCAACAACAATACTAGCCACCAAAAAGATGCACCTTTAAACAATTCAGAGATTGTGGACCATCTCCGTTCTCGGGAAGTCCTGACCCAACTGTGACTCTCAATTGGTTACGAGAGGTTGAAAAATCATTTGAGGCTTGTCAGTGTGAGCCAGAATTAAAGGTGACTTATGCGAGTAGTTTATTGAAAGACAGGGCTATGGTGTGGTGGGATTCAGTAATAACAAGTGTTCCTCTAGAACAAGTTCGAATGATCACTTGGGAGCAATTTTACGGAAAGGTATGTGAGCAGTACTGTAATGTGTTTAACATGAACATAATCAAGATGGAGTTTTTGGAGATGCGGATGACGCCGCAGAAGTCAATTGATGAGGTGATTGAGAAATATATGGACAAGTTGAGATTTGCACAACAATGGGTGCCTGATGAACAATCAAGAATCCAGCATTTTGTGAATATGATCTTGCCGGAGTACAGGACTTTTGTGAGGTCAGAACTGATGTTATCTCAGGCTTTTGTGATGGCAAAGATGGTAGAAAGTGGTGTTAGAGCATAAAGAGGTATGAATTTGGGAAACATTATATATCAGGGTAGTCAGGCTACCAGTCAGTCAGGTTCTAAGTCTAAGAAATCTTTTGGGTTTAGACAGAAGGGTAAAGGTAATCAAGCAAGTTCAGGGTCTGGTTCAGGAAGGAGAGAATGGTGTAAAGGTTGCAAGTCTTCTCACAGTGGGCAGTGTTCAGAGGCAACAAGAAGGTGTTTAAGATGTGGTATGGTAGGTCATGAATCTCAGGGGTGTTCCTTCAGGGAGAATGTGTGTTGGAGTTATCATCAACCAGGTCATCATTCAGGAAGTTATCAGGCGTCAAAGGGCGCAAGTTCCGGGGAAGGGTCAGGGGCGCGTTCCGCATCTGTCGGGGGTTCCACGGCCTTAAGTGGACAGAACAGAAAGAACCCTCTGAGTGCGGAAGCCAGGGCCTTTCATATGACAGTGGAGGCCGCAACTAATAATGATGATGTCATAACCGGTATGTTCTTAATTAACTCAATACCTGCTAGAGTATTGTTTGATTCGGGTGAAAATAGGACGTTTATGTCTATAGATTTCTATACTAAGTTAGGGTTACCTGATTCTATGCTGCCTGAGCCTGTTAGAGTAGAGGTAGCTAATGGTAAGACGGTTCCAGTCACCACGTATGTAACGACTCAACCCGTTATCCAACAAAATACGCAGCAAATTTTTTATTTATTTTTATATAACAGAAGGGTGCGCGATGCGCTCCACTGCCTGTGTGGGGCACGCACAAGGCCTGGTCAGCTTCTGTCCTAAATTTCAAATTTTCAATTAAAGATCTCCCACTTCCCGACACTTTTAGACGAAACGATTTTCACAACATATAATATTAGATAAAACTAACACGTTCCAATAACAAAACGAGTTTTAAAACACCGGGCCCACATCGGCCATTTTACGACTTTTGTACAAAATACAAGTTTTAATCCCAATTTACATTTAGACGAGTTAGGACTCTATAACCCAACCCGATACCAAGAGCATAATCCCGGGGACTACCAAATCCCTAATCCGCGTCCGTATATCCAAAAGCTACCCCATCGAGCCCAAGCGCTCCTACGCAACTAGTCTAACAACTAGCTAGCCTCACAACACAATACCTGAAAATGGTAAACAATGAGAGGGGTAAGCTAACGCTTAGTGAGTGCAATAAGTATACACATACATATATAACCTACTTACTTGCAATCACTTACACAATTTACCTCATACACGCTAGCAATATAATTAACATACCATCGCAAAGTATAACGCTAAATCTCCAATACGCAAGCTAGCAACAACAATAACATATAACTCGAACAATATAATATGCTACACTACAACACATAACCATGGTTACCCAAAACACAAAGGGAACGATTCTCGCGAATGAACCGTTAGCCACGCAGACGTCACTAGTATGCATCGCTAGTCCCTTGGGTGGTATCGACGCCCGAACTTATGACCACCCGTTATTCTCAATGTGGTATTGATCGCCCGAACTTAAAACCCACATATCACGCCACACATACATGAGGATATGGTATCGAACGCCCGAACTTTAAAACCCGTATCCCACGCATTACTCATGATAATAAGGTATCGACGCTCGAACTTTAAACCCTTATTACATGAAAAGTACAATGTGGTATCGATCGCCCGAACTTTAAACCCACATTACACCCATACACATGCACATAATGATATGGTATCGAACGCTCGAACTTTAAACCCATATCATAAGTCAACACGATGTGGTATCGCATACCTGAACTTAAAAACCACCTCGCATTTCGTACAAGTAAATACATTACATACACACATGTATAATTATTCCACTCACCTCGAAATGCCCGCACAAGTCATGTATGTAAATCGCCTCCAAACGCAACCGAGCAAACCTTTACCTATAATACGCATATAGATATACACACAATCAACATACATTCTCTACAAGAGAATTCGACTCCAACACCCTTAACCAAGTGTTTCCATCTAACATAACGATCCGCCCATTTAGTCACCTAAAATGGACTTCACCAATTACTACTACGGGTGGTAATTTCGACCCATTCAAATAAGTACAATTTAACCAAAATTATACTTGACACCATTTAACCCAAAATCACTACCCACGATTACTTCATTCAAAAATGTCATTTAACACTTTAACAAAAGCGTTTAACATCCATTTAATCCAAATTAGTGTCATTACCAAATTCGACCCAATCCAATTCACCCATTTTTCCCGAAAACGCCCAAAATCACTAACGGCTAGTGATTATATTTTCAAAACACCAATTAACTCCTAAATCAAGTATTTACACACTTGATTCACCAAAACTTGACTCAAAACTCATTTCGACCCCAAACCAAGTCAATACCCATTTTGACTAGCAAACTTGTTCTTTAAGAACATCAAAATACTAACACGTTATATTCTAGTGATTTAACACCCAAACTATGACAAATACTTCCAAATTCGTCATCAAACCCTAAACCCACAATAATCGGGTTTACTAACACTAGCAATACAACAAAACCCCCAATTTCATGAGGTGGGGTTTAGAACCCCAACAAGCTCAAACCCTAAACAAAACAAGAATCTTACAATTAAATTCGGAATTAGGGCTTACCAAAACTACCAAAACGTAGCCAAGAACAAGATGAACAACTTTAACACCCGAGCATTTGATCGATTCAAGCTTCTTCTTCTCCAAAACCCTAAATCTCTCTCTAGAACTCTCTCTCTCTCTCTCTCTCTAAGATAGATGAGAGTGTTTGTGGATGTGAAAGTGATCCAAAATTGGATCCAAGTCTGATAATAAGGCTACAGATCCGTCCTCAAGTGAAAAGACCAAAAAGCCCTTCATTTAACTCAAAATAGAAAAAGGCAGAAAACTGTCCCAGGTGGGGTGCGCGGCGCGCACCCTTGAATGTGCGCGGCGGGCACTAGGGTCTAAACAGATTCTGAAGTTCAGGGACTGATTCTGACTAATCCTGATTCTGATGTAAATTCTGAAAATGCATAAGTGTTAGGTAGACCTTTTGTGGCGCTTTCTGATGCACACATTTACTGACACTTTCAGGAACATTTTCTGATGCACAAAATTCAGGATCTTACAACGTATGTGTCTGGAGCTAGTATAGAAATTGATAGTAGACCACTTGCTATGTCCTGTTTAGTGTTACCTATCCCTAGTTTCGATGTAGTGTTAGGGTTGAACTAGATGAGCCTACATAAGGCCCACATTAAGTGTGATAAGAAGATTGTGACTTTTTATTTGACCGATGAAACCCGTATTGTGGCCCGAGGAGAACAAAGTGGGTTCAGTTTTCCATTGATCTCTATGATGAAGACGAAGAAGTCACTTTCTAAAGGGTGTGAGTCTTTTATGGCTTATGTTATTGACGCTAAGATAGAGAAGAGATAGGTTATTGATATTCCAGTGGTTTCAGAATTTCCTGAGGTATTTCCTGACGAATTATCGGGTTGCCTCCAATAAGAGAAGTAGAGTATAAGATTGAGTTGGTTCCGGGAACAACTACAGTAGAGAAGGCTCCTTATAGGTTAGCTCCTTCTGAAATCAGAGAGATGATGTCTCAGATACAAGAATTGTTAGACAGAGGGTTTACAAGACCGATTTCCTCGCCGTGGGGTGCGCCGATGTTGTTTGTAAATAAGAAAGACGGTACTCTGAGAATGTGAATAGATTATCGAGAATTGAATAAGAGAACGGTTAAGAATAAGTATCCGTTACCTAGAATCGATGATCTGTTCGATCAGCTTCAGGGTGCGTCATATTTTTCAAAAATAGATCTTAGATCCGGATATCATCAGGTTTGGGTTGCAGAATCAGATATACCAAAGACATCGTTCAGAATGAGATATGGGCATTACGAGTTCTTGGTTATGCCATTTGGGTTGACGAATGCTCCGACAGTCTTCATGGATCTGATGAACAAGGTTTGTAAACCGTATTTAGATCAGTTTGTTATTGTGTTTATCGATGATATATTGGTGTATTCAAAGACAGAGGCCGAACATGCGACACATCTTCGATTAGTGTTGGAGTTATTAAAGAAAGAGCAGTTATACGCTAAGTTCTCGAAGTGTGAGTTTTGGCTTCGAGAGGTGCAGTTTCTGGGTCATGTTATCTGTGAGATAGGCATTAAAGTGGATCCGTCGAAAATAGAAACGGTAATGGGTTGGAATTCACCGAAGACGCCGACAGAAGTTAAGAGTTTCTTAGGTCTTGCGGGTTATTATCGTCGATTTATAAAAGATTTTTCTAAAATAGCGGGTCCGTTGACTAAATTGACTAGAAAAGACGTAAGTTTTCGATGGAGTGACCAACAGGAACAGGCTTTTCAGACGCTCAAATAGTTGTTATGTCAGGCACCAGTGTTAGCATTACCAGAGGGTTCAGACAACTTCGTAGTTTATTGTGATGCGTCAATTGCCGGGTTAGGGTGTGTACTGATGCAGAGAGATAAAGTTATCGCGTACGCTTCTCGTCAGTTAAAGACGCACGAACGTAATTATCCAGTTCATGATTTAGAAATGGCCGCAGTGGTATTTGCATTAAATTTATGGGAACACTACTTATACGGTACAAAGTGTGTAATATGTACAGACCATAAGAGCCTCCAGTATATTTTCACGCAGAAAGAGCTAAATATGTGACAGAGACGGTGGATTGAGCTTATAAAAGATTACGATTGTGAAATAAAGTATCATCCGGGCAAAGCGAATGTTGTTGCTGATGCTTTGAGTCGTAAAAAGACTGTGGAGACCGTGAAATTTATGAGAACCGAAATAGTTTCAGATCTTATTGAAAAGATAAGACACGTTCAAGCCCAAACTTTATTGGAGGAGAATTTAAAGACTAAATTGATGACCAAAATAAAAGACCAATTGACTGCCAATTCTAGAGGACTTAAGACATTTAAGAACCGAATTTGGGTGCCTTTGCTTGGAGATTTAAGGAAATTGATCTTAAATGAAGCGCACAAATCGAGGTTGACTGTCCATCCGGGTAGTACCAAGATGTATAACGACTTGAAACCAATGTATTGGTGGCCAACGATGAAGAAAGATGTTGCTCAATTGGTAGAAAGGTGTCATATTTGTGTTCAAGTTAAAGCTGGACACCAGAAACCCTATGGTTCATTACAGCAGTTGAAAACTCCAGAGTGGAAATGGGATCATATTACGATAGATTTTGTAACCAAATTACCTAGATCTCAGAGAGGTAATGATATGATATGGGTAATTGTTGATCGACTGACGAAGAATGCACACTTTTAGCAACAAAAGAGACAGCTTCGTTGAGTACTTTGGCAGAGTTGTACTTGAAAGAGATAGTTAGTCGATATGGGGTACCATTGTCTATCGTATCCGATAGGGATTCTAGATTTGTGTCTAATTTCTGAAACAGTTTACAGAAAAGTTTGGGAACGAGGGTAAATCTGAGTACAACATATCATCCACAAACCGACAGTCAGAGTGAGCGTACAATACAGACACTAGAGGATATGCTTAGGTCCTGCGTGTTGTATGGTGGTCCGTGGGATATACATCTACCTTTGATCGAGTTCGCCTACAACAATACATACCATTCGAGTATTGGTATGCTGCCTTATGAGATGTTGTATGGTCGCAAATGTAGAACGCCAACTTGTTGGTTAGAAGCCGGTGAGAAATAGTTTGCAGGTCCAGAATTGGTTCAGATAACAGCAGACAAGGTAGCGATAGCATGTGAAAAGTTAAAAGCAGCACGTGACAGACAGAAAATGTATGCTGATCCACTTAGACGTCCGATAAACTTTGAGGAAGGTAATCATGTTTAATTGAAAGTTTCACCATGGAAGGGAGTTATCAGATTTGGTAAGTGAGGTAAGTTAGCTCCAAGGTATATTGGGTCGTTCAAGATTATTCAAAGGTATATTGGACTCCGTTAGGGTAGTAAAATTAAGTACGAAAGATATCAGATAACTGGTAAATACCTGTGTGTGATGGGGTATGGGATAATAACCCCAATTAAGTGTATTGTGCAGCTTCCTTCTCTCATTTTTCTCCATCTCTCTAGAAAATTCCTAAAACAAACCGTACACATTTCTTCTTCATTCTCAAACCCTAGATTCTTATTTGGTGTTCTAGAGCTCAAATCTTTTATATTATCTTGTTCTTTACGATTTACTGAATCTATTGAGGTAAGAATCAAAGTGTTTCAAGCTTTAATCTTTGAGAAAATGAGGTTTTTGTGTTAAGTTTATTAAAAGTGCAATTTGGGTCAAAATAGTTGATTTTGATGTTGTTAGTTTCAAGATCTTGTGGGTTTGTGTTTATTGATGTTTAGTGTACTTGATTTGGTCAGTTTTGAGGTAAGAAATGAGCTCTAGAGCAAGAAATGGTGAATTTTGGGTTAAACCCGAAGCTGTGTTCATCTTCTTCATCGGATGAACACACTCGGCCGAGTGTCTCCTGACACTCGACCGACTGTGTAGACGATCGACCGGTTGAGTGACACACTCGATCGAGTGTGTCTGAGTTCTGACCTGATGACTTATTATACTCAGTCGACCGTGTGAGAGGACACTCAACCGAGTGTGTGGACACAATTGACCGAATGTGTGAGTCAGTTGACCGAGTGTCTTTGTGGGCATAATATTTTACTAGTTGTTGATGTCTAGCCGTTATGCTGTCCGTGTGACTTATGATAATCAGGATGTAAATTCTGAAAATGCATAAGTGTTAGGTGGACTTTTAGTGACACTTTTTATGACTAGTTTTCTGTACTGTGCTGTTTTGTGTTAACGGACATAAACTAACTTGATTTGCCTTATGTTCAGGTGATAAGGATAAGGAAGCCGCTCAGTGATAGATTATCTGAGCTAGTTGCTAGTATTAGGTGAGTGGGTCTATCTCTGGATAGAGTATTAAGTAGCTGACACCGATGTTTTGAGAAGTTGTAAAGGATGATAACTAGATTGATTTCTTAACTATGGTTTGTGAATATTAAATAAGGTTATTTTGGTAATTAAATGTACTTTCGCTGTGATATAAAAAAAATCAGGGTGTTACAACAGAGGTAACATATTCGTGTAGCTCTAAGTTGGCAAAATGAGTAGTTAATTAGGTTCGTTGTTTGAGTCCTTCATGATGGTGTTGCCATTTGGTAGGTCATTTGAAACCTTTTTGTAACACCCTATTTTTCTAAACATGACGCTTGTGGCATCCTACAGAGTCCAAGAATGAGTATTTGATAGTTTGGATGTAATGAATTGGCCACGTTTGACTTTGGGATGTTTTAAGAGTGAAATTAGAGTACATCAGGTAAACTGTCGAGTTTGAAGGGGGTTTGTAGCGTTCTGGTGTGTCGCGAACCGTGACAAATGGGGTCAAAACGCATCAACTTTTGATGATGACTTATCTCCTTTTATCGCATTTAAAACAGGGATGTCGCGTATTGGTGTCGCGAAACGCGACATAGTGTCGCGAAACGCGATAAAAGTCGCTGTAATGTCATTTTTAACCCATTTTAATGGAATCTTTTGAGGGTGTTTTGGTAAATTCACGTATGGCCGGTTATAGAGCCATAAGACTGATTCAAGGCTCATCTTATCCTCATTTTCACACATCAACACTCTCATCTTCTAACCCTAGAGAGAGAGAGAGGAGAGATTTTAGAGAGAGAGAGTGAAATGTCCCGTTCATATTGATTATAAACGTTCCATATTAATTGATTTCGTCGCGAGGTTTTGACCTCTATATGAGACGTTTTTTAAAGACTGCATTCATTTTTATAACAACCATAACCTTTATTTTATCGATAAAGGTTTAAAAAGCATTACGTAGATTATCAAATAATGATAATCTAAAATATACCGTTTACACACGACCATTACATAATGGTTTACAATAAAAATATATTACATCAAAGTAAGTTTCTTGAATGCAGTTTTTTTACACAATATCATACAAGCATGGACTCCAAATCTTGTCCTTATTTTAGTATGCAACAGCGAAAGCTCTTAATCATCACCTGAGAATAAACATGCTTAAAACGTCAACAAAAATGTTGGTGAGTTATAGGTTTAACCTATATATTATCAAATCATAATAATAGACCACAAGATTTCTCATTTTTCATAAATATCATTACACTCGCAAGTGCATAAAAATCTTTCATATGTTGAACACCTGGTAACCGACGTTAACTTAATGCATAGAATATCCCCAAAACAGAACCTCTCGTCTGCATAATAATCTCAAAGTACTAAACCATCCATAACCTGAATGGGGGTTGTTAAGCCCAATAGATATATCTTTAGGATTCGCGTCAATTAGGAGCCATTTCCCTAATTCTTAGGCTACCAGACTTGAAGGGCGATATTCGGTTTAATAATCCAACCATAGAATGTAGTTTCGCATACTTGTGTCTATTTTGTAAAACATTTATAAAACTGCATGTATTCTCATCCCAAAAATATTAGATTTTAAAAATGGGACTATAACTCAATTTCACAGATTTTTACTTCGTCGGGAAGTAAGACTTGGCCACTGGTCGATTCAAGAGCCTATAACAAATATGTACATATATATCAAAGTATGTTCAAAATATATTTACAACATTTTTAATACGTTTTACTATTTTAAATTTATTAAGTCAGCTTTCCTCGT
Source organism: Rutidosis leptorrhynchoides (assembly GCF_046630445.1). Taxonomy (NCBI): domain Eukaryota; kingdom Viridiplantae; phylum Streptophyta; class Magnoliopsida; order Asterales; family Asteraceae; genus Rutidosis; species Rutidosis leptorrhynchoides. Next base: position 107,704,655 of record NC_092340.1, on the reverse strand, counting down.
TAGTAACCTACAACTAGTTGTCCACAGTTAGATGTACATAAATAAATCGATATATATTATCTTGAATCAATTCACGACCCAGTGTATACACGTCTCAGGCTAGATCACAACTCAAAGTATATATATTTTTGGAATCAACCTCAACCCTGTATAGCTAACTCCAACATTACTGCATATAGAGTGTCTATGGTTGTTCCAAATAATATATATACATGGGTCGATATGATATGTCAAAACATTTGCATAAGTGTCTATGGTATCCCAAGATTACATAATATATTAGAATACATGTATAATACAATATAAGTTAGCTAGGATATGATTAATATAGATTTGTTACAATATTTCCCGTAGCTACAACAATCAAAAAAATATCCAATCTTGTTTTACCCATAACTTCTTCGTTTTAAATCCGTTTTGAGTGAATCAAATTGCTATGGTTTCATATTGAACTCTATTTTATGAATCTAAATAGAAAATGTATAGGTTTATAGTTGGAAATATAAGTTACAAGTCGTTTTTGTAAGAGGTAGTCATTTCAGTCGAAAGAACGACGTCTTGATGACCATTTTGAAAAACATACTTCCACTTTGAGTTTAACCATGATTTTTGGATATAGTTTCATGTTTATAAGAAAAATCATTTTCCCAGAAGAACAACTTTTAAATCAAAGTTTATCGTAGTTTTTAATTATCAAACCCAAAACAGCCCGCGGTGTTACTACGACGGCGTATGTCCGGTTTTACAGTGTTCATTGTGTTTCCAGGTTTTAAATCATTAAGTTAGCATATCATATAGATATAGAACATGTGTTTAGTTAATTTTAAAAGTCAAGTTAGAAAGATTAACTTCTGTTTGCGAACTAGTTTAGAATTAACTAAACTATGTTATAGTGATTACAAGTTTAAACCTTCGAATAAGATATCTTTATATGTATGAATCGAATGATGTTATGAACATAATTACTACCTCAAGTTTTGTTGATAAACCTACTGGAAAATAGAAAAATGGATCTAGCTTCAAAGGATCCTTGGATGGCTTGAAAGTTCTTGAAGCAGAATCATGACACGAAAACAAGTTCAAGTAAGGTTTTCACTCGAAATAAGATTGTTATAGTTATAGAAATTGAATCAAATTTTGAATATGAGTATTACCTTGAATTAGAAAGATATCTTACTGTAAATAAGAAAGATTTCTTGAGATTGGATGATCACTTGAAATGGATTTGCAAGATTGGAAGTAAGCTAGCAAGATTTCTTGAAGTGTTCTTGAATGGTTGTTTTTATGATGATTAAAGCTTGTAATTGAAGCTAAAAGATGGTGAAAATACTTGGAGATGATCAAGTATGATGTTAGGAGTATTTTGAGAGAGAATTTGGAGTGTAAGTATGAAAAAATGGAATGGAAAAATGGGGTGAAATGATAAAAACGAAATTACTTGTTATAAAGAAAAAAAAAGATCCTTCAGTTTGTTTTTATCTCATTAGTCATACAAGTTGTTAAATAATGGTTCCAAATGTTTTTGACTCTAAGATGGCTGCTAAGAATGAATGATTAAAGATGTATATATCAATAGTAAATACATCTAGAAGCTGTGTATTGTACGAGTAAAAATACGGGTGTACACGAGTAGAATTGTTGACGGAAACGAATGAGAATGTAATTTTGAGCATTTATGCTACGTAGAAATACTTTGATATATGTCTTAAAGTCTTTAAAAAGTGTATTAATACATCTTAATACACTACATGTATATATATTTTAACTGAGTCGTTAAGTCACCGTTAGTCATTACATGTAAGTGCTGTTTTAAGACCTTTAAGTTAACGATCTTGTTAAATATAATTAATCCATTGTTATTATACTTAAATGATATGTTAAATTATTACATTATCATGATATTATAATGAATGAATATATCTTAATATGATATATATACATTAAAATGTCGTTACAACGATAATCGTTACATATATGCCTCGTTTCGAAATTCTTAAGTTAGTAGTCTTGTTTTACATATGTAGTTCATTGTTAACACACTTAATGATATACTTAATTATCATTTTATCATGTTAAACATAGTGTATCAATATCTTAATATGATTCATATGTAATTAGTAAGACGTTGTTATAACGATAATCGTTATATATATCGTTTCGAGTTTCTTAATTCAATTAACTCATTTTTATGTATATCACTCATTGTTAATATACTTAGTGATATACTTACTTATCATAATCTCATGTTAACCATATATATATATATACTTAGTGATATACTTATATATATATATATATATATATATATATATATATATATATATATATATATATATATATATATCCATATATATATCATCATGTAGTTTTTACAAATTTTTAACGTTCGTGAATCGCCGGTCAACTTGGGTGGTCAATTGTCTATATGAAGCATATTTCAAATAATCAAGTCTTAACAAGTTTGATTGCTTAACATGTTGGAAACATTTAATCATACAAATATAGTTTTCATTTAATATATAACATGGAAAAGTTCGGGTCACTACAGAGAGCTCCATTTGGAGAAGAAGAAGGGTGTTTCGGGTCAAACCTCAAGTATATAAGTTGTTCAACTCGTCAACGACATCATTTTGGCGGTATTGGTAAGTTCTAACTTTGAGTTTCATTGTTTGATTTGAGATTCAATGTTGGGGTTTTGAGATTGTTAGTTGTAAAACCAATTTAGATGATGAAGAGGGTTTATGGAAACTTGTTATTTTGATATTTGGAGAGTTTTGGGTTGGTTGATGATTTAAACGTGTTTAAGGCTTGTAAATGGTGTATAATCACTAGTGTTAGTGATTATGGAAGTATTGGAAACCATTTGGGTGTATTTGGGTTGACTAAATTTGAAATGGGTCAAAATTAGGGTTTAGGTGTCATATTGGGCAAGATTGGTGTTTAACACTTATGATTGGGTTTAATTGGTGTATTAGGACCATTCTCACTTGTGTTAGTGATTATTGGTTAGTTTGGGCGCGGTTTGTGCTTGAAAGTGCATTTGGGCCGAAATTGCACTAGTTATCAATATGGGTTGGTTTGTAATCCACCCTAATTGTGTTATTTGTTATGTGATAATGGAATATGTACGTTCCATTGGCGTTTGCAGATTTTAGTTTGACATCCATCAAGACTTCAAGGTGAGTGTTAATATACTATGTGCATATGTATGTATAGGATGGGTGCGGGTCGAGTGAAGTGATTCTCGGCTATATAGCTCACTTCACATATAGGTGGATTTGATGGACTTGTGTATAGGTCCAATGGGCACGGTTGTACGTCTTGGTTGACCACCTTTGGCGAGGTGCACACTTTGTATGTACGCTATCACATGGACTTGTGATGTAGAGTTATATAATCCTGATGTAGTGGGATTAGTATTGAGTTACGGTTGAGGAACCCCGATGATGTGGGTTTTGATTTGGAAAGTGAATCACATATGGATACGAATTCACGATGACGCGTGTAGTTCGGTCATCTTATTGAGGTAGTGATCTCGTGTAGATGCGGATTCACTAAGGCTCATGTAGTTCGGCCAACCTCGATGTTGTTGTGGTATTGAAGATAGTAATCTCGTGTGGATGCGGATTTACTAAGGCTCGTGTAGTTCGGCCAATCTTCATTTTGGTATTTTGGTAATTGACTTTTGGTATTGGGTTAAGGGGTTAACCTTGGACGTTTTACGCTTTATTGTTATATATATATCGTCATATTGGTGATGCAGCTAGCCCTCCGGGTGTAGCTTGATGGCGTTGTTCATATCGTTGTTGGTGAAATTATATTGTTGATGTTATTAGCTTGTTGTATAGCGATCGTACGATATGCTTAGATTAGCTTGCCTTTATGCTTGGATGCTCCGGTATGTGCTATTTGTTTATTATTGTGTGGCATGTCCATTTTATGCATATATACGTATGCAGTATACTTTCACTCACTAAACGTTAGCTTACACTCTCGTTGTTTACATTTTTATAGATTTGCATGGAGGCGGTGGCTCGGGTAAGCGTGGGGACTAGTGGACTCGCGTAGTTTGCTTTAGAAGATGTGCTTTTGGATTTATTAGGATTGGGTAGCGTATCCCCAATCACCATGCTCGGTTTTGTTGGAAATTAATTTAGTCGGGTCGTGTATGCCCGTTTGGATATTTAACTCATGTATTAAATGTTTTAAAGTTTATTAAACTTACTATTGTATTAAAGATGTTTTTGGAAACATAATTGGGGCCAAAACGTTAACGATATTAATGTATTATAAAGAAAAAAATTTATGGGCCGGTTTAAATACGGGTTAGGTTGTTTCAAGTGGTATCAGAGCATGTCTAAGGGATTTAGGTGACTTGAGATAGGTGCCTAGACTTAGACTTTTATGTGTGCTTAATTATTGCGGGACTTGTAGGTGAACGGGTTGGACGGGGACTTGGTTAGTGTCTTAGCGTGTAGGTGAACTAACTAGGATTGTGGCTTGTGTTGTGATGTAATTCTTGCGTGTGTTATATCGCGTAGAATTTTTGTTGTGTTGGTTTATATCATCGAGCGAGGCGGTCGTTGTACTAACGAGTTGATACGGCCTGTGTGCATAATAAGGACTTGCAAACCTTATTACGGGTGCAAATCGTGTCTAACAAGCGATGTACGATGAGTGTTTAGCAAGATGGGGCGGTGTTGTGCGTGTGGTTTTATACGTTCATGGACTAATCGTTTTGCATTCTTTAGAATTGCGACGGGAAACGGGATCGAGACGAACGCCATTGAGTTTAATGCTAGAGTTGCGGCCGCCGTTGCGGAACAAATGAGTGCATTTCGAGAAGAAATGGATAGGAAGTATTCCGAATTTTAAAGTAGTTGTGAAATAGAGCGTTGTCATAAGAGCTTCATGAGGACTAAACCTCTGATGTATGATGGGAAACCGGATCCTTTGATAAGTACAACATGAATCTCGGATGTCGAAGGGTGTTTTCGTACTATTGAATGCCCTCCCGAGAAGAGGACAAGACTCGTTACTAGTTTGTTGCGGGGTAGGGCGAAGGCTTGGTTGGATGGTAAAATTGATATTATTAGTGGTGAAGCGTTTATGGGGTTATCGTGGGACGATTTTAAGAAGGAATTCTTTGAGGAGTTCCGGACTCAAGCGTATTTGTCGGATTTGTGTGAAGAGTTGCGAAATTTGCAACAAGGATCTATGGATTTGAATACTCTCAAGACGACCTTTATGGCGAAGGATCGTTTTTTCCCAGAGTATAAAGGACGAGATAGTTTGTTGATGGGGTATTTCTATCGAACTTTGAATGAAGATTTGTGGAGCAAGATAAGCCTTGGTCAAGTGAAATCGTTTGCTAACTTATTCGTCATGGCTAGGGGTTTTGAATCGTATTCGCAATCGAAGGTTAGTGAACCTTCAAGTAAGAAAAGAGTTATTTCGTATGGTTCTCCAAGTAAGAGGACTAAGGATGCAAGCGTGAGCACGGGTGGTATACGGACGAGTATATCAGATTCTAGTACGTCTAGGTGTTACAATTGTTGCTTGAGAGGTCACAAGTCTTGGGAATGTTCGGTGCCAAAGGGTGATGGCACGGTGTGCTTCAATTGCCAAGAAGAAGGACATCGTAAGTCAGAGTGTCCCAAGTTAGCGGGGACGGGTGTGGCGAGAAGACCTTAAGGTACTTTTCATTTTAATAAATATGTCCTTTGATTATTTACTATGTGCCAACGAGTTCAGGTTTGTTAAATGCCTTGTGTTGTGCATAATATTGTTATGGGTGACGTTCCTAATAGAATTACCCTACGGTGACGTTTTGATTAATGGGCGAAGGGCATAAGACATGGTGCAACCAAGCATTCCTTGGTGTTTGGGAAATGTTTCTACCAAGCCTTAGGAATGGGCTTTGGTGTTCGGTTGCTGAGAGCGTGTTCGCTTTTGTGTTGGGGGTGGTGAGCCATGAGGTTCATCGGGTGGATAAACTCTAAAGATCGAGTGTTGATCTCGATGTGTGTTGGTAATGGAGTCTACGTGATGCGATGTTAGGTGCCTCTTTCATACCTACTAGCGTGGTATTCGACTCCGCTGGTGTTGCGGTTACATTGTACTTAGGGTACCGAAGAGAAACCCTTAGGTACATGAGTGACTAGGTGGAAATGTGACAAGCTATGGCAATCGGAGGATTGCAATAATAAAGTTTGGGTAAATTGTGGTGAACTTTTCGTTCGAAGTGTTTAAGGATAGGTTAAAATCCTTCGTGTGCTCAAGGATGGATCAAGGTATTGTGATGTGGTTATGGAACGGAGTTCTAAGTGGGGGAGTTTGAACTCTCGCACGAAGATGTTCTAGTGTATTGATATTGGACGATGCTCGTATGGATTCGGAGCTAGCGTTGAGACCTACGTTGGTCGATTGTGGTAAAAGTACGATTTGGAATAAATTGTACTTATGGTTTTAAATTTAAATTATCACCGAGGTGGTAATATGGTGAATCTCATTTAGAGATAATGGACGTGTTTGACCAGCAAGTGAGATCCCTCGGTTAAGGGATGTGCGTGCCGGATTCTCTTTTAGAGAATTACTGTTTTGTGCCTATGTGCGATATAGGTGGTTCTTGCTCGATTGTGTTGGCGTTGTGTACGCGTACGTATGATGCGCGTATGTGTATGATGGATTTACTTGGGTGGGTTAGTCGCGCTGTTAAGACGCCACCTGGGGGTTAGTGTTACGCAGTATTAAGTACACTAATGGATATTTATTTGGTGTTGATGGTTAGTATATTATGTTAGGATTCACAATGGTGTAGCAGTGCGCGATGTTACACTACTCGATGTATGAGGCCAAAAGAGCGTGTGTGATTGGTAGGTTATGGTCATTGACTCGGTCCGCTAACTTCACCATGGGAGTAGTGTTATATCGGTCTAATATAACATTATCGGAAAATGCGAGTACCGATGGGGAATGGGAGTACCATTCATGTGTTGAGATTTGGGAGGTGAATCACGTGTGGATGCGGATTAATGATGACGCGTGTAGTTTCGGTCATCTTATTGAGAAAGTGAGTCTCGTGTAGTTCGGATTCACAATGACACGTGTGTATGCGGTCATTATATTGGGAAGTGAGTCTCGTGTAGTTCGGATTCACAATGACACGTGTGGATGCGGTCATTCTATTGGGATTGTGACTCTCGTGTAGTTCGGATTCACTAGGGCGCGTGTAGTTCGGCCAATCCCGATTATTGTGCGGTGGAGGTGGTGAATCGCGTGTGGTGCGGATTCACTAAGGCACGTGTAGTTTCGGCCAGCCTTCATGTGGTTAGTGTGGATATCTATTGGGTGTTTTATACGCCGATGGTGGGGTCTTGAGGACCATGTTGTGTGGTTAGTGATGCGATAGCCGTGTTTCGCTCACATGTTGTTACGGGTGTGACAATAGTCGATTTTGTACACCTTGGGTTTAGCGTTGCCATAGTCGTTTGGGACGCTAGCGGTTTTAGTCGTTTGCTTACGATTTTATTATAGTTGCGTATTAGCCGTGTTGCGCACTACAAGGGATGTTGAGCGGTAAGTGTTATCCGTAAGGATTCGCTTTGATTCGGTCTTCATCGGCTAGATGGTTGACTTTATTTTGGTATGTGGTTGTTACTAGCGATGTACTTGGTATGGTGCGCTAGGATTTGATATCTCGGTACGAGATTGGTTGAGTTTTTCCGATATGTGGAATTGAGCAAGTATTAGTGCTTGGATTGTGGAATTGTTAAACCGCGGGTGACGATTTAGTTGTTAAAGGTGGCTCTTTGAGAGGAATTTCCTAGAGGAGTTGGAAGAATACATGGTGATTCCGTGTATTCTAGGTGACCGTTATAGACTTCGGATGTTGCGTGTATTGCACAGCTCGGAACGCGTGCAAGGGTGTATCTAGTTAATGAATTAATTTTTGGGTTAATGAGTAATGTGATGGAAGTCGGATTGAAATGTTTGTTGAGAACCATAGCGTGTAGGTTCGGATCTGTTAAGTGACTAGGATCATGAGGACGTGATTGAATTTAAATGGGGGAGATTTGTAACACTCCGTTTTTCTAAACATGACTCTTGTGGCGTCCTACGGAGTCCAAGAATGAGTATTTGATAGTTTGGATGTAATGAATTGACCACGTTTGACTTTGGGATGTTTTAAAAGTGAAATTGGAGTACATCAGGTAAACTGTCGAGTTTGAAGGGGGTTTGTCGCGTTCTGGTGTGTCGTGAACCGTGACAAATAGGGTCAAAACTCGACAACTTCTGATGATGACTTCTCTCCTTTTATCACGTTTAAAACAGGGACGTCGCGTATTGGTGGCGCGAAACGCGACATAGTGTCGCGAAACGCGACAAAAGTCGATGTAATGTCATTTTTAACCCATTTTAATGGAATCTTTTGAGGGTGTTTTGGTAAATTCACGTATGGCCGGTTCGAGAGCCATAAGACTGATTCAAGGCTCATCGTATCCTCATTTTCACACATCAACACTCTCATCTTTAAACCCTAGAGAGAGAGGAGAGAGTTTAGAGAGAGGAGAGAGTTTAGAGAGAGAGAGCTCCATTTGGAGAAGAATAAGGGTGTTTCGGGTCAAACCTCAAGTATATAAGTTGTTCTACTCGTCAACGACATCATTTGGCGGTATTGGTAAGTTCTAACTCCGAGTTTCATTGTTTGATTTGAGATTCAATGTTAGGGTTTTGAGATTGTTAGTTATAAAACCCATTTAGATGATGAAGAGGGTTTATGGAAACTTGTTATTTTGATATTTGGCGGGTTTTGGGTTGGTTGAGGATTTAACCGTGTTTAAGGCTTGTAAATGGTGTATAATCACTAGTGTTAGTGATTATGGAAGTATTGGAAACCATTTGGGTGTATTTGGGTTGACTAATTTTGAAATGGGTCAAAATTAGGGTTTAGGTGTCATTTTGGGCAAGATTGGTCTTTAACACTTATGATTGGGTTTAATTGGCGTATTAGGACCATTCTCACTTGTGTTAGTGATTATTGGTTAGTTTGGGCGTGGTTTGTGCTTGGAAGTGCATTTGGGTCGAATTTGCACTAGATGTCAATATGGGTTTGTTTGTAATCCACCCTAATTGTGTTATTTGTTATGTGATAATGGAATAGGTACGTTCCATTGGCATTTGCGGATTTTGGTTTGGCATCCATCAAGACTCCAAGGTGAATGTTAATATACTATGTGCATATGTATGTATAGGATGGGTGCGGGTCGAGTGAAGTGATTTTCGGTTATAGAGCTCACTTCACATATAGGTGGATTTGATGGACTTGTGTATAGGTCCAATGGGCACGCTTGTGCATCTTGGTGGACCACCTTTGGCGAAGTGCACACTTTGTGTGTACGTTATCACATGGACTTGTGATGTGGAGTTATATAATCCCGATGTAGTGGGATTGGTATTGAGTTGCGGTTGAGTAACCCCGATGATGTGGGTTTTGATTTGGGAATTGAATCACGTGTGGATGCGGATTCACGATGACGCGTGTAGTTCGGTCATCTTATTGAGGTAGTGATCTCGTGTGGATGCGAATTCACTAAGGCTCGTGTAGTTCGGCCAACCTCGATGTTGTTGTGGTATTGAAGATAGTAATCTCGTGTGGATGCGGATTTACTAAGGCTCGTGTAGTTCGGCCAATCTTCATTTTGGTATTTTGGTAATTGACTTTTGGTATTGGGTTAAGGGGTTAACCTTGGGCGTTTTACGCTTTATTGTTATATATATATATGGTCGTATTGGTGATGCAGCTAGCTCTCCGGGTGTAGCTTGATGGCGTTGTTCATATCGTTGTTGGTGAACTTATATTGTTGATGTTATTAGCTTGTTGTATAGCGATCGTACGGTATGCTTAGATTAGCTTGCCTTTATTCTTAGATGCTCCGGTATGTGCTATTTGTTTATTATCGTGTGGCGTGTCCATTTTATGCATATATACGTATGTAGTATACTTTCACTCACTAAGCGTTAGCTTACCCTCTCGTTGTTTACAATTTTATAGATTTGCATGGAGGCGGTGGCTCGGGTAAGCGTGTGGACTAGTGAACTCGCGTAGTTTGCTTTAGAAGATGTGGTTTTGGATTTATTAGGATTGGGTAGCGTATCCCCAATCACCATGCTCGGTTTTGTTGGAAATTAAATTTGTCGGGTCGTGTATGCCCGTTTGGATATTTAACTCATGTATTAAATGTTTTAAAGTTTATTAAACTTACTATTGTATTAAAGATGTTTTTGAAAACATAATTGGGACCAAAATATTAACGATATTAATGTATTATAAAGAAAAAATTTTATGTGCCGGTTTAAATACGGGTTGAGTTGTTTCACTTTTATGCACTAATTAATTAATGATCTGACCGACTTTTAAAAGTAACACGTGCACTAGGCGTGGTGAATAACGAATCATAAGATCAAATCAATACTTCCATCCATAAGGTTCAGGGTAAGTTTACAAGATATAGGTTTGGTGTGTTGAAACTTTATCTTTATCTATATATATTATACATCTTCCAACTAACATGGTTTGCTCTCGCAGCCTGTCTCTCTATATATTATACATCATTTACTCTCACGTGCAAGAAAGATCTTTCACATGTTCGATATTTCGAGTTGTGTCATAAATTGTGTTTAGAGTTTTCCATTTACTTGCATCAATTGTCGAAATTTGGCGTCTTTTATTGATAAATATCTCAAATTAGGTTATGTTTGATAGACTATTTACGTGCGATTTATTACTAAACTAGGTTATCAAGTTATTATTAGTGAAGGAAGTGTTTTGAATACTGAAGTCGGCGGACGTCTACCATAGGCGGATTCATTTGAATGTGAAGCATAATGCCCTCTCAGATCTTAAAGGTGCAGGAATGCATGAAGAGCTAAGAACATTAACTGGATAACATTGAACCACACCTTTCAAATATCTCATAGGTACATTTTAATACCATCTTTAAGAAGGAGCTTCAAGCAAGGCAAGCAATTTTTCAAATATTTATAGCATTGCTCTGTGTACTTATATACTCCACATGTCTTTAAAAGGTATCGTGAGGCAGTTGATGAGAATTTTGAATTTGGCAAATTTATTTCAAAGTGGGCGTAGATAGTAAAAAGGTGTGTTATGAGATACTGTAATTTAACAAATGCTTATTCGATTTTTTCAGATGTTTTTACAAACTACTGCTATAGAAGTTGTTTACACACATTTTTCACTGATTGCACAAAGTTGAACATTGAAATTTGTTTATTTTTTTCTTCGTATTTCAATTATTGTGCTTTATTTGTCATTAAATACATCTTCTATCAGCAAACTCTTCATCTAATATATAGTTATATATGTTTCTATTTGGTATGTTGTTCGTATAGTTATATGTTTCTATTTGGTCTGTAGTTCATGCAGAGGCTTTCTCAAAAATGCTTAACATTATATTAACCATTTGTTTTATGCATTCCATTTGTTTCTTATACATAATTTATGGCGCATTTGCATGAGCTAATACATAATTTATTATTTTCAAAAATTTTATTAACGAAACCCGCGAATTCGCGGGTCTTAAGTTAATAATAATAATAATAATAATAATAATAATAATGATAATAATAATAATGATAATGATAATGATAATAATAATAATACTAATAATAATAATAATAATAATAATAATAATAATAATAATAATAATGATGATGGAGTGGATGTTAAAAGATTTCAACAATGAAACCAATGAGATATTTTTAGATTTTTGTAACATATAGTAGGAATCTTTTATGTAAGCACTAATTTACCATAAATAGTACTCCGTACATGACATGATTGACCCGTGGCCATCTCCTAAGATTTTTTTATTTGTTTTGAAAAGAATGAAAACTACACTCGGTATAAATTTTTTTCTTTCGACGAATATATATATATATATATATATATATATATATATATATATATATATATATATATATATATATATATATATATATATATATATATATATATAGAACTCTAGGAACCCTAATTAGAACAAAAAAAATTAGGGTGAAAAAAATTGAATGTATTAGAACAAAATTAGAGGTATTAGACAAAAAAAAAAAAAACAACGGTGAACAAAATTGGATGTATTAGAACAAAATTGACAATTAAACCCTAAATTCTAAACCCTAAACCCTAAACTCTAAACCGTTCGTGTAAAAAACTAAATCTAAACCCTAAATCTAAACCATAAACCCTAAAATCTAAACTCTAAACCCTAAACTCAATTTGAAGAAAATTGATGTAGAAACGAGTGTAGAAAGAGTGTAGAACATGTCGTACTACAAAAATTGTAGAAACAAAGCAAATGCATCTAAAATTGTAGAATTGTTCTAATAGCTCAAAAATTGCTCGCCCTTCTTTTTTTGTTCTAATTCAAACTTTTTTGTTCTAATTCAATAATTTTTGTTCTAATACAAAAACATGCTTGCCGTTCCTTTTTTTTTTTCTTCTTGAATTTTCTTTTTTTTGTTCGCCCTTCTTAGTTCTCAGAGTTCTCAATGCAAAATTGGTTTTCATTTGATCCCTGGACTATATATATATATATATATATATATATATATATATATATATATATATATATATATATATATATATATATATATATAGTAGGGGGATCAAATGAGAATTTTTTGACCGTGAGAACCCTGAAAATTCAAAAATACACTGAAATTCGAATAAAAAAAGGGAAATTCGAACAAAAAAGTGGGCGGGCGAACAACAAACGTGATATTCGAACAAAAAAAGGGGCGGGCGAACAAAAATGTGTAATTCAAACAAAAAAAATGAAATTTGAACAAATTTGTGTTATACATTTTTGAAATTCGAACAAAAAAATGTAGGAGACGTGATAGTCGAACAAAAAAAAATAAATTTTTTTCGTCCGTGTTTTTTTTGCTCGCCCACCACTTTTTTTTGTCGAATTTCAATGTATTTTTGAGTTCCTAGAGTTCTCACACTAAAAAAGTTCTCACTGGATCCTCTCCTTATATATATATATATATATATATATATATATATATATATATATATATATATATATATATATACTAGTGAAATGACCTGTATAATTACGGGTTTATTTAAACAAAATAATTTAATAATATGTTTTAGGTATTAAGTGAATATAAATAATAAAGTCATTTAGTTTAATGATCAGTAGAATCATAAATTTCAACTAAGAAACTGTGAAGAGAATCCATATTTAAATATTAATAATATAATAATTATAAATATAATTATAATTATAATAATTAAACATAAATAATAATAATAAAGTTTGCTTAAAAATTGAATATTTCTATTTTCAATAATAATTAGTAGTAATATAAAAAAAATGTCTTTTGGAGTTTTTTTAAAAATTAAAATACAATTATTATAAGAAAGTTGTACAATATGATTCAAAATTTGTACAATATGTTTTAAAGTTTGTACATATGATCATGTTGGTGTTTTATAATAAGGTTGTACATAATGCTTCAAATATTATACATATTGTCATGGGGGTGTTTTAACATAAGATTGTACATAATGCTTTAAATATTGTACATATGATCATGAGAGTGTTTTATCATAAGATTGTACATAATGCTTCATATATTACTCCGTATACAATTAACATGTTAATAGTTTTATTGAATATAATTAATTATTGTAATGACATTATCATGCGGGGCTTAAAAATTTTCATTTTATTTTTGATTTTTTTTAAAACTAGATAATCATTATTTATGAAATCATTATATATATATATATATATATATATATATATATATATATATATATATATATATATATATATATATATATATATATCCCGTAAAATTCCGGCGAATACAATTTAAGGAGCTTTGAATGATAAAAAGAATTAGGTGACACTTTTATGAAAAAAACCAAAAACAACAATTACAACCAAACAATACGAAAAAGCTACATAAACCGAACTAATACCTACCGCTATCTAAAGACGATCTTAACTGGAGTAAAGCCGAACTTAAAACTTAACACAAAGCTACAATAAACGCGAACCTCGAGTCAAAATAACTAGCTAAAATAAACAGGACCTCGAACCATAACAACAACAAGAACCTCGAGTCAAAATAACTAGCTAAAATAAACAGGACCTCGAACCATAACAACAACAAGCCCAAACTATAGAAACCAAAATACCAAAAACTTGCAAACAAATAAACTAAAAATGAGGGAGCAAACAATACAAGCAAAGATCAAACCACGCCAAGGTCATCCCCTGCAAAAGCTAACTTCTGACTTTTACAACCTGGCTTGAAAAACTTCCCAGTAACTTTAGCAAAATGTACCTACTCCCCTAATTTAGAAGCAAATTTATAAGATACCACATTGAAGGAAACATTATCAACAAGAGAAGCTGAAGACGAAAGTAGAAGACCTCTCTCCGACAACCCTTCAAAGAAACCTTGAGCACTATTGGCTAACGCGAGATCATCTCATGGTCCCACAACGAAAAATCACCATCATCAATCGCTGCCTTTTTTTTTGTTCTTTAGCTCGCTAATTCTTATTGTGCTTCCAATTTCATTTGAGGATGACACGTTTGTAGCAATGTGATTCTGAAGCTTGCACAATTCACCTCGACAAGAACGTTAACAAGACCTACTAAAGGAAAGAAAATTAATTATTCTGCTACCCAGTTCATCCACCGAATCTCCAACCAATACATGGTATCAACTAAAGAAGCTTTAAAACCCGACACAAGTTCGCAAAATCTAAAACTGGCAGAGTAAACTTACTATTAGCAATTAACACGTCCTCACCAATTAACACGTCTCGGCCTCCAATAGGACACCCAACAACTCGTGATTTAGCCAATGAGATTACATCACCAAAATGAGAAACGATTTCATTAGCATAATCCTCTAAGGCATATTAGGCAGGAATAACACATATCTCCAACCAAACATGTCTAAAAAATTTGTCCGTTTTGTCCACCAACCGAACAACCAAAGGAAACTCGTTGGGATAGTTTGAAGAAGCTAGAATATGATCCATAGTCTATTCATCTGTGCAAACCTGAATGCACTCAAATGGACATATCTTACAAACAATGGCCAACATAGCCTTTCAGTTAAAATAGAAACGTTTCAACTTGCACTACAAGAAAAATGGGTTTTAGTGACGAGGGCTTTTTGGTCACTAATCATACAAAAATGGTCGCTAAGTTAATTTAGTGACCAAAATTATTTGGTCACTCTTCGTCACTATAGGTCCGTCACAAAATTTAATTAGAGACCAAAATCTCAAATTGGTCACTATAGTGACTAATATATCATGGTCACTTTTTATGGTCACTATTATTAGTGACTAAAATATGGTCACTCACCTCGGCCGTTTGTGACCAAAAAGTGGTCACTCATATTGACGGTTTGTGACCAAAAAATGGTCACTCACATTGAACATTTATGACCAAAAATTGGTCACACACATTGAACGTTTGTGACTAAAAAGTGGTCGCTAATTTTGATCTTTATGACTAAAAAGTGGTCATTCATATTGACCGTTTGTGACCAAAAAGTGGTCACTCACGTTGAACGTTTGTGACCAAAAAATGGTCACTCATTTTTGACCATTTGTGACTAAAACATGGTCCCTGATTTTAATCACTTGACTAAATAATGGTCACTCATATCACTATATGTGATCAAATATACTTATAAATAATGGTCACTCATCACTATTTGATTCATCATTTTCTACAGCCTGGTAACAAATATATATAACAAATCATTTAAACATAAAAACCCAAACTAATAAGTATTCATATAACCAAGTTTATCAACTAATACAACTAGTTGTAGAACCAAGCATGTACTTGCTAATCCCTCATCGAATAGTTTTTCAACTTCAATTACAAAATCACAAAACCATCGACAATAATAAAGAAGAAAGATATAAGACTACGCTGCACTAGATCTCTTCTTGGCCAAGCTTTTACTACGCTTCTCCCACTGATGTTTAGTACCCTGCAGACAATATTAAAAAGCTGATAAAAACAGGGGTTTGATTCATCATAAAACTACACAGCATACATAAAAAATAATACAATCAAGAAGTAGACTATGCAATCATATTGACTATGACTAATATTTACTATTAAGCACCAACAACACCTTGAATTGAGCTTCAATGATTATGCAATCTGATGTTATATGATAAGCACCTGGAATTATATGATGGGGTTTTGGTACCTAATGGTCAATGCCCTTATAAAGCATAAAGCATACCTGATGTTCTTTAAACAAAATTTTCACTACACCCACTATAAGGTGAATTTCAAGAACTAGTGTAAGCCAAGCTTCCTAAGCTCTAAATAATTACGCCATACAAGCCATTTCTACACATAATTCAAAGTAAAAATGCAAATTTTTAAGATTTATTTGAACTTACAGTATCTTGAGGTTGCAATTTAGTTAACCGGACTAACTCCTCTCTCATAAATTTCATTTCCTCCTTCATGTACTTTTGCTCCTCGAGAAATTGAGATTGCTCTTGTTGAAACCCCCAAACTAATCCCTCTAAAGCTGTTGACCGTTCCTCCAAAGCTGTTGATCTTTTCTTTTCAGACTCTACCTCCATTCTTAAATTCTCTATAGCCAAAACCTGTTTTGTAGAAGTTGAACGCCCTTTTATGTATCCAGGAATACGTTTTAGATTTTTCAAGCATATCTCTGCTGCAGTACATGAAGAATTAGCTTCCTCAATATGCAATTGTTTCTGCATAGCATATCAGCTTGTTATTATAACAAATTAATTAATTAAAATACAAACTTAGTTCTAATTATGCTCTAGTAAAAATTACCAAAGTGTTTTCTGCCTCTTCATTTATCATCTTTTGTTTCTTTTTTGAAAAGTGAGCAATTTTGTATCTATCAATTGCTGAAACTTCATGTCCTTCTCTCCTTTTCTGTTTCATATGAACATCTTAAAAGAGGACAAAACAATGAAAAATGCAATTTATACGGTTTACAAAAGCTACTCACCATATCAACTATCCTTGCAATTGAAACCGTGCCAATAGCCGGTGGAACTTTATTAAATGCTCTGTTTTTCTTGTTTTTGGCACTCACCTTCTGCAAAAACATACATATAATTGTAGTCTGAATTCATTATATCTAGTCATGAATCTTCTATAAACAACATACGAGATCTTGCTAGTAAAAAAGAATGAGCATTCATAGTTTGATATAAAAGTAAGTTGTCGTTCAAACCTGAAAATCCTCACTTGCAAACCTCTCACAAAGAAGTACCCAATCCTGAACTTTAATACCCTTTGGGGGATGAGTAAGTGCATCGGCTTTTGTTGGAAATGTATCATAATAACAATGAAGCCTCCACTGTTTATTCTTATGTTGGTTTCCTAGTTGTGTCTGCATAACGCGTTCCATAGTCGAACAATTTGGATCATAACTTGAATTTTCCTAAAAAAAAAATTGTTATTATTATTACTATTACATGAGTAATTAAAGATGTAAACTGCAGTATAATAAAAACTTACCATAACTTTTTTTATGATATCCGTCTTCAATAAAGGTGGTTGATTTTTCCAAGTGGTTCCATCAAACTTTGCATGCTCTCGCATTAAACATCCGCCCTTGGTGATAAAAAATTGGCTATCATCACCAACTATTCGTCTTGAAAATTCATCAAATTCAAATACTAATTTTCTCTCTTTCATGCGCCTCTTTCTATTTTGTCTCAAAGCCCTAGACTCTTTCCGGGTAAAAGATGTTTCTGAATAGATTCATTAAAGAAAAACACAACAACAGACTAACAAATCAGACTTTAATTAATTTAACACATGAAACAAACTTTATTTAAATTAACTACATACCATGTGAAGTTGAACTAATATTCTCATCTTGTTGAGGATCCATTGTGTCGGTCTCAGAATCAGAATCAAAATCAACTTCCTGCTCTTGTTCATCATTTTCGTCCATTGTCACACTAGAATATGCTCTTCTCACATGTCTTGGAGAAAAAGAATGCATTGTATCTTGTGTATACAACTCATCATCTTGGAACCGGATATTGTTATTTCTTGGAAAGTCACCGGTACTACTTGACTTTTGAAGACCAGACCTTATCAATACACAAGCAAAGTACTACTTGACTTTTGAAGACCAGACCTTTTCAAAAAAGTACTGCATGTTTAATGATGACATACAGGTTAGCTTATCTATCATTTTGAGTTTTGATTTTGTAAAAAAAAACATCTGAATATACATTCATGTTAATATCAAGGATTATTTTAATTGTAATTTTAGGGGACTGCCGGTGTTGCGTTAGCTGGACTGCTCGGAACTGTTAGAGCACAAGGTCAATCATTGTCTGACTTTGTAAACCAAAAGATTGTTGTTGTTGGAGCTGGAAGGTAGTGCAAAACTCGATTTTGTTAGTATTTTATGTTAATTATTAAGACTATTGGTGTTATATAGAAGTGTACAAAACCTCTTATTGTGTATGTTGTTTTTTCAGTGCAGGGCTTGGTGTTCTTAATATGGTGTATCAGGCTGTTTCAAGAATGGAAGGAACAAAAGCAAGACCCCAGTTTTACTTAATTGATAAAGATGTATGCTTCCAAATTTCCATCATTCATTAATTGCAAAATTGAAATAAATATATAATAAAATAAACACACTGCATGTCACAAAAATGAGCGTTTTCTGGATTAATTATGGATCGTTCACGAAACTAGTGTTCACTTCTGATAAGTTCTAGTTTTGATTCCAGGGTTTAATCACAAAACAGAGAAGTGGTGTTAACCCATCAGCTGCACCATTTGCGAAAGCCGTCGAAGAGGTTGAAAGCGTAGGTCTTCGGGAGGGATCTGGTATCCTTGAAGTGGTACATGTTTTCAAATAATCGATTTTTTTTTTCTTTTTTACAAATTCTTCTGCATACGGGGACTTTAACATTTGATGATTCACAGGTAAAAAAGGTCAAGCCTCATGTCCTTGTTGGCTTATCTGGAGTTGGAGGTATTTTCAATGAACAGGTGCTTACTTTTTTTCTGTCTTTTTCTCTTGATAATTCTAAGTTTAGTGTCTTGCTTCTTTAAAAGAGTATTCTGAATCTTTATAAACCACAATTAATGAGTTAAGATCAGGATTACATGTAGTTATAATCTTCTGTTTATTTCATTAAAAATCAGATCTTTGCTTCTTGTCATACATTCAGGTGCTGAAAGCCATGCGAGATTCTGACTCCCCTAAACCGGCTATCTTTGCCATGTCAAATCCAACAAATAACGGCCTCACTATCTGCAGGATGTCTAGCTATGTTATTATCATTCACTCTCTTCTCTTTATGCCACCTCATGTCACAAGCAAGTTCTTTATCTATGAACAACCTTTGAAGCCTCGGTTTAAGTGGAAAGTATCGGAGCACTTTTCGTGGTACCTTTGAATCACTTCCACTATAACGAGGCTCTTTACACTCAGAATTGGGACATACAGTATGATATTTATACTCATTTCGATATAAAATGCAATCATTAACACATGCATGTATTTTTTCTCCATGAAATCCCAACTCACGTCTATATTTTTTTGCTTCGTAGAAATTCTTTGGAATTAATGATGGAGTTGGCAAAACTTTTCTAAAGATATCAAGCAAGGCATCAAAGGATTTGATAGACCAACCACTCATTGTCTTTAAATGTAAAATAGCAACAATGAAGGAAAATTTTGAATAATTTTTACAACCTCTATAGAGTTCTTGACGTGACTCATCAAATAACTTACGAAGATTTTCTAAATCTTTTTCATCAGAGGATGAAGATCCATCACTATTCTTCCAGTTATTTCCCCACATACCGTTACCTATGTTTTCTAACATTTCATCAAGGTCGTTATCGCTATCATCAGTAGCCCTATCACCTTCCTCAAATGGTATATCATTATCGCTATCATCAGATACATCACAAGACTCACCATGATACACCCATGTATCATAACCATGAGTAATCCCTTTTTGCATTAAATGCGAAAAAACACTACTCCTATTATGATGGCGGAAATTATTGCAAATTTTGCAAGGGCATGGAATTTTAGATGACTTACTCTTTCCACGATATGCAAAATTAAGAAATTCATTGACACCAGATTCAAATCGTGGATCCTTTGTCCTATGAACTATATTCATCCAAGACTTGTCCATACTATCAGTTAAAACAAAATTTCCTGGAAAAATCCCTATGCAAACAATTAAACACAAGTATTTATTTAGTGATTAAAGTAGAAATTAATTGAAAATGTATCAAGTAGTCAAACAATCAGATAAACTAATACAAACTACAAAATTAATAGACAATATATCAAGTAGTCAAACAATCAGATAAATTAATACAAACTACAAAAACGCTAATGAAGAAGAACAGCTAAAAAATGATAATAACTTATTATATATATACATATATAAACGAAATTGATACAGAGACACCATAGAATATACCAGCTTCAACAGAGAATGGTTGAGTAAGCTTCCACAAGAGGCGACCGGGTGATTAAGTGGCGGAGAAAGCTTCAACAGCTGAAAAAGAGTCATAATACCTACTAGATCAGCTATTTATGATTACAATTGTTATGTAACATCAGAGATTTACTTTTGCCCTAATTGTAAAAATATTAGGGCAAAAGAAAAGAAGCGAATCAGAAATTACCAGAATCCGGCTATTTATGCCGTCGGAGATGATAAGCAATTCATTCCGTCGGAGTTGATAAGCGATTTATGCCGTCAGATCGATGTACGTCTTCGGAGATCGATTCACGAAGATGAAGTGTTTAGGTGAATCTAAAAGGGAAGGAAACGAGCAGTTGGTCAAACAAAATTTTATAATAAAGTTATAATAAAGTTAGGGAGTGATAAGCTATAAACGACGGAGTAGTTATTAGTCAAACAAATTTATACTCCGTTAAATATTAAATTTTATCTCTGTAAATGTTAAATTAGTAAGTACTGTATGTAATAATATTGTTTCTTGGCAAAAAAAACTCAAACTATATGTTATGCATACGGAGTATATTTTTATTAAGTAGCGGTTGAGAAAAATAATTTGTTATACCTATTTTTTCAAATAAGTGACCATTGTTTGGTCTTTATATGTAAATTTTATGTGGTTACTAATGGTTACTAATGATATCTATTTTTTTTTTAAATAAGTGACCACTTTTTGGTCACTATATGTGAATTTTAGTGACAAGTATTTATTTGGTCACTAATATTATTTAGTGACCAATAGTTAATGACCACTTTTTTATGGTAACTAATATTGAATTATTAGTGACTAAAAAATAAGTGGTCACTAAAAATTGGTCACTAATGGCCATTTTTCTTGTAGTGTTGGCTCCATCGAAAAGAATTACATAAACTAAAACCTACGCTACGACCCAAACAAGAAATGGCAGATCTCTTGGGGAAATATTAACATACCGGCACTTGGGTATAGTTTTACGGATGAAAGAGGAACTAAAAGATCGCCATTTGGGCCACCCATCATAAATAGGTTGATCAAAAATCCTTGTCCCGTTCATATTAGAAACTACAGCTTGAGCACAACTCGGAGAGGAAAATATCGCACCTACACGCATAAAACCATCATTTTTATACGGAAGGAACGCTCGAAATGCATAAGATACAACAGTAATATCAATTTTCATTAAACAGTCATTCAACGTTCTACGATTTTACCAGACCACCCAGCGTCATGCATTAGCCCTGAAGGCAGCTTCTATGCTTAAGCCCTTAAATAAGCTCGTGAGCAACACACATGCCATGTCAGCGCCAAGCCCAAGTCGGTTACATATATTTTGCATAATTGAATCAACCAGCATCTGACACATATATCCAAAAATTATGAAGGATCTACGCCTATAAATAGACCCCTTGGGTCACCACATTACAGAGTTCAGTCACTTGTGGCGGAGAACACACTTTCTCTCTCACACAATACTTTTTCACTCTATAACTTCACCGCTTAGCAACATCACTGTAACATCCCGCCTTTTTCCGTTTAACTATTTAAATCCCGTTATATGTTTATAACATCTCCGGTTAATACGTGTTTTAAAAATATCTCGTCTAGGTATTTCACGCACCCGCAAACGAACTTGAGGGACTAGTTTCGCTAAAATGCCAAAGAGGTGACTAGCCTTTGACTAGTCAACCCCCACCCCCATCTTTTCTTTTTCATTTCCCTTTTCTTCTTCTACTTCCATATTTTCTCTCAATTCTCCAATTTCAAGAATCATCATCTAAATCAAATCGAGCAAGCATCCATCTAAACAAATTGCATATTCGGAATCCTCTCATCTTCCTCTTTGATTCCATACCGATTTCATCAAGTTTGGGTAACTTTCTAAAATCACTAGATTTTGTGTTCTTGATGTTTTTAACTTATAAAGTTGTTAATTAGTGTCTATGGCTCAAGTCTAACATGATTATATGATTTATATGCTCGATTTCGTTATTTGAAGTAACTAGCTTGAAATGAACTTTTGATGCTTTGAATGACATGAAACGTTATTTGTAAGTGTTAGGTTGTATTGTATGCTTGATCACCTTCGAAACGGCATATCATTCATGTAAATTGGTTGCCGAATCATCGAATTTCATTTATAAACTTGAGTGCATTTAATGAGGAGCTTTGAATGTGATTTTAGTTGTTGTAAAAGTAAATGTGATGGATGAAATGTGTTTAGTTGTTTTCCTTGTCAAAATACCTTTCCGATGATATAAGATACATGCTTTGGTTGTTTGCGGGTCATAAATGGTGATTGGTTGAAGTTAGGTTCGTGCATAAAACTTAAAAACTGCCAGAATTTTCTGCAAAGGTAATGGCGCGGCGCGCCATATACCCGCGCGGCGCTCCAAAGTGGTCTGTCCAACTTTGTCGATTTTCGAATAATGTTTGCTATGCTACGCACCTCTGATTCACATGTAACTTGTTCTAACATGCTCATATATGATTAAAAACCTCAGAAAAATAGTTCGAGACCCGACCCGAACGTGTTGACTTTTTCGTTGACTTTGACCGACCAAAGTTTGACTTTTTGTCATACTTAACCAAATGATTATGCAACCTTCCTAACTTGTTTCTATACTTGTATCTTGCATGAAACTTGACAATTTGATTTCACATGCAACATAATCGAGTCGTAACGAGCCATAGGACTAATTGAACATCTTTGACCTATCGTGTTTACCGTTATTGATACGACCTATTTGTTTAGGTCAAGACTAGCACTATCCTTCGCACACGTTACTTTGTGAAGTACTTTTCATATGTGCACTCAAGGTGAGATCATAGTCCCATCTTTCAAACAACTTTTATGCTTTAAACTATGGGATGAGAAACATATACGTATCATACTTTTATACATTGAACACATGTACGAAAATGAACATTCCACGTACGGGTTTGAACAAAAATACTCAATTCAATTATCATTAGTTACACTTGCAGGGTGTAAACTTGAACTTATATTATGTGATCACATGGGCTTGACGAGCCTCATTCGGACGGTTCGCTACCGTTAGCGGATGAAATATATTTTCGGGTCTAGTGTATGTTCTAACACTACGCAAAGGGTGCAAAACAGTTAAGTTTGATAATTGGGTGCCCGCGAAACAAATAACAACTTTGGAATGCAAATGATTTTGATAATCATATTATATTAAATCTTGTGGTTCAAATGCAACGTTTACTAAAACACCTATGATTTCACCAACGTTTTCGTTGACAGTTTTCTATATGTTTTCTCAGGTCCTTGAAAGCTACTTGATACATGCTTCCGCACTCTTTTTGATACTTGCTTGGATGTCGAGTATGCATGCATAGTTGGAGCGTCTTTTGACTACTTTAAATTGTGTCGCATAGGTTTCATTCGTACGTTAAACTTTGTTTTGTAACTAATCTTTTAAACTACATTTGTAAACTTGAAACATCCTTTTTCTTATGAAATGAATGCGACATATTTTGGTCAAACGTCATAATAAAGACTTATGACCACGCAACGGGACCGAAGTAGTCGGCGCCGTCAAACATGATTTGGTCAGGTCGCTACAGATGGTATCAGAGCGTTGGTTGTAGGGATTTAGAGTTCATTGGTGTCAACCCCGAGTCATAGGGTACATTGGTGAGTCTAGACTACAACCAGCATATAGATATGAAGTAGGAATTACTTGACTACTTGTGCATTATACTCGAACTCGTCTATCACATCAATTTCTTATTCAACCTTAATCTCACGTTACTTAATTTAATTGACGCACCACCTTGACTATATGAATTAGTGTCGAATGCACATATGAATTAGGGTAATATAATTTCCGGGATTATATTACGGTGACTCATATGAACATTCTGACATTATGACATAAAGAATTTAAGGCGAGTCAAGGAAAATTTTTCTCTATCCTTATTCCATATCATGGTTAGTATTATTAAGAATACTAATCAACGGTATTCTTGTGTTTTGAAGTAACAATGCCTCCTCGTCGTGTGCCACGCCATGAGACTCCCGAACAAGCTCTACAACGAATGATAGCCACCGCCGTGGAAGCGACCATGGCCGATCACTCCTCCAACAATAACAACAACCACAACAACAACAACAATGGAGCCGGTAACTCAAACGAAGGGTGCTCCTACAAATCCTTCATGGGGTGCAAACCTCACACTTTTGATGGAACTGGGGGACCGGTTACTCTTACTCGATGGTTCGAACAAACGGAGGCCGTCTTTAGCATAAGCGGTTGTCGGGACCAAGACAAGGTCAAATACTCCACTCACACCTTCGCCGGTGTCGCTCTTACATGGTGGAATACTTATGTACAATCAGTGGGTACCGATGAAGCTCACGCCCTCTCTTGGGCTGATTTAAGGGAAAAGATGGTCATCGAATATTTCCCTCGCGAAGAAACCCGAAAGCTCGAACAAGAGCTAAGAACCTTAGAGGCGGTCGAAAATGATCTCAAGGCCTATAATCAACGATTCGCCGAACTATCCTTGATGTGTCCCAACCTCGTGAACCCCGAATCTCAAAGGGTCGAACTTTATATGTATGGTCTTCCAAAGAGCATCAAACAAGGGGTGATGTCATCCAAACCCGCTAACCTACAACAGGCATTGAACATGGCCCGCCAATTGATCAAAACGGTTGACGAAATCGTAGTTCTGGCACCTAAGGCTGAGGATAAATCGGGCGGCAACAAAAGAAAGTGGGAACCCTCCCAATCAAGCAACAACAACTTTGCTAAGAAGCCTTACACCTCCGACGCCAAGAAAAGTGATAGTTATGCGGGGTGTATATGAAATAGCTTATAATTTTACTAGGAAATACTATTAAATACAATACAATTTTACACAAGATATTTATTTATTTATAGAATGGATATACTTAAACCTTGCTACAACACTTATAGGTAGTGTACCTAATCGTACAGTAGTGTAGTTTTTAGTAAGTCCGGTTCGTTCCACAGAGAATCTTTTAACAAAGCTTAACGCTATATTAGTTTTATTTTATAAAAACACAAATATATATATAAGTAATATTATTATTATAAAGGGGGGTTTTTACCGTTTAATGACCGGTTTGTCGATTTTAAAAACTTTAGTCGCAGTTAAAACCTAATGTAAAATATTAAAAATAAATACAAGACTTAATTTAAAGCGTAAAGTAAATAACGATAAGGAAATTGCGATAAATAAAAGTGCGATAAAATTGCGATAATTAAAAAGTACGATAATTAAAAGTTCAATTAAATACAATAACAATAAATAAAAGTGCGATAATTAGAAGTGCAATTAAATATAAAATAAAGGAAATTAAATATGAAATAAAAGAATTATGCTTATTTAAACTTCCGTAATCATGATGTTTGATGTGTTAATTTTAATTTTATGCCCATGGGTTAATTGTCCTTTGTCCTGGATTATTTAATATGTCTGTCTGGTTTTTGTCCATAACAGTCCATCAGTCATAAATATAAAGTGCGAGTATCCTCGTCAAATTATCCTTATACCCGAAGTTAAATATTCCAACTAATTGGGGACTTAAACTGTAACAAGATTTTAATACTTTGTTTAATAATTACACCAGATTATCGACTGCGTGTAACCCAAGGTTTTAATACTTTGTTAAAAATTATGCCAAGTGTCCTTGTACATAATTTCACCCCTATTTTAATAATTCTAGTGACTATTAATCCATTCCCGTGTCCGGTTAAATGAACGATTATTCGTACATATAAATACCCCGCCCATCGTATCCGATCGAGTGTATATGGTTATTTATAGGGACGTCCAATTGTAAATCTTTATATTAAAATTAACAAACTATCATTTAGTTAAACAAATATAAAGCCCATTAATAGCCCATAGTCTAATTTCCACAAGTGTCGTTCTTTTGTCCAAACCCCAATTATGGTACAAAGCCCAATTACCCAATTTTAGTAATTAGCCCAACATCATGATTACTTCGGATTAAATAAGCATAATAATAACTTAGCTATGAGACATTAAATTAAAAAGGTTGAACATAACTTACAATGATTAAAAATAGCGTAGCGTTACACGGACAGAATTTTGACTTACACCCTTACAACATTCGCTAACATACCCTTATTATTAGAATTAAAATTAAAATTAAAATATAAATATATATATATATATATATATATATATATATATATATATATATATATATATATATATATATATATATATATATATATATATTACGTATATATTGAGAGAGAGATAGATTATATGATGATTTTTACGATCAAACTGCGTTTGATTTTATAGGGATTTGAGTCCAAGGAAGCTCCGCAACTCGCGGCATTTTCCTTCTTCAAACTCCGCAACTCGCGGAGTTTGATTTTACAGCTCACACAGCTTTGGCTCTTTGTTTGCCGACGGATTTTTAATATAAATATAATATATAAATAATTTTAAGAATTATTTAAATATTATATTATATTTATGTGCATAGTTGACTCGTAATTTTTAGTCCGTTGCGTCGAGCGTTGAGAGTTGACTCATGTCCCGGTTCCGGATTTTCGAACGTCCTTGCGTACAATTTAATATCTTCTACTTTGCGTTTTGAATCTTGTACTCTTGTAATTTCGAGATGTTTCTTATCAATAATTGGAACCTCTTTGATTGTATTTTGTACTTTTGAGCTTTTTGGTCGTTTGCGTCTTCAATTCGTCGAGTCTGTCTTTTGTCTTCACCTTTTATTATTTAAACGAATATCACTTGTAAATAGAACAATTGCAACTAAAAGCTTGTCTTTCTTGAGGAATAATGCTATGAAATATATGTTCGTTTTTAGCATTATCAAATATTCCCACACTTGAGCGTTGCTTGTCCTCAAGCAATATAGTCTTGAAATACTAGAATCACTTCTTTATTCTTCACACTTTGTACATCAGTGATTTCTTTACGGCGGTATAAACAATGGTAGTAACGATGTGGTTTACAGTCCCACATGACTATAAAATTTAGATCCTTTAAGGAAATTGGATCTTTATGAAAACATTTGATCTTTTTGAAAATTCAATCTAGCTTTTATCCTAGATAAGTTTTCCGGAATAACCTTTCACCGGTGTTTGCAAATTCTTTTTGTGGGTTTGGTGGATTTCATATTTGAAAATTTAGCTCAAAACTTGTGGTTTTGTGTCACCCACTTGCTAACCTTGTATTGGGAAAGCAACACATCCAGTTTACTTGTTCTGTATATTACCTTTCGGTAAACTACCGTCCGGTTGTAAAGGAAAGCGTTGAACAAGCAACTGTTAAGGCAATGTCCCCTGACATGCTTTTGATTATGGTCTATAACGTGTCGGACGCAATTACTATCCTTTGTAGGAGCAATAGTAAAGCTCACCCTTATAATTTTTCGGTCTGGCACAAGGTCCTGTCTTTGACCATGCTATGCAACCACCGTTCTTACAGTTGACACCTGATTTGGTTCGGGTGACCTAATGAATTCCAGGTGAATTCCTAGGATTTTACGTTCAATGGTAATGAACGCATTGAAAATAGGTTTTCAGAAAACAAATCGGTTTGTAATTTTGATCAAAATATTTTCTCGTTCAAGCTCGAGTTTAGATATCATTGAATTCCATGAGTTTGTAATTCTCAATCTTTAAGGTCAATCTCAAGGATTGAGTAATATCAGTCTTAAAAGCTGATTTTTGATCTTTAAGGATATTATCCTTTCTGGGGATCTGATTCATTAGTCTTATCCAGATAATTTTCACGGTGCCCCCCATTGTAAGAGATAAATCCTTCTCATGGTTAGGATAAATCTGACCACTTGGCGACCCTGTTTTATGCTGAGGTCCGTGGATTTCCTGCTGATTTTAGAGATGACCTTTCTAAATTTTTCATCAACCTACAGCTGGTCTGGACGACAACTTCATGACCTAAATCAAGAAGCGCGTGTCTTTTTCGGAAGACTTTACTTCCTTTTAATGATGGAATTGATTCATCGTGTAGATCCATCTTTCATTACAGTAAATCGGGTAAAACAGTTAATTTAGTCCAAAACAAAAGTATTTTCAATTATTTGTTACAGAAATATGTTACATATGTTTAAGATAACTTGGTAATTTTTCCCACACTTGGCTTTTATTTTCCTTTTTATTGTCCTCTATTCCATTTTAAATGAATTTTAACATTTTGGTTTGTTTCTCAATTTATGTCCTTTTCGAGGTAACAATAATTTCGGTGTTAATACCTAATTTTATCATTCATAAATATGTATAAATATGATTTTGAGTTCATTTAATTGAAAATTTTGAAAAATTTTACTAGAATTGGGTAGTCTGTATATAAGACTAGGACTGTTCTTTATTATCAGAGAGCACTAGATTCTAATACAACTACTGCTTTACTAGTATTTTTAATGGTAACCAAGTGTTTAAGATAAAAATTTTAAAAATCCGAAAGAATTTAACCCCTTCCCACACTTAAGATCTTGCAATGCCCTCATTTGCAAGAAATCAGTAACAATTTAAATTATTGAGGGTGATTAGCGTAGAAATGATTAAATTTTACCAAAGTTCCCAAACATATTGTTGTTTGTGTTGAATGATAAATGGTGCACATCATTTGTTCATTCCGTGTTGTTGTTATTTCACATATATTTTGCATCTTGTCGTCAAAATTAGTTGCTTTTGCTGTACTTAATGCCAGTCTTTGAAAATGCGTTGTTTTACCCTGTTGTGTACATAAGATAAACTGTAAACATATATACATATTTTTGAAGTTTGGTATATTACCCCACATTCAAAAATTATTAAAACCTAATAATAAAAGTTAGAAAATTATAAAAACTATTACAATATTAACATAAGTATTAAATGTATCAACATTACAAATTATAAAATAAATAAAACTAAGTAGACTAGGGAAGATACTGATACCAGTAGGGGTTCCATACATAACCGTATGTGTTATAGAATGCTTCGGCTGGGTTATACGTAGGATACGGTGGTTGGATCTCTATAGACCAGGGAGGAAATACGGGCGATGGAGTAGGAATATAGTTTCTACCTACATGTTGGCAATGAGCTATGATTTGCTTTTGATGAACTTGCCAATCTTCAAATGCTCGATGTCTAGCATTTTCATACTCTTGTGAAGCTATAAACCTTTGCATTTCTGTCATTTCATTTCCCCCTCCCACATTACCTGGCTGTTGGTTTCTCTCAACCTGTGAATGTCTACCATTATATCGTACTGCGGCGTTATTTCACCTCTTCAAAACTTTAGCACCATGGTATACATTTAAACCAATTGTATCGTGGGGTTCTGGTTCTTCGACTAATAATCCCCCCGACTTATATCCACATTGAGATACTCAGCAATTAGTGTAATAAATATACCACCTCCTATTATACTGTGCGGTCTCATCCCCCTAACCATAGCTGATAAATAATAACCCACACAATAAGGTATACTTACAGCGCTTTGTGGGTCTCGAATACACATGTGGTAAAACAAATCCTGTTCATTTACATTTTCCTTATTCTTACCTCGTTGTGTAATCGAATTGGCTAAAAACCTATGAATTACTCTTAACTCTGCTCTATCTATATCCAAATAAGAGTAATTTCCCCCTTTAAATCGGTGATGGCTAGTCATTTGACTCCATACACCATGTGTATCAAAATTTTCATCAATTTTCCTACCGTTCAATATCAACCCTCTACAATCGGCAGATGCTAACTCCTCAGGCGTATATATACGTAAGGCCTGAGCCATGTCTAGTAAAGACATGTGGCGCATCGAACCTCCTAACAAAAATCTAATAAAAGATCGATCGGTTAAACTAACTACCCGATCATTTATTTCTATACTACACAATAATTCTTCACACCATACTTTATATACAGGTCTACGCATGCTGAATAATCATACCCAATCGTTAAAAGTAGAATTACCATACCTCTGTGTAAGTAATTCTCTAATTGGCTTAGCCAATTCTACAGCTTCTAATGGTGCCTATTCTATTACCCTAGGTACTTCAACAGCTTTAGAATGAAGAGTATGCAAGCCCCTTTGGTATTTTGGATAATCTATCCAACGTCTGTTAAATCTCAAGTTCGGGTGCAAATCTTCCAAGTGCATATCTGAAAATGTCATAACTGGATGAGGTATATCTTGTTTATAATAGCTATCAACATCCTGTTGTTCCGCATTCTCAGGAGGAGCATTGCGAGCTTGAGATGAAGGTTCACCCCTTTCAGTCTGCAAAACACATCAAACACAATTTTTGTGCATCCAAATATGCATTAGTGTCAGCAAAATCATCAATCAAAATAATTACAATGACATGTCCAAATTATATCAAACTTATGCTCATTTTCATATTTTTATCAAATCTCACTTTTTCAAATAAGCATATACGAAAATGTTCGCCAAGTTCATAAGCATTCAACTCAAATAACATGTCAAAATAATCATTACTAGCAATTAAACAAGTTTCAAATGACATTATCTCTCAAAAATCAAATTCATGAATTTTAGACTTGAAAAAGTCCACTTTAATTCTCAAAAATCATGTTTAGGCTCAAAGTTTGGATCATTTAACTACCTAAACATGTTACACTACTTAAATTAGCAATAATTCATGACAAAAATCGGCCATAACCTGTTTATATCAAAAAGCCCCAAATTGCTCAAGAACACAAACCCTAGATTACTCAAAATTTGAAGTTTAAGGCTTCTAATCATGTTAAATAGTATCAATCTAGGTTATACAAGCATAATACACAAGCAATTTAAGCATAATTACACTAAAAAGCATTAAAATCGAATTGGGGAAAAAATTGCTCAAGAACACTAATTTTCGGATTAAATGATGTTTAGGTGTAGAAATTTACCATTTTTATTGAGTAATTCCTTGATAGCATCCTTCTCAACATGATTTTAGTAAAAGATTTGATGATTTTCGGTGAAAAAATTCGATTTTGGGAGTAATTTTTCGGTATTTTTCGCAGTTTATGTGGGTGTTGTGTGTGGACTGAGCTGATTCCAGCGTTTTTATTTTTTTTTCTGTAATTTCGGTCCTCCGCGAGTCGCGCTGTTTGATTCTTTCAAACTCCGCGAGTCGCGGCGTTTGTTTTTTTTTTTTTGTTTTTTTATATAAAAACCTTAACTTATAAAACAATTAATTAATTAATTTTAAAATTTTGTTTTCCTTTGTTTTAGGACGAGGTCATTTCAGAACGATGTCCTAGTCCGTCCTTCGACAAAATTTTAAAATTTGTCTTTTTGTAGCGATTGTTTTAAAAGCTAAGATTTTTGGGTTTTTTTTTAATGTTTTTGGCATACTTTAATTCAATAAGATTAAAAATAATGATAATAAAAATTCTCGTCCCTCCCTCGGGTAAAGCAATTTCGGTTCAAAGACCTAGTCTTCAACTTACGACGAATTTTTAAAAATCATATTTTTAACTTAGCGAAATAAAGTAAATTTTTGTTTTTAAATTCACACCAAACTTAAATTTAAAATGCATAAAAATAAAATTCATATTTTAAAAATTAAAAATTCACACCAAACTTAATTTAAAAATTCATATTATAAATTCACACCAAACTTATATTATATTTTTGTTGTTATACATACAAACTTAAAAATATTAATTTTTCAAATATTTACAATTTTAAATATATTAATTTAAAAAGTTTACAATATTAATTTAAGATTTATATATTAATTTTAAAAACATGGTAAAAATAAAATTAAAAATCTTTTTGGCTTTTATCCCACTTTAATCAATCAAATATTATCAAAAATATGCGCCCCTCTTTTCGGTAAAGTAATTTCGGTTCCATGACCTAATTTAACTCATGACGAATTTTTGAAATATTTTGGGTTGATTGATTAAAGATATTTATACCTTAAGAATAAACGTTAAATTTCGCAGTGATGTAATAAATTTTTGTATGATATCAATAATTTCGGTCGCCAAACCTAATTTTATTGAATACCAATTTAATACTTTATAGCGAACAAATTAGCGTTTATTATCAAAAGGTTAAAAATAAAAAAATAAATACTGTACAGACTTACCTGTGAGATAGTATTCTTAGTTATATGATCTATCCCACTCATAAGATAGTCGGTTTAATTGGTTTTCCATAGCTACAAAGGCGTAACCTCGAGCATTCAATGATTTTTCTTCTAAACATATGAACGTTCCGTCTCTGCATAAAGTAACAAATTCGGTATTTGAATAGGTTTGATTATTTGAACATTTACCTCCGTGTGACCATTTTCCTCATTTGTGACATCTTTCAAGGTGTCGTGCTCTTCTTTTCGCTGCGGATTTTGATTTTCCTTTACCAAATTGTAACTTATTATCTTCGCATCTGGATTCTTTTCTTACTTCGTCCAATCTTTCTCTGATTACTAATACTAGATCACTCGGAAGTGTGTCATTATTACGTTTAGTCATCAAAGCGTGTAGCATTAGACCATGGTTTAGTTCACAGGCAGTCTTCATTTCGTAAAAACCTAAAAAAATAAAAATTCAGAATGGGGGGAGAAGACTAGTTCTTTAGGGTCTGCTAGGGAAAGACCATTCGGGTTCCATTTTCGAGAACTACACGAAAACAGATAATCTAACTCTAACAGAAATACATATTATCCTTTAAAGACTTGATTCTCCCCACACTTAGTTAGCTATGGTATCGAAATTGTGATTAACTTCGTTGTCGACTTCCATCGGACTATCTATGTAATGTTTAACTCTGTGACCATTAACCTTAAATTCAATCCCATTTGAATTTATTAATTCTATCGTTCCGTATGGGAAAACTCTTTTGACTATGAATGGTCCAGACCATCTTGATTTCAATTTTTCAGGAAATAGCTTGAATCGTGAATTGAAAAGAAGAACTCTGTCTCCTTCTTTAAATTCTTTTGAACTTCTGATTCTTTTATCATGCCATTTCTTCATTCTTTCCTTATAGATTAACGAATTTTCGTATGCTTCTTGTCTTAATTCTTCTAATTCATTTAATTGACTTAACCGTAGACGTCCAGCTTCATGTAAGTCAAGATTACATGTCTTCAAAGCCCAAAATGCTTTGTGTTCAATTTCTACTGGAAGATGACATGCTTTTCCATAAACGAGTCTAAAAGGTGTGGTTCCAATTGGAGTTTTGTAGGCTGTTCTAAAAGCCCAGAGTGCATCCTCCAATTTTATGAACCATTCCTTCGGATTTGATCCTACGGTTTTCTCTAGAATATGTTTTAAAGCTCGGTTGGTATTTTCAACTTGTCCACTTGTTTGTGGATGATATGCGGTGGAGATTTTATGAGTTACTCCATATCTTTTAAGAACTTTCTCAAGTTGATTATTACAGAAAGGAGTTCCCCGATCACTTATTAAAGCTTTTGGTGTTCCAAACCTTGCAAAAAGACATTTTAAAAAGTTGACTACAACTCGTGCATCGTTAGTTGGGAGAGCTTGTACTTCCGCCCATTTAGATACATAATCAATGGCTACGAGAATATAGAGATTATTATGAGATTTTGGAAATGGACCCATAAAGTCAATACCCCAAATGTCAAATACTTCACATACTTGAATGACATTTTGTGGCATTTCATCACGTTGACTTATTTTTCCGGCCCTTTGACAAGCATCACAGGATTTGCAAAGAAGGTGTGCGTCTTTGTAAATTGTAGGCCAATAGAATCCAGCATCGTAAACTTTTCTTGCTGTTAGTTGAGGCCCATAATGCCCTCCTGTTGGTCCTGTGTGACAATGGTTTAAAATTTTACTAGCTTCATTTCCAAATACACATCGGCGTATTATTCCATCTGGACAACTTTTAAACAAATGTGGATCTTCCCAGAAATAGTGTTTTATATCACTGAAGAATTTCTTTCGTTTTTGGTACGACAATCCTTTTTCAAGGAATCCACATACTAAGTAGTTTGCATAGTCTGCAAACCATGGAATTTCATTATAATCTATCTTCAATAGATATTCATCAGGAAAGTTGTCTTGTATGGCCGATTCATTTAGAACTTCTAATTCGGGATTTTCAAGACGAGAAAGATGATCAGCGGCGAGATTTTCTGCTCCTATTTTATCTTGGATTTCAATATCGAACTCTTGTAAGAGTAAGATCCAACGGATTAATCTTGGTTTGGCATCTTGTTTCGAAAATAGGTATCTGAGAGCAGAATGGTCGGTATAGACCACCGTTTTTGCTAGAACGAGACATGATCGAAATTTGTCAAAAGCAAAGACAATAGCAAGGAGTTCTTTTTCAGTAGTTGTGTAATTCATTTGTGCTCCTTGTAATGTCTTACTAGAGTAATATATAGGTTGAAATCTTTTTTCAATCCTTTGTCCTAAAACGGCTCCCATTGCAAAATCACTTGCATCGCACATTAGTTCAAATGGTAGATTCCAATTCGGTGTTATCATGATCGGCGCATTAGTGAGTTTCTCTTTAAGAATATTAAAAGATTTGATACATTCATCTGAAAAAATGAATGGAGCATCCTTTTCTAGGAGTTTATTCATAGGAGTGGCAATTTTAGAAAAATCTTTTATGAAACGTCGGTAAAAACCGGCATGCCCTAGAAAACTCCTAACTCCTCTAACATTGGTGGGATGTGGAAGTTTAGCAATTACATCTACTTTAGCTCTATCCACTTCAATTCCTTCCTTTGAAATTTTATGACCAAGAACGATGCCTTCTTTAACCATGAAATGACATTTCTCCCAACTAAGTACTAGATTTGATTGTTCGCATCTAATAAGCATTCGTTCCAGATTAACTAGACATGATTCAAATGTATCACCGAAAACTGAAAAGTAATCCATGAAAACTTCCATGCATTCTTCTATCATGTCGTGAAAAATCGCCATCATGCACCTTTGAAAGGTTGCAGGGGCGTTGCAAAGTCCAAATGGCATGCGTTTGTAAGCAAAAGTACCATAAGGTCACGTGAATGTGGTTTTTTCTTGGTCTTCGGGTGCTATTGGAATTTGAAAATATCCAGAAAATCCATCAAGAAAACAATAATAACTATTTCCGGCTAATCTTTCCAACATTTGATCAATGAAAGGTAAGGGAAAGTGATCTTTTCTGGTGGCGTCATTTAATTTTCTATAATCAATACATACACGCCATCATGTTACAGTCCTAGTAGGAATAAGCTCATTTTTTTTCATTTGTGATGACAGTCATGCCACCCTTCTTAGGCACGCATTGAACTGGGCTTACCCATGGACTATCAGAAATTGGATAAATTAAACCTGCATCTAGCAGTTTAATAATTTCTTTTTTAACAACATCTTGCATATTAGGATTTAGTCTTCATTGACGTTGCACATACGTTTTATGACCTTCTTCCATAAGGATTTTATGTGTGCAATACGAAGGACTTATTCCTTTAATATTATGAATCTTCCATGCAATAGCTGGTTTATGTGCTTTCAACACAGAAATGAGTTGTGATTTTTCATTTTCAGTAAGAGAAGACGATATTATTACATGTAATTCAGATTCACCATGTAAATAAGCGTATTCCAAATGGTTTGGAAGTGGCTTTAACTCTAATGTTGGATGTTCTTCTATCGATGATTTATATTGATATCTGTCTTCTTCTTTTAGCATTTGAATTTCTTCTGTTGTTGGTTCATATCCATTAGCTATTAGTGTAGCTAACATTTCAACTTCATCAATTGGTTCAGTTCCTTCTCCTAAAGAACATTCTCCTGTTCCTTGTAATTCTAGAAATTCTTCTAATAATTCTGCATGTGAATCTATAGTTTGAATATAATAACATGTATCATCTGCAGATTGCGGTTGTTGCATTGCTCTATCAACTGAAAAGGTAACACTCTCGTCCTCTATACTTAGGGTCAGTTTCTTACCAAACACGTCTATCATTGCTTTAGCCGTGTTTAAGAATGGTCTTCTTAATATGAGAGGAACTTGAGAATCTTCTTCCATGTCCAGAACAACAAAATCTACTGGAAATACTAAAGTACCAACTTTAACTAGCATGTTCTCCATTATCCCTCTAGGATATTTTATTGATCTATCGGCTAGTTGTATACTTATTCTGGTTGGTTTCAATTCTCCAAGGTCTAGTTTAGCGTATAATGAATACGGCATTAAATTTATACTAGCACCTAAGTCTGCCAATGCTTCTATTGAACTAAGACTACCCAGAAAACATGGAATTGTGAAACTTCCTGGATTAGATAGTTTTTCTGGTATCTTATTCAACAGCACTGCTGAACAATTAGCATTCATAGTAACAGCCGAGAGTTCTTCTATTTTCTTTCTATTCGAGATTAGATCTTTCAGAAATTTAGCATATCTAGGCATTCCTGAAATTACATCAATGAAAGGTAGATTTACATTTATCTGTTTAAACATATCCAAGAATTTGGATTGCTCGGCTTCAATTTTCTCTTTTTTCATTTTACTCGGGTAAGGAAGTGGTGGTTGGTATGGTTTAACATAAGGTTTAGCCTTAACTGTGTTATCTTCATTAACCTTTTCAACTACCGGTTCTTTTTCCTTATCTTGATCAGGTTGTGGTTCTTGTGGAGTAGGAATAGCTTCATCAGAAGTTACAGGTATTTCAGGTGGTTTAAGTGTTGTACCACTTCTTGTGGTAATGGCTTTAGCTGTTTCATTCCGGGGGTTAGCATTTGTATCACTAGGTAAACTTTCCGGTTTTCTTTCACCTATTAACCTTGCTAGGTTACTTACTTCTTGTTCCAAATTTTGAATAGAAGCTTGTTGATTTTTAAATGCTTGAGCATTTTGTTCATTGGTTTGTTTTTGAGATGTGAAAAACTGCGTTTGAGTTTCAACTAGCTTTGTCATCATATCTTCTAAATTCGGCTTTTTATCATAGGGTTGTGGTGGTTTGTTTTGAAAATTAGGTCTTTGGTGGTTGTAAGTATTGTTGGATACTTGTTGATTACTAGGACCTTGTTGGTTGTTGTGTGGAATATTTCGGTTATAATTCTGATTTTGATTGTAAATCGGTCTTGGCGGTTGATAATTATTCTGATAATTATTTCCAGGCCTTTGGTTTAGATATGAAACATTCTCTCTTTGTTCCATTGTTAATTCAATACTGAGACAATCTTTTGTCAAATGTGGTCCTCCACACTGCTCACAACTAATTCGTATTGAGTGTATATCTTTAGTCATCTTTTCCATTCGTCTCTCGACAGCATCTATCTTTGCGGAAATGGAATCTAAGTCATGGCTAGAATCGGCTCTAGCTGCTTTAGATGATCTAACGATATCTTTTTCTTGGTGCCACTCATGTGAGTGGGAAGCAGTGTTATCAATAATTTTGTAAGCATCAGTTTCGGTTTTCTTCATAATAGAACCACCAGCTGCTATATCGATGTGTTTCCTTGTAGTGATGTCGCATCCTTGGTAGAATATTTGTACAATTTGACAGGTGTCTAAACCATGTTGCGGGCATCCTCTTAATAACTCTCCAAATCTTGTCCATGCCTCATATAGAGTTTCATTTGGTTTCTGTGTGAACGTAACAATTTCTCCTTGAAGTCTTACGGCTTTAGATGCCGGAAATAATTGTTTAAGAAATTTTTCAACTAAAACGTCCCATGTATCAATCGCCCCTTCAGGTAACGATTCCAACCAATCTTTGGCTTCTCCCTTTAAAGTCCAGGGAAATAACATGAGATATATCTATTCATCCTCAACTTCTCTTATTTTAAATAGTGTGCAGATCCTATTAAAGGTACGAAGATGTTCGTTTGGATCTTCCTTCGGCCCACCACTAAATTGGCATTGATTAGTCACCATGTGTAGAATTTGTCCTTTGATTTCATAATCTGGCGCATTAATGTCTGGATGAGTAATTGCGTGACCTTGGCCAGTGCGTTTAGCTCTCATTCGATCTTCCATACTTAAAGGTTCCAGATTTTCCATAATTGAATTTGTTGAATCTGAATCACTAGAGGATTCTGATTTAATGGTTCGTTCCTCAACAATCTCTGTTTGAATGATTGGTGGTTCCGGAGGAAAGATTAATGGTTCAGGATCTATGAATCGTCCCTGAATATTCTCCGGATTCTCAATTGTGAGGTCGGTTTCAAAAAATGGATTATCGGAAATTTGAATTGGAGTACTTGGTTGACTGGATGACGATTCTAAAGAAAAATCAAAGGCGGTAGTATTTGCTAGATGTCTTGATCTAGTTACAGGTGATGAACGTACAAAAGGTGGTGAACGTCTTGCTTGGTGCATTCACTGAATATCCTATTAGTTTTAAAAGAAAAGAAAAATTATATAAGTTATCCAATTAATAGACTTTTCTGATTTTGCCCACGTTTCGAATAGCCAAAAGATGCAGCAGAGGGGCAGGATTCGTTTGGTCTCAATATAATTGAGGACTGTTTGGCTCCAATAACCCGGTCCACGTACAAATCCAACTATTACTACGAACCAGAAAATTTTGATGTCTATCAATTTAACCACTTAAAACAATTTTTCGTAATTTTAAGAAATATTAGATAAGAAGTAGAATAAAAATCTATGTCCTAAAAACTAGAATGGCGAGAAATAAGAAAGAAAAAGAGCGCGTCAAAAAAGGTCGAAAAAGAAAAAAAACTGAAAAAGGCGTCGAAAAATGAAAGAAACAGAGAATGACTATAAAACTTAAAAACACTCGACTAACCCAACTTTATTACTATCATTAACTTAAAATTATAATCGCAAATTGAGATTACTAATTGGAATGATAATTGATACATAGGTAAAAGGCGTCGAAAAATATTAAAGCTTACAAGTAAAACTATATCCCAAGTGGCAATATCTTAAAAAGGTACTAAAATATAAAAACGGCGTCGCAAAATTCTAAAGCACCTAAATCTTAGTCTAAAGAAAAAGCACTTAAGGGATTTTACGACAAAGCCTAAAAATCTAGAAATAAAAAATAACTATGGCAAAAACTATGGATTAAAACTAAATATGAGCGAAAAATACAAATATTACGCTAAAACAATTAAAAAGGGACAAAATATAAAAATATACTAAAAGTGGTAAAAAGTACAATTTTTATAAAAAAATTATTTTTATATTATTTATTTTATAAAACTATTAATTTTATATTTTAATTAAACTAATTTAACTAAATATACAAATTAAATAAATAAACTAAACTTAATAATAAATTAACAAAACTAATTAGGGTTTAATTAAAAATTAATAATAATAATTACTCCGTAATAAATGCTGATTAGGGTTCTGTCAGGCGCGTCAGGGAGAACTCCACGAGTTGCGGTACCACGTGGCAATAAACGCCGCGAGTCGCGGGATTCAAAATTTCAGATGACAGGCTGATTTAAATTCGACGCGTTTTTGTGTTTTTTTTATGTTTTATATTTTCTGTTTTAATAAAAATATTTATATAATAAAAACTTATATTTAAAAACTAAAATAAAAATAGAAATACTTTATAATTTTATAAATAAAAATCTTAAAACTAGATTTATATATATATAATTTTTTTCGGTTTTTGATTTTATGTTTTAAATAAAAACAAAATATTTAAATAAAACTTATATTTTTATAAAATAAAAATAAAGAAACTTTATAAAACTTAAATATTTAACAATCTCTTAAAAATATTTATATTTTTGTTTTCTTTTTATGTTTTCGAATATTTAAAACGTATTTTTACAAAAGCGTATTTTTTTATAAAAGTAAACTAAAAATAGAATTTTTTTTTAATATTATATTAGCGTTGCACTTCCGGCGTTTAAGTTCCCCGGCAGCGGCGCCAAAAATACTTGATAGTTATGCGAGGTGTATATGAAATAGCTTATAATTTTACTAGGAAATACTATTAAATACAATACAATTTTACACAAGATATTTATTTATTTATAGAATGGATATACTTAAACCTTGCTACAACACTTATAGGCAGTGTACCTAATCGTACAGTAGTGTAGTTTTTAGTAAGTCCGGTTCGTTCCACAGGGAATCTTTTAACAAAGCTTAACACTATATTAGTTTTATTTTATAAAAACACAAATATATATATAAGAAATATTATTATTATAAAGGGGGGTTTTTACCGTTTAATGACTGGTTTGTCGATTTTAAAAACTTTAGTCGCAGTTAAAACCTAATGTAAAATATTAAAAATAAATACAAGACTTAATTTAAAGCGTAAATTAAATAACGATAAGGAAATTGCGATAAATAAAAGTGCGATAAAATTGCGATAATTAAAAAGTACGATAATTAAAAGTAAAATTAAATACAATAACAATAAATAAAAGTGCGATAATTAGAAGTGCAATTAAATATAAAATAAAGGAAATTAAATATGAAATAAAAGAATTATGCTTATTTAAACTTCCGTAATCATGATGTTTGACGTGTTGATTTTAATTTTATTCCCATGGGTTAATTGTCCTTTGTCCTGGATTATTTAATATGTCCGTCTGGTTTTTGTCCATAACAGTCCATCAGTCATAAATATAAAGTGCGAGTATCCTCGTCAAATTATCCTTATACCCGAAGTTAAATATTCCAACTAATTGGGGACTTAAACTGTAAAAAGATTTTAATACTTTGTTTAATAATTACACCAGATTATCGACTGCGTGTAACCCAAGGTTTTAATACTTTGTTAACAATTATGCCAAGTATCCTTGTACATAATTTCACCCCTGTTTTAATAATTCTAGTGACTATTAATCCATTCCCTTGTCCGGTTAAATGAACGATTATTCGTACATATAAATACCCCCCATCGTATCCGATCGAGTGTATATGGTTATTTATAGGGACATCCAATTGTAAATCTTTATATTAAAATTAACAAACTATCATTTAGTTAAACAAATATAAAGCCCATTAATAGCCCATAGTCTAATTTCCACAAGTGTCGTTCTTTTGTCCAAACCCCAATTATGGTACAAAGCCCAATTACCCAATTTTAGTAATTAGCCCAACATCATGATTGCTTCGGATTAAATAAGCATAATAATAACTTAGCTACGAGACATTAAATTAAAAAGGTTGAACATAACTTACAATGATTAAAAATAGCGTAGCGTTACACGGACAGAATTTCGACTTACACCCTTACAACATTCGCTAACATACCCTTATTATTAGAATTAAAATTAAAATTAAAATTAAAATTAAAATATATATATATATATATATATATATATATATCTATATATATATATATATATATATATATATATATATTACGTATATATTGAGATAGAGATAGATTATATGATGATTTTTACGATCAAACTGCGTTTGCTTTTATAGGGATTTGAGTCCAGGGAAGCTCCGCGACTCGCGATATTTTCCTTCTTCAAACTCCGCAACTCGCGGAGTTTGATTTTACAG
Organism: Rutidosis leptorrhynchoides; assembly: GCF_046630445.1. Classification (NCBI taxonomy): domain Eukaryota; kingdom Viridiplantae; phylum Streptophyta; class Magnoliopsida; order Asterales; family Asteraceae; genus Rutidosis; species Rutidosis leptorrhynchoides. Next base: position 107,662,620 of record NC_092340.1, on the reverse strand, counting down.
CTCACCCAGCTTTGGCTCTTTGTTTGCCGACGGATTTTTAATATAAATATAATATATAAATAATTTTAAGAATTATTTAAATATTATATTATATTTATGTGCATAGTTGACTCGTAATTTTTAGTCCGTTGCGTCGAGCGTTGAGAGTTGACTCATGTCCCGGTTCCGGATTTTCGAACGTCCTTGCGTACAATTTAATATCTTGTACTTTGCGTTTTGAATCTTGTACTCTTGTAATTTCGAGACGTTTCTTATCAATAATTGGAACCTCTTTGATTGTATTTTGTACTTTTGAGCTTTTTGTTCGTTTGCGTCTTCAATTCGTCGAGTCTGTCTTTTGTCTTCACCTTTTATTATTTAAACGAATATCACTTGTAAATAGAACAATTGCAACTAAAAGATTGTCTTTCTTGAGGAATAATGCTATGAAATATATGTTCGTTTTTAGCATTATCAAAAAGTTATGGCGGAAATAAACCCTTTTGCAACAAATACCACAAGCACCACTATGGTGAATGTTGCAATCTATTTTGCCACCGGTGCCAAAGGGGTGGTCATGTAGCCAACGATTGTAGAAGTGCTGCCCCCGTCGCTCAAAAGGTGCCCAATGCACCAAAACCGGGTACTTGTTATGAATGTGGCCAAACGGGACATTTTAGAAATGTATGTCCGAAGAAGAAAGCCAACCTCAACACACGCGGCTGAGCTTTCAACATCAACACCGAGGAAGCCCGAGATGACAATGAATTAGTCACCGGTACGTTTCTCCTCAACAACACTTATGTTACTTTTTTATTCGATTCGGGTGCCGATAAGAGTTTTGTATCCAAGACTTTGACTCATTATTTTAATACTCCACCACTCCCACTAGATACCACTTATACCATTGAAGTGGCCAACGGAAAACTATTGAGTGCCGACACATATTACCGGGGGTGTACATTAAACATTTTGGGTAATGAGTTTGAAATTGACTTGATACCCATAGAACTAGGAAGCTTCGATGTATTAATCGGTATGAATTGGCTAGCCAAAACTAAATCTCACATCCTTTGTGATCTTTACGCAATCCGAATCCCTATCGAGAATGGTGAACCTTTGATCGTCTATGGCGATAAGAGTTGCACCGGACTCAACCTCGTTTCGTGTATTAAAGTTAGAAAACTACTCCGTAAGGGTTGTTTTGTGATCCTTGCTCACGTTAAGAAAGTCGAGTCCGATGAGAAGCACATCGATGATGTGCCAATTGTTAGTGACTATTCCGATGTATTTCCCGATGAATTACCGGGTCTTCCACCTCATCGACCGGTTGAATTCCAAATCGATCTTATTCCGGGGGCCGCACCCGTAGCACGTGCACCTTATATACTCTTTCCATCCGAAATGCAAGAATTGCAAAGTCAAATCCAAGAACTACTTGATCGTGGTTTTATCCAACCTAGCCATTCACCTTGGGGCGCTCCGATTTTATTTGTTAAAAAGAAAGACGGATCCCTACGAATGTGCATTGATTATCGTGAACTAAACAAATTGACAGTTAAAAACCGACATCCTCTTCCTCGCATCGATGACCTCTTTGATCAACTACAAGGGTCTTGTATATATTCAAAAATGGATCTCCGCTCGGGTTATCATCAATTAAGGGTTAAGGGGGAAGATGTCTCCAAAACCGGTTTCCGAACTCGTTATGGTAGTTATGAATTTCTTGTAATGCTATTTGGTCTCACTAACGCACCGGCAGTGTTCATGGATCTTATGAACCGTGTGTGCAAACCGTATCTTGACAAATTCATTATCGTGTTCATCGATGATATTTTGGTTTATTCTAAAAGCGAAGAAGAACACGAGGAACACCTCCGGCTCGTGCTTGAACTTTTAAGACAAGAACGACTCTATGCCAAATTCTCCAAGTGTGAATTTTGGTTGAAGGAAGTTCAATTTCTTGGTCATGTTGTAAGTGACCAAGGTATTAAAGTCGATCCAACGAAAATCGAAGCCATTAGTAAATGGGAGACTCCCATTACTCCTACTCACATTCGTCAATTCTTGGGTCTCGCCGAATACTACCGTAGATTCATCAAGGATTTCTCTTTGGTTGCCCGTCCTCTAACCGCTTTAACTCACAAGGGAAAGAAATTCAATTGGGCGACCGAACAAGAATCCGCATTTCAAATCTTGAAAACAAAGCTAACCACCGCTCCTATCTTGTCACTTCCCGAAGGCAATGACGATTTTGTTGTGTATTGCGACGCCTCGAAACATGGTTTTGGGTGTGTGTTGATGCAACGAACGAAAGTCATTTCTTATGCTTCTCGACAACTCAAAATTCATGAACGAAACTACACGACACATGATCTCGAACTCGGAGCCGTTGTCTTTGCACTCAAAATATGGAGACACTATCTTTATGGAACCAAGAGTACTATCTTTACCGATCACAAAAGTCTCCAACACATCTTCGACCAAAAGCAACTAAACATGAGACAATGAAGGCGGATTGAAACCTTAAACGATTACGATTGCGAGCTTCGTTACCATCCCGGGAAGGCAAATGTAGTAGCCGATGCCTTAAGTCGAAAAGAAAGAGCGGTGCCTCTTCGTGTCCGAGCCTTAAACATCACCATCCACACCAACCTTAATAGCTAAATTCGGGTAGCCCAAGATGAGGCTCTCAAGGATGAAAACGTTTCACATGAGCTTTTGAACATTCTCGTCTCTCGATTCGAAATTAGAGAGATCGGACTCCGATATTTCACCTGAAGGATTTGGGTGCCTAGTTATGGGGACCTACGAAGCCTTATTTTAGATGAAGCCCATAAGTCGCGATACTCGATTCACCCCGGTGCCAATAAGATGTACCACGACCTTAAACAACTATATTGGTGGCCGAACATCAAAAGGGACGTAGCTACTTATGTTTCCAAGTGTTTGACATGTTCTAAAGTCAAAGCCGAACACCAAAGACCGTCCGGATTACTTCAACAACCCGAAATCCCACAATGGAAGTGGAAAAGAATAACAATGGATTTTATCACCAAACTACCAAAAACGACGGGCGGTTATGATACCATTTGGGTTATTGTTGATCGTCTCACCAAATCCGCACACTTTCTCGCCATGAAGGAGACCGACAAAATGGAGAAACTTGCACGACTTTATATCAAGGAGATCGTAGCCCGACACGGTGTACCTTTATCGATTATCTCCGACCGAGATGGCCGTTTTATTTCTAGATTTTGGCGTACCATGCAAGAAGCTTTGGGAACGCGTTTAGACATGAGCACCGCATATCATCCTCAAACCGATGGACAAAGCTAACGTACAATTCAAACCTTAGAGGACATGTTACGAGCTTGCGTGGTTGATTTTGGAAAAGCTTGGGACAAGCACTTACCTCTCGCCGAGTTCTCTTACAACAATAGTTATCACGCGAGTATAAAAGCCGCCCCATTCGAAGCATTATATGGCCGAAAATGCCGTTCTCCTCTTTGTTGGGCCGAAGTAGGTGACGTACAAATCACCGGACCCAAACTCATTCATGAAACCACCGAGAATATCGTTCAAATACGAGATAGGCTTCGGACGACCCGGAGTCGTCAAAAGTGCTATACCGACAAAAGACGCAACAACCTTGAATTTCAAGTCGGTGACCGCATCATGTTAAAAGTCGCACCTTGGAAGGGTGTAATCCGTTTTGGGAAACGCGGGAAGCTAAATCCGCGGTATATTGGTCCTTTCGAAATCTTGGAGCGTATTGGAACCGTTGCTTATCGTTTAGATCTTCCGCCTCAATTGAACTCCGTTCATCCTACCTTCCATGTATCTAACTTGAAAAAGTGTCTTGCCGAACCCGATATCGTCATCCCTCTCGAGGAACTTACTATTGATGACAAACTTCATTTTGTGGAGGAACCGGTTGAAATTGTGGACACCTCCGTCAAGACATTGAAACAAAGCCGAATTCCGATTGTTAAAGTCCGTTGGAACGCCAAAAGGGGACCCGAGTTTACTTGGGAAAGGCAAGATCAAATGCAAAAGAAATACCCTCATTTATTCCCGGCTTCGGAAACGCAAGATCCCGAGGAAGAAACAACGACTACTACGCCTACTTAAATTTCGGGATGAAATTTCTTTTAAGGAGTAGGTAATGTAACATCCCTCCTTTTTCCGTTTACTTTTCCGTTTAACTATTTAAATCCCGTTATATGTTTATAACATCTCCGGTTAATACGTGTTTTAAAAATATCTCGTCTAGGTATTTCACGCACCCGCAAACGAACTTGAGGGACTAGTTTCGCCAAAATGCAAAAGAGGTGACTAGCCTTTGACTAGTCAACCCCCACCCCCATCTTTTCTTTTTCATTTCCCTTTTCTTCTTCTACTTCCATATTTTCTCTCAATTCTCCAATTTCAAGAATCATCATCTAAATCAAATCGAGCAAGCATCCATCTAAACAAATTGCATATTCGGAATCCTCTCATCTTCCTCTTCGATTCCATACCGATTTCATCAAGTTTGGGTAACTTTCTAAAATCACTAGATTTTGTGTTCTTGATGTTTTTAACTTATAAAGTTGTTAATTAGTGTCTATGGCTCAAGTCTAACATGATTATATGATTTATATGCTCGATTTCGTTATTTGAAGTAACTAGCTTGAAATGAACTTTTGATGCTTTGAATGACATGAAACGTTATGTGTAAGTGTTAGGTTGTATTGTATGCTCGATCACCTTTGAAACGGCATATCATTCATGTAAATTGGTTGCCGAATCATCGAATTTCATTTATGAACTTGAGTGCATTTAATGAGGAGCTTTGAATGTGATTTTGGTTGTTGTAAAAGTAAATGTGATGGATGAAATGTGTTTAGTTGTTTTCCTTGTCAAAATACCTTTCCGATGATATAAGATACATGCTTTGGTTGTTTGCGGGTCATAAATGGTGATTGGTTGAAGTTAGGTTCGTGCATAAAACTTAAAAACTGCCAGAATTCTCTGCACAGGTAATGGCGCGGTGCGCCATATACCCGCGCGGCACGCCAAAGTGGTATGTCCAACTTTGTCGATTTTCGAATAATGTTTGCTATGCTACGCACCTCTGATTCACATGTAACTTTTTCTAACATGCTCATATATGATTAAAAACCTCAGAAAAATAGTTCGGGACCCGACCCGAACGTGTTGACTTTTTCGTTGACTTTGACCGACCAAAGTTTGACTTTTTGTCAAACTTAACCAAATGATTATGCAACCTTCCTAACTTGTTTCTATACTTGTATCTTGCATGAAACTTGACAATTTGATTTCACATGCTGCATAATCGAGTCGTAACGAGCCATAGGACTAATTGAACATCTTTGACCTATCGTGTTTACCGTTATTGATACGATCTATTTGTTTAGGTCAAGACTAGCACTATCCTTCGCACACGTTACTTTGTGAAGTACTTTTCATACGTGCACTCAAGGTGAGATCATAGTCCCATCTTTCAAACAACTTTTATGCTTTAAACTATGGGATGAGAAACATATACGTATCATACTTTTATACATTGAACACAAGTACGAAAATGAACATTCCACGTACGGGTTTGAACAAAAATCCTCAATTCAATTATCATTAGTTACACTTGCAGGGTGTAAACGTGAACTTATATTATGTGATCACATGGGCTTGACGAGCCTCATTCGGACGGTTCGCTATCGTTAGCGGATGAAATATATTTTCGGGTCTAGTGTATGTTCTAACACTACGCAAAGGGTGCAAAACAGTTAAGTTTGATAATTGGGTGCCCGCGAAATAAATAACAACTTTGGAATGCAAATGATTTTGATAATCATATTATATTAAATCTTGTGGTTCAAATGCAACGTTTACTAAAACACCTATGATTTCACCAACGTTTTCGTTGACAGTTTTCTATATGTTTTCTCAGGTCCTTGAAAGCTACTTGATACATGCTTCCGCACTCTTTTTGATACTTGCTTGGATGTCGAGTATGCATGTATAGTTGGAGCGTCTTTTGACTACTTTAAATTGTGTCGCATAGGTTTCATTCGTACGTTAAACTTTGTTTTGTAACTAATCTTTTAAACTACATTTGTAAACTTGAAACATCCTTTTTCTTATGAAATGAATGCGACATATTTTGGTCAAACGTCATAATAAAGACTTATGACCACGCAACGGGACCGAAGTAGTCGGCGCCGTCAAACATGATTTGGTCGGGTCGCTACAATCACGCTACACAGACCACTTCACAGTTTGGTCCCGGAAGATTGCTAAGGCCACCCCACGGAGAACTCGTCCGTGATGAAATGTCCCGTTCATATCGATTATAAACATTTCATATTAATTGATTTCGTTGCGAGGTTTTGACCTCTATACGAGACGTTTATCAAAGACTGCATTTGTTTTTAAAACAAACCATAACCTTTATTTTATCGATAAAGGTTTAAAACCATAACATAGATTATCAAGTAATGATAATCTAAAAGATAACGTTTTACACACGACCATTACATAATGGTTTACAATAATATTACACATCGATTTAAATCTCCGAATGCAGTTTTTAAACAATATATTACAAGCATGCTGACTCCAATTCTTGTCCTTAAATTAGCATGCAACATCGGAAGCTCTTAATAATCACCTGAGAATAAACATGTTTTAAACATCAACAAAAATGTTGGTGAGTTATAGGTTTAGCCTATATATTTATCAAATCGTAATAATAGACCACAAGATTTCATATTTCCATTTCTCATAAACATCATGCATGCATATAGCCATCTGCATAAAAATCATTCATATGGATTGAACACCTGGTAACCGACATTAACCATAATGCATAGAATATCCCCACATACATCGTCGTCTGTATAATAATAATCTCGAAGTACTAAAGCCATCCATAGACATGAATGGGGGTTGTTAGGCCTAATAGATCTATCTTTAGGATTCGCGTCAATTAGGGGCCATTTCCCTAATTCTTAGGTTACCAGACTTGAAGGGCGATATTCAATTTCGATAATCCAATCATAGAATGTAGTTTCACGTACTTGTGTCTATTTTGTAAAATATTTATAAAACTGCATGTATTCTCATCCAAAAAATATTAGATTTTAAAAGTGGGACTATAACTCACTTTCACAAACTTTTCCTTCGTCGAAAAATAACACTTGGCCACTGGTCAATTCACGAACCTATAACAAATATATACATATATATTAAAGTATGATCAAAATATATTCACAACATATTTTATTTACGTTTTTTAACGATTTAAGTTGTTAAGTTAGCAGTCCAACGTTAGTAGTTCACAATTAATTGTCCACAGTTAGTAGTACAGAAATAAATCAATATAATTTCCCGAATCAATCCATGACCCAGTGCATACAAGTCTCAGACTCGATCACAACTCAAAGTATATATATTATTTTGGAATCAACCTCAATCCTATATAGCTAACTCGATCATTACCGCATATAGAGTGTCTATGGTTGTTCTAAATAATATATATAGATGATGTCGATATGATATGTCAAAACATTATATACGTGTCTATGGTCTATAAAGACATGTATAATACAATATAAGTTAGTTATGTTATGGTTAGTATGGATTTGTTATAAAATTTACGTAGCGACAACAAGTAAAATTTTCCAATTTTGTTTTACCCATAACTTCTTCGTTTTAAATCCATTTTGAGTGAATCAACTTGCTATGGTTTCATATTGAACTGTACTTTATGAAACCAAACAGAAAAAAATATAGGTTTATAGTCGAAAATATAAGTTACAAGTCATTTTTGTAAGAGGTAGTCATTTCAGTCGAAAGAACGACGTCTTGATGACCATTTTGAAAAACATACTTCCACTTTGAGTTTAACCATGATTTTTGGATATAGTTTCATGTTCATAAGAAAAATCATTTTCCCAGAAGAACAACTTTTAAATCAAAGTGTATCATAGTTTTTAATTATCTAACCCAAAACAGCCCCCGATTTCACTACGACGGCGTATGTCCGGTTTTACGGTGTTCTTCGTGTTTCCAGGTTTTAAATCATTAAGTTAACATATCATATAGATATAGAACATGTGTTTAGTTGATTTTAAAGTTAAGTTAGAAGGATTAACTTTATTTGCTAACAAGTTTAGAATTAACTAAACTATGTTCTAGTGATTACAAGTTCAAATCTTCGAATAAGATAGTTATATATATATGAATCGAATGATGTTATGAACATCATTACTACCTCAAATATAGTAGGTAAACCTACTGGAAATAACAAGAAATGATCTAGAGCTTCAAAGGATCTTGGATGGCTTGGAAGTTCTTGAAGTAGAATCATGACACAAAAACAAGTTCAAGTAAGATTTTCTACTCGAATTAAGATAGTTATAGTTATAGAAATTGAATCAAACTTTGAATATGAGTATTAACTTGAATTATAATGATAACCTACCGTAAGTAACAAAGGTTTCTTGATCTTAGATGATTACTTGGAATGGATTAGAAAGCTTGGAAGTATACTTGCAAACTTGAAAGTATTCTTGATTTTATGAAACTAGAACTTATAGAAATTATGAAGAACACTTAGAACTTGAAGATAGAACTTGAGAGAGTTCTATTAGATGAATAAAATTGAAGAATGAAGGTGTTTGTATGTGTTTTAGGTCGTGATAAATTGATTAGATATAAAGGATATGTAAGTTTGTTTTCTTGTAAATAAGTCATGAATGATTAATAATATTTTTGTAATCTTGCTAAATAATTCATACTAGATTACAAAGAATGGTTCCCACATTTTTGATGACTCATTAAGGGCTGCTAAGAGCTAATCATTGAAGTGTATATACCAATAATATGTACATCTAGGAGCTGTGTATTGTACGAGTACGAATACGGGTGCATACGAGTAGATTTTTTGATGAAAATGAATGAGAATGTAATTGTAAGCATTTTTGTTAAGTAGAAGTACTTTGATATGTGTCATGAAGTCTTTCAAAAGTATACTAATACATCTTAATACACTATTTGTATATGAATTTTAACTGAGTCGTTAAGTCATTGTTAGTTGTTACATGTAAGTGTTGTTTCGAAACCTTTAAGTTAACGATTTCGTTAAATGTAATTAATCCCATTGTTATTATATTTAATGAGATGTTAAATTATTACATTATAATGATAACATGATGTTCTAATATATCTTAACATGATATATAAATATTAAGACGTTATTACAACGATAATCGTTACGTATAGATATCGTTTTGAATTTCTTAAGTTAGTAGTCTTGTTTTATGTATAAGGTTCATTGTTGATATACATAATGAGATACTTTAATTATCATTTCATCATGTTAAACATATATATATATATATATATATATATATATATATATATATATATATATATATATATATATATATATATATATATATATATATATATATTCATATATATAATATCATGTCATATACAAGTTATAACGTTCGTGAATCATCGGACAAACTGGGTGGTCAAACGTTAACACAAAAACCGTTTCAAATAATCAAGTCTTAATAAGTTTGATTGCTTAACATGTTGGAAACATTTATTCATGTAAATATTAATCTCATATAATATATAATCATGGAAAAGTTCGGGTCACTACACGTGATCCGGGTCTGCATGGATTTTTCCGAGGGCAAACATCAATCAACAATACATCCCACCACGCCGAGCAGTTCTAGCATTGTACTGGTACATATTAGCCACTAGATGGAAAATAGTACCAACATATGGCGCCATCCATTTCAAAGAACATCAAAACACTAAGAACGCAAAGGAAAATGAAACATCTTTAGTACGTGTCCCACTTGAAACAATCAATGAACCCCTCGTTGAAAACATATCACTAAATAGACTCATTTTGGAGTAAGTGTCAGTTGAAGAGATGAACATGTGAATGCTGAAGTATCAATTGAATTAGTACATGAAGCAACTACACGTCTCAAAAAGTCATCAATAGAAGTTCCAAAACGCGACTATGGCAAGCAAGGCAGGGCACGCAGAAAATCTCTTTTAAGAGAACGTCTGATGCAAATGCAAATCAAGTAAACAAAGGAAGAACAATATCTAGGCAACAATTGTTCAAGCTTTTTGATCAATTGAACACTCTGGTCAATGATTCAGAGCAAGAAAATGATGATGAATGTTTCTCGGAGAATGAGTTGGAATACAGAGAAGCTGAGCAATAAGTTATATCTGAGGAAATGGCAACAAGAATGTTAGATGGAATCTTAACGAAAACAGCACCATTAAAATACAAACAAAAGTTAGTGCAGCCCGCTATCTGTGTAGTGGCAGTAGACAACTTCTTTGCACTTATCACAGGAGTGCAAGCGACTAAGCCTCCAGCAATGGCAGAGTCAATCCAATGTTTCGTAACTCGTATACCAAATTATCCACTTCCACGAAATTTGGCGATACCATCTATTGGTGTTTATGATGGAACATCTGATCCAATTTTTTTTTAACAATGTTTGAAGGAGTAATGAGGCTGCAACACTGGGAGGATGAAGTTGCTTGCCATATGTTTCCCATGGTGATGCAAAAGATGGAAAAAGAATGGTTCGCAAGTCTTCCGCCCAGGAGCATCACCAGCTTTTTGGATTTACCAGCTTTTGGCACACTAATGCATTTGGATGCACATGAGATCACCATGCATAGTAGTGAATCTTTGAGCAACTTTATGAAGCGTTACACTGTGGAATGTCAGAAGATTCCAGATATACCAGAGTCTCGGCTAGTGTATGGTTTTATCTTTTGTTTGGATCAACGTCATTTTTCAAGCCTCATTCATACACTGCGATATGATGTATCCAAAACTTTACATGAAGAATTGGTGATAGCACAAAATAACTTGAGAGCTGAAGTAATAGGACATCAGAGGATTGAACGAAATTATAGGCAGCATAATGGAGGGCGGTATCCGGATAGGTATCAACGAAGATATGACAACATCCATCAGGTTCAACATCAGGGTTAGAGAGGCAATAATTCTAACGACCCGTCCTAATCCATCTGGACGAATACATTACATTTGGTTACATCGCGAGGTACTTAACCTCTATATGATACATTTTACAAACATTGCATTCGTTTTTAAAAGACATACTTTCATTACATCGAAAGTTGACGGCATGCATACCATTTCATAATATATCCAACTATAATTGGCTTAGTAATAATCTTGATGAACTCAACGACTCGAATGCAACGTATTTTGAAATATGTCATGAATGACTCCAAGTAATATCTCTAAAATGAGCAAATGCACAGCTGAAGATTTCTTTCATACCTAAGAATAAACATGCTTTCAAGTGTCAACCAAAAGGTTGGTGAGTTCATAAGTTTATCATAAAACAATAAAATTCATCATTTTGATAGACCACAAGATTTAAATGCTGCATGGTATAAATGTGCCCGAATCCTATACCCACCTGTAATGTACATGCGATATCTTTTAAATACAGTATACCTTTCTCGTGTACGAAACCATCTTCACAAATCTTAGTAATCGTACACATATCTCGTGCATAAAAACTAATACACATAACCTGTGTATAAAAATCATTCTCTCGATATATAAATTCACATCAATTGGTGGCAATTATCATATCCACATAATTCAATGGTGGCAATTATCATGTCCACATAATTCAATGATGGCAATTATCATGTCCACATAATTCAATGGTGGCAATTACCATGTCCACATAATTCAGCGGTGGCAATTATCATGTCCACATAATTCAATAATAATTCGCAGAACTTCTGTCTGCATAATAATTCATTCGAGGAATGTTTTGCTTGTGTCTATCTCGTCAAACATTTATAAAAGCATTTCAAGTATTCGCAGTTCAAAATATATTTCAAAAGCATTTAATAAAGCAGTTGTAAAAACAGCGCATGTATTCTCAGTCCCAAAAATGTAAAGAGTAAAAGGGAATCAAATGAACTCACATATTGTATTTTGTAGTAAAAATACATATGACGACATGGAACAAGTGTGGTTTGGCCTCGGATTCACGAACCTATATCATTTGTATTTTCATTAATATATATAATCGTAATTGAATAAATATATATATTATTACTAGTGATGTAATTTATATATTTAATAAGTTATAAGTTTCATTATTTATTTATATATTTTCATGTTATATATATAACTGTTAATATAGTTAAGTTATGTGTACAAAATATATTTACCTATATATAATCTTTATTTTCATACTTATAACTTTAAGTGCGTTATTAAAACTTTTATTTTAGTAATCATAATTATTTTAAAAATATTGATATAGATAATACTGATAATAATAATAATGATAATTTTAATGATAGTAAAATAATAATAATTTTAATAAAAATAATAATAATGATAATATTTATAATAATGCTTATGTTACTAGTAATAATAATTCTAACAAAATGATACTAATACTAATAATAATAATAATAATATCTACAATATTGATAATAGTGATAATAATAATGATACTAATTATAATAGTTATTATCGTAGTAGTAATAAATGATAATTTTTATCATAATACTTATATTTGTAATTATAGTAATAATTATCATTCTAATAATAATGCAATTGATAATTATAATAATAATATTATTAATAATTATAGAAATGGTACTAATATTAATATAAATGAAAATAATAATAATAATAATAATAATAATAATAATAATAATAATAATAATAATAATAATAATAATAATAATAATAATATTAATAATAATAATATAGTACAACCTTTGAAGAAAACAAGCTTCTAAAAAAACATGTCCTTGCCCAGGCTTAAACCCCTGACCTCCCGCTCAACCATCAACACTCTTAACCACTGAACTGTTTACGTTTTTCTGATATATAATACCGAATTAAACCATATAACCTATGTATCTATTTGTTTTCTTTTTCTTTCCTCAACATTTCGGCCCAACTACACAATCCATATCCGGCCTAACAGCTCGAACCCATTTGCAATCCACAACAAACGACCCAACAAATCATAACTGCCCATATAACAAATTAGGGATTCGGTAAAAAAAATGTGATATGAAAAGGCGAATTTGCAGCAGCCATAAAGGAAAGTCGATTCATTTTTATTCATTCATTCATTTATTTATTTATTTATTTTATATATTTTTTTTATCAGCGAACAAGTGGGAGGTTTTTTCTTTGTGGGGTTCGTCTGCAACCACATTAACATCATTAAATAATATCAATCATGCCATCATCAGTATTTAAAGTTCATCTTCATTCAAACGGTAATGGGTTTCGAGCTTTGAGATTGGTTGGAGCTGGGTTTACGTAAAGAAAAAGCAAGGCCACAAGATAAAACGATTAGGTTTATACAAAAAAGTAGTAGCAGGTTTTATTTTAAATGTTGTTTTACGAATGAAAGTAAGAAAAACAGCAGGATCGAGTAGTGATAGTATAAGTTATCGAGCTAGAAGGGCTGTTGGGTTTGATTCGAAAAGAAATAGAAGAAAGTGGTGGTGGTTTTGATTGGTGTTGGGTCTGATCGAAAGACAGTCTTAACAGAATTATCACAGCTTAATTAGGTTTCGTTTGGTTGTAAGTTGAACAAGCATAACAGTATAGTAGTAGTAGGAAAGCAAAGGAGTTCGGGTTAGTTTGGTGATCTTGTTCGAATACAAAACAAGAAATGGGTTGATGTTTAACAAAAATCGAAACCACAACTATGATTTGATGATGTTGATTTAGTTTCGTGTGCTTTGATGGTGACTGTGATGTGGGTTTTTTTAAACAAAAATCGATAGTAGCAGGGTGGCAAATGGGCTGCAAATTCTTGATAGTTTGATGTTCTTGGATTGTGTTTATCGAATAGCAACTAGTGGTAAACAGATGCAGCATCAACAAAAAAGTTTTTGGGTTTGGGTTTGGTTTTGTGGTGGTGATGAAGGTGGCTTGAGTGATGGTTATGGTTATGATAGGGTGGCGAATAATAACAATGAGAAATAGTAACGTGAACAGCATCAGATATAGCGGGTATGATGATGAATGTGGTGATAGTTGTAGATGTATAAGTTGGCTCGAACAAGAAACAGAATACTCGAGCTTGTGGGTTTTCGGTTATGGTGTTCATGGTGGTTGGTGGTTGAGGAAATTAGTGAAGTCGATGGGTTTCTCATGTAGGAGGTGATATGTGTGTTTTTAAATATCTCTAATCTATGAATATGTATATCTTGATATATACTTCATAAACTTATATTGTAAAGGCAAGGCACAAATAATTAAAGGTGATATGGGTGTAAGTGGTGATGTTGAAAAAGTTGGAATGTAGTGCTGAGATAGTTACTAGTGAAGATGCAGCTTTCTTTTATTCGATAAAGTTTTCCAAGAAAAAGAATTTTCAAATGGGGGTGTGGGACAATCAAAACAAAAACAGTGCCTAAATTTACAACTCGTGAATCTAACTTGGTTATATGTTACCGACAGTTTTAACAGACTATTATATCGTGCGAAATCAGTGGCGGATAAAAGTGTTCAGAAAAATTCCATATTTTTAAATTAACTATATTTATTTATTTTGGTCATTATGGTATAAAATTCGATCATTAACTATTAAATAAAAATTACATTAATTATTCACTCCCAACCCCAAGTAAAATATAAAAAGTTTTAAAATTCAACAAATAGTTCCTAAATACATTTTTAATAAGCCTAAAATTTATATTACTCATTTTCGGATCACCGTTTATTTTTAAAATCACCTAAGTTTGAACTTAACTTATTTAAATAACCATCGAATGATAAACGAGTGCTTCTATCGTTTACTAAATAAATTCGGAACTATATTTATATATTCAATATACCTTATTTATATATATAGATTTATTTTAATATCATATATTATTTTATTTACATAATTAATTAACTTATATAATATTTTAATTTATAATATATATATATATATATATATATATATATATATATATATATATATATATATATATATATATATATATATATGTATATATGTATATATATATATATATATATTTATATATTTATTTACACATAATGGTTCGTGAATCGTCGGGAATAGTCAAAGGGTAATTGATTACATGAAAGTAGTTCAAAAATTTTGAGATTCAACTTTACAGACATTGTTTATCGTGTCGAAATCATATAAAGATTAAGTTTAAATTTGGTCAGAAATCTCCGGGTCGTCACAATAATCATCCAAATGATTACTATCACAATCACATATTGTTGGAAATACATCCATTAATCATGGCTTTAACAAAGACACCAAAAGAGATTTTGTTTACTGAGCCAATCAAGGAAACTTTCAACCCTCCTGCACCATTGGAGGAAAGAAAAGGGCCAAAGAGTGATCGATGGTGTGATTTTCATGAGGCATATGGTCATGACAAGGCAACTGAAAATCTTTAATGCAAGAGATCATTTCTAAGATCAAAGTTGGAGAATTGAACCATTTGTTACCTGGAAAACAGTGCAGAAGAAATGATCCGAATAAGAGGTTTGAACAGTAGGAAAGGTCAAGGAACGGAGGGTGGAGAGATTGGAAACACAGGGAAGAAAAAATCAATACGAGGAGAGGAAAGATGATAGAGACCCAACACCAGAAAGATGCATCAATATCATCTGGAATGAAGGAAAAAATTGGAATCAGGTGGAAAACGCAATAAGGAAACATGGATGTATGCTCCAATTACTTTTCACACAATTCCAAATTGGAGATTGTTAAAGGAACCTGTTGTTGTTTCTGTAGCATAACGAACAAATTTGTACCAAAAATTTAGAAAGACACTGTAAGTGAAGCAGATCTTCTGTATTTGGATTGTTTTCGGTCCTTTCTGTTCAGCGTCTAGGACAGACTGTGCAGAACGGATTTGAGAATTGCTGAAATAACGGGGGCATCAGTAAAAGCATTCGGGAAAATTAAGCTGGAAGTTATGTTGGGTGTATATCCACTAGTTCGAACAAAAATTGTGAATATTACAGTGTTAAATTACAAATCAAGGTTTAATGCATTGCTGGGAAGGCGGTCCTTGCAAAAATTTGGTGCTATCTCTTCTACACCACATGCAGAGCTGCGTTTTCCTACTCTCGATGGTGTAGCAGTTGTCCATTCAGAATATGTCGGGTCAAGAAAGAAGTCGGCGTTTATGAAGCATGGGTGGACATGTTTAAATGAAGGTCTCAAGAACAGTTGTTTGGCAGAAATGAGGTGAATGGATACTTTAAAACATCCAAATGGTTAATACATTAGAAACTCAGCATGCACGCTGCACAGAAGACATATACTCACACATAGTGCAAAACAGCAGTAAAGCATGCTCATTATCATCATCAGAATAAGAACAAATGAAGAAAATATTGTAATTTTCTGGATACAATTGATCACTCTATCCATGAAAAGATATTGAACAAATATTTGTATGTGCATCACTCTTTTATCAAAGAAATTTTAATTTTTTACTTACGCAAAGTGCTACACGTTATGAATGTAAAACAACGCATTCATATGATCCTTCCCACACAAGGTAAAACAGTTTTTGCTCCTGATGGTAGAAGCTCTTGTGTCGACAATTTAAGATGCAAGGGATCGGCTAGTGTAAGAATAGAGTTCACTAGAAAGCACTGAGGCATAAATACATTATGTATCAAATTTCATGATATGTATACAATGGTTTTTCTCAAAAGCATAAATCCATTTAAAGAAAAACAGATAAAGCTTTGTCATAACAATTCAAACAACAACAACAACAACAAAACTCAATCCCGCCTATGCGAGGTATGGGAGAGTTGAGATGTAGACAATCCTTCTCATATCCTAGAATAAAGACAAGTCATTTCTCCACCCGAAGTGAAATATTCCCAAGAGTAGAGAAAGTTATCCCTCTCAATGTTCTATGGATAGAGAGATTGCTTCCAAAAGGACATCCGGCCTATAAGTAGGAAAAATTTCAAAAAATAAAATTTTTCCTATATAAAAAATAAAAAAATGAGACGTCATGAAAATGGCAGAATCAAAATTCCATGGGTTTTAAATCCTGCATGGAATTCAATTTAGGCTCTAAGCGACAGTTAAGTCGTCAATAAATCGATGCTTGCTATTGATTTGATTAATAGAGCCAAAAAATTCAAAGTAAAAATTTAATCTCAAGCCGCACAACGATTAAGCGCAAAACGCAGCACGCAACACATGATATTTACTATGAAACAAGCAGATATTAAAGAACACATTGTTTTCTTATTGGTAAATTTTTAAGGCATATGAAACAGCAAAAGTTGTTAGAAAAGTAAATTTAGGGCTCAACATGCTTAGCATAATTCGCATTAAAAATAAATTGACCGCACAGTGGAGAACGGATAACCGCATTATTGACTTATGATAAGAAGATGGCATATATCAAGTATAACATAACACAGAATGAAAAAATGCAATGAAGCAAGGATAGGTTAAAAGAAAGCAGTATGTAAAGAAAAAAGTGTAAACAGAATCAAATTAAACATTAGTTAAACTGTTGATTATTACAGACATCAGAAAATTGTTTTTTCACACTGGCACCTTCAGGATCTCCTTCACACTTACTTCTTCTCTATTGCATATTTCTTCCAAAACAAAAATCTTGAGTTTGGCCACAACATCTTTGGTGGCTACACAACGGGCTTCAGAATTTGGTTTTATATATTGGGCAATTTCCTTTGGCAAAGGGTTAGGAATGTTTGGGATCAACTTCAACACATCACCAACGGCATCAGACATTCCTTTCCCCACTGAGCGTGTAGATAATTGTTAAAAGCATCCCCAACTGTATCCAAGTAAAGAACCCTATGAACCAACATAGGAATGCCGTTCTTTAGCTCAGAAAATTTACCCTCCACTACAGCAATGTTTTCTTGGGCTTCAATACAAGCATCTTCAGCAGATTTCTTCAACTGCTCAATTTCCTTCACCAAAGCCTCCTTTTCTGTCCTCAGCTCAAAACTCACACCTTCAATAGTTTTTAAAGCTTTTTTTTTAACAAGATCAGAAGCAGTGGATAGTCGCTTTTGTAGATCATGTACTTCAATTTCTATATTTTTCAATCTTGTTGACTTTTCAGCAGCTTTGGCAACCAAGAATCCCTGAGCTTGCTGCATCTTCAAACTGTGAAGCACATGTTGAGTGTGCAACACTAGAGAAACGGTAGTACGTTGATTGTTAAACTTAAGAGAGAGAGGAAGAAAGGTCTGCAACAGAGCTCATCTGCACAAAGTCATCATAAATATAAAACAAACATAAACAACAATTTACAATGCAAGCACATAGATTTTTTGAGCAAATTTTTATCTTCAGAAGATCAATAAATTTCTCAGACTTGTTAAGGGGATCTTCAATAAATGACCGCATAACGTCTAGCGGTACGAATGGCGGAGGGATAGAAGAGAAGGAAGAATGAGTAGTGTTTGGGCCTATTGAAGTAACAGGTGGAGATAGGGATTTCTTTTAATAAAATCATCATCATTATCATCATCATCGACATCATCACCATCCTTCTCATCAGCAGTGACTTCATCATCATCTGAAAGCACAATTCCTGGTAAAAAAATGAAATATAAGCATATAAATGGAAAGCTAAATGTAACATGATACATAATAAACAGAACGTATACTTATGGATTTCTTGTAAGGAATTAAAGAATCTATTGGGGTTTGCCCTCTAGCTTCAAGCGTTTTAACGTCTTCTTTGACGGAGGGGTTGGGGTAACAATCAAAATTTCAACTTCAGGAGTGGGTTGAGCAGAACCACCCTCTCCATCCGTTGTTCGCTGAGGACTCTTTGATGATTTCTCAAAAGCAGCCAATGTTACTCTTTTGGCTTCAAGCTCTTCAACAGTTTTGGGACATTCAACAACTTCAATGTTGTTAAAGTTGCGATCAGTGAACATTTTAATTACCCTCATTTCTTCTTCTTCTGCATAAACAATTCAAGCAAACACAAAAAGGCATATGTAAGCAAAAATATTAGTTATGCTGGGAATATTAATGCACAACAGATTAACAAGGAAGTCTACCATGGCCTTTCAAATGTAGTACATGCACAAAACCAACACACAAGTCACTGCTAACACCACAAAGTACCAAAATTTCTTCCATGTCCACAAAGGATCTTTGAGGAAGTTCTGTTGGTCCTGTGATAAATAAAAGGAGTATTGTAGAGGGGGGTGAATACAATTTTTAAATTAATTTAACAGTTAAGACAGTTTAGTAGTCAAACAAGTAAATTAAATAGAGTCAAAGGTAAGTTTTCAATGGTTTATTCTTTATTGATTGAATCACAAAGAATTACAACTATCCTTGGTGGGATGATACTTGGTTGATACAGATTTACCTAGTTATAGCTATTGAGGATATTCTTAAAGCTATTACACATTTTGGACTCTAAATTAATAAACTCACACCACTAGTTGTTATAATAGTGGATACACCAATTTATAGTGATCTTATTAACCGTGTAAATATTCTATTGTCCACTGGTACATAGAATGTCTGTACTTGTGGGGACAAATATGTCAGAGACCATTGATAATGCTAAAAACGAACATATATTTCATAGCATTATCCCTCAAGAAAGACAAGCTTTTAGTTGCAATTGTTCTATTTACAAGTGATATTCGTTTAAATAATAAAAGGTGAAGACAAAAGACAGATTCGACAAATTGAAGACGCAAACGACCAAAAAGCTCAAAAGTACAAAATACAATCAAAGTGGTTCCAATTATTGATAAGAAATGTCTCAAAATTACAAGAGTACAAGATGCAAAACGCAAAATACAAGATATTAAATTGTACGCAAGGACGTTCGAAAAACCGGAACCGGGACCAAAGTCAACTCTCAACGCTCGACGCAACGGACTAAAAATTACAAGTCAACTATGCACATAAATATAATATAATATTTAAATAATTCTAATAATTATTTATATATTATATTTATTTATAAAAACCGTCGGCATACAAAGAAACAAAGTTTTGTGAGCTGGAAAAAGTGGTCATGCGATCGCATGGCCTGGAAGGCAAAAAGCCATGCGATCGCATGGCAGTAGGTGACAGGCCTGACGCTATAAATTCGCGTGTTTTGGCTCAGTTTTAACCATATATCCATCTCTCTATCTACAAACGTATATATATATATATATATATATATATATATATATATATATATATATATATATATATATATATATATATTATAATTTTAATTTTAATTTTAAATTCTAATAATAAGGGTATGTTAGCGAATGTTGTAAGGGTGTAAGTCGAATTTCTGTCCGTGTAATGCTACGCTATTTTTCATCACTGTAAGTTATGGTTAATGTTATTTTTAATTTAATGTCTTGTAGCTAAGTTATTATTATGATTATTTAAGACGAAGTAATCATGATGTTGGGCTAAAAATATTAAAATTGGGTAATTGGGCTTTGTACCATAATTGGGGTTTGGACAAAAGAACGACACTTGTGGAAATTAGACTAAGGGCTATTAATGGGTTTTATATTAACTAAACGATACCTCGTTAATTTAATATATAGACTTATAATTTGACGTATCTATATATAACCACATACACTTGACTGAGCACGGTGGGCGGGATATCTAAAAATACCAATAATTGTTCATTTTACCGGACACGGAACTGGATTAATAGTTAATAGATTTGTTGAAACAGGGGTGGATTACATTCAAGGGTAATTGGTGTAATTGTTAACAAAGTAGTAAAACCTTGGTTTACACGCAGTCCTTAACCTGGTGTATTCATTAAACAAAGTATTAAGACCTTGTTACAATTTGAATCCCCAATTAGTTGGAATATTTGACTTCGGGAATAAGAATAATTTGACGAAGACTTTCGCACTTTATGATTATGACTGATGGACTATTATGGACAAATCCGTATGGACATATCGAATAATCCAGGACAAAGGACAATTAACCCATGGGAATAAATTAAAATCAACACGTCAAACATCATGATTACGGAAGTTTAAATAAGCATAATTTATATATTTCATATTTAATTGCACTTCTAATTATCGTACTTTTATTTATTGTCATTGTATTTAATTGCACTTTTAATTATCGTACTCTTTAATTATTGCAATTTTATTTTATCGCACATTTATTTATCGCAATTTCATTATCGTTATTTACTTTACATTTTAAATTAAGTTGTATTTATTTTTAATATTTTACATTAGGTTTTAACTGCGACTAAAGTTTTAAAATCGACAAACCGGTCATTAAACGGTAAAAAACCCCCTTTTATAATAATAATATTACTTATATATATATATATTTATATATATATATATATATATATATATATATATATATATATATATATATATATATATATATATATATATATATATATATATATATATTTATATTTTTATAAATTTAAAACTAATATAGCATTAAGCTTGTTTAATTTTCCCTGTGGAACGAACCGGACTTACTAAAAACTACACTACTGTACGATTAGGTACACTGCCTATAAGTGTTGTAGCAAGGTTTAGGTATATCCATTCTATAAATAAATAAATATCTTGTGTAAAATTGTATCGTATTTAATATTATTTCGTTGTTAAAATAATACTATTTCCTAGTACACCTCGCACACATCAAGTATTTTTGGAGCCGCTGCCGGGGAACATATAAACGCCTGATAGTGCTCCAAATGAACATATATTTAGTAGCAATATCCTCCCAATATGTAAATTATTTAGTTGTAATTGTCCTATTTTAAGTTGTAATCGTTTATATTAAATAAGTGCGAAGACAAAAGGCGAAAACGGCGATTTGAAGATGCAAATGACCAAAAAGCTCAAATGTACAAGATACAATCCAAGTGGTTCAATTTATTGATAAGAAACGTCTAAAAATGACAAAAGTACAAGTTGTGGAACGCAAAGTACAAGATATTAAATTATACGAAAGGACGTTCGAAAATCCGGAACCGGGACATGAGTCAACTCTCAACGCGCGATGCAACGGTGCAAAAATTACAAGTCAACTATGCACATAAATAAAATATAATATTTAAATAATTTTTAAAATTATTTATATATTATATTATTATTTAATTACGTCGACAAGCTAAGATCCAAAAAATTGTGAGCTGAAAAATCAAACTCCACGACTCGCGGAGTTTGAAGGCCAAAAACTCCACGACTCGCAGAGCAGCCAGATTCCAAAATGCCTATAAAAGGCCATGAGCTTCTGCAGTTTTAAAAAAATATATATATACATAATAATAATAATACTCTGTAATATATAATAAATATATATATATATATATATATATATATATATATATATATATATATATATATATATATATATATATATATATATATATATAGTATAGGTTAGTTTTATATTAGATTAGTTTGGGTTATGTAAAGGTTATTTTACGGGTTTTTGAAGTCGAAATTCTGTCCGTGTAACACTACGCGATAAATACTCAATGTAAGTTATGTTCTCCTTTTTAAATTAATGTCTCGTAACTAAGTTATTATTATGCTTATTTGAGCCGAAGTAATTATGATGTTGGGCTAAATATTAAAGATGGGGTTATTGGGCTTTGTACCATAATTGGGGTTTGGACAAAAGAACGACACTTGTGGAAATTATACTATGGGCTATTAATGGGATTTATATTAACTAAATGATACCTCATTAAATTAATATAGAGATTTACAATTTGACGTAGATATAAATAACCACATACGCTCGATCGGATACGATGGGCGGGATATCTATAAATACTAATAATTGTTCATTTGACCGGACACGGGGATAGATTAATAGTCAATGGACTCATTAAAACAGGGGTGGATTACATTCAAGGATAATTGGTGTAATTGTTAACAAAGTATTAAGACCTTATTACAGTTCGAATCCCTAGTTAGTTGGAATATTTGACTTCGGGCATAAGGTTAAATTTGCCAAGCATTTTATAATTATGATCGATGAATTATTATGGACAAAAACCAGATAGGTTTCAAATACATCCAGGACAAAGGACAATTAACCCAGGACAATAAATTAAAATCAACACGTCAAACATCATAGTTACGGAAGTTTAAATAAGCATAATATATTTTATTTCATATTTCCTCGTACTTTTATTTATTGTCATTTTAATTATTGTTATTTATTTTATATTGGTTAAATATCGTCATTTACTTTACGCTTAGTTTAAAATATAAAATCGACAAACCGGTCATTAAACGGTAAACCCCCTTTTATATATTATTAATATAATATATTTTGTACAAATATAATTGTTTAAAAATATAGTGTGCAATAAGCCCGCTCCCTGTGGAACGAACCGGACTTACTAAAAACTATACTACTTTACGATTAGGTACACTGCCTATAGTGTTGTAGCAAGGTTTAGGTATATCCTATCTGTAAATAAATAATTAAAACTTGTGTAATTTGTATCGCTTTTCGTATCAAAAATATATAGTATTTCACGTACACCTCGCACGACATCAAGTTTTTGGCGCCGCTGCCGGGGACTCGGCGAAACGCTATATTTTTAATTTATTTTTGTATAAATATATTTATATATATTTTTAGAAAAACAATATAAAATTTAAAAAAAAAACACGTTTTTCAAACTCCATGACTCGCTGAGTTTGCAGGCTTAAAACTCCACGACTCGCGGAGCCGCCCTGACCAGCCTGATCAGAAACCCTATTTCGCATTAATTACGGGGTATTATTAATTATTATTATTATTTAACCCTAATTACTTTATTATTATTATTATTTAGTTTAAGTTTTTAAATTAATTAGTTATAATTAATTATATTTAGTTTTAATATATAAAAAATTAATACTTTTATAATGTATACGAATAAAAATATAAAAATAATATTTTTTATAAAAATAAGTAATTTTATCACTTTTTATAATTTGTATCCTTTTATTTAGTGTAATCGTAATATTTTATATATTTTTCGTTCGCAATTAGTTTTAAAATTAGTTTTTCCGTAGTTATTTTATATGTATAGATTCTTAGGCTTTGCCGTAAAATCCCTTAAGTGCTATTTCTTTAGACTAAGATATTAGGTGCTTTAGAATTTTGCGACGATTTTAAAATGTTAGTGCCTTTTAAGTCACGACTCGCTACTTTCTTATTTTTATTTTTCGACGTTTTTCGACGCGCATTCTTTTTCTTTCTTATTTCTCGACGCTTTAGTTTTTAGGACTTAGAAATTTTCTCTATTTCTTATCTACTATCTCAAACGGAATGAAACATTATTTAAGTGGTTAAATTAATGGACGTTGACAATTTTCTGCTTCGTAGTAATAGTTGGATTTGTTAGTGGCTGAGTTGTGAGCTTCCGATTTAAAGGGTTCTGGCTCCCTGCTGCATCTTTTGGCTATTCGAAACGTGGGCAAAAGCAGAAAAGTCTATTAATTGGACAACTTATATAAGTTTTTCTATTTTTATAACTAATAGGATAATTAGTAAATGCATCACATTGTAGCTAAAATTTGGCCATCGCAATAAAATGGAAAATTTTGAAAACAAGGCTATGGAAACTCTTTTTGATATCCAAAATCAATTAAATCAGTACTCTCAAACGGGTGTTGATGACAATTCGTTCGGTCAATCTTGGATCACGAATGACGAAACAATAACTGGTTGTGAAATCTGTGGAGATTATCACTCAACATGGGAATGTTATTATTACGTTCCTATGGAAAATTACGCACCCACGGAACCTGAATGGAATGATTATGAAGAATACAATTCAAATTGGGATTATTCCCAAGAATATTTCCAAACTCAACAACCAGTAGACGAGAAAAATTACGTGTCTGAAAATTTATTAAACAATATGAAAATCAAACTCGAAGAACTCAATGCTCAAAATGAACAAATGAGAGAGTTTGTAAACCGGCAAGCTGAAACTCTATCAGACTACACACCTGTTGATCTGAGGAGTCGTGTGCAAGAAAATCTCATATCATTGAATTTTGATGAATTCGAAAGCTCCGAAATCACCAACTATCCCGATGATACTTTTTATTCAGTCTTACCAATTTCACAACATATCGACACATTAGCCTCTACCGATGAAATCATCGATCCATCAATGGATAAAGAAGAAGTAAGGGTGACAAATTGGTACTCTTGGGAATACGATAACGTTGAAACTTTTACCCCCGAGGCCAAACCGAACTTCACCATTCCACAGCCTTCCAACCCAATATTCTCAATAGACGAGTCATCCACCGGAAATGAACTACGAGCTGTAATAGATAATGATACCTCGAATTTCACCCAATTGGGTAATAGAGGTGAAAACTTTGATCCTGAGAATAAAAGGAAGGAAATCTTAGGAATTGTCCACCCTATAGAAATAAGTATGTCGGTGTATATCGATCCATTTGACCAAGAACCAGAAAAGAGACATATCCATTTACTAAAAGCTACACTTAAAAAAGAATTAAGTAGTGACGATCGGGTGAGTCTAAACTTTAAACCCATTGATATATTATACACCACCCGAGATGTAAATAACTGGCTCACTATTTTAATTCGTGGAACCTATTCTACCGACTTCACATGTCGTCAGCTAAGTGTGGGGAAGTCTAACCCCACTTAACGTTAAATTAGGGATTCGGGTTAGTGCATAACTCGTTAATAAACATGCATAATAAATTAGGGTAAAAGACGCATTTTTAAAGATTAGCAAACAGTTCAGAAAAGCAACCGTTTTTGAAGAAAAAAATATGTGTGATAAAACAAGAAGGAATGAACGATGAGGCGCGCCATCTATCATTCGACGAGCTTTGTAATTACAAACTGGGTATTTTTAATTACTTTTCTACACTAATCACCCTCATGAATTTATAATTATAGTCTGATTTCATGCAAATGAGGGCATTGCATGATCTCAAGTGTGGGGAAGGGTTATAAATTCTCTCGGGTTTGTACTTAGTTTATTTGCCAAATTTTGTGAAAATTTGAAAAATTTTCAACTAAATGAAGTCAAAATCATGTTTATAAATATTTATGAACGATGAAAACTAGGTGTTAATGCCGAAATTATCGTTACCTAGGAAAGGACATAAATTGAGAAACACCCTAAAACGATTGAATTCATTTAAAATGGAATAAAGGAGAATAAAAAGGCAAAGAAAGGAACTAAGTGTGGGGAGAATGTACCAAGTTATTCAATTAAAAACTATCTATCACATGTTTCTGTAAAGTAATTGCAGGTACTTTTGTTTTGGACTATTTTAATCAGTTTTACCCGATTTACTGTAATATATTTGAAAGAAAAGATGGATCTACACGATGAATCAATTCCATCATTAAAAGGAAGTAAAGTCTTCCGAAAAAGAAACGCGCTTCTTGATTTAGATCATGAAGTTGTCGTCCAGACCAGCTGTAGGTTGACGAAAAATCTAGAAAAGTCATCTCTAAAATCAGCAGGAAATCCACGGACCTCAGCATCAAACAGGGTCGCCAAGTGGTCAGATTTATCCTAACCATGAGAAAGATTTATCTCGTATAATGGGGGGCACCGTGCAAATTAGCTTGATAAGACTAATGAATCAGATCCCCAGAAAGGATAATCTCCTTAAAAGATCAAAAATCAGCTTTTAAGACTGATATTACTCAATCCTTGAGATTGACCTTAAAGATTGAGAATTCAAACTCATGGAATTCAATGATATCTAAACTCGAGCTTGAACGAGAAAATATTTTGATCAAAAATTACAAACCGATTTGTTTTCTGAAAACCTATTTTCAATGCGTTCATTACCATTGAACGTAAAATCCTAGGAATTCACCTGGAATTCATTAGATCACCTGAACCAAATCGGGTGTCAACCGTAAGAACGGTGGTTGCATAGCATGGTCGAAGACAGGACCTTGTGCCAGACCGAAAAATTATAAGGGTGAGCTTTACTATTGCTCCTACAAAGGATAGTAATTGCGTCCGACACGTTATAGATCATAATTAAAAGCAAGTCACGGGACATTGCCTTAACAGTTGCTTGTTCATCGCTTTCCTTTACAACCGGACGGTAGTTTACCGAAAGGTAATATACGGGACAAGTAAACTGGACGTATTGCTTTCCTAATACAAGGTTAGCAAGTGGGTGACACAAAACCATAAGTTTTGAGCTAAAATTTTCAAATCTGAAACCCACAAAACCCACAAAAATATTTTGTAACACCGGTGAAGGGTTATTCCGGAAAACTTATCTAGGGTAAAAGCTAGATTAAATTTTCAAAAAGATCAAATGTTTCCTTAAGGATCTACATTTTCATAGTCATGTGGGACTGTAAACCACATCGTTACTATCATTGTTTATACCGCCGTATCAAAATCACTGATGTATAAAGTGTGAAGAATAAAGAAGTGATTCGTGTGATTTAATTTCAAGTTCTGTATTGCTTGAGGACAAGCAACGTTCAAGTGTGGGGATATTTGATAGTGCTCCAAATGAACATATATTTAGTAGCAATATCCTCCCAATATGTAAATTATTTAGTTGTAATTGTCCTATTTTAAGTTGTAATCGTTTATATTAAATAAGTGCGAAGACAAAAGGCGAAAACGACGATTTGAAGTTGCAAATGACCAAAAAGCTCAAATGTACAAGATACAATCCAAGTGGTTCAATTTATTGATAAGAAACGTCTAAAAATGACAAAAGTACAAGTTGTGGAACGCAAAGTACAAGATATTAAATTATACGAAAGGACGTTCGAAAATCCGGAACCGGGACATGAGTCAACTCTCAACGCGCGACGCAACGGTGCAAAAATTACAAGTCAACTATGCACATAAATAAAATATAATATTTAAATAATTCTTAAAATTATTTATATATTATATTATTATTTAATTACGTCGACAAGCTAAGATCCAAAAAATTGTGAGCTGAAAAATCAAACTCCACGACTCGCGGAGTTTGAAGGCCAAAAACTCCACGACTCGCAGAGCAGCCAGATTCCAAAATGCCTATAAAAGGCCACGAGCTTCTGCAGTTTTAAAAAAATATATATATACATAATAATAATAATACACTGTCATATATAATATATATATATATATATATATATATATATATATATATATATATATATATATATATATATATATATAGTATAGGTTAGTTTTATATTAGATTAGTTTGGGTTATGTAAAGGTTATTTTACGAGTTTTTGAAGTCGAAATTCTGTCCGTGTAACACTACGCGATAAATACTCAATGTAAGTTATGTTCTCCTTTTTAAATTAATGTCTCGTAACTAAGTTATTATTATGCTTATTTGAGCCGAAGTAATTATGATGTTGGGCTAAATATTAAAGATGGGGTTATTGGGCTTTGTACCATAATTGGGGTTTGGACAAAAGAACGACACTTGTTGAAATTAGACTATGGGCTATTAATGGGATTTATATTAACTAAATGATACCTCATTAAATTAATATAGAGATTTACAATTTGACGTAGATATAAATAACCACATACGCTCGATCGGATACGATGGGCGGGATATCTATAAATACTAATAATTGTTCATTTGACCGGACACGGGGATAGATTAATAGTCAATGGACTCATTAAAACAGGGGTGGATTACATTCAAGGATAATTGGTGTAATTGTTAACAATGTATTAAGACCTTATTACAGTTCGAATCCCTAGTTAGTTGGAATATTTGACTTCGGGCATAAGGTTAAATTTGCCGAGCATTTTATAATTATGATCGATGAACTATTATGGACAAAAACCAGATAGGTTTCAAATACATCCAGGACAAAGGAAAATTAACCCAGGACAATAAATTAAAATCAACACGTCAAACATCATAGTTACGGAAGTTTAAATAAGCATAATATATTTTATTTCATATTTCCTCGTACTTTTATTTATTGTCATTTTAATTATTGTTATTTATTTTATATTGGTTAAATATTGTCATTTACTTTACGCTTAGTTTAAAATATAAAATCGACAAACCAGTCATTAAACGGTAAACCCCCTTTTATATATTATTAATATAATATATTTTGTACAAATATAATTGTTTAAAAATATAGTGTGCAATAAGCCCGCTCCCTGTGGAACGAACCGGACTTACTAAAAACTATACTACTTTACGATTAGGTACACTGCCTATAGTGTTGTAGCAAGGTTTAGGTATATCCTATCTGTAAATAAATAATTAAAACTTGTGTAATTTGTATCGCTTTTCGTATAAAAAATATATAGTATTTCACGTACACCTCGCACGACATCAACGCCGAAAGCGCAACGCTAAATATATATAAAAAAAGATTTTTATTAATTTTTAGTTTCCTTTTGTAAAAATACGTTTTAAATATACAAAAATATAAAAAGAAAAATAAAAATTATATATTTTTAAAGAGTTTGTTAAATATTTAAGTTTTATAAAGTTTCTTTATTTTAATTTTTAGTTTGTAAAAATATAAATTTTATTTAAATATTTTGTATTAATATAAAATAGAAAAACAGAAAAAAAATATAAAACACTCGGCCCGATCACTGTTGCAGCCCAGAGTCTGGCCCAATTTATCAAGCCATGCGATCGCATGGTAAAACAACTAACACCTCATGCGATCGCATGAGGTGAGTTGACAGGTCTGGTAACCTAGTTCCATCAATTTAGGGTTTTATTATTATTATTATTAATTAAAAACCCTAATTAGGGTTTAGTTATTATTTAATTTAGTTTAGTTTTAATTAATTTGTATTTTTAGTTTATTTAGTTTTAATAATTTATAAAACTTAATACTTTTATAAAATAATTAATATAAAAATAATATTTTTATAAAAATTGTACTTTTTACAACTTTAAGTATATTTTTATATTTTGTACCTTTTTATTCGTTTTAGCATAATATTTGTATTTTTCGCTCATTTTTAGTTTCAAGTCATAGTTTTTGCCATAGTTATTTTTACTTCTAGATTTTTAGGCTTTGCCGTAAAATCCCTTAAGTGCTTTTTCTTTAGACTAAGATTTAAGTGCTTTAGAATTTTGCGACGCCGTTTTTATATTTTAGTACCTTTTTAAGTTATTGCCATTTGGGATATAGAATTTCTTTTAAGCTTTAATATTTTTAGACGCAACTTTTATTTTTTAGTTTTTATTTCCTTTTTAAGTTTCGACGCGCTACATTCTTATTTTTATTTTTCGACTTTTTATTTTTCGACGTTTTTCGACGCGCTCTTTTTCTTTCTTATTTCTCGACACTCTAGTTTTTAGGACATAGAATTTTCTATTTCTTCTCTAAATTTCTTTAAAATTTCAAACAAAAAAATTATTTTAAGTGGTTAAATTGATAGACATCAAAATTTTCTGGTTCGTAGTAATAGTTGGATTTGTACGTGGACCGGGTTATTGGAGCCAAACAGTACTCAATTATATTGAGACCAAACGAATCCTTCCCCTCTGCTGCATCTTTTGGCTATTCGAAACGTGGAAAAAATCAGAAAATTCTATTAATTTGATAACTTATATAATTTTTTTTATTTTTATAACTAATAGGATATTCAGTGAATGCACCGAGCAAAACGTTCACCACCTTTTGTACGTTCACCACCTGTAACTCGATCAAGACATCTAGCAAATATTGTCGCCGTTGATTTTTCTTTAGAATCGTCATCTAGTCAACCAAGTACTCCAATTCAAATTTCCGATAATCCATTTTTTGAACCCGACCTCACAATTGAGAATTCGGAGAATCTTCAGGGACAATTCAGAGATCCTGAACCATTAATCTTTCCTCCGGAACCACCAATCATTCAAACAGAGATTGTTGAGGAACCAATCATTAAATCAGAATCCTCTAGTGATTCAGATTCAACAAATTTAATTATGGAAAATCTGAAACCTCTAAGTATGGAAGACCGAATGCGAGCTAAACGCACTGGCCAAGGTCACTCAATTACTCAACCAGACATTAATGCGCCAGATTATGAAATCAAAGGACAAATCCTACACATGGTAACTAATCAATGCCAATTTAGTGGTGCGCCGAAGGAAGATCCAAATGAACATCTTCATACCTTTAATAGGATTTGTACTCTATTTAAAATAAGAGAAGTGGAGGATGAACAAATATATCTCATGTTATTTCCCTGGACTTTAAAGGGAGAAGCCAAAGATTGGTTAGAATCGTTACCTGAAGGGGCGATTGATACATGGGACATTTTAGTTGAAAAATTGCTTAAACAATTCTTTCCTGCATCTAAAGCCGTGAGACTTCAAGGAGAAATTGTTACGTTCACACAGAAGCCAAATGAAACTCTATATGAGGCATGGACAAGATTTGGAAAGTTATTAAGAGGATGTCCGCAACATGGTTTAGACACCTGTCAAATAGTACAAATATTCTACCAAGGATGCGACATCACTACAAGGAAAGACATCGATATAGCAGCTGGTGGTTTCATTATGAAGAAAACATCAACTGACGCTTATAAAATTATTGATAACACTGCTTCCCACTCACATGAGTGGCACCAAGAAAAAGATATCGTTAGATCATCTAAAGCAGCTAGAGCCGATTGTAGCCATGACCTAGATTCCATTTCCTGAAAGATAGATGCTGTTGAGAGACGAATGGAAAAGATGACTAAAGATATCCACTCAATACGAATTAATTGTGAGCAGTGTGGAGGACCACATTTGACAAAAGAGTGTCTCAGTATTGAACTAACAATGGAACAAAGAGAGAATGTTTCATACATAAACCAAAGGCCTGAAAATAATTATCAGAATAATTATCAACCGCCAAGACCGATCACCAGAATTATAACCGAAATGTTCCATACAACAACCAACAAGGTCCAAGTAATCAACAAGTATCCAATAATACTTACAACCAGCAAAGACATGTTTTTCAAAACAAACCACCACAAACCGATGATAAAAAGCCAAATTTAGAAGATATGATGTCAAAGCTAGTTGAATCTCAAACACATTTTTTCACATCTCAGAAACAAATGAATGAACAAAATGCTCAAGCATTTAGAAATCAACAAGCTTCTATTCAAAATCTTGAACAAGAAGTAAGTAACCTAGCAAGGTTAATAGGTGAAAGAAAACCGGGAAGTCTACCTAGTGATACAAATGCTAACCCCCGGAATGAAACAACTAAAGCCATTACCACAAGAAGTGGTATTACACTTAAACCACCTGAAATACCTGTAATTTCTGATGAAGCTATTCCTACTCCACAAGAACCACAATCTGAACAAGATAAGGAAAAAGAACCGGTAGTTGAAAAGGTTAATGAAGATAACACAGTTAAGGCTAAACCTTATGTTAAACCATACCAACCACCACTTCCTTACCCGAGTAAAATGAGAAAAGAGAGACTTGAAGCCGAGCAATCCAAATTTTTGGATATGTTTAAATAAATAAATGTAAATCTTCCTTTCATTGATGTGATTTCAGGAATGCCTAGATATGCTAAATTCTTGAAAGCTCTAATCACAAATAGAAAGAAAATGGAAGAACTCTCGGCTATTACTATGAATGCAAACTGTTCAGCAGTGCTGTTGAATAAGATACCAGAAAAATTATCAGATCCATGAAGTTTCACAATTCCATGTTTTCTGGGTAGTCTTAGTTCAATAGAAGCATTGGCAGACTTAGGTGCTAGTATAAATTTAATGCCGTATTCACTATACACTAAACTAGACCTTGGAGAATTGAAACCAACACGAATAAGCATACAACTAGCCAATCGATCAGTAAAATATCCTAGAGGGATAATGGAGAACATGCTAGATAAAGTTGGTACTTTAGTATTTCCAGTAGATTTTGTTATTCTGGACATGGAAGAAGATTCTCAAGTTCCTCTCATATTAGGAAGACCATTCTTAAACACTGCCAAAGCAATAATAGACGTGTTTGGTAAGAAACTAACCCTAAGTATAGAGGACGAGAGTGTTACCTTTTCAGTTGATAGAGCAATGCAACAACCACAATCTGCGGATGATACATGTTATTATATTCAAACTATAGAATCACATGCAGAATTGTTAGAAGAATTTCCAGAATTACAAGGAACAGGAGAATGTTCTTTAGGAGAAAGTACTGAACCAATTGATGAAACTGAAATGTTAGCTACACTTATGGCTAATGGATATGAACCAACAACAGAAGAAATTCAAATGCTAAAAGAAGAAGACAGATATCGATAGAAATCATCGATAGAAGAACCACCGACATTAGAGTTAAAGCCACTTCCAAACCATTTGGAATATGCTTATTTACATGGTGAATCTGAATTACCTGTAATAATATCGTCTTCTCTTACTGAAAATGAAAAATCACAACTCATTTCTGTGCTAAAAGCTCATAATCCAGCCATTGCATGGAAGATTCATGATATTAAAGGAATAAGTCCTTCGTATTGCACACATAAAATCCTTATGGAAGAAGGTCATAAAATTTAAGTGCAACGCCAACGAAGACTAAATCCTAACATGCAAGATGTTGTTAAGAAAGAAATTATTAAACTGCTTGATGCAGGTTTAATTTATCCAATCTCTGATAGTCCATGGGTAAGCCCAGTTCAATGCGTGCCTAAGAAGGGTGGCATGACTGTCATCACAAATGAGAAAAATGAGCTTATTCCTAATAGGACTGTAACAGGATGGCGTGTTTGTATTGATTATAGAAAATTAAATTACGCCACCAGAAAAGATCACTTTCCCTTACCTTTCATTGATCAAATGTTGGAAAGATTAGCCGGAAATAGTTACTATTGTTTCCTTGATGGTTTTTCCGGATATTTTCAAATTCCAATAGCACCCAAGGACCAAGAGAAAACTACATTCACGTGCCCTTATGGTACTTTTGCTTACAAACGCATGCCATTTGGACTTTGCAACGCCCCTGCAACCTTTCAAAGGTGCATGATGGCGATTTTTCACGACATGATAGAAGAATGCATGGAAGTTTTCATGGATGACTTTTCAGTCATAGGTGATACATTTGAATCATGTCTAGTTAATCTTGAACGAATTCTTATTAGATGCGAACAATCAAATCTAGTACTTAATTAGGAGAAATGCCATTTCATGGTTAAAGAAGGCATCGTTCTTGGACATAAAATTTCAAAGGAAGGAATTGAAGTAGATAGAGCTAAAGTAGATGTAATTACTAAACTTCCACATCCCACCAATGTTAGAGGAGTTAGGAGTTTTCTAGGGCATGCCGGTTTTTACCGACGTTTCATAAAATATTTTTCTAAAATTGCCACTACTATGAATAAACTGCTAGAAAAGGATGCTCCATTCATGTTTTCATATGAATGCATCAAATCTTTTAATATTCTTAAAGAAAAACTCACTAATGCACCGATCATGATAACTCCAAATTGGAATCTACCATTTGAACTTATGTGCGATGCAAGTGATTTTGCAATGGGAGCCGTTTTAGGACAAATGATTGAAAAACGATTTCAACCTATTTATTATGCTAGTAAGATGTTACAAGGAGCACAAACGAATTATACAACTACTGAAAAAGAACTCCTTGCTATTGTCTTTGCTTTTGACAAATTTCGATCATATCTCGTTCTAGCTAAAACGGTGGTCTATACCGACCATTCTGCTCTTAGATACCTATTTTCGAAACAAGATGCCAAACCACAATTAATCCGTTGGATCTTACTCTTACAAGAGTTCGATATTGAAATTCGAGATAAAAAGGGAGCAGAAAATCTCGCCGCTGATCATCTTTCTCGTCTTGAAAATCCTGAATTAGAAGTTCTAAATGAATCGGCCATACAAGACAACTTTCCTGATGAATATCTATTGAAGATAGACTATAATGAAATTCCATGGTTTGCAGACTATGCAAACTACTTAGTATGCGGATTCCTTGAAAAAGGAATATCGTACCAAAAACGAAAGAAATTCTTTAGTGATATAAAACACTATTTCTGGGAAGATCCACATTTGTTTAAAAGTTGTCCCGATGGAATAATACGCCGATGTATATTTGGAGACGAAGCTAGTTAAATCTTAAATTATTGTCACACAGGACCAACAGGAGGGCATTATGGGCCTCAACTCACAGCAAGAAAAGTTTACGATGCTGGATTCTATTGGCCTACAATTTTCAAAGACGCACACCTTATTTGCAAATCCTGTGATGCTTGTCAAAGGGCCGAAAAAATAAGTCAACGTGATGAAATGCCACAAAATGTCATTCAAGTATGTGAAGTATTTGACATTTGAGGTATTGACTTTATGGGTCCATTTCCAAAATCTCATAATAATCTCTACATTCTCGTTGCCATTGATTATGTATCTAAATGGGTGGAAACACAAGCTCTCCCAACTAACGATGTACGAGTTGTAGTCAACTTTTTAAAACGTCTTTTTGCAAGGTTCGGAACACCGAAAGTTTTAATAAGTGATCGGGGTACTCATTTCTGTAATAATCAACCTGAGAAAGTTCTCAAAAGATATGGAGTAACTCATAAAATCTCCACTGCTTATCATCCATAAACAAGTGGACAAGTTGAAAATACCAACCGAGCTTTAAAACGTATTCTAGAAAAAACCGTAGGATCAAATCCGAAGGAATGGTCCATTAAATTGGAGGATGCACTCTGGGCTTTTAGAACAGCCTACAAAACTTCAATTGGTACCACACCTTTTAAACTCGTTTACGAAAAAGCATGTCATCTTCCAGTAGAAATTGAACACAAAGCATTTTGGGCTTTGAAGACATGTAATCTTGATTTACATGAAGCTGGACGTCTACGGTTAAGTCAATTAAACGAATTAGAAGAATTAAGACATGAAGAAATGGCATGATAAAAGAATCAGAAGTTCAAAAGAATTTAAAGAAGGAGACAGACTTCTTCTTTTCAATTCACGATTCAAGCTATTTCCTGGAAAATTGAAATCAAGATGGTCTGGACCATTCATAGTCAAAAGAGTTTTCCCATACGGAACAATAGAGTTAATAAATTCAAATGAGATTGAATTTAAAGTTAATGGTCACAGAGTTAAACATTACATACATGGTCCGATGGAAGTTGACAATAAAATCAATCATAATTTCACCACCCAAGAAAACCCTCAAAATGAAAACATAAATATGTTATCAACAACATATGAAAAATCAAAATTGGAAAATAGGGAGGATTCAAATTTGAGTGATGAAGAAGAATTCTTATACAAACCTCCCATTCCAAGAAACGAAGAAAAATGTGAACAAGAAGTTCAAATAGAAGTGAAAGAGCCAAGAAAAGAACACCCGAAAAAGGTTTACAAACCAACTCGACTTACTAAAGTAGGAGACCCGGGTGAATTTATCATTTCTTGCTTGCTTAATGATGGTGCTGTATATAATGGACTCGCAGATTTAGGAGCAAGTGCAAATATTATGCCTCTTTCGTTATACAAAAGATTAAGTATGGGTAGATTAAAACGAACCAAAATAGGTGTTCAATCATTTGACCTAACCATTAAACACCCGGTTGGAATAGCAAATAATTTATTTGTTAACGTGGGAAGCTTGACCTTTGTTACAAACTTCATAGTGATTAATATGGAGGAAAACCTCGATATTCCTCTAATTTTAGGTTGTACATTTTTAGCAAACACGAGGCATTCATTGATGTAAGAGAAGGTAGAATGACACTTAGGGATGGTGATAAATTGATCACCTTTGTGAACCGAAAGTTTAGATCTCCACCAACCAAAACTGTTAAACCAATAAAAATGCATAAGTGTGGGGAAGATGAAGAAACACTAAATGATGATCCAATCACAAAGAACCCCGTTGATGATACGAAATTAGATGAACCCGTTTTTAAAAGTTCAACGAAGAAACTTTATAAACGAATTCACGATGCTAGGATTAAGGGAAACCTTAAGTTATGTAACCGATTAGTATCCAATTTATCGCCAAAAGAAAAGGCGATGATAGTTGAATTTGTGAAAGCTACGGAGGAAATCAACAAATGGATTGAAGAAAAAATCAAAGATATACAAGTTGTTGATGATCCAATTGAAAATAACGTTAATCACAATTTCAACTAAGTGTGGGGAGGTTCGAATCTTTTTAGGGTAATATGTATTTCTGTTAGAGTTAGATTTTCTGTTTTCGTGTAGTTCTCGAGAATGGAATTCGAATGGTCTTTCCCTAGCAGACTCTAAAGAACTAGTCTTCTCCCCCCATTCTGAATTTTTATTTTTTTAGGTTTTACGAGATGAAGACTTCCTGTGAATTAAACCATGGTCTAATGCTACATGCTTTAATCACTAAACGTAATAATGACACCCTTCCAAGTAAAATAGTATCATTAATCAGAGGTAAATTGGACGGAGTAAGAAAAGAATCCAGAAACGAAAATAATAAGTTACAGTTTGGTAAATAAAAATAAAAATCCGCAACGAAAAGAAGAGCACGACACCTTGAAAGATGTCACAAATGTGGAAAATGGTCACACGAAGGAAAATGCTCGACGAATCAGACATATTCCAATACCGAATTCGTTACTTTATGCAGAGATGGACCGTTCATATGTTTCAAAGAAAAAACGTTAAATGCTCAAGGTTACGCCTATGTAGCTATGGAAAACCAATTAGTCCGACTATCTTATGAGTGGGCTAAAGCAGGTCACTAAGAATTCTATTTCACAGGTAAGTATGTACAGTTTTTATTTCTATTTTTATTATTTTTAACCTTTTGGTAATAAACGCTAAATTGTTCGCTATAAAGTATTAAATTAGTATTCAATAAAATTAGGTTTTGCGACCGAAATTATTTATATCATACAAAAATTTACTACATCACTGCGAAATTTACCGTTTATTCTTAAGGTATAAATATCTTTAATCAATCAATCCAAAATATTTCAAAAATTCGTCAGGAGTAAAACTAGGTAATATAGCCGAAATTACTTTACCGAAAAGAGGGGCGTATATTTTTGATAATATTTGATTGATTAAAGTGAGATAAAAGATCAAAAAGATTTTTAATTTTATTTTTACTTTATTTTTAAAATTAATATTAAATTATTATTGTAAACTTTTTAAAATCAATATATTTAAAATTGTAAATATTTGAAAAATTAATATTTTTAATATAAGTTTGTATGTATAAAAACAAAAATATAATTTAAGTTTGGTGTGAATTTTTAATATGAATTTTTAATTTTATGCATTTTAAATTTAAGTTTAGTGTGAATTTAAAAACATAAATTTACTTTATTTCGTTAAGTTAAAAATTTGATATCTAAAATTCGTCGTGAGTTGAAGACTAGGTCGTTGAACCGAAATTGCTCTACCCAAGGGATGGACGAGAACTTTTATTATCATTATTTGACGAGAACTTTTATTATCATTATTTTTAGCCTTATTGAATTAAAGTATGCAAAAAACATTTAAAAAACCCAAAAATCTTTACTTTTAAAACCACGCTTTGAATTGACAAATTTTAAAATTTTGTCCAGGGACGGACTAGGACATCGATCCAAAACGCCCTCATCCTAAAAAGAAACAAATTTTTAAAAATTTTATTAATTATATGTTTTATAAGTTTTAAGGTTTTTATATATAAAAAAAAGTACTGTACCCGGACCCCCATGCGATCGCATGGGTTTTGAACTTCAACTCCATGCGATCGCATGGAGCTAAAAAATTGGCCAGAATCAAAAAGCTCAGCGAGCTGCTCTCTGTCCCATTCCATACTCACACACCCATACGAGCATACACACACATACTTCTCAATTTTCATCAAATTTTCACCAAATTCAACCAAATTTCTCGCTACAATCCGCTCTAAACATGAATTTGATAAGGAGTTTATCAAAAAGGGTAACAATTTCACCCCTAAATCTCTTTAAATTTGATTTTTAGTGTTCTTGAGCTATATTTTTTCTAATTTGATTTTGTTAATTTCTAGTGTAATTAGTGTTAAATTGTTAGTATTTTATGCATGTATAACCTAGATTGATGCTATTTAACATGATTTGAAGCCAAAAACTTCAAAATTTTTAAAAATCTAGGGTTTGTGTTCTTGAGCAATTTGGGGCTTTTTGATATAAACAGGTTATGGCCGATTTTTGTCATGAATTATTGCTAAATTAAGTAGTGTAATATGTTTAGGTAGTTAAATGATCCAAACTTTGATCCTAAACATGATTTTTGGAGATTAAAGTAGACTTTTTAAGTCTAAAATTCATGAACTTGATTAATTTGATATAATTACCATTTGAGACTTGTTTAATTGCTAGTAATGACTATTTTGACATGTTATTTGAGTTAAAAGCTTATGAACTTTGTATACATTTTCATATGTGCTTATTTGAAAAAGTGTAGAATTGTAAAAAATTGTGAAAATATGTATAAGTTTAATTTTGATTGAATATGTTATTGTGATTGTTTTAAGTTGTTATTTTGCTAACACTAATGCATATTTGGATGCACAAATTTTGTGTTTAATGTATTTTGCAGAGATTTACTAATACTGAAACTGGAGGTTCATCATCATCATCTAGACGACCTGCTCAAGAACCTGAACCAGAACCCGAACAAGAACCACAACAGGAACAACAACATCAGCCTGATCAACATGTACCTTATTATGATCCGCTACAGTTTGTTAATGAATTCATAGTATTTCCGATGCATCCGCCTGTAGAATACCCAACGATTTCTGAACACACGTTGCATCCTAATCTGAGATTCGATAGACGATGGAGAGATTACCCGGCATATCAAAGTAATAAATTCAAATTAGTAACGAAAGATGTAGAGGTGCCTAGGGTAATTGATTGGGATCCTTTGGAAAGGGTCCAACTAGCTGACCGTGTTAGACTGCTACTGATTCAAAGGTATGGCAGTTCTTCTTTTACTGATTAGGAACGTTTATTCACTATTCGTAGACCTGTATATAAGGAATGGTGTGTTGAGCTGATGAGTACTATAGCATTAAATGTTGATGTAGATAGATTAGATGATAGAAGTTTTCTTAGGTTTATACTTGGCGGTAGGATGTACAGGATGTCCATGCTGGACATGGCCAGGGCATTACAGATATATACGCCCGCTGAATTACTACTACCCGATTGTATGAATTTGATTTATTGTGGTGAAAGGGTAGATAGGAATTTTGATGCGAACGCCGTTTGGAGGCGTATGTCCCATTATAATGTTTTTGGGCGGGGAGGAACACATACCTACTTACATATTAACAGAGCCGAGCTTCGTATAATTCATAGATTTTTGGCTAACTCGATTACACAGAGAGGTCACAACAAGGAAAAATTGACCTTACATGATTTATTTTACCTAAAGTGTATTCGAGACCCAAGAGGCTTTGTTAATATCCCTTACTGTGTTGGTTTTTATTTATCTAAGATGGTTGAAGGAATACAGGAAGGGGGGATAATTGGAGGAGGTATTTTTGTTACTCTCATTGGAGAGTATTTAGGTGTAGATAAGGACCAAGGGTGTCCACTTTTGGAATGTAGGGAACAGGTTGAGCTTTTAGGATTGGGAATTTATGCGGGTGCTAAGGTATTGATGAGTAGATGCAACCAGACAATACCCTATGAAGGTAGTCATCTGCAGGTAGAGAGAGGATCAGACGAGGAGATGGAGGAAGCGGATGACATTAGGGATGTTATTCGGGAGGCTATGACTGATGTCTACCAGCGTGTAGATGAGGTAGATATGACAAACGCGGAGAGATTTCGTCAGATGGAGCAGTGGCAAGCCCGGAATGATTACGAGCATTTCAGGCAATGACAGCATGATAGATGGGACTATCATCAGCGTCAGATTATGAGCCGGCTATTACCTCAGGATCACTACGTTCTGACCCGACCCGCTTACTATCCTCAACACCAGCCCGAGATGAGACCACCTTATACTCTCTACGACCCTAACTAGGCATACCAGTACACCTATCACCAACCATGGAACCCGGATGATGACATGAACTGGAACCCCTATCCAGATTGATTTAGTTCCGGTTGGTAATTTATATGATTTTTAATTTTTATTATTTCTATTTATTTATGTTTAAACACATTATATTATGATACTTTTATTGTAATGTTTAATATTTTTATTATGTTGTACTAATATTTCATATTTGATTTGAAAGTGGGAATTTAAGTCCCATTTCAAATTACCATGCATGTTTATATTTGTATTGTATGTATATTGTCGATTGTACAAAACATGGTAAAACAGCGCATTTTCAAAGACTGGCATTAAGTTCAGCAAAAGCTAGTACTTTTGACGACAAAACGAAAAACAAATGTGATGTAACAACAAGACGGAATGAACAAATGATGTGCACCATTTATCATTCAACAAACAAACGCCAATATGTTTGGAAACTTTGGTAAAATTTAATCATTTTTCTACGTTAATCACCCTCAATAATTTAAATTGTTACTGATTTCTTGCAAATGAGGGCATTGCATGATCTTAAGTGTGGGAAGGGGTTAAATTCTTTCGGTTTTTTTTAAATTTTAACTTATACACTTGGTTACCATTAAAAATACTAGTAACGCAGTAGTTGTATTAGAATCTAGTGCTCTCTGATAATAAAGAACAGCCCTAGTCTTATATACTGACTACCCAATTCTAGTAAAATTTTTCAAAATTTTCAATTAAATGAACTCAAAATCATGTTTATACATATTTATGAACGATAAAACTAGGTGTTAACACCGAAATTATTGTTACCTCGGAAAGGACATAAATTGAGAAACAACCCAAAATGTTAGAATTCATTTAAAATGGAATAGAGGACAATAAAAAGAAAAATAAAAGCCAAGTGTGGGAAAAATTTACCAAGTTATTTTGAACATGTATCACATATTTTTGTACAAATAACTGAAGATACTTTTGCTTTGGACTAATCTAAACAGTTCTACCCAATTTCTTATAATATATTTGAAAGAAAGATGGATCTACACGATGAATCAATTCCATCACTAAAAGGAAGTAAAGTCTTTCGAAAAAGACACGCGCTTCTTGATTTAGGTCATGAAGTTGTCGTCCAGACCAGCTGTAGGTTGACGAAAAATCTAGAAAAGTCATCTCTAAAATCAGCAGGAAATCCACGGACCTCAGCATCAAATAGGGTCGCCAAGTGGTCAGACTTATCCTAACCATGATAGGATATGTCTTGTAAAATGGGGAGGACGCCGTGCAAATTAGCTGGATAAGACTAATGAATCAGACCCCCAGAAAAGGATAATCTCCTTAAAGATCAAAAATCAGCTTTTAAGACTGATATTACTCAATCCTTGAGATTGACTTTTAAAGATTGAGAATTACAAACTCATGGAATTCGATGATATCTAAACTCAAGCTTGAACGAGAAAATATTTTGATCAAAATTACAAACCGATTTGTTTTCTGAAAACCCATTTTCAATGCGTTCATTACCATTGAACGTAAAATCCTAGAAATTCACCTGGAATTCATTAGGTCACCTGAACCAAATCGGGTGTCAACCGTAAGAACGGTGGTTGCATAGTATGGTCGAAGACAGGATCTTGTGCCAAACCGAAAAATTATAGGGTGAGCTTTACTATTGCTCCTACCAAGGATAGTAATTGCATGCAACACGTTATAGATCATAATTAAAAGCATGTCAGGGGACATTGCCTTAACAGTTGCTTGTTCAACGCTTTCCTTTACAACCGGATGATAGTTTATCGAAAGGTAATATACGGAGTAAGTATACTGGATGTGTTGCTTTCCCAATACAAGGTTAGCAAGTGGGTGACACAAAACCGCAAGTTTTGAGCAAAAATTTTCAAATCTGAAACCCACCAAACCCACAAAAACAATTTGCAAATACCGGTGAAGGGTTATTCCTGAAAACTTATCTAGGGTAAAAGCTAGATTAAATTTTCAAAAGATCAAATGTTTTCATAAAGATCTAATTTCCTTAAAGGATCTAAAATTTTATAGTCAAGTGGGACTGTAAACCACAACGTTACTACCATTGTTTATACCGCCGTATAGAAATCACTGACGTACAAAGTGTGAAGAATAAAGAAGTGATTCTAGTATTTTTATTTCAAGACTATATTGCTTGAGGACAAGCAACGCTCAAGTGTGAGAATATATTTGATAATGCTAAAAACGAACATATATTTCTGATAGTGCTCCAAATGAACATATATTTAGTATCAATATCCTTCGAATATGTAAAGTTTTCAGTTGCAATTGTTCTATTTACATGTGATATTCGTTTAAATAATAAAAGGTGAAGACAAAAGGCAGATTCGACGAATTGAAGACGCAAACGGCCAAAAAGCTCAAAAGTACATAGTACAATCCAAGAGGTTCAATTTATTTATGAAAAACGTCTAAAAATTACAAGAGTACAAGTTACAAAACGCAAAGTACACGATATAAAATAATACGCAAGGACGTTCGAAAATCCGGAACCGGGACATGAGTCTACTCTCAACGCGCGACGCAACGGTGCAAAAATTACAAGTCAACTATGCACATAAATAAAATATAATATTTAAATAATTCTTAAAATTATTTATATATTATATTATTATTTAATAACGTCGACAAGCAAAGATCCAAAATCATGTGAGCTGGAAATTCAAACTCCGCGACTCGCGGAGTTTGAAATTTCAGAAATGTCCTATAAATATCAACGTTTTCTGCCGAGTTTTAAACACATAAAAAAATAATAATAATACTCTGTAATAAATAATAAATATATATATATATATATATATATAGTATAGGGTAGTTTTATATTAGTTAGTTTGGGTTATGTAACCTTGTTACAGTTTAAGTCCCCAATTAGTTGGAGTATTTGAATTCGGATATAAGGATAATTTGACGAGGACACTCGCACTTTATATTTATGACTGATGGACTGTTATGGACAAAACCAGACGGGTATATTAAATAATCCAGGACAAAGAACAATTAACCCATGGGAATAAACTAAAAATCAACACGTCAAACATCATGATTACGGAAGTTTAAATAAGCATAATAAATTTTATTTCATATTTCCTCGTACTTTTATTTATTGTCATTTTAATTATTGTTATTTATTTTATATTATTAGTTAAATATTGTCATTTACTTTACGCTTCGCTTAAAATATAAAATCGACAAACCGATCATTAAATGGTAAAACCCCCTTTTATATATTATTAATATAATATATTTTGTACGAATATAATTGTTTAAAATATAG
The DNA here is from genome assembly GCF_046630445.1 of Rutidosis leptorrhynchoides. Classification (NCBI taxonomy): domain Eukaryota; kingdom Viridiplantae; phylum Streptophyta; class Magnoliopsida; order Asterales; family Asteraceae; genus Rutidosis; species Rutidosis leptorrhynchoides. The sequence continues at coordinate 107,618,249 of NC_092340.1, read as the reverse complement.
TGTGAAATAAGCCAGCTCTCTGTGGAACGAACCGGACTTACTAAAAACTACACTACTCTACGATTAGGTACACTGCCTATAGTGTTGTAGCAAGGTTTAGGTATATCCCATTTGTAAATAAATAATTAAAACTTGTCAGATTTTGTGTAAAATTGTATCGTATTTAATAGTTTTTCCTAGTAAAATATATAGCTATTTCATATACACCTCGCATAACATCAAGTTTTTGGCACCGCTACCGGGGAATAAGCGAAACGCTATATTTTAAATTTATTTTTGTATAAATATATTTATATATATTTTTAGAAAAACAATATATAAAAAAAAAACGTTTTGCAAACTCCGCGACTCGCGGAGAATTGCTGGTACGTGGAACCGCGACTCGCGAAGCCGCCCTGACCAGCCTGACCAGAAACCCTATTTCGTATTAATTACAGAATATTATTAATTATTATTATTTATAAACCCTATTTAATTTATTATTATTAATATTTAGTTTTAGTTTTTAAATTAATTTGTATTTTGTATTTTAATTAGTTTTATTATAAATAAAAATTAATACTTTTATAAAATAATAAAGATAAAAATAATATTTTTATAAAAATTTTACTTTTTACAACTTTAAGTTTATTTTTATTTTTTTGTTTATTTTTATTTGTTTTTAGCATAATATTGGTATTTTTATTGTTCGTAGCTAGTTTTAAATTTAGTATTTTGCCGTAGCTTATTTTTATTTATAGATTTTTAGGCTTTGCCGTAAAATCCCTTAAGTACTTTTTCTTTAGATTAAGATTTAGGCGCTTTAGAATTTTACGACGCCGTTTTAAATTTTAGTGCCTTTTAAGTTATTGCCGTTTTGGATATAGAATTTCTTTAAGCTTTAATACCTTTAGGCGTAACTTTTTAGATTTAATTTTTAGACTTTTAAGTTTCGACCTTTTTCTTTCTTATTTTTATTTTTCAACGTTTTTCGACGCGCACTCTTTTGCTTTCTTATTTCTCGACACGCTAGTTTTTAGGACTTAGAAATTTTCTCTATTTCTTCTCTAAAATTTGAAAACGAAAAATTATTTTAAGCGGTTAAATTGATAGACATCCAAATTTTCTGCTTCATAGTAATAGTTGGATGTGTTAGTGGCTGAGTTGTGAGCTTCCGATTTAAAGGGTTCTGGCTCTCTGCTGCATCTATTGGCTATTCGAAATGTGGGCAAAACCAGAAAAATCTATTAATTTGATAACTTATATAATTTTTATATTTATAACTAATAGGATAATTAAAATTTGGTAATAAGCGCATTATGAAAAGTCTCGAAGATATTTTGGAAACTCTTTACGACATACGAAATCAATACTCTCAACCGAGTGTTGATGACAATTCGTTCGGTCAATCTTGGATCACGAATGACGAAACAATAACTGGTTGTGAAATCTGTGGAGATTATCACTCAACATGGGAATGTTATTATTACGTTCCTATGGAAAATTACGCACCCATGGAACCTGAATGGAACAATTATGAGGAATACAATTCTAATTGGGATTATTCACAAGAATATATCCAAACTCAACAACCAGTAGACGAGGAAAATTACGTGTCTGAAAATTTATTAGACAATATGAAAATCAAACTCGAAGAACTTGATGCTCAAAATGAACAAATGAGAGAGTTTGTAAATAGGCAAGCTGAAACTCTATTAGATTACACACCTGTTGATCTGAGGAGTCGTGTGCAAGAAAATATCATATCATCGAATTTTGATGAATTCGAGAGCTCCGAAATCACCAACTATCCCGATGATACTTTTTATTCAGCTTTACCAATTTCACAACATATCGACACATTAGCCTCTACCGACGAAATCATCGACCAATCAATGAATGAAGAAGAAGTAAGGGTGACAAATTGGTGCTCTTGGAAAAACGATAACGTTGAAAATTTTACCCCCGAGACCAAAATAGTGGGACCGATAAGTACCGTTAATGAAGAAGAATCTACTTCGATCCCGAAATTTACTATTCCACAACTTTCCAACCCAATATTCTCAATAGACGAGTCATCTACCAAAGATGAACTACGAGCTGTAATAGATAATGACACCTCGGATTTCACCCAATTGGGTAATAGAGGTGAAAACTTTGATCCCGAGAATAAAAGGAAGGAAATGTTAGGAATTGTCCACCCTATAATATATATGTCGGTGTATATCGATCCATTTGACCAAGAACCAGAAAAGAGACATATCCATTTACTAAAAGCTACACTTAAAAAAGAATTAAGTAGTGACGATCGGGTGGTTCTAAACTTTATACCCATTTATATATTTTATACCACCCGAGATGTAAATAACTGGCTCACTATTCTAATTCGTGGAACTTATTCTACCGACTTCACATGTCGTCAGCTAAGTGTGGGGAAGTCTAATCCCACTTAACGTTAAATTAGGGGTTCGGGTTAGTGCATAACTCGTTAATAAAAATGCATGATTAGGGTAAAACGCTTTTTCAAATATTAGTAAACAGTTCAGAAAAGCAGCCGTTTTTGGAAAAAAGCATGTGTGATAAAACAAGAACGAATGAATGATGAGGCGCGCCATCTATCATTCGACGAGCTTTGTAAGTACAAACTAGGTATTCTTAATCACTTTTCTACACTAATCACCCTCATGAATTTATAATTATAGTCTGATTTCTTGCAAATGAGGGCATTGCATGATCTCAAGTGTGGGGAAGGGTTATAAATTCTCTCGGGTTTACACTTGGTTTATTTGCCAAATTTTGTGAAAATTTGAAAAATTTTCAACTAAATGAAGTCAAAATCATGTTTATACATATTTATGAACGATGAAAACTAGGTGTTAATACTGAAATTATCGTTACCTCGAAAAGGACATAAATTGAGAAACAACTTAAAACGCTTGAATTCATTTAAAATGGAATAAAGTAGAATAAAAAGGCAAAGAAAGAAACTAAGTGTGGGGAGAATGTACCAAGTTATTCAATTAAAAACTATCTATCACATGTTTCTGTAAAGTTATTGCAGGTACTTTTGTTTTGAATGATACTAATCAGTTTTACCCGATTTATTGTAATACTTTTGAAAGAAGAGATGGATCTACACGATGAATCAATTCCATCATTAAAAGGAAGTAAAGTCTTCCGAAAAAGACACGCGCTTCTTGATTTAGGTCAAGAAGTTGTCATCCAGACCAGCTGTAGGTTGACAAAAAATCTAGAAAAGTCATCACTAAAATCAGCAGAAAATCCACGGACCTCAGCATCAAACAAGGTCGCCAAGTGGTCAGACTTATCCTAAAATGGGGAGGGCGCCATGCAAATTAGCTTGATAAGACTAATGAATCAGACCCCCAGAAAGGATAATCTCCTTAAAGATTAGAAATCAGCTTTTAAGCCTGATATTACTCAATCCTTGAGATTGACTTTAAAGATTGAGAATTATAAACTCATGGAATTCGATGATATCTAAACTCGAGCTTGAACGAGAAAATATTTTGATCAAATTAAAACCGATTTGTTTTCTGAAAACCTATTTTCAATGCGTTCATTACCATTGAACGTAAAATCCTAGGAATTCATCTGGAATTCATTAGGTCACCTGAAGCAAATCGGGTGTCAACCGTAAGAACGGTGGTTGCATAGCATGGTCGGAGACAGGACCTTGTGCCAGACCGGAAAATTATAAGGGTGAGCTTTACTATTGCTCATACCAAGGATAGTAATTGCGTCCGACACGTTATAGACCATAATTAAAAGCATGTAAGGGGACATTGCCTTAACAGTTGCTTGTTCCTCACTTTCCTTTACAACCGGACGGTAGTTTACCGAAAGGTAATATACGGGACAAGTAAACTGGACGTGTTGCTTTCCTAATACAAGGTTAGCAAGTGGGTAACACAAAACCATAAGTTTTGAGCTAAAATTTTCAAATCTGAAACCCACAAAACCCACAAAAAAATCATTTTGCAAACACCGGTGAAGGGTTATTTCGGAAAACTTATCTAGGGTAAAAGCTAGATTGAATTTTCAAAAGATCAAATGTTTTCATAAAGATCCAATTTCCTTAAGGATCTACATTTTCATAGTCATGTGGGACTGTAAACCGCCTTTCAAATGTGCACTTTGCTTTGGAAACCGAAAGTAAATCGGCTATTTAATTGCAAGTGTCGTTGACCTAAACCCGAGGCAACTGTGGATGACACACCTACCTTTAACCATGGTTCTATCGTTACTATCATTATTTATACCGCCGTATCAAAATCACTGATGTATAAAGTGTGAAGAATAAAGAAGTGATTCGTATGTTTTTATTTCAAGACTGTATTGCTTGAGGACAAGCAACGTTCAAGTGTGGGGATATTTGATAGTGCTCCAAATGAACATATATTTAGTATCAATATCCTTTCAATATGTAAAGTTTTTAGTTGCAATTGTTCTATTTACAAGTGATATTCGTTTAAATAATAAAATGTGAAGACAAAAGGCAGATTCGACGAATTGAAGACGCAAACGGCCAAAAAGCTCAAAAGTACAAAGTACAATCCAAGAGGTTCAATTTATTGATGAGAAACTTTTAAAAATTACAAGAGTACAAGTTACAAAACTCAAAGTACACGATATAAAATAATACGCAAGGACGTTCGAAAATCCGGAACCGGGACATGAGTCTACTCTCAACGCGCGACGCAACGGTGCAAAAATTACAAGTCAACTATGCACATAAATAAAATATAATATTTAAATAATTCTTAAAATTATTTATATATTATATAATTATTTAATAACGTCGACAAGCAAAGATCCAAAATCATGTGAGCTGGAAATTCAAACTCCGCAACTCGCGGAGTTTGAAGGGTAAAAGTGCCGCAACTCGCGGAGTTTGAATTTTCAGAAATGTCCTATAAATATAAACGTTTTCTGCCGAGTTTTAAACACATAAAATAATAATAATAATACTCTGTAATAAATAATAATATATATATATATATATATATATATATATATATATATATATATATATATATATATATATATATATATATATATATATATATATATATATATAGGGTAGTTTTATATTAGTTAGTTTGGGTTATGTAACGGTTATTTACGGGTTTTGAAGCCTGAACTCTGTCCGTGTAACACTACGCGTTAAATAATCAATGTAAGTTATGTTCTCCCTTTTTAAATTAATGTCTCGTAACTAAGTTGTTAATATGCTTATTTGAACCGAAGTAATCATGATGTTGGGCTAGAAATATCTAAAATTGGGTAATTGGGCTTTGTACCATAATTGGGGTTTGGACAAAAGAACGACAGTTGTGAAAATTAGACTATGGGCTATTAATGGGCTTTATATTTGTTTAACTAAATGATAGTTTGTTAATTTTAATATAAAGATTTATAATTGGACGTCCCTATAAATAACCATATACACTCGATCGGACACGATGGGCGGAATATTTATATGTACGAATAATCGTTCATTTAACCGGACACGGGAATGGATTAATAGTCTATGAAATTATTAAAACAGGGGTGAAATTATGTACAAGGACACTTGGCGTAATTGTTAACAAAGTATTAAACCTTGGATTACACGCAGTCGATATCCTGGTGTAATTATTAAACAAAGTATTAAAACCTTGTTACTGTTTAAGTCCCCAATTAGTTGGAATATTTGACTTCGGATATAAGGATAATTTGACGAGGACACTCGCACTTTATATTTATGACTGATGGACTGTTATGGACAAAAACCAGACGGGCATATTAAATAATCCAGGACAAAGAACAATTAACCCATGGGAATAAACTAAAAATCAACACGTCAAACATCATGATTACGGAAGTTTAAATAAGCATAATATATTTTATTTCATATTTCCTCGTACTTTTATTTATTGTCATTTTAATTATTGTTATTTATTTTATATTGTTAGTTAAATATCATCATTTACTTTACGCTTCGCTTAAAATATAAAATCGACAAACCGGTCATTAAACGGTAAAACCCCCTTTTATATATTATTAATATAATATATTTTGTACGAATATAATTGTTTAAAATATAGTGTGAAATAAGCCAGCTCCCTGTGGAACGAACCGGACTTACTAAAAACTACACTACTCTACGATTAGATACACTGCCTATAGTGTTGTAGCAAGGTTTAGGTATATCCCATTTGTAAATAAATAATTAAAACTTGTCATATTTTGTGTAAAATTGTATCGTATTTAATAGTTTTTCCTACTAAAATATATAGCTATTTCATATACACCTCGCATAACATCAATTTCATAGCATTATCCCTCAAGAAAGACAAGCTTTTAGTTGCAATTGTTCTATTTACAATTGATATTCGTTTAAATAATAAAAGCTGAAGACAAAAGACAGATTCGACAAATTGAAGACGCAAACGACCAAAAAGCTCAAAAGTACAAAATACAATCAAAGTGGTTCCAATTATTGATAAGAAACGTCTCAAAATTACAAGAGTACAAGACGCAAAACGCAAAATACAAGATATTAAATTGTACGCAAGGACGTTCGAAAAACCGGAACCGGGACCAAAGTCAACTCTCAACGCTCGACGCAACGGACTAAAAATTAGAAGTCAACTATGCACATAAATATAATATAATATTTAAATAATTCTAATAATTATTTATATATTATATTTATTTATAAAAACCGTCGGCATACAAAGAAACAAAGTTTTGTGAGCTGGAAAAAGTGGCCATGCGATCGCATGGCCTGGAAGGCAAAAAGCCATGCGATCGCATGGCAGTAGGTGACAGGCCTGATGCTATAAATTCGCGTATTTTGGCTCAGTTTTAACCATATATCCATCTCTCTATCTACAAACGTATATATATATATTTATATTATAATTTTAATTTTAATTTTAAATTCTAATAATAAGGGTATGTTAGCGAATGTTGTAAGGGTGTAAGTTGAATTTCTGTCCGTGTAACGCTACGCTATTTTTCATCACTGTAAGTTATGGTTAATGTTATTTTTAATTTAATGTATTGTAGCTAAGTTATTGTTATGCTTATTTAAGACGAAGTAATCATGATGTTGGGCTAAAAATATTAAAATTGGGTAATTGGGCTTTGTACCATAATTGGGGTTTGGACAAAAGAACGACACTTGTGGAAATTAGACTATGGGCTATTAATGGGTTTTATATTAACTAAACGATACCTCGTTAATTTAATATATAGACTTATAATTTGATGTATTTATATATAACCACATACGCTTGACTGGGCACGGTGGGCGGGATATCTATAAATACCAATAATTGTTCATTTTACCGGACACGGAACTGGATTAATAGTTAATAGATTTGTTGAAACAGGGGTGGATTACATTCAAGGGTAATTGGTGTAATTGTTAACAAAGTAGTAAAACCTTGGTTTACACGAAGTTGATAACCTGGTGTATTCATTAAACAAAGTATTAAGACCTTGTTACAATTCGAATCACCAATTAGTTGGAATATTTGACTTCGGGAATAAGAATAATTTGACGAAGACTTTCACACTTTATGATTATGACTGATGGACTATTATGGACAAATCCGTATGGACATATCGAATAATCCAGGACAAAGGACAATTAACCCATGGGAATAAATTAAAATCAACACGTCAAACATCATGATTACGGAAGTTTAAATAAGCATAATTTATATATTTCATATTTAATAACACTTCTAATTATCGTACTTTTATTTATTATCATTGTATTTAATTGCACTTTTAATTATCATACTCTTTAATTATCGCAATTTTATTTTATCGCACTTTTATTTATCGCAATTTCATTATCGTTATTTACTTTACGTTTTAAATTAAATTTTATTTATTTTTAATATTTTACATTAGGTTTTAACTGCGACTAAAGTTTTAAAATCAACAAACCGGTCATTAAACGGTAAAAACCCCCCTTTTATAATAATAATAATATTACTTATATATATATTTGTATTTTTATAAATTTAAAACTAATATAGCGTTAAGCTTGTTTAATTTTCCCTGTGGAACGAACCGGACTTACTAAAAACTACACTACTGTACGATTAGGTACACTGCCTATAAGTGTTGTAGCAAGGTTTAGGTATATCCATTCTATAAATAAATAAATATCTTGTGTAAAATTGTATCGTATTTAATATTATTTCGTTGTTAAAATAATACTATTTCCTAGTACACCTCGCACACATCAACCATGCTCCCTTCTTTCCTCTTAGGTAGCTATTGGCAGGAACACCCCAATTCGATTTGGCATCACTATTTGTTTAAACAAATAGAATGTTGTGTTCCCTAGGCGTTGAAAAAGTATAACACATGTCTGCACATGCGTTAAACTTCTGCATTCCCACATGGTCTTGTAAGTTCACTTTTCAGCCGCCGACGGGTGTCCTTTTCTGTTTAACTTTGTCTTCGACTTCTATTGAATAGTACAATTGATGTAGACCACTCAGGAAACTACTATGCTTGTAATGGAGCATAGTTGTCTTGTGTTGTATGCTGCTTTCTAGCCATGCTGGTTCTTCTATGCTGAGTTACTTGATATTCTTGAATTGCTGGGTACACATCCTGTGCTGATTCAAAGAATGCTGTCTACCTTGTGCTGGTAGACTAGGTAGCATACTAGACACTCGACACAACAATATTTGCTGTCTATACATAAACAAACTTGTGCTGGCTGCACATTACATTTTAGTGCGAATAAATTCTGTTTTGTCATAATTAAATCCTTAATTACTCTGGGGACTCAACAATCTCCCCCTATTTGATGATGACAAAACCTATGACATATAGAGAAAACACTAAAGCCAGTACTAAGGGACTAAATGAAAAAAATAGTCAGTAAATTTGTCCCTTTTTGGTTTGTTTTGGGATCTTTTGCTGAGTTATCTATATCTTATATATTGATATGATTTTGAAGATAAACTCATTTCATTATCATTACAACAGAGTATATACAATAATTTATAAAGCAGTATAATGAACCATGAAATAACAAAAGATATTATTAAGCACTAAAGGCTATCTGTCTTTATCTTTATCTTTCTCTTGTTCATCACCAGATAGATCTTCTTCCTTCACTTTAACGGCTGCCCAGGCTTCAGGGAATAAGATAGGTATCTCAGCAGGATCAAATACTGGAATTTGAGGGGGTAGAATGATGGGATCTCTTCTGTGTGGGCTAGCATCAATAGATTTCTTCCTTTTAGGCTTCTGTGAAAGAACTTCTTCGATATTCACTTCTGATGCATTCCCATACTTGACTGCTTTGTTGAAGAGTTCTTGAAGTTCAGGTTTCAGTGTATTTTTAATAGCACTTTTACCTTTATCAATGAAGTACTGTAGTATCTCCATCCATTCACTGAATCCAAAAGTTCTTAGATTCATGTAATCTACCCTCTCATGAACATTGTTATCCCTACTGATATTGAAGGACCTTTTTGTGCCTTTATGCACCTTGATGATCTTACCAGGGTTAGATCTTCTGGTCATCACATCAGTGTATTTACTCCTAAAGAAATGATCAGATAATTCTATTGTTCTTTCAGTTTCAATAGGAGTTTGCAGTAGGTACCTTCTCAGCAGCTTCCAGTTTATCAAATATCTTATCATGTTCTTTAACGATGGCTTTAGCTAACTTAAGAGATGCAACCTCTTATTTTCTGTCAGCAGCCAACTTAGCTTCTTCTTCCTGAAGCCTCAGCCTCTCAGCATATTTAGCATCAGCATCCTCCCTTCTTTGCTTTTCGATTTGAACACTCAAAAGATAGTCGTTCATAGTAATAGTAAGGGATTTCGCTATTGCAATCAATTTCCTGCCCTCATCTGTATTTAGGGCATCACAATATTGCCTTAAGTCCATGTCAAGCTGCAAATCCTCATAAAAAAGGGCTTTCTCCTCATCAGTATGGAGCCTTTGATCACTGTTAGACAGATACATACCAACATCAATGTTAAACTCCAATGCATTAATATAGAATTGCTGGTCCAAAAGATGATACAACATTCTGATGTTGCGAATTCTTTCTGGTATAGCTGCTTCTCTTTGGTCAAGCAGCTCAGGAATAGTGATCTCAAGCCTGTAAGCCTCCCTTTAATCTGGATTCATCTTTCTGATGTCAGGCTTACCCTTTGCAGCTGAGTCATCTTCCAAAGTGGTATGCTTATCATTCTTCTTGGGGGAAGATGGAAGATACATAAAAGGTGATTCTGCTGTGCCAGAAGGACCCACTGGTTCAAAGTCAATACGTTCATCCAGTGTCCTGTCAAAGTAAGCAAGAGTCCGGGCAGGTATTGGTGATTGAATGAAAGTTGAACTCCCCCTGCCCCAGACTGTGAAATCAGTAGCATCAACAGAATCAGCATCATTGTTAGCACCCAGATCATCCACCTTAGCTGGGTCTTCAGCACTTGTTACACCCAGCATCACACTTCTGGCTGGGTCTTCAATCACAGCACTCCTTGCTGTGTCTTCAGTACCAGCTGACTGATTAGTATCAGCTGGCACAACTGTTGTAGTATCTTCGCCAGCTACCTCAAATAAGGGCTTTTTCCTTAGGGGCTGGTTGTCTCTAGGGGCAGATTTTACCCTTTGTTTATCGATTGGCTTGTGTTCAGCTGGTGGTTCTTGTGTTGATACTAGTTCTTGTGGAGGCAGATATGGAGTAATTTCAAGATACTCCCCTTCATCATCATCAAGGTTGATGACTTCTGCTGGCTGTTGTGGTGCAGCTTGCTGAGCAGAAGATGCTGGTCGAGAGGATTGGTTGGTTTCCAACATAGCATCCAGCCATTTCATGAATACATTAGCTCTAACTCCTCCTGACTCAGTCGAATTCAAATAATCTTGCATCTCTTCAGGTGTCATATTTTAAATTCTATCTGTTCGCTCAGCATATAACGTTGCCTTCTTTTTATCATATTTCACCATGAACTTAGCATTTCTTTTTAGAGCATCTCTCTTGTATTTGTTTATGCTGAGCAGTTCATCACGAATGTCCATCTTTTCAGGATCGAGGCTTCTTCTATGCTTAATTCTATGTCTTTTACGCGCATCATAGGCCTCAAATTTAGCATTGAAGGCATCATTTAATTCCTGCTGTCTCTTCTGATGCCTCTCCATCTTTCTTTTTATCTTTCTTTCAATGGTCTGAGAGACAATAAAAGATTCAGCTACAGCCAGTTCAGAAGCATCACTGGGATTACTGCCAGAACCAATATCATCCACAGATGTGATAGGTATACTGGGTTGAGATTCACCAGCAGCCGTGACACCTGCTTCAGTATGAGCATTGCTAGGCTTAGTGCCAGTACCTTGACCAGTACCATCACCACCATCATCACCATCTCTCCTTTGCTGCTTTGGAGCTGTCTCATGCTCATGCTCCCCCTCAGTTTGTTTTCTCTTTCTGTGTTTCTTAACTTTCTTCTCCCCCTTTTTGTCATCAGCAGGGGCAGAAGGATGGTCTGGGGAAACACGTGCATCAAGATCACTATCTGACTCTGGAACAGAAAAAGCAAAGTTGTTCCAGTCAGCATCAGCAGGAGATAGATGGGCACCAGGATCTATGCCATATTGCCTGAGACAAAGGTTTGAAGATCTGACTTCATTCCTAGAAACACCCATGGCTATTTGATTAACACTAGCTCTAACATCAGCCTGAAGAGCAGCCATGCGTTGCATTTTCTCAACCAAAGTAACATAAGTCGAAGCAGAAATGATGGTAGCCATCTGCCTTTCCTGTGACTCCAATCTCTTTTCTAGTACCCTGTTCTCTTCATTAAGGAATCTGTTCCTTTGATTTGCATCATCAAGTTCAGCTTGAAGACGGGTAATATGATCAGTATATTCATTATGAGAGATGATTCACTGCATAAGATTCTCTTCTCCTTCATGGTGTTGGCAAATGGCATCAACTGCTAAATCTGCAAAGGCACATACTTGTTTGAGCTGGGCTTCAATAGTAGACATTGTAATGCACCCAGCTCTGCGAATAGCTTCAGCCATGCAGTTAGTAAGAGTTTCCCTGATAGTTTTGGTGATATTAGGTATAATTCCTGGCAACTATCCGGTAGACAGCCAGAGTAGATACCTCAACCACCTCAGAATCAATAGAACCATTGGTTGAGGGGCGATCACCAGCAGCTACAATAGGAGTACCTCCGTGTGGTGGTGGAGGTGGAAGGTCAGTATCTGACTCGTCACCATGATCACCATCATTTTTACCTTCACCCGAAGGTTTAGAACCACTGGTATCCTTTGTAGCATCATCATCAGCATCATCACTTAGATCCACTGGTTTGTGTTTGGAGCCAGTCACATTATCATGAATGAATGGCTCATCCTTACCAGTATTTTTATTAGCATCATCATCAGATGAAGAAGATGATGAGGAAGAAGATGATGAATCAGAAGGTACTGGCGAATCAGGAACATTATGTATCACACATTTTTTAGTATCAGGATTAATGATGAACTTGAGAGGCCTCCAAGTACCAGGCCATGGAGAAACAGCTGGGGCCATGTCAAACACATGGCTGTAAGGTTGTTCATTAATCTGCTCCACTGTGACCAGCCTCTCATATACCTCTTCACTTGCTGGTACCTCTTCATCTGAATCTGGTATCTTGCAAACATACTTGGCTTTTCACCAGAAATAGAAGCCTGAGTAGTTTCAGTGGTAGCGGCAGCAGGGTTACCAGCATCCAATTTATTACCCTGTTCACCAGAATCTGAACCAGGAATGACAATAACATTAGCTGCATTTAGAGGAATGGATTGAAAATCCATGTCAGAAGAAACAGTAGTATCAGCAGCAGTATCAGTTGTCAGCACAGTGTTACTCTTGGTATTAGTGACAAGATCATCAATGAGAACCTCCTTAACAATTTTATCAATCACTTCTTCTAGAACAGGAGGAGGTTCAACAATCATCTCATCATCCACTTCTAGAACAGTAGTGGAGTCAACAATACTGGGAATTGGAGGAGGAATAATAGTAGCAGTATCATCAGAAATCATATCCTCAGAACCAGTAGGAACAGTTGAACCAGCATTAACTTGATCCCCAGTATCACCAGCGACAGTAGAAGCAACAGCACTAGTATCAGCACCATTAGTAGGAAAAACAGTAGCACCAACACCAGTAGCAGAAGTAGAGAGCTCTTCAGTATAAACAATAGGATTCTTTTCATGCTCCCCTCTTCCTGTTCATCTACCCTGCTAAGAACTGAAACAAAAGAACATTTTATGTTAACAACTGTAGAACCAAATAAATTTGACTCAATAATTGCATCTGGTGTTGGTCTCTGGGGATAGACTGGTGATTTAGTCAGCCCTTTGATTGAGACAGAGTAAGGTGTCTGTAAGTGCAACTGTGGCTCTGCTGACTCATTGGCAACACATGTTGACCCAGATTGTGTAAGAGTTCTGGCTGGTAATGATGTAGGAGTGTGACTCTTATCATGATCCAAGTAACATTCAGGTTGTGTAGTAGTTTAAGCTAGTTCAACACGATGAGGAGCCAACTCAAGTCTGCTTTGGGGGTCAGTTATGTTCTCAGCTGGTGGTACTGTCAGCAGAGGATATTTCATGAAGTATAATTTTAAAAAATGTGGGAGTGCCTGGTTAGAAGAGCATGCGTTGCTATTCTTCTTAACACTAGTTTTAAAACCAGTCAGCTTGGGAGCCAGGTTCCATAGCAACCTCCTTTTCAGGAGCAGCAGTTAACACTGGTGCAACCTCCCCTGTTGCATGCTTGGAGCCAGTTTTATCACGTTTGGATTTTCCTGTTACCAATAAATAGATGAACAACGGATTCCAACACTAGAAATGGGTAGTCAGTATATATGACTAGGGCTGTTCTTTATGATCAGAGAGCACTAGATTCTAATACAACTACTGCTTTGCCAGTATCTGAGACCGTGGCTGTTCTAGTTGAGGCAGCTGGCTTCTTCCTACAAACAGCTGGCTTTCGCTGAGTTCCCTCCCCCTCAGCTGGTGCACTACCAGAGGCAGTCGATTGGATAGCTCCACCCCGAGCAGCAAGATACTCGAGCATTCCTGGCGTCAGACCAGTATATAGAGCAGTTGGTGCTGCTTTTGCCATCCCCCTTGTTTCAAAGGCAAGTCAATAGATTCATCATTAATATGCCGGTAAGCATCACCCAGCTCGTTTTCAAACACCAAGCTTAAGAATCTTGGAAAGGGGATCAAATGAGTTCTTTTCGGTGCCAGCACCATCTCTCTTAACCTCAAATAAATTTCAGCAGCATAGTCTATGTTACAATTGTACAGCAACCCGTGACGAATTTTTAATTCAAAGTCAGAACACTGATCAAAACTCCCAGATTTTTGGCTGATACACCGGATCAGCAAATCGGAAAAGTGATACCACAAGGGTGGCATAAGCTTCCTTAAGGGTGTATGAGCTACTGGACCAGTATTTCCAATAATCTCCAGCACTTGCCTCCTAAAATCATCACTTGTTGGTGAATCAACAAATGGTCCACCTGGCAGTTGAATAGCACGTCGAATAGCATCAACGGTGATAGAGCAGGTTAGGGTTTCAGTAACCATGCCATGAATACATGGAGTATTCTGTTGAGTGGTGGCCATGGTGGCAGTATACCATAATCGGCCTAAGCAGGCTGGATAAAATCGAGAAGGAACACCGGTAATTGCTCTGGAAAGAGGAGATTGCCTCACATATGCAGTCATGGTTTCATAACCCATTTTCGCCTTTGATATGGGAATCGATAGAGAATGAGCAGCATTACCTCTTGATAGGCAAATTTCTTCATGAGCAGGAGCCGGATCAGCCTTGACCAGGCTTGGATGAAGAACAAATAATGATACAGGTTCATTATCTTCCTCTTGTTGAGGTTCGGGTTATTGTTCGGGTTGTTGCTACTGAGGTTGTTCAGGTTTTTGTGGTTGTTTTTCCTCAGGTTGGTTCACCTCTGGTTGTGGTTGTTGTTGGTCTGCCATTGATGGATTGTAAAGATGAATGCTTGAAGATATGAAGATTTGGGGATTTGGAGAGAAGAGTGTGTTTTTGTAAGTTGAATAACCGAAGGTTATTATGGAAAATGAATCACCCTTTTATCCATTTTGATTGGTGAAAAACTACAGGAGAGAGAAAAATGGCAACTGTCATCTGCAGGCGCGTAGGCAGATTTGACAGACTGTCATGTTTTCGAGGGGACACAGACTGTTGACATGATGTATAATCGGCTTGAACACTCATACCTTCCATTAAACATTAAATGCAGCAGGTTTTAATTCAAAATTGAAGTTAAAAACCACAAAATAAAGTTTGTATTAAATACAAAAATTCTTTGTTACATTTAATATGTCATGAATTTAATTTAAATCATTAGGAGTAAATGAGTTTCAGTTGTAAGGTATCATTTTAGTAGGGTGAGCTATTTATTATTTCATTTTAGACATTGAATAACTATGACATAAAAGACCTTGTTATGCTGATTGTTTGACATGTAGGCAGTAAGTAAAGAATTGTGACTTACTGGTTTGCCCTACATGGTGTAGAGCCAGCACACCAACAAAATTGTCTTTTATTTTAGAGTTCAAGCATACCCAGCTCAGAGATGACATAGTTAAAACGTTTCTCATCTTAGGGCTTTGTGAAAAGATCTGCTAACTGCTGGTCTGTTGAAATAAAATGTAACTCCACATCTCCTTTTTGAACATGATCCCTTATGAAGTGATATCGAACATCAATGTGCTTAGTCCTTGAATGCATCACAGGATTGTTGGTGATAGAAATTGCACTGGTGTTTTCACAGTAGATTGGAGTTTTTGTAACATGAACACCATAATCCTTCAGCTGGCTTTGCATCCATAGTACTTGAGTAGTACAACTACCATCAGAGACATATTCTGCCTCAGCAGTAGATGTAGACACTGTTATTTGCTTTTTGCTTGTCCAGCTGACTAGCCTACCATCTAGTAACTGGCAATCACCAGTAGTAATTTTCCTGTCTATTTTACACCCTATAAAGTCAGCATCAGAATACCCAATTAGCTCAAAATCCCAGTCATTGGGATACCAAAGACCACATTTAGCGGTACCTTTCAGATACCTAAATATCCTTTTTACTGCTAGCAAATGTGACTCTTTAGGATCAGCTTGATATCTGAAACAGAGACATGTGGCAAACATAATATCTGGTCTGCTGGCTGTAAGATAAAGTAGGGACCCAATCATACCTCTATATTCAGTGATATTGACTGGTTCACCATTGGGATCAGCATCTATTTTGATAGATGCTGCCATTGGAGTCCCTATATCTTTTAAACAGGTCAGACCAAATTTCTTTAACATATCTTTGATATATTTATCTTGACTTATAAAAATTCCATTATCAAGTTGTTTAATTTGCAATCCTAAAAAGTATTGCAAATCTCTTTGTAAGCTCATTTCATATTTTTTGACATAAGTTTTGAAAAATCTTGACAATGTTTTTCATTTTTAGATCCATAAATAATATCATCCATTTATATCTGTACCAGCAAGAGATCACCATCTATCTCCTTTGAGAATAGAGTGGTATCAATTGTTCCAACTTTAAAACCTATACCAGTGAGATACACATGAAGTGTCTCATACCATGCTCTTGGTGCCTGTTTTAGGTCATATAGAGCTTTGTCTAACTTGTAGACATGGTCTGAATATTTACTGCTTACAAAACCAGGAGGCTGTTTGACATAGACTTCTTCTTGCCACTGGTGCATATGTTTCTCCATAATCTAATCCTTCTTACTGTTTGAAATCCTGAGCTACCAATCTAGTTTTGTTTCGAATCACAATCCCATCTTCATCCATCTTATTCTTGAAAACCCACTTTGGTACCAATGATCTTCTTAGTTTCATCATCTGGTTTAGGTACCAATGTCCAAACCTTATTCCTATCAAACTGGGAGATCTCTTCTTGCATAGCTCCCGCCCAGCTTGGATCTTTGATTGCTTCTTCAGGACATGTAGGTTCAATGGTAGATACAAAGTTTATATGCATACAAAAGTTGCTGGTTGCATATCTCCTTGTCCTAACACCACTGGCCAGATTACCAATAACCTGCTCAATTGGATGCTCCTTTGTCCATCTAGTATTATGAACAGATGAGCTTGTTGTGGAACATATATTATCTTGATAATTAGCTGGTTCAGCAGTATGAGCAGCAGCAGAAGACAACTGTTCATTATGAGTGTAACCAGTACCAGCTTGTGATCCTTCAGAACCAGTAGACCTCTGCTCAAATTATAGAACTTCAGTAGAGCCAGTAGGTCCACTTGGTATAGACACAGATGGAACAGAATGTTCCATTTCAACATCAGAGAACTCAGCAACATGGATTGGTGAGGGATTTGCTGCTGGTTCTTCTTCATCATCTAGAGCTTGCTGAGTAGGCTCTTCAAACAGTAACTCCTCATCTTCTTGACCAGAAGATGAAGTAGGGGTAGTTTCATCAAATGTAACATTAATGGATTCTTCAAAACAACCCATTCTTTTAATATAGACCATATATGCCTTTGACATGTTAGAATATCCAAGAAATATACCTTCATTAGCCTTAGCATCAAACTTGCCCAGCTGATCCCTATTGTTTAGAATGTAACAGGGAGTGCCAAAAACATGAAGAAAAGAAATTAAGGGTCTTCTGCCTTTAAGAACTTCATAAGCAGTTTTCTGATGTCTTTTCACAATTAAAGATCTATTCTGGGTAAAACAAGCAGTATTCACAGCTTCTGCCCAATATGAAATTTTCAGCCTAGACTCAGCCAACATGGATCTTACTGCTTTAATGAGAGTTCTGTTTCTTCTTTCTACAACACCATTCTGTTGAGGTGTTCTCACAGCAGAAAAGTTCTGTAAAATACCTTTGTGAGCACAAAATTCTTCCATGTAGCATTTCTGAATTCTGTACCATGATCACTTCTTAGCTGCTTCACCTTGCCCATTCAAAAGTTCCATTCTTTTGATAAAATTAATAATTTCATCAGCAGCTTCACTCTTTTGCTTTAAAAAGAATACCCAAGTGTATCTGAAATATTCATCAACAATAACCCGTGCATATTTCTTCCCACTACAGCTGGCTACATTAACAGGACCAAAAAGATCCATGTAAAGTAAGTGAAATGTCTTTTCAACAGATGAAATCTGCTTTGATTTGAATGAGGCATGGTGATGCTTTCTCTTTTCACAACCAGAACATAATCTGTCCTTCACATAAGACATACTGGGTAGCCCAGAAACCAAACTTTTATTAGACAACTTGTGAATATCCTTTAAGTTGAGATGTGAGAGTCTCTTATGCCATAATCACTTGAGGTTGTATGCTGCCTTTGAATATAAACAAGTATCAGTTGTTGTGACTGCTGTGTTCATGTCAATTTGATATATGTTCTCATGTCTTTTTGCTGTCAGCAGAGGCTTCCCTGTCTTATCAAAAAATAGTGCCAATTTTTCTTCTGAATTGGACTATCTTATTCTTGCTTGTCAGTTGGCTTATGCTGAGTAAATTGTGTTTAAGCCCAACGACATATGCCACATTTGAAAAAGCGACATTCCCATTTGTTAAAGTACCAAAACCCTTTGTATAACCCAATGAATTATCTCCATATGAAACAACTGGACCATCCTTTTCTTGATAGTCCATCAGCAGGGACTTACTTCCGGTCATATGTCTCGAACAACCACTATCGAGATACCAGATTTTCTTGTTGTGCATGCCCTGCACAGTAGCTAAGAGATTAGTTCTTTTTGGGAACCCATCAAAGGATGGGTTCTGGAAGAGTCATCTTTGATGCTTTCTTCCTTGCTGCTTAGTTGGTTTGAGGGGTAGCAGCATTGGAATTCATAACATGGGTACACTGATGGGACAAGTGAGTTTTGCTGCCACATTTGTAGCATTTTCTCACTTTTGGTCTCGGTAGCTGGTTTGCAGTAGATGTACTGGGTGACTGGTTCTGCTGCTGGCTTTGAGTAACAGCCAGTAGTAGCTGGTCGAGCTTCACAGTCAGTATCTTAACGATAGATGTCTTAGTATTTGACTCTAGTGTAATAGTTTTTCCCTTATGGGCAGCTTTTGGCTTGGAACTAGTACCATTCGTGTGGTTTGCTGCTCTGCCTTTGAATTTTGACCTACCAGTGTGGGAAGTTACTGGTTTGTCTACTGCTACTGGTTTACCAGCTGAGATCACTTCAGACTTACCAGTATCAGAATTTACTAGTTTGTCTGTAGTTACTGGTTGACCAGCAGGAATAGCAGCAGTAGGCTCAGCATTCAGGCAGCTAGAAGTCTTAACTGATTTTAGATTTCTCTTGTTATTCTCAGTTACTTCTTTCTTGATTTGTCTTTCTTTGGGAGTCATATAGTAAATGTTTGAGGGATCGGTAGTTTCATCAATTGAAGCACTAATTTCCTTAGTTTTAACTTCACTCTCAAAAATCTCTTTCATGGACGGTGGTGGGGTCTCTGTAGATCTGAAAACTTATTTGTTAAAACCTTTTTACCCTTAACTATCTTGGCAAAAGTATTTGGCAAGACAGCTACAGGATCAGTTTCAAGAGTAGGGTCTATAAAAGCAACTTCTGCAAGAGCAGCAACAGCAACAGCATAGTCACCAGCAAAGAAGGTTTCAACTTGGCAGGCACCTGCTCATTCACACACTTAGCTATGCGTTGAGCAGATGTACACCATGAAGCAACAACCTTTTTGAGATCGTTTAGCTGGTTCTTGACATCTGCTGCCTCAACGTGAAGAGACTTTAAAGCAAAATTTTGTTTTTCAAGTTTTGAAATTTCATCTTTCGAGATTTTAATTTCATCATTTTTGCCTTTAACTTTTTCATTTAAAGATTTTTTATCAGTTTTCAAAACTTCTTCACGTTTGCTGTCTCTACACAAATCAACTCTTAGGTAGTCAAACATTTCAGCTTTTTCATCATCAGTATAAGTTCAAAAATTATCAACCTTATATAGCATTTCAGATTTTCATTGAGGTGAATCCTTTTTTAGGTCAACTTCCCTCATATCAGCCATAAATGTACTACCATTATCGTCCTCATCAGACTCCTCGACCTCCTTGGCCATTAAACACAGCTTTTTACCGGAAGCATAACCAGCACCATCATCCTCAGTATCACTGTCAGAATATGAAGAAGAGCTGGTTTCATCCCAGTCATAGCTTTGTACTTATTTTTGTACTTATCAGCTTTTGAGAAGGAGTTAGCATGTGATGTTGAAGGTTTTCTGAACATGCATTCAGCAGCAAAATGTCCAACCTTCCCACAATTGTAACACTCAGATTTAGGACCTGATAGTGCTCCAAATAAACATATATTTAGGCGCAATATCCTTCCAATATGTAAAGTTTTTAGTTGCAATTGTTCTAATTCCAAGTAATATTCGTTTAAATAATAAATGGTGAAGACAAAAGAAGAAAACGAAGATTTGAAGATGCAAACGTCCAAAATGCTCAAACGTACAAGTTAAACTCCAAGTGGTTCAATTTATTGATGAATAACGTCTAAATATTGATAAGAGTGCAAGTCGCGGAACGCAAAGTTCAAGATATCTAAGCGTACGAAAAGACGTTCGAAAATCCAGAACTGAGACATGAACCGAGCATCAACGCGCGAGTCAACGGACCTAAAATTACAAGTCAACTATGCACAAAAAAATATAATAAAATATTTATAATTATATAAAATTATATATATTATATTATATATTAAATTATATCAGTAGCCGCCCACGTTTTGGAATCAATTGGAGCTGGACAGGCTGGCCATGCGATGCGATCGCATGGCCAGGAAGAGTAAACAGCATGCGCTCGCATGGACACAAAAGGCAGGCCAAGTGCTATAAATACCACGATTTTGCTCGACTCAAACACACCTTCAACTCTTATTTTCTTTCTTTCTTTCTGTAATCTATATTTATATTTATAATATTAAGTTTAATATAAGATTAATAATAATTGGGTTATTGAAAGAAATGTTTTACGGGTTTTAAAGTCGAAACTCTGTCCGTGTAACGCTACGCTATTAATAATCACTGTAAGCTATGTTCTTCCTTTTTAAATTAATGTCTCGTAACTAAGTTATTATTATGCTTATTTGAGCCGAAGTAATCATGATGTTGGACTAAATATTAAGACGAGGTTATTGAATTTTATACCATAATTAGGGTTTGACAAAAGACCGACACTTGTGGACATTGGACTATGGACTATTAATAGATGGGGGTATTGTCTAATCGAATGACAACTCATTGGAGTCTGTCGAACCTATCTTCAAATTAGTTAATCTAATAATTATTAAATGATTATGAATATCTTATTTAGTGACGTTTATACGGAATCTTTTACAATCATTTAATTAATCAATTGGATTGGGTAATTTATTATTATTTATTTTGGCCAAGTGAATAAATTAATATATCATGGACTCATTAAAACAGGGGTGGATTACATACAAGGGTAATTGGTGTAATTGTTAACAAAGTATTAAAACCTTGGATTACATGCAGTCGATAACCTGGTGTAATTAACAAAGTATTAAAACCTTGTTACAGTCTAAATCCCTAATTAGTTGGAATATTTGACTTCGGGTATAAGGTTAATTTGACGAGCATTTTATAATTATGACCGATGGACTATTATGGGCAAAAACCAGATAGGTTTCAAATAAATCCAGGACAAAGGACAATTAACCAAGAGTAATAAATCAAAACGTCAAACATCATGAATACGGAAGTTTAAATAAGCATAATTCTTTTATTGTATTTCTCATCGTACTTTTAATTATTGTCATTTTATTATTTGCAATTTTATATATCGTCATTTAAATATTATTATTTATTTTACGCACTTTAATTATTGACATTTATCTTTACGCTTAAAATATAAAATCGACAAACCGGTCATTAAACGGTAAAACCCCCTTTTATATATTATTATTACTATATATAATTATATATATTTTGTATAAATATAGTTGTATAAAAATATAGTACGTACTCAACTAGCTCCCCGTGGAACGAACCGGACTTACTAAAAACTACACTACTCTACGATTAGGTACACTGTCTATAGTGTTGTAGCAAAGTTTAGGTATATCCCATCTATATAAATAAATAAAACTTGTGTAAATTGTACTGTATTTCGTATTAAAAATAATAGTATTTCGTACGCCTCCGCTCGCACATCAAGTTTTTGGCGCCGCTGCCGGAGAGCGCTAAAACGCTATATTTTTAATTTATATTTGCAAAAATATAATTATATAAAAAAAGAAAAAAAATATAAAAAAAAGAAAGAAAACAAAATATATATTTTTAAGAGTTTGTTTAAAATAAATAAAATTATAAAGTGTTTTTAATTTTTTTAAAATATAAGTATATTTTTAGTTTATAAAAATATTCTAAATATATATTTTGTAAAATTAAAATCAAATAATTATAAAAATTAATATCTGGGCCGAAGCCTGTTCGAAGCCCAAACTTTTCCTGGTCCAGCAGTCCCATGTGATCGCATGAGCCGGATACTTTAAACCCATGCAAATCTATGGTATGATCTGACAAGCCAGAATCCTTAACATCATTAATTACGATTTAGGTTTTAATTAAATTTTATAATTATAATTAGGGTTTTAATTAATTAATTAGTTCTTAATTTTAGTCTTAATATATAATTAGGAAAATTAAGTTTTATTATTATTATTAATTATAATTATATAAATTAATATTTTTATAAAATAATAATATAAAAATAATATTTTTATATAAAATTTTATTTTTATCATTTTTTATATCTTTTTATTAATTGTGTCTTTTTAATCGTTTATGTTCGTAATTATAATTTTAGTTTCTTTTCGCCTTAGTTAAGTTTAAGATTTTTTAGTTTTTGCCGTAATTTCCCTTAAGATCTTTTCTTTAGAATTAGATTTTAGAAGCTTTAGAATTTTGCGACGACGTTTATATATTTTAGTGCCTAAATTAAGTTTATTTCCGTTTTCGGAATAGAATTGCATTTAAGTTTTAATACCTTTAGGCGCAACTTTTTAGATTTACTTTTTAGACTTTTAAGTTTCGACATTTTTATTTCTTATTTTTATTTTTCAACGTTTTTCGACGCGTTTCTTTTTCTTTTTCATTTCTACGCTCTAGTTTTTAGAACATAGAATTTTCTTTATTTTATTTAAATTTCGACGAAAAATTATTGTAAGCGATTAAACTAATAGACGCCAATTTTCTGGTTCGTAGTAATAGTTGGATTTGTTAGTGGCGAGTTGTGGACTTCCAATTTAAAGGGTCCTGGCTACCTGCTGCATCTATTGGCTATTCGAAACGTGGGCAAAATCAGAAAAGTCTATTAATTTGATAACTTATATAATTTTTATATTTATAACTAATAGGATATTCAGCGAATGCACCGAGCAAAACGTTCACCACCTTTCATACGTTCACCTCCTGTAACTCGATCAAGACATCTAGCCAATATTTTTGCCGTTGATTTTTCTTTAGAATCATCATCTAGTCGAACAAGTACTCCAAATCAAATTTCCGATTATCCCTTTTTTGAACCCGACTTCACAATCGAGAACCCGGAGGATATTCAAGGACAATTCCAAGATCCTGAACCACTAATCATTCCTCCTGAACCACAAACCGTTAAATGAGAATCTTCTAGTGATTCAGATTTAACAAATTCAAATATGGAAGATATAGAACCTCAAAGTATGAAAGATCGAATGAGAGCTACACGCACTGGCCAAGAACATTCCATTATTCAACCAGACATTAATGCGCCAGTTTATGAAATCAAAGGACAAATCCTACACATGGTAACTAATCAATGCCAATATAGTGGTACGCCAAAAGAAGATCTAAACGAACATCTACGAACTTTTATTAGGATTTGTAATCTATTTAAAATCCAAGAAGTTGATGATGAAACTATTTATCTTATGTTGTTCCCCTGGACTTTAAAGGGAGAAGCCAAAGATTGGTTAGAATCGTTACCTGAAGGAGAGATTGATACATGGGATGTTTTAGTTGAGAAATTTCGTAAAAGATTCTTTCCGGCATCTAAAGCCGTGAGACTTCAAGGAGAAATTGCCACGTTCGTGTAAAAGCCAAATGAAATGTTATATGAGGCGTGGACAAGATTCGGAAGGATGTTGAGAGGATGTCCTCAACACGGTTTAGATACTTTTCAAATAGTGCAAATCTTTTACAAAGCCGTCGACATCGCCACACGAAAAGACATCGACACAGCAGCTGGTGGTTCCATTATGAAGAAAACCACAACTGAGGCTCACAAGATAATTGATAATACAGCCTCCCACTCTCATGAGTGGCATCTGGAAAAAGATATCTTTCATTCATCTAAAGCAGCTAGAGCCGATTCTAGCCATGTCTTTGATTCCGTTTCCGCAAAAATAGATGCTTTCGAGAGACGAATGGAAAAGATGACTAAAGATATTCACGCAATACGAATCAGTTGTGAGCAATGCGGTGGACCACACTTAATGAAAGATTGTCACATTGAGCAAACGATGGAACAACGTGAGAATGTTTCCTACATGAACCAAAGGCCAGAAAATAATTATCAAAATAATTATCAACTGCCAAGGCCAAACTTCAATCAAAATCAAAACATTCTTTACAATCCAAATGGACCCAACAACACTTTCAATCAACAAAGACCTGGCTTGTATAAACCATCACAACAAACCGAAGAGAAAAAGTCAAATCTGGAAGAAATGGTATTAAAGCTAGTTGAATCTCAAACACAATTTATTGCATCTCAAACCCAAACGAATGAGAGGTTTGATCAGTCATTTAGAACTCAACAAGCTTTCATTTTGAATCTAGAAAAACACGTAGGTACTCTTGCTAGCATGATGAGTAAGAGGGAACAAGGAAAGCTACCGAGTAATATTGAAGTAAATCCTCGGAATGACAATGTTAATATGGTGTCAACAAATTCTGAAAAACCAGCATCAGAAGATGGGAAGGTTTTAGATGTGAGTAACGATGAAGAAGTTACACCACCACAACCACCCGAGTATGTAAAGTCAGTGGTTGATCCATACAGACCACCCATCCCGTTTCCAAGAAAAGGAGTTGAGTATGAGCAAGTGATAGGTAATAAAGTTTGTGATACCCTTGGAAGGAAGAAGAAGAATAAGTAAGTACAAGAAACTAAAACCGTAAAAATAAACCCGGTGAAGACAGTTCCACCAAAACTTCCACCCAAGTTGGGTGATCCGGGTGAATTTATTGTTCCTTGTCTACTTAGTGATTGTGTCATGTATGATGCACTAGCAGATTTAGGTGTGAGTGTAAGTGTTATGCCTCTTTCGTTATATAAGAGATTAGGTGTAGGGGAGTTAAACAGAAATGAGTGTTCGACTCTTTGATCAAACCATTAAGCACCCAGTTGGAATTGCTGAAAACCTACCCGTTCAAGTGGGTAATTTAACCTTTCTAGTCGAATTTATTGTCATTGACATAGAAGATGACTCAAACGTTCCTATAATTTTAGGTCGACCATTCTTAGCGTCCATCGGGGCGTTAATTGTTGTAAAAGAGTGTAGAATGACACTTAGTAATGGTGAAAAATTGATCACCTTTGTGATTCGAAAGTCTAAATCTCCACCAACTAAAACCGTTGAACCAATAAAAATGATTGGTAAAAACCATATTGTTTTACCAACTCCAACGGTAGTGCTTAACAATAATAAAATGCCTAAGTGTGGGGAAGATGAAGTAACACCTAATGATGACTTGATAACAAAGAACCCCGTTGTTGATACGAAATTAATGACCCCGTATTAACAGTTCAATGAAGAAACTTATTAAACGGATTCGTGATGCTAGAACCAAGGGGAACGTTAAGTTATGTAACCGGTTAGTATCCAATCTATCGCCTAAAGAAAAGGCAAAACTAGTTGAATTTGTGGATATTACACAGGAATCCGACCAACTGTTTAAAGCAAAAGTCATAGATATGCAAGTGGATTATGGTCCAAGAGAAATTGACGATGAAGTTAATCATAATTTCGACACCACAACTACCTAAGTTTGGGGAGATTCAAATGTTCTAAAAGGAAAATGCTGTCTAGAGTTAGTTGTTCTGTTCTCGTGTTGTTCCGAGAATGGAATCCGATTGGTCTTTTCCACTAGCAGACGCAAAAGAACTAGTTTTCTCCCCCCATTCTGAATTTTTTTTAGGTTTTGTATGAAATTAATATGCTTTTTAAATTTAAGTTTTGTGTGAATTTAAAAATAAAATTTACTTTATTTCATTAATTTAAAAAAAAATGATTTCTAAAATTCGTCGTGAGTTAAACACTAGGTCGTAGAACCGAAATTACTTTACCCAAGGGAGGGACGAAAAATTTTGTTATCATTTTTTTTTATATTATTGATCTAAAGTATGCCAAAAAAATATTAGATTTTATAAATTTTTGAACGTGAGGTGATATACCCAACTTCAAAAATATGTATATATATGTTTGTATTTTATGTTATGTACAAAACATAGTACAACAGCGCACTTTCAAAGACTGACATTAAGTTCAGCAAAAGCTACTAATTTTGATGACAAGATGCAAACTATCAAATGTGATATAACAACTGCAGGAATGAGCAAATGATGTGCACCATTTATCATTCGAACAAACAATATGTTTGCAAACTCGGTATTTTTAATCATTTTTATATGCTAATCACCTCATGAATTTAAATTTTTACTGATTTCTTGCAAATGAGGGCATTGCAAGATCTCAAGTGTGGGGAAGGGTTATAAATTCTCTCGGGTTTACACTTGGTTTAATTGCCAAATTTTGTAAAAATTTGAAAATTTTTCAACTAAATGAACTCAAAATCATGTTTATACATATTTATGAACGATAAAACTAGGTCTTAATACCGAAATTATTGTTACCTCGGAAAGGACATAAATTGAGAAACAACCTAAAATGCTTGAATTCATTTAAAATGGAATAGAAGAGAATAAAAAGGCAAAGAAAGAAATAAATAAAAGCTAAGTGTGGAAAGAATTTACCAAGTTCTTTAAAACATATATCACATATTTTTGTACAAGATTTTTGCTTTGGACTAAACTAATCAGTTTTACCCGATTTATTGTAATACTTTTGAAAGAATAGATGGATCTACACGATGAATCAATTCCATCATTAAAAGGAAGTATAGTTTTTGTGGACCAAACATGCGCTTCTTGATTTAGGTCAAGAAGTTGTCGTCCAGACCAGCTGTAGGTTGACGAAAAATCTAGAAAAGTCATCTCTAAAATTAGCAAGAAATCCATGGACCTCAGCATCAAACAGGGTCGCCATGTGGTCAGACTTATCCTACCCATGAGAGGATCTATCTCGTAAAATGGGGAGGGCGCCGTGCAAATTAGCTTGATAAGACTAATGAATCAAACCCCCAGAAAGGATAATCTCCTTAAAGATTAAAAATCAGCTTTTAAGACTGATGTTACTCAATCCTTGAGACTGACCTTAAAGATTGAGAATTACAAACTCATGGAAATCAATGATATCTAAACTCGAGCTTGAACGAGAAAATATTTTGATCAAATTAAAACCGATTTGTTTTCTAAAAACCTATTTTCAATGCGTTCAATACCATTGAACGTAAAATCCTGAGAATTCATCAGAATTCATTAGGTCACCTGAACCAAATCGGGTGTCAACCGTAAGAACGATGGTTGCATAGCATGGTCGAAGACAGGACCTTGTGCCAGACAAAAAAAATTATAGGGTGATCTTTACTATTTCTCCTACAAAAGATAGTAATTGCATCCGACACGTTGTTGACCATGAACATCTGCATGTCATTAGACATCGCCTTAAAAGTTGCTTGTTCAACGCTTTCCTTTACAACTGGACGGTAGTTTACCGAAAGGTAATATACGGAGAAAGTAAACTGGACGTGTGCTTTCCTAATACAAGGTTAGCAAGTGGGTGACACAAAAACCACAAGTTTTGAGCTAAAATTTTGAAATCTGAAACCCACAAAACCCACAAAAACATTAAGCAAACACCGGTGAAGGGTTATTCCAGAAAACTTGTCTAGGGTAAAAGCTAGCAAGAATTTTCAAAAGATCAAATATTTTCATAAAGATCCAATCTCCTTAAAGGATCTAAATTTTCATAGTCATGTGGGACTATAAACCACATCGTTACTATCATTGTTTATACTGCCGTATTAAAATCACTGATGTATAAAGTGTGAGAATAAAAAAAGTGATTTGAGTGAAGTGTGATTTAATTTCAAGTTCTGTATTGCTTGAGGACAAGCAACGCTCAAGTGTGGGGATATTTTATAGTGCTCCAAATAAACATATATTTAGGCACAATATCCTTCCAATATGTAAATTTTTTAGTTGCAATTGTTCTAATTCAAAGTAATATTAGTTTAAATAATAAAAGGTGAGGACAAAAGAAGAAAACGAAGATTTGAAGACGCAAACGTCCAAAATGCTCAAACGTACAAGTTAAACTCCAAGTAGTTCAATTTATTGATGAATAACGTCTAAATATTGATAAGAGTGCAAGTCACGGAACGCAAAGTTCAAGATATCTAAGCGTACGAAAAGATGTTCGAAAATCCGGAACCGAGACATGAACCGAGCATCAACGCGCGAGTCAACGGACCTAAAATTACAAGTCAACTATGCACAAGAATATAATATATATATATATATATATATATATATATATATAATTATATATATATATATATATAATTATATATTATATTATATATTAAATTATATCAGCATCCGCCCACGTTTTGGAATCAATTGGAGCTGGACAGGCTGGCCATGCGATCGCATGGCCAGGAAGAGTAAACAGCATGCGCTCGCATGGGCACAAAAGGCAGGCCAAGTGCTATAAATACCACGATTTTGCTCGACTCAAACACACCTTCAACTCTTATTTTCTTACTTTCTTTTTGTAATCTATATTTATATTTATAATATTAAGTTTAATATAAGATTAATAATAATTGGGTTATTGTAAGAAATGTTTTACGGGTTTTAAAGTCGAAACTCTGTCCGTGTAACGCTACGCTATTAATAATCACTGTAAGATATGTTCTTTCTTTTTAAATTAATGTCTCGTAACTAAGTTATTATTATGCTTATTTGAGCCGAAGTAATCGTGATGTTGGACTAAATATTAAGACGGGGTTATTGAATTTTGTACCATAATTAGGGTTTGGACAAAAGACCGACACTTGTGGACATTGGACTATGGACTATTAATAGATGGGGGTATTGTCTAATCGAATGACAACTCATTGGAGTCTGTCGAACCTATCTTCAAATTAGTTAATCTAATAATTATTAAATGATTATGAATGTCTTATTTAGTGACGTTTATACGAAATCTTTTACAATCATTTAATTAATCAATTAGATTGGGTAATTTATTATTCATTTTGGCCAAGTGAATAAATTAATATATCATGGACTCATTAAAACGGGGGTGGATTACATACAAGAGTAATTGGTATAATTGTTAACAAAGTATTAAAACCTTGGATTACATGCAGTCGATAACCTGGTGTAATTAACAAAGTATTAAAACCTTGTTACAGTCTAAATCCCTAATTAGTTGGAATATTTGACTTCGGGTATAAGGTTAATTTGATGAGCATTTTATAATTATGACTGATAGACTATTATGGGCAAAAACCAGATAGGTTTCAAATAAATCCAGGATAAAGGACAATTAACCCAGAGTAATAAATTAAAATTAAAACGTCAAACATCATGATTACGAAAATTTAAATAACCATAATTCTTTTATTGTATTTCTCATCGTACTTTTAATTATTGTCATTTTATTATTCGCAATTTTATATATCGTCATTTAAATATTGTTATTTATTTTACGCACTTTAATTATTGACATTTATCTTTACGCTTAAAATATAAAATCGACAAACCGGTCATTAAACGGTAAAACCCCCTTTTATATATTATTATTACTATATATAATTATATATATTTTGTATAAATATAGTTGTATAAAAATATAGTACGTACTCAACTAGCTCCCCGTGGAACGAACCGGACTTACTAAAAACTACACTACTCTACGATTAGGTACACTGTCTATAGTGTTGTAGAAAGGTTTAGGTATATCCCATCTATATAAATAAATAAAACTTGTGTAAATTGTACCGTATTTTGTATTAAAAATAATAGTATTTTGTACGCCTCCGCTCACACATCAGGACCTTTGACTGATTTGCTACTATACCTAGCACTCGGTTTCTTACTCCCTTTGTATGACTTACTGGTTCTATTACGATTGAACCTTTTGAACTGCCTAGCCAGAAAAGCCATACTTTCAGCAAACCCTTCCACATCATCTTCATCATCACTGCTTTCTTCAGACCCAGTACCAATATCCACCTCATCTTCACCTGACTCTTCTTCTGCCATCAACTTTTGAATCAGTAAAGCTTTTTGAGCTTTCTTTTTAGCAGTAGCAATAAGAGCAGTATCATCTGTCTTAGAAGATTTTGAAGTGGTGGGGGCAGACTTAAAGTTATATTTCAAGTTAAGTTCGAGTTTAGCTTCTGCCTTCTCATAGTTCTAAAGTGTACCATAGAGAGAAGACATGTTAAAGTTCTTTAAAGTCTGGGTGGTTCTCAGAGGATCAGTAACAGGTTTCCATTTAGCAGGCAATGAGTCAATGAATTTGTTTACTTGTTCAAAATCAGTATATGTGATTTTCAAAGTAAGCAGGTCAGCAACTAGGAGTTAAACCTAATGAAGGTTTGCTTAAGGGTCTCACTCTTATAGGCAAAGAACATCTCATACTCTCTTTTCAAAGCAATAATCATGTTCTGCCTAACCTCATCCATGCCCTCATAGGTAACATCAAGATAGTCTATCATAAGCTTAGCATTCAGCTTTCCCTTAATCAGTTTAAACAAATGGTTAGGTAATGTTATAGCTAACAGAGTTCTGATCTTAGGGTCAAGTCCAACACGACGTTTGTCCTCAGCATCCCATTTTGCTGGAGTGAGAATAACTTCTCTGTCAGGAATGGCAGGAGTGTCAGCAGGAGCTGGAACACTATCAATAGTCTCAGTTGGGATAAATGGACCATGTGTGGCAATGCCAGGCATGAGTGGGTCAATAGACTCAAGGTGAAGCATGAACCTTGCCTTCCAAGTTTCATACTCATCTTCATCAAATTTGTGTGGTCTATTGGATGAGCCATTTTCAAGGTAAGCTGTATTTGAATATGCAACCATGTGAGATTTCAGATCCAAGATATTAAATTATCAAGACTGAAGCTCTGATACCAGTTGTTGGTCCCGTCATAAACAACATGAGTATTGTTGGGGGGGGGGGGGGGGGGAGGTGAATACAATTTTTAAATTAACTTAACAGTTAAGACAGTTTAGTATTCAAACAAGTAAATTAAATAGAGCCAAAGGTAAGTTTTCAACAGTTTATTCTTTATTGATTGAATCACAAAGAATTACAACTATCCTTGGCGGAATGATAGTTGGTTAATACAGATTTACCTAGTTATAGCTATTGAGGATATTCGTAAAGCTATTACACGTTTTGGACTCTAAATAAATAAACTCACACCACTGGTTGTTACAATAGTGGATACACCAATTTATAGTGGTCATATTAACCGTGTAAATGTTCTATTGTCCACTGGTACATAGGATGTCTGTACTTATGGGGACAAATATGTCAGAGAGCGTGCTCCCTTCTTTCCTCTTAGGTAGGTATTGGCAGGAACACCCCAATTCGGTTTTGCACCACTATTTGTTTAAAAAAATAGAATGTTGTGTTCCCTAGGCGTTGACAAAGTATAACACATGTCTGCACATGCGTTAAACTTCTGCATTCTCACGCGGTCTTGTAAGGTCACTTGTCAGCCGCCGACGCGTGTCCTTTTTTGTTCAACTTTGTCTTCGACTTTTGTTGAATAGTACAATTGATGTAGACCACTCAGGAAACTACTATGCTTGTAATGGAGCATAGCTGTCTTGTGTTGTATGCTGTTTTCTAGCCATGCTGGTTCTTCTATGCTGAGTCACTTGATATTTTTGAATTGTTGGGTACACATCCTGTGCTGATTCGAAGAATACTGTCTACCTTGTGCTGGTAGACTAGGCAGCATACTAGACACTCGACACAGCAATATTTGTTGTCTATACATAAACAAACTTGTGCTGGCTGTACATTACATTTAAGTGCAAATAAATTCTGTTTTCTCATAATTAAATCCCTAATTACTCTGGGGACTCAACAAGTTCCAAATCACTAAGGGATTCCACCATCCTATTCCTTTTCTTAGATAGAGTGATGACTTTACTAGCACCTATCTTAACCTTTGACCAATTACGCACATCAGCCCATTCATCGCCAACAATTTTACTATTAACAAAAAAGAATGGTTCTTTCCAGAATTTTAAGGATGAATCTTTATCACCCACAAAACTTCTTCCCTTTTTACAGTCAAACGTATACCAACATTTACTAACAAGAAGAATTCAGAACCGAGCATGAAAAATATTAACATTGGGAGTCTTATTTTGACAGTTAAAATACATTTCAAATAAAATAACCTTTTGCAGACCAAAAAGGTGAATTTGGCAAAGGCAAACTTTATAATGTGGAAGAACATTTAACAAGAAGGGAGAAAGGGGAATACAGAGATTACCTACAGTAAGTTGTAATTTTTACAGGGTTATTTTCTTAGAAGAAGGATTATTGGCTTTGTCAGAGGAAGAATGAACGATAGGATTGAAACGACTAAGGGTTTTAATAATAAACATAGAACTTCTAAGTCGGATTCCGTCATAGTGCTAGAGATGGTGTTGACATCTCGACCATCTTTTTTCGCAGATGTACTTGTTGATTTGGCCATGGTAGATACCTAAAAACAAAAAACATGGAAGAAGTACGAAAAGCACTAACCTCACAGATATGAAATTGGAAAACCCTAGAAATGCTTGTGCAAGATGATCCTTTGAATAAATAGAAGAGTTGGAAAAATGGAAATGAACGAATAGACGGAGATTTTATAGGCAAAGAAAGATTTGAAGGAAGTTATGATCAGGACACGCATATGGTTCAGATCAGTTGTGGGAATCAGTTTGAAATTCAAATTCATTTTGGTTTAAAATTAAAACAAAAATAAGGGATTTTGGTGGCAATATTCATCATTTAGGGTCACATCATATCAGTAAACAGAAGGCTATAGCAGATATATGTTCCCGAGGAAAAAGGCATTTGTTATCTTTATAGTTTAATGACTTTATTTTTGCAAAATAAAGACATTAAACTGGAGGGACTTAATGGTGTATCCTATAGGCTACACGCATAAAAGCATCATTTTTATACGCAAGGAACGCTCGAAACGCATAAAAGACAACAGTAATAACAATTTTCATTAAACAGCCGTCCAGCGTTCTACGATTGTACCAGGCCGCCCAGCGTCATGCGTAAGCCCTAAAGGCAGCTTCTATGCTTAAGACCTTAAATAAGTGCGTGAGCAACACACATGCCACAACAACGCCAAGCCCAAGTAGGTTACGGATATTTTGCATTATTGAATCAACCAACATCTGACACGTGTATCCGAAAATTACGGAGGATCTACGCCTATAAATAGACCCCCTCGGTCACCACATTACAGAGTTCGGTCACTTGTGGCAGAGAACACAATTTCTCTCTCACACAATACTTTCTTACTCTAGAACATCACCGCTTAACAACATCACGCTACAGGGACCACTTCACAGCTTGGTCCCAGAAGATTTATAAGGCTACCCCACGGAGAACTCGTCCGTGATCCGAGTCTGCAGGGATTTTCCTAAGGGCAAACATCAATCAGCAACACATCCTAGCACGCTGAGTAGTTCCAGTATTGTACTAGTACATATTTGCCGATAGACGGAAAATAGTACCAACAGTACTAGAGAACATATTTCATGTACATTTCAACTAAACTACTCACATAAACTGTGCATCCAAAATTATTTGAATTGTTTGATCTATTACGAACCGTTAGACGAGAACCACCCTAGCCGACGAAGCACCTCCAAGATCAACTTTTGATAAAGGAATAGAGTCATCCATAGAGACATAATCAGTGAAGGAGGGTTGAATAGGGGCATCAGGTCTAACATGAGAAGTGTTCACAGGGTGAGGAGAGGTGGCTTTTACCGGAGTTAGGCCTTTGACCGGAGATTTTAGAGAGTGAGAAGGAAATGTGAAAGGTTTAATTTATAATGAATAGGGAAATTTATTAGGGGAGAGAATATTTCAGATGTTAAGAAATACATATTACTTTTACCACATACATAATTTGAATAATGATTTAATGAATTGTTATATTCATACGACTTTTACTCAAATATTTTACTAGTTTGTTAGGTATATATAATGCTTAGAAGATAGTTCTACAAATTATCTACAACTTACACCAATGACCCATTAAGACCAAAATATATATCTGGGTGTCTTTGATTGACTTCTTCATTGCTAAGACACAGTCAAGGACGAAAGAAGTCGGGTAAGATACGAAACAATCTTTCTTCTTCTCAAATGATAAAGAATTAGTTCGTTAAAAACCACCAAGAACGTTGTTGGTGGAATACCAACGTTAGTATTCAAACATTAAAATGATATTTGTTTTGATGATGAGCACAAGTCTAAGTATGTGTATGTGTATGTAAACACGCAAGTGCAAAACCTGTATTTCTCTATGTAAATGACTAACATAATTAAAATATTTAATATGAAGTCATTTAGCTAATACAGCTGCTCAACGAAGAGCCGCCAAAAATATTTAGCTGATTCTACAATGAGACAGCAGAACAGTTGTGATGCCTCGAGAAAAAAGAGCACTAGGTTGTGATGTTCCTATGAAGAGTCAGCACAACCGTAGTTGAGCCAACACAACTTTTCATTTAACCTTAGTTGAGCCAACACCAACTTCAATATGCATAACTAACCAGCTCAAATCACAATTCAACTATGCATGAGCTGTTAGATCATTTATTGAGAATAAATGTTGTGACTAAACGCAAGGGTCAAGATCAGATTTGGTTAACTTATTTTTTGAAATCTTACATTTGATAAACACTTTAGGGAACTAAGTTATCAAAGTTAATACTTAATGCGAAGGATTCTCAAATGTCTTAACTCGTTCTTTCCCATTAAAGGTGACTTACGAAAAATGAGCTTAATTCATATCATTAAGATTTTCATAAGTCTACGCAATAAACACACAAAGTGTTTAACATATAAGTTTAAAATAATCATTATATATTTGATAAGACAATTTAAGTATTGAATATAGTATCAATATGTATTTACTTTATTGAGTATATATAAGTGTGAATGGAAACCCCCGCGTTGCACATGTTGTGCCATCTTTGGCCATACGGATGCCCAGTGTACAAAGGTGGAGACTACTACCGAGGGTAATCAGCCCCAATGATGAAGATGATTTTCAGGTAGTTGGCCAGAAGGTGGCTAAAGAGGTGACAAAGGGTAATAACAAGCAGAAGGTTACCACCGAGGCATTTGCCTGAGTGGTATCGCGGTGGTGTTTAACACCCTCGCCGGGTAAGAGGTCCAGGGTTCAAACCTGGCTTCT
Source organism: Rutidosis leptorrhynchoides (assembly GCF_046630445.1). Classification (NCBI taxonomy): domain Eukaryota; kingdom Viridiplantae; phylum Streptophyta; class Magnoliopsida; order Asterales; family Asteraceae; genus Rutidosis; species Rutidosis leptorrhynchoides. Next base: position 107,582,475 of record NC_092340.1, on the reverse strand, counting down.
GAATGACCAAATTAAACATGGACTGAAATAGGCTCCATTGAGGTCAGCCCAAAGGGAAGGTTTTACCGACCCGATCCGGGACTAAGGTCCGGCCCGCCTGCCCCTCGGGATGGTTTAAGGGTTCGGATCCCTGTGATCGTGGTTCGGGTTTCCTGCCCGAACGTGTGTGTGTGTGCAAATGATGACTAGGCTTCGGTCCGGACTGATGCAATCTTGGCGTTAAAAAAAAAAAAAAAAAAAAAAAAACAGAAGGTTACTTTTGGTGTAAGTAAACCAAAGCAAAAATTGGTGTATAGGCCCAAGAAGAATAATGATTCTAATAATGGTTTGCAAAAGAGTGTTTCGGGTGACAAAAAGAAGCTCGAAGTTGGGACAAGCAAAAGTTCTCAAGTGAAGACTCAGAATGCGTTCGAAGTTTTGAACAAAGAGCCGTTTAGATTAATAGATGAAGAAAGCGATGTTGAATCTGATAAAGATGAAACATCTGAGTTCATGGCTACGAAAACTCTTGCTAAGGATAGAACCAAATTTGGTATGAAATCGAGGTGGTTATAGGTTGTGTATGTGGGTATGTAGGTGTTTATGTGGTTTTAGTTTTGCTAGTTCTTACGTGTTTAGGTTCTAGCTTGGTCTTTGGTTGTTTGTGAGGTCTCGGGGTACGCTTGAGGTCATTGCTCTTTTTTGTATCTTTTATTATTTTTTAATAATATTTATCGGGTAAAATCCTTTACCAAAAAAATATATGTGTGACCGCAACCTATATTTTAAATATAGTATAATAGCTCAATTATTGAATTAATAATGCAACATGAAGATAAATAATAGTTTAAAACCATATTTGTGCACCACTCTTTACCATGAAAATATCCCTAATTTACCTTGTGACCCAACCAACTGATTATGCTACATGGCCTCCAGACGGTTGCAAAATTCGGTATTCAAGAATTAATCGGTTTGTGATTTTGAAGGAGTAATCGACAATTCAAAGATTAACTTTATATTAAAAATTATCTGTGTAAATATAGAGAAAAATCATAAACTTAAACATAAACATAAACATAAACTTTAAATTAATTGTCTAAAATTGTTTATTTTATTCAAAAACTCTAAAATTTTAGTTTAAATTCATGTTAAAATGTCGATCATTTTTTACTTTGACCGACTTTGATTATCAAATTATTTTGACTCATCAATCGACGTTGATCGATTATTTAAATGAATTTTAGAAAATCATAATAGACTATTTTTAAAAATGAGTTATCGGAGATTAATACGGGAGTAACCAGGTTTTTTACAACATGATTTTTTACAAGTGCCTATAGGTGGGACTCAAAAGTTAACTACAAGTTCAAGTAAGCAAGATTGAACTTCAAACCTCTCTTTCACTTTAGAATAGAGTTACAGCTAACCCAGTAAAAGAAACTTGGAATCAAAAGAGTTATTTTTTGATATATCTTGCTGCGTCCTTTGCGATGTATTAGAAGAATCTCATAACCATTTATTTGTTCGGTGTGATACTTCATACCAAATTTGGTGCAAGGTGAGTCGATGGATTGATATTCAAATCCCTTTATGGAATGCGGTGGAAGAAATTTGGCCTTGGATAGATACGTTTGCTAATCAAGGATCTAAGAAGATCATCATCTCGATTATTGTGTACTCGACTTTATGGAACATTTGGAATCTCCGCAATGGTATCATCTTTAAGGAGAATAAGGTTCGAAAATCTCAAGTATTCGATAGCATTGTTGCCTCGAGTTTTTATTGGTTGTATTCGAGATACCACAAGACCAAAATTAATTGGTCGGAGTGGTTGAAAGACCCTCTTCATTCGTTGTAATTCGTTTTTCCGTGTGTTCCTTTTTTGTTTTTTGTTCTTGTAAGTTTTGGTTTGTTGTTCTGTTTTCTAGCTCTTCGCTAGTTTTCTAATGTTATTTTGGCCGTTCAAAAAAAAAAAGGTAAAAGTATCCTTCAATAAATTATAATCTTACGTCTCATTACAGTATTTATTATTGACTTTTAAAAAATATTCTTTGTTAACTTTGACTGCAATTTTTTATTTGGTTATTATAAGTAATAAAATTTATATGAATGAAAATATATTTAAAACTCAATGAAACATATTTAAAACTCAATTTATTTATATAATTTTTATTAAATATTATATAACACAAACAAAAGTATTTTCAGTCAAAATTGACAAAAAGACAATTTAAAAGTCAATAGTAGAAACATTGTTGGGACAGAACAGGTATTTATCTATAGATATGTCTTCAAATTTGAGTCGAGTCACATGATCTCATACAACTTTGTGCATGGCTCCGTCAATATTTGGAGATTAGTTTTTGTCCAATGTAAGATTTTATCGTGAAATTTTTTTAAGACATAACATCAAAGATAGACTGTGGTTTGTATTAAGAATCACTGCTGGTCTTTGAACTTTTTTTTTTTCATAATGGTAGTCCTCGTGTTATGAAAACTCATAGGATAATCTCGCTCACTAACAAACATTAAACTCTTAAGTTAAACTCAGTCATGTGCAAAACATTTGAGGGTATTCTCGTGCTTTTAATAGTGACGAATTCATGATTAAAAATTAATGGGATCCAAATAATTTTCAAAGCTAGTTTTATTTTAATAGTACTTTAGTGGTTGTTTACCAACAAAAAAATCATAAATTTTATAATATATACACGAGCTTCTATAGTTAATTTTAGTAACGTCTATACGATATGTATTAAAAATCTTCAAGTTAGTTGACTCGTACTACCCTACCCCTCTTAAGATAAAATCACCCCCTAACTTTTATCTTTCTCTTATCTTTTTACCTCCATCAACTTTTCTTCATCTTCAACCAAAATAAGATCAATTTCAACGGAGTATTATACACTATGTCATCATTCATGTCACATGAGGGCGCCGATGGCATTGGTGCCGCCCTCGGCTGCCCTCAACCGCCCTCATTACCATCGCCCTCATAAAACTCATCCCTGAGCATTTTCGAGTACGGGTGGCAACGATTTAAATTGAGTATAAAGGATATATTTTCAATTTATATATATATATATATATATATATATATATATATATATATATATATATATATATATATATATATATATATATATATATATATATATATATATATATATATATATATATATATATATATATATATATAACACACACACTATATACATAAACAAAACACTAAAACTCGAACACTTAAAAATAATAAACACACACTTCACACACACCTCTTCAAAAATGGTAACAACTCTCCCGATGATCGTCTCGTTCGATGTTTTATTACGGCAGTGGATTCGACTACGAATCCAAATTGTACGATTACGAACGCGGTTCAAAAATTTCGTTTGAAGACACCGACATTCGAGACGTTTGTTTAGACGAGTTGCTTGAATTTTTGAAGAAAAATGTACCGTTTGAACATACAGACGTATTATATTATGACGACGACTGTGTTCAGAATTGTCCGCTCTCTACCTTCGGACCGAGGAACAATGGAACGGTATAAAAGAAACTCTCCTCTTCCGTTCAAATCAAATTTCGATGTACTTGGAATTTGATGATGATGATGATGATGTATCATTTGACCCATATGAAGGTGATCCATCTCATCCAGATTCTCGTTGGAAATAAATCGTACGTTTTAAATTTTATGATTTTAAAATAAAGTAGTAATTGTATTAGGACTTTCTAATTATTGTAATTTTTAAGTTTTTAGGACTTGCTAATTATTGTAATTTTTAATTTTTTTGAACTTTGAATAAATTGTAATAGTTTTTTTTATCAATTTAAGTGTGTTTTTATTTTAATAATAGTATTATTTATAAAAAATAATAAAATTTGAGGAAATATGTCATGGTTGACAATGATGTATTATGGGAGTGTTATGAGAGGAAGTGGTGAGGAAGGAGGAAAGAGAAAACTGATGTGACACTGAGGAAGTGTTGAGGAAGGCGTCATGATTGAGATTAGTCTAATAAACCTCAACTCTTTATGTTCAAATCAAATTTTGTACGTTTATCCAAAAATGTTAAATCCCAAATGTCCAAATATGTAAAATCCCAGATCATCAGACTATCAATGTATCATTGTTACTAACGTTAGGACACGTAATTTTAAACCATATAATAACAATCTGAGCAAGTGCACCGAATCATAATTTTTATTGTAGAAATTATAGTTTTATCTTGATGCCACACTGATGATATACATTAGAATCCTAACTTCAAAACTCAAATAGGTCTAGTCAAGGATATCAAGTGTAGACGTGAAATGTCCCGTTCATATTGATTATAAACGTTCCATATTAATTGATTTCGTTGCGAGATTTTGACCTCTATATGAGACGTTTTTCAAAGACTGCATGCATTTTAAAACAAACCATAACCTTTATTTCATCAATAAAGGTTTAAAAAGCTTTACGTAGATTATCAAATAATGATAATCTAAAATATCCTGTTTACACACGACTATTACATAATGATTTACAATACAAATATGTTACAACGAAATAAGTTTCTTGAATGCAGTTTTTACACAATATCATACAAGCATGGACTTCAAATCTTGTCCTTATTTAAGTATGCGACAGCGGAAGCTCTTAATAATCACCTGAGAATAAACATGCTTAAAACGTCAACAAAAATGTTTGTGAGTTATAGGTTTAACCTATATATATCAAATCGTAACAATAGACCACAAGATTTCATATTTCAATATACATCCCATACATAGAGATAAAACTCATTCATATGGTGAACACCTGGTAACCGACATTAACAAGATGCATATATAAGAATATCCCCATCTTTCCGGGACACCCTTCGGATATGATATAAATTTCGAAGTACTAAAGCATCCGGTACTTTGGATGGGGTTTGTTAGGCCCAATAGATCTATCTTTAAGATTCGCGTCAATTAGGGTGTCTGTTCCCTAATTCTTAGATTATCAGACTTAATAAAAAGGGGCATATTCGATTTCGATAATTCAACCATAGAATGTAGTTTCACGTACTTGTGTCTATTTTGTAATTCATTTATAAAACCTGCATGTATTCTCATCCCAAAAATATTAGATTTTAAAAGTGGGACTATAACTCACTTTCACAGATTTTTACTTCGTCGGGAAGTAAGACTTGGCCACTGGTCGATTCACGAACCTATAACAAATATGTACATATATATCAAAGTATATTCAAAATATATTTACAACACTTTTAATACATTTTGATGTTTTAAGTTTATTAAGTCAGATGTCCTCGTTAGTAACCTACAACTAGTTGTCCAACGTTAGATGTACAGGAAAAAAATTGATATATATTATCTTGAATCAATCCACGACCCAGTGTATAAACGTCTCAGGCTAGATCACAACTCAAAGTATATATATTTTTGGAATCAACATTAACCCTGTATAGCTAACTCCCACATTACTGCATATAGAGTGTCTATGGTTGTTCCAAATAATATATACACATGGGTCGATATGATATGTAAAAACATTTGCATACGTGTCTATGGTATCCCAAGATTACATAATATATTAGAATACATGTATAATACAATATAAGTTAGCTAGGATATGATTTGTATAGAATTGTTAATATTTCCCGTAGCTACAAAAATAAAAAATATCCAATCTTGTTTTACCCATAACTTCTTCATTTTAAATCTGTTTTGAGTGAATTAAATTGCTATGGTTTCATATTTAACTCTATTTTATGAATCTAAACAGAAAAAGTATAGGTTTATAGTCGGAAATATAAGTTACAAGTCATTTTTGTAAAGGTAGTCATTTCAGTCGAAAGAACGACGTCTAGATGACCATTTTAGAAAACATACTTCCACTTTGAGTTTAACCATGATTTTTGGATATAGTTTCATGTTCATAAGAAAAATCATTTTTCCAGAAGAACAACTTTTAAATCAAAGTTTATCATAGTTTTTAATTAACTAACCCAAAACAGCCCGCGGTGTTACTACGACGGCGTATGTCCGGTTTTACAGTGTTCTTCGTGTTTTCAGGTTTTAAATCATTAAGTTAGCATATCATATAGATATAGAACATGTGTTTAGTTGATTTTAAAAGTCTAGTTAGAAGGATTAACTTTTGTTTGCGAACAAGTTTAGAATTAACTAAACTATGTTCTAGTGATTACAAGTTTAAACCTTCGAATAAGATAGCTTTATATGTATGAATCGAATGATGTTATGAACATCATTACTACCTCAAGTTTTCTGGATAAAGCTACTGGAAATGAGAAAAATGGATCTAGCTTCAAAGGATCCTTGGATGGCTTGAAAGTTCTTGAAGCAGAATCATGACACGAAAACAAGTTCAAGTAAGATTTCCACTCGAAATAAGATTGTTATAGTTATAGAAATTGAATCAAAGTTTAAATATGAGTATTACCTTGTATTAGAAAGATATCTTACTGTAAATAGTAAAGATTTCTTGAGGTTGGATGATCACTCTACAAGATTGGAAGTAAGCTAGCAAACTTGGAAGTATTCTTGATTTTATGAAACTAGAACTTGTAGAATTTATGAAGAACACTTAGAACTTGAAGATAGAACTTGAGAGAGATTAATTAGATGAAGAAAATTGAAGAATGAAAGTGTTTGTAGGTGTTTTTGGTCGTTGGTATATGGATTAGATATAAAGGATGTGTAATTTTGTTTACATGTAAATAACTCATGAATGATTACTCATATTTTTGTAATTTTATGAGATATTTCATGCTAGTTGCCAAATGATGGTTCCTACATGAGTTAGGTGACTCACATGGGCTGCTAAGAGCTGATCATTGGAGTGTATATACCAATAGTACATACATCTAAAAGCTGTGTATTGTACGAGTACGAATACGGGTGCATACGAGTAGAATTGTTGATGAAACTGAACGAGGATGTAATTGTAAGCATTTTTGTTACGTAGAAGTATTTTGATAAGTGTCTTGAAGTCTTTCAAAAGTGTATGAATACATATTAAAACACTACATGTATATACATTTTAACTGAGTCGTTAAGTCATCGTTAGTCGTTACATGTAAGTGTTGTTTTGAAACCTTTAGGTTAACGATCTTGTTAAATGTTGTTAATCCATTGTTTATTAAATCAAATGAGATGTTAAATTATTACATTATCATGATATTATGATGTATTAATATATCTTAATATGATATATATACATTAAATGTCGTTACAACGATAATCGTTACATATATGTCTCGTTTCAAAATCATTAAGTTAGTAGTCTTGTGTTTACATATGTAGTTCATTGTTAATATACTTAATGATATGTTTACTTATCATAATATCATGTTAACTATATATATATATATATATATATATATATATATATATATATATATATATATATATATATATATATATATATATATATATATATATATATATGTCATCATATAGTTTTTACAAGTTTTAACGTTCGTGAATCGCCGGTCAACTTGGGTGGTCAATTGTCTATATGAAACCTATTTCAATTAATCAAGTCTTAACAAGTTTGATTGCTTAACATTTTAGAAACATTTAATCATGTAAATATCAATTTCATTTAATATATAAGAACATGGAAAAGTTCGGATCACTACAGTACCTACCCGTTAAATAAATTTCGTCCCGAAATTTTAAGCAGTTGGAGGTGTTGACGTATCTTCTGGAAATAAATGCGGGTATTTCTTCTTCATCTGATCTTTTCGTTCCCAGGTGAACTCGGGTCCTCTACGAGCATTCCATCGAACCTTAACAATTGGTATCTTGTTTTGCTTAAGTCTTTTAACCTCACGATCCATTATTTCGACGGGTTCTTCGATGAATTGAAGTTTTTCATTGATTTGGATTTCATCTAACGGAATAGTGAGATCTTCTTTAGCAAAACATTTCTTCAAATTCGAGACGTGGAAAGTGTTATGTACAGCCGTGAATTGTTGAGGTAACTCAAGTCGGTAAGCTACTGGTCCGACACGATCAATAATCTTGAATGGTCCGATATACCTTGGATTTAATTTCTCTCGTTTACCAAATCGAGCAACTCCTTTCCAAGGTGCAACTTTAAGCATGACCATCTCTCCAATTTCAAATTCTATATCTTTTCTTTTAATGTCAGTGTAGCTCTTTTGTCGACTTGGGCGGTTTTCAACCGTTGTTGAATTTGGATGATCTTCTTGGTAGTTTCTTGAATTATCTCCGGACCCGTAATCTGTCTATCCCCCACTTCACTCCAACAAATCGGAGACCTGCACTTTCTACCATAAAGTGCTTCAAATGGCGTCATCTCAATGCTTGAATGGTAGCTGTTATTGTAGGAAAATTCTGCTAACGGTAGATGTCGATCTCAACTGTTTCCGAAATCAATAACACATGCTCGTAGCATGTCTTCAAGCGTTTGTATCGTCATTTCACTCTGCCCATCAGTTTGTGGATGATAGGCTGTACTCATGTCTAGACAAGTTCCTAATGCTTGCTGTAATGTCTGCCAGAATCTTGAAATAAATCTGCCATCCCTATCAGAGATAATAGAGATTGGTATTTCATGTCTGGAGACGACTTCCTTCAAATACAGTCGTGCTAACATCTCTATCTTGTCATCTTCTCTTATTGGCAGGAAGTGTGCTGATTTGGTGAGACGATTAACTATTACCCAAATAGTATCAAAACCACTTGCAGTCCTTGGCAATTTAGTGATGAAATCCATGGTAATGTTTTCCCATTTCCATTCCGGGATTTCGGGTTGTTGAAGTAGACCTGATGGTTTCTGATGCTCAGCTTTGACCTTAGAACACGTCAAACATTCTCCTACGTATTTAGCAACATCGACTTTCATACCCGGCCACCAAAAATATTTCTTGAGATCCTTGTACATCTTCCCCATTCCAGGATGTATTGAGTATCTGGTTTTATGAGCTTCTCTAAGTACCATTTCTCTCATATCTCCAAATTTTGGTACCCAACTTCTTTCAGCCCTATACCGGGTTCCGTCTTCCCGAATATTAAGATGCTTCTCCGATCCTTTGGGTATTTCATCCTTTAAATTTCCCTCTTTTAAAACTCCTTGTTGCGCCTCCTTTATTTGAGTAATAAGGTTAGTGTGAATCATTATATTCATAGATTTTACTCGAATGGGTTCTCTGTCCTTTCTGCTCAAGGCGTCAGCTACCACATTTGCCTTCCCCGGGTGGTAACGAATCTCAAAGTCGTAATCATTCAACAATTCAATCCACCTACGCTGCCTCATATTCAGTTGTTTTTGATTAAATATATGTTGAAGACTTTTGTGGTCGGTATATATAATACTTTTGACCCCATATAAGTAGTGCCTCCAAGTCTTTAATGCAAAAACAACCGCGCCTAATTCCAAATCATGCGTCGTATAATTTTGCTCGTGAATCTTCAATTGTCTAGACGCATAAGCAATCACCTTCGTCCGTTGCATCAATACACAACCGAGACCTTGCTTTGATGCGTCACAATAAATCACAAAATCATCATTCCCTTCAGGCAATGACAATATAGGTGCCGTAGTTAGCTTTTTCTTCAATAATTGAAACGCCTTCTCTTGTTCATCCTTCTATTCAAATTTATTCCCTTTATGCATTAATGCAGTCAAGGGTTTTGCTATTTTGGAGAAATCTTGGATGAATTTTCAGTAGTAACCAGCCAATCCTAAAAATTGACGTATATGCTTCGGAGTTTTTGGGGTTTCCCACTTTTCAACGGTTTCAATCTTTGCCGGGTCCACCTAGATACCTTCTTTGTTCACTATGTGACCGAGGAATTGAACTTCTTCCAACCAAAATGCACACTTTGAAAACTTAGCGTACAGTTTTTCTTTCCTCAATACTTCTAGCACTTTTCTCAAATGTTCTTCGTGCTCTTGATCATTCTTTGAGTAAATAAGTATGTCATCGATGAAAACAATGACAAACTTGTCGAGATATGGCCCACACACTCGGTTCATAAGGTCCATGAACACTGCTGGTGCGTTAGTCAATCCAAACGGCATAACCATAAACTCGTAATGACCATAGCGCGTCCTAAAAGCAGTTTTTGGAATATCATCCTCCTTTACTCGCATTTGATGATATCCAGAACGTAAATCGATCTTCGAATAAACCGACGAGCCTTGTAGTTGATCAAATAAGTCGTCAATTCTCGACAGTGGATAACGGTTTTTGATGGTAACTTTGTTCAACTCTCTGTAGTCAATACACAACCTAAATGTACCATCCTTCTTCTTGACAAACAAAACAGGAGCTCCCCATGGTGATGTACTTGGTCGAATGAAACCACGTTCTAATAGTTCTTGCAGTTGGCTTTGCAGTTCTTTCATCTCGCTGGGTGCGAGTCTATAAGGAGCACGAGCTATTGGTGCAGCTCCTGGTACAAGATCTATCTGAAATTCAACAGATCGATGTGGAGGTAGTCCCGGTAATTCCTTCGGAAATACATCGGGAAATTCTTTTGCAACGGGAACATCATTGATGCTCTTTTCTTCAGTTTGTACTTTCTCGACGTGTGCTAGAACAGCATAGCAACCTTTTTTTATTAGTTTTTGTGCCTTCAAATTACTAATAAGATGTAGCTTCGTGTTGCCCTTTTCTCCGTACACCATTAAGGGTTCTCCTTCTTCTCGCACAATGCGAATTGCATTTTTATAATATACGATCTCTGCTTTCACCTTCTTCAGCCAGTCCATGCCAACTATTACATCAAAACTCCCTAACTCTATGGGTATCAAATCAATCTTAAATATTTCGCTACCCAGTTTAATTTCTCGATTCCGGCATATATAATCTGCTGAAATTAATTTACCGTTTGCTAATTCGAGTAAAAATTTACTATCCAATGGCGTCAATGGACAACTTAATTTAGCACAAAAATCTCTACTCATATAGCTTTATCCGCACCCGAATCAAATAAAACGTAAGCAGATTTATTGTCAATAAGAAACGTACCCGTAACAAGCTCCGTGTCTTCCTGTGCCTCTGCCGCATTAATATTGAAAACTCTTCCACGGCCTTGTCCATTCGTGTTCTCTTGGTTCGGGCAATTTCTAATAATGTGGCCAGGTTTTCCACATTTATAACAAACTACATTGGCTTAACTTGCTCCGACACTACTTGCTCCGCTATTACTCGTTCCGACACCATTTGTTCCTTTCATTATGTTAACCCCTGGTCCGTAGACCTCACACTTCGCAGCGCTATGACCATTTCTTTTACACTTGTTGCAAAATTTGGTGCAGAACCCCGAGTGATACTTTTCACACCTTTGGCATAGCTGCTTCTGATTGTTGTTGTTGTTGCGGTTGTTATTGTTGTTGGGATGATTGTTGTAGTTGCTGTTTTTGTTGTTGTTGTTGTTGTTGTTGTTGTTGTTGAGCCGTTTGTTGTAGTTGCGATTGATGTTGCGATTGTTGGGATAGTTGTTGCGATTATTGTTGTAATTGCTGTTGTTGTTGTATTGGTGATTCTTATCACCGTTTTCCTCCCACTTTCTTTTGACTTGCTTCACATTGGCCTCTTCAGCCGCATGTTCTTTAATTCTTTCCTCAATCTGGTTCACTAGTTTGTGAGCCATTCTACATGCCTGTTGTATGGAGGCGGGCTCGTGTGAACTTATATCTTCTTGGATTCTTTCTGGTAATCCTTTCACAAACGCGTCGATCTTCTCTTCCTCATCTTCGAACGCTCTCGGACACAATAGGCACAATTCTGTGAATCGTCTTTCGTACGTGGTAATATCAAATCCTTGGGTTCGTAACCCTCTAAGTTCTGTCTTGAGCTTATTGACCTCGGTTCTAGGACGGTACTTCTCGTTCATCAAGTGCTTGAATGCTGACCACGGTAGTGCGTAAGCATCATCATGTCCCACTTGCTCTAGATAGGTATTCCATCATGTTAATGCAGTACCTATGAAGGTATGCGTAGCGTACTTCACTTTGTCCCCTTCAGTACACTTACTTATGGCAAACACCGATTCGACCTTCTCGGTCCACTGTTTTAATCCGATCGGTCCTTCGGTTCCATCAAATTCCAAAGGTTTACAGGCAGTGAATTCTTTGTAGGTGCATCCTACACGATTTCTTGCGCCGTTAGCTGCATTGCTAGATTCGGAGTTATTGTTGGTATGTAGCGCAGCCTGTACTGCGGCTATGTTTGAAGCAAGAAAGGCACGAAATTCCTCTTCGCTCATATTCAAGGTGTGTCGAGTAGTCGGTGCCATTTCCTTCAAAATAGTCAAATGAAACGAGTTAATCATATAGAATATCAAGAGTAGTCAATAGTATTTCGTAGCGTAATATGAACTTATTTATAAAAGCTCTTTCTTCATATTAGCGTTTTATACTCTTTAATTTGGGTAGTACCTACCCGTTAAGTTCATACTTAGTAGCTAACATACCATTTCAACTACTACAATTCTATATGAAAAACTAATCACAAAAAAAAAAAAAAAAAATCATATTCAAACCTTTATACAATAACTTGCGAACTTACAATACCGCTTTTTTTTTACATATAGCATGAAATATAGCACATAAAACTTTGATACAAAGTAATTGCAGAGATAATTCTAGTTAATAAATAAGGCGCTCAGCAAAGGCAATAAAGACACGTAATTCATACGTCCAGAAACAAGTCATTCATTCTGGTTTTACTAATACCACTTCCCATCCTTGGTTTTGTGAAACATAGCCGTTGTGACCGATAGTAAGACAATGTGTTGTAACGTCGTCAAAAGGATGAAGGTTACGTAATGACCAACAGTCTCGTAATAACCTAAAAACCTCATTTCTTACCCCAATTACCGACTCCGTCACTTGTGGGAACGTTTTGTTTAATAGTTGTAGCCCGATGTTCTTGTTCTCACTTTGGTGAGAAGCGAACATTACTAACCCGTAAGCATAACATGCTTCTTTATGTTGCATGTTAGCCGCTTTTTCTAAATCACGAAGTCCTATATTCGGATATATTGAGTCAAAATAATTTCTTAACCCGTTGCGTAAAATAGCATTTGGGTTCCCCGCAATATATGCGTCAAAGTAAACACATCGTAACTTATGAATTTTCCAATGTGATATCCCCCATCTTTCGAATGAAAGCCTTTTATAAACCAAGGCATTCTTGGAACGTTCTTCGAATGTCTTACAAACTGATCTCGCCTTAAATAGTTGTGCCGAGAAATTCTGACCGACTCTAGACAAGATTTCATAATCATGTCTCCGGGTAGGTCTCTTAAAATATTGGGTTGTCTATCCATTTTGTGTTTTTATACTGTAAAATAGACAAGAGTTAGATTCATAAAAAAAATACTTATTAATACAAGCAATTTTTACATATATCATAAAGCATAAGCACACTATATTACATATATTACACCACACGAATACAATTATCTTATTCCGACTCGCTCGTTTCTTCTTCTTCAGTTTTGGTTCATTTTGCCAAGTTTCTAGGGATATATGATGTTCCCCTAATACGAGCCGTCGTTTTCCACATTGGTTTAGAAAAACCTGGTGGTTTAGAGGTTCCTGGGTTATTGTCACAACTTAAGAAATACGGGTGTTGACGATACATATAAAGTTCATCGTGTTTGGAATCAAATTTCTCTATTTTTATGCCCTTTCCCTTATTGTTCTCTTTTGCCTTATTAAATTGTGTTGGGGTAATTTCTATAACATCATCGGAATCCTTGTCGGGATCCGATTCATCGGAGAATTGGTAATCCTCCCAATACTTTGCTTCCTTGGCGGAAACACCATTGACCATAATTAACTTTGGTCGGTTGGTTGAGGATTTTCTTCTACTTAACCGTTTTATTATTTCCCCCACTGGTTCTATTTCTTCTTCCGGTTCCGATTCTTCTTTCGGTTCCGACTCTTCTTCCGGTTCCTCTTCGGGAACTTGTGAATCAGTCCACGAATCATTCCAATTTACATTTGACTCTTCATTATTATTAGGTGAGTCAATGGGACTTGTTCTAGAGGTAGACATCTATCACATAATATCAAACACGTTAAGAGATTAATATATCACATAATACTCACATGTTAAAAATATATAGTTTCCAACAAAAATGTTAAGCAATCATTTTTAAAGAAAACACGGTCGAAGTCCAGACTCACTAATGCATCCTAACAAACTCGAAAAGACACACTAATGCAAATTTTCTGGTTCTCTAAGACCAACACTCGGATACCAACTGAAATGTCCCGTTCATATTGATTATAAATGTTCCATATTAATTGATTTCGTTGCGAGATTCTGACCTCTATATGAGATGTTTTTCAAAGACTGCATTCATTTTAAAACAAACTATAACCTTTATTTCATCAATAAAGGTTTAAAAAGCTTTACGTAGATTATCAAATAATGATAATCTAAAATATCATGTTTACACACGACTATTATATAATGGTTTACAATACAAATATGTTACAACGAAATAAGTTTCTTGAATACAGTTTTTACACAATATCATACAAGCATGGACTCCAAATCTTGTCCTTATTTAAGTATGCGACAGCGGAAGCTCTTAATAATCACCTGAGAATAAACATGCTTAAAACATCAACAAAAATGTTGGTGATTTATAGGTTTAACCTATATATATCAAATCGTAACAATAGACCACAAGATTTCATATTTCAATATACATCCCATACATAGAGATAAAAATCATTCATATGGTGAACACCTGGTAACCGACATTAACAAGATGCATATATAAGAATATCCCCATCATTCCGGGACACCCTTCGGATATGATATAAATTTCGAAGTACTAAAGCATCCGGTACTTTGGATGGGGTTTGTTAGGCCCAATAGATCTATCTTTAGGATTTGCGTCAATTAGGGTGTCTGTTCCCTAATTCTTAGATTACCAGACTTAATAAAAAGGGGCATATTCGATTTCGATAATTCAACCATAGAATGTAGTTTCACGTACTTGTGTCCATTTTGTAAATTATTTATAAAACCTGCATGTATTCTCATCCCAAAAATATAAGATTTTAAAAGTGGGACTATAACTCACTTTCACAGATTTTTACTTCGTCGGGAAGTAAGACTTGGCCACTGGTCGATTCACGAATCTATAACAAATATGTACATATATATCAAAGTATATTCAAAATATATTTACAACACTTTTAATACATTTTGATGTTTTAAGTTTATTAAGTCAGCTGTCCTCGTTAGTAACCTACAACTAGTTGTCCAACGTTAGATGTACAGAAAAAAATTGATATATATTATCTTGAATCAATCCACGACCCAGTGTATACACATCTCAGGCTAGATCACAACTCAAAGTATATATATTTTTGGAATCAACCTTAACCCTGTATAGCTAACTCTCACATTACTGCATATAGAGTGTCTATGGTTGTTCCAAATAATATATACACATGGGTCGATATGATATGTCAAAACATTTGCATACGTGTCTATGGTATCCCAAGATTACATAATATATTAGAATACATGTATAATACAATATAAGTTAGCTAGGATATGATTTGTATAGAATTGTTAATATTTCCCGTAGCTACAAAAATAAAAAATATCCAATTTTATTTTACCCATAACTTCTTCATTTTAAATCCGTTTTGAGTGATTCAAATTGCTATGGTTTCATATTGAACTCTATTTTATGAATCTAAACAGAAAAAGTATAGGTTTATAGCCGAAAATATAAGTTACAAGTTGTTTTTGTAAAGGTAGTCATTTCAGTCGAAAGAACGACGTCTAGATGACCATTTTAGAAAACATACTTCCACTTTGAGTTTAACCATGATTTTTGGATATAGTTTCATGTTCGTAAGAAAAATCATTTTCCCAGAAGAACAACTTTTAAATCAAAGTTTATCATAGTTTTTAATTAACTAACCCAAAACAGCCCGCGGTGTTACTACGACGGCGTATGTCCGGTTTTACAGTGTTCTTCGTGTTTCCAGGTTTTAAATCATTAAGTTAGCATATCATATAGATATAGAACATGTGTTTAGTTGATTTTAAAAGTCAAGTTAGAAGGATTAACTTTTGTTTGCGAACAAGTTTAGAATTAACTAAACTATGTTCTAGTGATTACAAGTTTAAACCTTCGAATAAGATAGCTTTTATGTATGAATCAAATGATGTTATGAACATCATTACTATCTCAAGTTTTCTGGATAAAGTTACTGGAAATGAGAAAAATGGATCTAGCTTCAAAGGATCCTTGGATGGCTTGAAAGTTCTTGAAGCAGAATCATGACACGAAAACAAGTTCAAGTAAGATTTCCACTCGAAATAAGATTGTTATAGTTATAGAAATTGAATCAAAGTTTGAATATGAGTATTACCTTGTATTAGAAAGATATCTTACTGTAAATAGTAAAGATTTCTTGAGGTTGGATGATCACTCTACAAGATTGGAAGTAAACTAGCAAACTTGGAAGTATTCTTGATTTTATGAAACTAGAACTTGTAGAATTTATGAAGAACACTTAGAACTTGAAGATAGAACTTGAGAGAGATTAATTAGATGAAGAAAATTGAAGAATGAAAGTGTTTGTAGGTGTTTTTGGTCGTTGGTATATGGATTAGATATAAAGAATGTGTAATGTTGTTTACATGTAAATAAGTCATGAATGATTACTCATATTTTTGTAATTTTATGAGATATTTAATGCTAGTTGCCAAATGATGGTTCCCACATGTGTTAGGTGACTCACATGGGCTGCTAAGAGCTGATCATTGGAGTGTATATACCAATAGTACATACATCTAAAAGCTGTGTATTGTACTAGTACGAATACGGGTGCATACGAGTAGAATTGTTGATGAAACTGAACGAGGATGTAATTGTAAGCATTTTTGTTAAGTAGAAGTATTTTGATAAGTGTCTTGAAGTCTTTCAAAAGTGTATGAATACATATTAAAACACTACATGTATATACATTTTAACTGACTCGTTAAGTCATTGTTAGTCGTTACATGTAAGTGTTGTTTTGAAACCTTTAGGTTAACGATCTTGTTAAATGTTGTTAACCCATTGTTTATTAAATCAAATGAGATGTTAAATTATTACATTATCATGATATTATGATGTATTAATATATCTTAATATGATATATATACATTAAATGTCGTTACAACGATAATCGTTACATATATGTCTCGTTTCAAAATCATTAAGTTAGTAGTCTTGTTTTTAAATATGTAGTTCATTGTTAATATACTTAATGATATGTTTACTTATCATAATATTATGTTAACTATATATATATATATATATATATATATATATATATATATATATATATATATATATATATATATATATATCCATATATATGTCATCATATAGTTTTTACAAGTTTTAACGTTCGTGAATCGCCGGTCAACTTGGGTGGTCAATTGTCTATATGAAACCTATTTCAATTAATCAAGTGTTAACAAGTTTGATTGCTTAACATGTTGGAAACATTTAATCATGTAAATATGAATTTCATTTAATATATAAGAACATGGAAAAGTTCGGGTCACTACAAGACGTACGTTGAAAAGGTATGTCGTTAACAAGAGCTGCATAACTATTATCTACATCACTGTTTGCGGCCTTAATCATTATGTTGTAATCCATTCGGTTCTACTCGTCTATGACAAACTTTGATATGACTACTATAAACTCGCCGTTACATTAGGAATTGGTTGCCAATCGTCACACGTGTTGGTAATTTTAGTGTGATCCAATGAATTATTTTGGTGTTATCGGATTTACTAGGTAGAAAGTGTTTGTGATCTATCAATAATTTAATAGAATTTGGTGAAGTGTGGAGTACACGTTCGTAAAGAGTGAGATAGATTGTGGAAATCGGAAATGAGCTTGGTAATGTTTGAAAGACTTAAACCGTGCGAACTTGGTCAAAAACAGGGTGGCACCTCGCGCCACTAGCAGAAGTGAAGTGGCACGCCGTGCCACATACGGGCTGCACTGAAAAGGTGGTAACTTTTGACTGAAAAGTTGCTTCGGTTCACCAAAAGTTATACAAGTTTCCTGGAAGTTAAGGGACGGTTTTAACATGTTTTAAAGCATTTTTTAACACCTTTTCAAAGAGTTTATTACCAAGAGATGTGTCATATCAATATGACCCATCTTCAAAATTTGCAACTCTTCGGTTGTACCTTTTGACTTACTATAAATAAGTTTTTCATTTTTTGGAGAAATGTTCCAGAAATTCAACATTTTTAACACACTTTCTACTCTCAAACTGTCAGATTTTACTCTCTACAATTGGAAGGATCAATTCTCTTTTGGACAAGAAAGTTGATCAAACTAGTCTTATCCCAATATTGATTTCGTTTAACCCGTGTCCAATTGGGTCGAATTACTTTATTGAAAAAGTGTTCACACGATTCTAGTTTCAATCCGGTTCCATATTCACAAACCAACAATCCTCTTTTCTAATAACACGGGCAGAGATTAATTGATATGACCACATAACAATTTCAACACATAAACGCCATGAAGAAGATAAAAAATTTCGCGCGCACATTTTCCATTTTGGATTGATAAATGTGAAATGCACTTTACATATATTTGTATAACGCCGCAAGATGTGTGATAAAGAGGGGTTACTTGTCCAATACATAGGAGATGATTGACAAATTGAACTACAAATTCATCGGGAATGTTGAATATAAAGTGTGTTTCTTGAGTGATATAAAGAGTGATAAATTCCATTGGGAATGTGTGATAAAGAGTGAGTTAAGTGTTAGAGCAGGACTATCGTTGATGAGTTTGCAAACTAACGATCATTAATTATAAGGATTATCGTTGATGAGTTTGCAAACTACAAACTATCACTGATGAAAAAAATTCAAGGACTAACAGTTAGGGATGGCAATATCATATGATTCCATGGATATTTATCAGATCCGATCTGCTTAAAGCAGATATGGATGATTTAAATGGATGAATAATGGATATGGGCACGGATATAAATGTTTATTAGATCAGATATGGATACCAATTTTCACTCATGGATAAATCCGATTTCACCGAAATGCTTATATATATATATATATATATATATATATATATATATATATATATATATATATATATATATATATATATATATATATATATATAAATAATTGTCATAACTACTTTAAAATTAAATATAATATTTCATTAAATATATACGTATCCCTTTCACCTTTTTATTGCATTAAAATTTTAATATGTCATAGTTATAATGACTAGGTATATTTCCCTACATATTTCGATCAATGTACCCGTATAAATGATCATATTATTTATATGTATAGTGTTTATTTGTTGTCATCATATCGTATATATGTATATCTACAAAAAAAGTTACGACATAGTAGTAAGTTAAGTGATTTTGAGCATTTAGGTTATATATGTAATTATTTATTTTTAAGTAATTATATATTATATAACTAGTTATGACTTAAAATAGTGCTAAATTGAAAAAAAAAAAAATAACGATAAATTATTCAACGGTTATCCATTAACTCGAATAATTCATCGAATATGGATATAGATAAATGAATTATAATTAAATGGATATGAATGTGGATATGAATGAAACTTTAATTATTAAATATGAATGTGGATATGACGTAATCCGATTAATATCCAATTTATTGACATGTCTACTAGCATTGATTTGAATAATTTTTGTACATGCACAATTTAAAGCTATGTAACCAATACTTTAAAAGATTGATTATATGTGAACATATTATGTTACAGTATTAATTAATTAATCAAAAGCCAATTAATCATGCAGTTAAGATTATTAGATGAATTGCCAATTGGAACTCAAGATAGAAGTTATTGACGTGGAGCCCCACACTAACGTAATTAGGTCAACATTGGACCTTACAATAGTTTCGTTGAGTTGGTTAGCATATGAAATAAAACTTTGTTTAGTTAAAAGTGTTTGAAGCTTTAGGACGGATGAAAAGCTTCTAACATAAAAATTACTAGTACTAACGTTTTAGAAAAAAACGAATAATTTATGTCATTTTAGTATTGTTAACCGTTCTTGCTACATTGTCAAACAACTTAATACATTTAAAAACGTAACAGCTATTAGCTACCAGCTAACAACTGTGACAACCAGCTAACAGCTATCAGGTAATAGCTATCAGCCAGTTTTACCAAACATGTTCACTAACAACAACAAAACTCAATCCCACATAAGTGGGATATGGGGAAAGTAAGATGTAGACAAACTTTTTGCCCCTATCTTAGAATAAAGAGAAGTCATTTCTCCACTCAGAGTGAAAACACCCCAAGAGTAAATAAAGTTCACCCTCTCAATGTTCTATAGATTGAGAGATTGCTTTCGAATTGACGTCCGACCAACAAGTAGGTAAAAAAGTGTGAGACGCCATGAAAATGGTAGAATAAAAAATTCCATGAGTTTTAAAACTGCATGAATTTCAATTTAGGCTCTAAGCGATAGTCAAGTCGCCAATAAATCAACGTTTACTGTTGACTCGATTAATAAAGTCATATTTACCAAACATGTCCATTATCTTTTAATTAACTCCCTCTTTCTTCAATCAACTTCTCAGTCATGAACTATAATAGGTATGTTCGGTAAACTAGTCGTTAGTTGGACCCGATTTTCTAATAAAATGTGATGATGATTGTACACAGTATAATCGCTTCATTAGTGATTAGCGATGTACATAAAAGTAACAATCTACGAATCGTTTCGAATCTTTCGTATATTGTCCATAAAATTTACTACTATTCTTTAATCTCCATTAGTACGTAATTAATTTCAATCTCTCGTAGAAATTTCTTTGCGTTCCTAAAAACTCCTAGAATATGATTGTAAATATCAGTTCTATATCAAATATCAATAAAAGTGTACTTTGAGGTACACCTTATTGTTGGAATAAGGTATATGATCACAATGGATGATGAATTTGGTGTGTGGAATGACGAAGTATGTTTGTTGGCGATTTCCCGAAGTTAATAAGAAGGTTTCTTATTATACGTCACTAAGATACGAAGATACATTGTTGTGAGTTGAATATGATTCATTTTAGTATGAGTTGAGAGTATGTTCTATCCATGGATCGTGTCTCCTGCTTTATAGAATTTCTTTTAGTGTTTCTCCTAGCTTCCAATGCATTGATCGGTCTTCAGGGCAGTCTTGGAAAGATTTGGTTGACTTTCCATTCGGTTGACTGGGAAGGTTCCGAAGACTAAGGAAGTAATGTTGGTTTTATTCCCCATTTGTCATATGGGTGGTAATATTTAAAAAGGTTATCCTGCTCATAACTTGCTTTTGTCCTAGGCGATCCCGTAACTTAATCTCAAGCCTTTGGTCTTGGTAAGCGTGATACCTTTGTGAGTCGTTGCCTTCTGAAACGACTCAAACTCGTATTCGGAAAAGACTCACATTTTTTATACCAGTGACCCATCGCGTCACGGACCAAACTGGTAGCTGCGCGATGCCAAATCTATTTCAAATGTCGAGCATTCTGTCCAAACCAGACCATGTGTGCCAGCACCATGTCGCGTCACGACCTTGCATGGTCGCTTCGCGACCTCACACCAAGCCAGATGATCATGTCCTTTAATAATGCTCGGCACCAAATTTACACTGAGGGTCGCATCGCGACTTAGGGTTGTGCGTCGCGACCCCACGCTGTGACAGGTTCTGTTTGCAACACTTTAAACACAACCAAATTTTCAACAATTACAAGTCTTTAAATACATTAACCTGTCCAAAACTTAAGTTCGATGCGAAATACATTAAGTCACGAGTTACAACATCAGGAACTCAAGTCTTATAATTTGACAAACGTTTATCACATCTCATTATACCAAGTTGACCTAAAAGAGAGCATGACCATCGGGACCATTACCAAAAGCGTGCCTCCTGAAACTACCAACATGGGAGCTAATCTAAGCCTTTACCTTTATCCTCCGAAGTGCAAGAATCTATAAAAAGATAAACAACGAGGGATTAAGCAACAATGCTTAGTGAGTGCAATACTTATATGCATACTTACATAAATTAATTACTTGTACCACTTACACAAATTCCGCATACAAGATAGCATCACAAGCATACAACATGATATAACACATTACGTTACAACATGCAAATATGGTTAACCATACATAATAGTGCTAGTCATCAAATGCATTAACACTATCTAAAACATGCACATGGCCAACGAAGGTACTTGCCACACTTCAACCGCAAACGTGGCCACCTAAGAGTGAATAACACTTACCACACTTCAACCGCAAACGTGGTCACGAAGAGTGAATCTCAAGGATATCACTCACCACTATGCATCAAGTGGCAAACAAAAAGTGAACCTTAGAACCGGGGTCACTCACCACATCACAATACAAGCAAACAACTTATATATACACACATATATATACTCCACGCTCCTTGAACACTTAGATGAGCTAGAAACGCGCTAGTGCTTCAAGAATGCTCCGAAAGCAATTCACCTAGCATCAAAATCACAACATCAAGCTATAATCACTAATAGCTTAACCCAAAACACCCAAGTGAAATTTCAACCCAAATTGCAACTTAACCTCCAACTTGGTCAATTAAGACTTAAACACCTCAAATCACTAATGGCTAGTGATTTTGACCCAAACTCACCAAAATGCAACTTATGGTCAAGTGCTTAAAGCACTTCATGACTCATTTCAACACAAGACCCATTTTGACCCAATTTGGAAACAACACCCAAAATCAAGCTCATCCAACAATAAACCCACCAAATTCCAAGTGTTCAGTGTTCATCTAGCCTTTGCAAGTTCATGCACTAGCAAATTCATTAATTACCCAAAATCAAAAATTGGTGTTCACACACCCAAACCCCACCCAAAAACCCCAATTTCCTCAAGAAAAGAGTTTTACAACCCATTTCAAACCCAAAACCTAATTAAATCCTAAATTACACAATTAAAATCGAGTTAGGGTTTTACCTCAAGAATGAAATGGAGCTAGAAAGTAACTTCAACAAGGTGGAGCTTCAAACTCTCTCTCTCTCTCTCTCTCTCTAACTTTCTCACTTTAGTTAGTGTGTGTGTTTGAAGAAGTGAAATGTGAGAATTTATTTATTTGAATTACAAAACAGCCCCAACAGTTTCAGTCACATGTCACGTCGCGACATGATGAGGTCGCGGCGCGACCTTCACCTGTTTCAGATATTCGGGTTGTTACAATCTCCCCCACTTAGACCCGATCGTGTCCTCGCGATCCAAGCAGCGTGTAACGATGGCACATGCTCCAACACAAAACCCTCTGATTCCTATGTACACTCAGACCCCTTTCGGTGACGCCATTGAACCTTATAAGTCCGAATTCTCTTATTACGAATCTCCTTAACCTAATTATCAAGAATCATAACCGGCTCTTCCACATACTCCAACTTGTTATTTAGAGTAATCTCATTCAAAGGAACCCACATCGAGTTATTTAAAAGACACTTACGAAGGTAGGAAACATGAAATATATTATGGATCTCCGCAAGCTCTTCGGATAACTCTAACCGATAGGCAACTTCAGCAACACGTGCCAACACTTTAAATGGCCCAATAAATCGAGGAGCAAGCTTTCCCCATTTTAAGAACCGAATCAAACCCTTCTATGGCGACACCTTAAGCATCACAATATCACCTTCTTGGAACTCAATCAGTCATCTACGTTTATTCGTATACGACTTTTGTCCATCTTGTGCCGCTTTGAGGCGAGCACGAATCATCTCTGTTGGCTGAGAATCCAATTATAATATTCAAAAGTTAATCACTTTGTTTTAATGATGACACAAAAGTGATAAGTGCTTAATCATATGTAAGATGACATGAGTTCATAAGCCCACACTATCTCTAGCAAAAGACCAATAATTAACTTGGTAAAATTTCTATGCGGCTGCACCACGGTCGACCGTGAGTCTGACCGTGGATGCCCTGTTCCAGCGATTGCACCTTTTTCTAAAACTGTCAATCTACGGCTAACATCACGGCCGACTGCAGTTCGACCGCAGTTTTCTCTGTAACCAAATTCATCCACTTTAATATAGACCACTTTGAGACATCTATAATTTACAAAACCTTTTTAAACATACTTATAGTAGTTGCCTTCTTTGATTTCAAAAGAGTTTTGAACCAAAAGATGTTACTTTTTACTAATCACACCTAACGACATCTTAATGACATTTTAAGCTCAAATAAGATTAAACACAAAAGTGTTTTACTTTTCAAGTGTTACAAAATGTCATTTAAATACATACTAATAATGGTCATCAAAGTCCCAATTAAAGAGGTGCTCTCCCATTACTTTTAAGTACCATTTGTATGTATGTAAGTTTTAATAATATTCAAGCTAGTCAAGGTTGTAACAAGGTTCATTTAAGCTCCAACTAAAATCAAACTAGTTCAATCAAGATGCAAGTATGTTCTAAAGAGCAAGACACTTCCATTAAGAAGATGATGAAATGTCCCGTTCATATTGATTATAAACATTTCATATTAATTGATTTCATTGCGAGGTTTTAACCTCTATATGTAGACGTTTTTCAAAGACTGCATTTGTTTTTAAAACAAACCATAACCTTTATTTTATCGATAAAGGTTTAAAACATTACGAAGATTATCAAATAATGATAATCTAAAATATAGCGTTTTCACACGACTATTACATAATGGTTTACAATAATATTACATAACAATTTAAGTCTTCGAAATGCAGTTTTTAAACAATATTATACAAGCATGCTGACTCCGATTCTTGTCTTTAAATTAACATGAAACAGCGGAAGCTCTTAATAATCACCTGAGAATAAACATGCTTAAAACGTCAACAAAAATATTGGTGAGTTATAGGTTTAACCTATATATTATCAAATCATAATAATAGACCACAAGATTTCATTGTTTCCATAAATATACATCTCATATCAGGCATTTCGCAAACTGCATAGA
This sequence comes from Rutidosis leptorrhynchoides, assembly GCF_046630445.1. Lineage (NCBI taxonomy): Eukaryota > Viridiplantae > Streptophyta > Magnoliopsida > Asterales > Asteraceae > Rutidosis > Rutidosis leptorrhynchoides. The sequence goes on along the minus strand of NC_092340.1, from coordinate 107,557,428 downwards.
GATAAAATTCTTTCATATGTTGAATACCTGGTAACCGACCTTAACAGGATGCATATAGAATATCCCCATCATTCCGAGACTCTCATCGGATATGATAAATCGAAGTACTAAAGCATCTGTAACTCGGATGAGGCTTGTTGGGCCAAATAGATCTATCTTTAGGATTCGCGTCAATTAGGGGCCATTTCCCTATTTCTTAGGCTACCAAGCTAAAAAGGGGCATATTCGGTTCGATAATCCAACATAGAAAGTAGTTTCGATTACTTGTGTCTATTTTGTAAAACATTTATAAACTGCATGCATTCTCATCCCAAAAATAATAGATTTTAAAAGTGGGACTATAATTCACTTTCACAGATTTTTTACTTTGCCGGATATAAGACTTGGCCACTAGTCGATTCAAGAACCTATAACAAATATATACATATATATTAAAGTATGATCGAAATATATTCACAACATTTTTATTACGTTTTAATGATTTAAGTTTGTTAAGTTAGCAGTCCAACGTTAGTAATCTACAACTAATTGTCCATAGCTAATAGTACAAAAATAAATCAATATATATTATCTCAAATCAATCCACGACCCAATGTATACAAGTCTCAGGCTAGATCACAACTCAAAGTATATATATTTGGGAATCAACCTCAACCCTGTATAGTGAACTCTAGCATTACAGCATATAGAGTGTCTATGGTTGTTCCAAATAATATATATAGATGACGTCGATATGATATATCAAAACATTGTATACGTGTCTATGGTCTATCAAGATTACATAATATATTAGAGTACATGTATAATATAATATAAGTAAATTAAGTTATGGTTAGAATAGATTTGTTACAAATTTCACGTAGCTACAACAAGCAAAAAATATCCAATTTTGTTTTACCCATAACTTCTTCGTTTTAAATCTGTTTTGAGCGATTCAAGTTTCTATGGATTCATAATGAAATGAAATTTATGAAACTAAACAGAAAAAGTATAAGTTTATAGTCGGAAATACAGATTACAAGTCATTTTTGTAAGTGGTAGTCATTTCAGTCGAAAGAACGACGTCTTGATGACCATTTTGAAAAACATACTTCCACTTTGAGTTTAGCCATGATTTTTGGATATAGTTTCATGTTCATAAGAAAAATAATTTTCCCAGAAGGAAAATTTTTAATTCAAAGTTTATCATAGTTGTTAATTATCTAACCCAAAACAGCCCCCGGTTTCACTACAACGACGTATGTCCAGTTTTACGGTGTTTTTCGTATTTCCTGGTTTTAAATCATTAAGTTAGCATATCATAAAGATATAGAATATATGTTTAGTTGATTTTAAAAGTTAAGTTAGAAAGATTAACTTTGTTTGCGAACAAGTTTAGAATTAACTAAACTATGTTCTAGTGATTACATGTTCAAATCTTCGAATAAGATAGTTATATATGTATGAATCGAATGATATTATGAACATCATTACTACCTCAAATATAGTAGGTAAACCTACTGGAAATGACAAAAATAATCTTGAGCTTGAATGGATCTTTGATGGCTTGGAAGTTCTTGAAGCAGAATCATGACATGAAAACAATTTCAAGTAAGATTATTACTCGAATTAAGATAGTTTATAGTTATAGAAATCGAATCAAAGTTTGAATATGAGTATTACCTTGATTTAGAAAGATAACCTACTGTAAATAATAAAGATTTCTTGAGATTGGATGATCACTTGAAATGGATTTGCAAGATTGGAAGTAAACTAGCAAACTTGAAAGGATTTTCGAAGTGTTCTTGAAGTGTTCTTCCTATGATGATTATAGCTTGATTCTTAAAGTAATTTTTGATGAAGATGATGATTAGTTTACTGGAAATTTCGTTCTTAAGAGTGTGTGTGTTTAGAGAGAATTAGAAAGGGAATTGGAAATGAAATGGAGTGGGTGGTGAGTGGTAAAGGGTGAATGGGGTTAAAAGGAGTTCTTGTTTTTGTTTCCTTGCTCATAAGTCATGCTAGTTGTCTAATTGTTGGTTCCACATGTTCGTTGACTATCTAGGGCTGCTAAGAGCTGAATTATTATGTGTATATACCAATAGTATATACGTCTAGGAGCTGGGTATTGTACGAGTACGAATACGGTTGCATACGAGTAGAATTGTTGATGAAAATGAATGAGAATGCAATTGTAAGCATTTTTGTTAAGTAGAAGTACTTTGATATGTGTCTTGAAGTCTTTAAAAAGTGTACTAATACTTCTTAATATACTACATGTATATACATTTTAACTAAGTCATTAAGTCATCGTTAGCCGTTACATGTAAGTGTTGTTTTGAAACCTTTAAGTTAACGATCTCATTTAATGTTGTTAACCCATTGTTATTATATCTAATGAGATGTTAAATTATTACATTATCATGATATTATGATTTATGAATATATCTTAATATGATATATATACATTAAAAATGTCGTTACAACGATAATCGTTACATATATGCCTCGTTTCGAAAATCTTAAGTGTGACAACCCGAAAATTTTTGACCAAATTTAAACTTTATCTTTAAATGATTTAACGTTTCCGACACGATAAGCAAAGTCTATGAAGTTGAATCTCAAAATTTTAGAACTGTTTCATGTAATAAATTACATTTGACTGCTCTCGACGATTCATGAACAATTATATGTATGTATATATATATATGTACAAGTAAAAACGACTTTCCTACAGTAAAACACTATTTGCTACAGTAAAAATGACTTTGCTACAGTAAAACACTATTTGCTACAGTGAAACCGTATTTGCTACCGTAAACACTATTTGCTACAGTAACACACTATTTGCTACAGTAAACACTATTTGATACAGTAAACACTATTTGCTACAGTAAACACTATTTGATGTCGACGAACTAGCAAACAAAAACGGATAAGGCGGCCATGCGATCGCATGACAAAAACACTGAAAACTCATGCGATCGCATGAGGTACTGTAGCAGGCCACATACTATAAAAGCTCGATTCATTCCTCCACATTATTATTTTTTATATTATTATTATTATTATTATTATTATTATTATTATTATTAAGATTAATATTATTATTATTAATCTTATTATAATATTATTATTTGTAGTATATATACCTAAAATACTACGACGAGGTTATGAGCGTGTCACCTTCAAAATGGGTTTTTGAGCGGGATAGAGCTAAGGAAATTATGGGTTATTGCCAAGGAGGTTATGGGTAATGTTCGAGGGTATATTTGTGAATCAAATCTAGTGTTTATCATCTCTGTTGTGTCTACGTACTTTCCTACAATATTGAATCTCAATATTGATACGTAAGCACTCATATTTTACCTTTTATACATTAATTGTGTGTCCATGTCTAGTGCTCGAGTATATATATTTATACATGCTTGTATGCTAAATTTCGTCGTTAAACAGTTTATAATGAATCACGAATTAAATACATATATTACTGGTAAAAGGTATATGATATACATGTTTTTGGAAAGGTGGCGAAAAATCAATAACTTTTCATTTAGAAATCGAGTAATTTCGATGAACGAATTAAAAGATATGGTCAACTGAATTATGATTGACGTTAATTGGAATTGCTTTTGAATCTGTAATTAATATTTAAACAACTTGTTTGTATGATTGATAAATTGGATTTTTGAATATTACCAACCGAGTAAATGAATCCTTATATAAGGCACGTCTCGTTTTGTTGAACTATAGTCAAAATTGACTTTTTGAAACGACTTTGGATAACTTTTGTATGTCGATCTCGAGCATTAAGATTGTGATACACTATGACATGACCTAGCTTGATAGACATTTATTGACCAACATATGTTCTCTAGGTTGAGATCTACGGTTATTTGGTAATCCGAGTTTGGATCACATTTTGGTGAACGACTTTATATGCTGCTAAGGTGAGTTTCATTTGCTCCCTTTTTAATTGCTTTTGCAATATATATTTTTGGGCTGAGAATACATGAACTTTATTTTAAATGCAATGGACACAAGTACATACTAAATTCTATACTGAGTTTGAACCGAAAATCCCTTAGCTTTGGTAACTAGTAACTTCCGGTTATAAGAACTGGTGGGTGCGAGTAGTAGTATATGGATCCATAGGGCTTGATATCCCCGTTCGAGCTAGAGCACTAGCTTTTTAACGAACGTATGCTATTTGAGAAGCGTACACATCGGTTTGCGTGTATTATTAAGATGATTATACAAAGGGTACAAATTATATATACGTTAAGTTTAGTTACCAGGGTGCTCAATTTCGTAGTATATTTTGATAAACGTTTCTGGATTGAACAACTGAAATCTTGTGATCCACCTTTATGTACAGATTATGCAAAACATTAAAACTATGAACTCACCAACCTTTGTGTTGACACTTGTTAGCATGTTTATTCTCAGGTTCCCTAGAAGTCTTCCGCTGTGTGCTTATATGTTAGACAAGCTATGTGCATGGAGTCATACATGGCATATTTTTCAAGGAAACGTTGCATTCACCAAATCATCATCATGTATCTTATTTTGACTGCATTATCAACGGAAGTATTATTGTAAATTATTATATTACAGTGATTGTCAATATGTAGAAATCATCAGATGTCGAAAACCTTTGATTTAAATATTCATTTATGGTGTGCCTTTTCAAAAGAATGCAATGTTTACAAAACGTATCATATAGAGGTCAAATACCTTGCAATGAAATCGATGAATGACATGTTCGTCCATATGGATTTGGGGCGATCGTCACAGTTAGTATCAGAGCATTGGTCCTAGCGAACCAGGTCTTGCATGAGTGTGTCTAACTGATAGTTGTTAGGATGCATTAGTAAGTCTGGACTTCGACCGTGTCTGCATGTCAAAAGTTTTGCTTATCATTTCTTGTCAGAAATTACATGCTTATCATTCCTAGTCTAGACACGTTTTACTGCATTGATTGAATGAATATTGTATAGACAAAATTCATATCTTAGCGTATCTGTTACTGTAAACTTTTCTTGACATCTTCCGAAAATTTCTCCGTGATTTACGGAATTTGGTATTATATATACATATGTAAATTATGTATTGAAGAATACCAAACTAAATTCTATAATCTAATTCATATCAAAAATCATCTCCCTAATTATACAAGATGGATCCCGTATCTAGTTCAAATTTCTTAAACTATGACAGCTATTCCGATATGGATATTCACCTGAATTCCGAAGACAGTGTAACCGGAATGGATCAACCAATTAGCCATCATCTATTCTGGATGAATTGGGGATGAGTTTGTAGCCTACTTAATTATTGGAGACAAGATGAAGGCGATCCCTTCCATCCACCACATTGCCCTCTTGGCGAAGAACCTGAAGCACTTACCGGCGAACCTGTTCGAGACACCATTTTCTCTCTCATTTCCAGAGTATCTCATCACGATAATATACTATCTCAAATTCTGGATCTTATTCATCCGCTCGTTCGAACCGCCAACCATCCCGGTGTAGTAGAAGAAGTCATCGAGCTTCGCGCTCGGGTAGTGGCTTTGGAGAATATGGTGCAAAGGTTACAAGCACCAGCAGAATCTCCGGCATCAACAGTACCACCGGCAACAACACCAACAGTACCATTACCACCACCAACAACATCCGCATCGCAAACCTCAACTTCACAATATGTACCTTGAACATCAACGTCATACGCATCGTAGTTACCAAGAAATACCAGCAACAATAACCGATGAAGTATTAACTTATTTCCCCTGAGGAAATTTTATGTATATTTAATATATATGAATTTTGAAATCAAAATAAATCTTTTCGTACTAAGCTATTACGTGTGAATCTTAACTGGTATGTACTACTCGATTAGTTCATATTACTAATATGCAATGATGTACATCCTTCCTTAACAACTTAACCATTGTTAACTACAATCTCTGTTTCAACTTAATGAAATCCATTTCATAATAAACCAAGTGTATTATTCAATTACATAATTGATTTTACATTTTCATTTTCGATGTACTCGAAACTTTCCAGAAAACATCATCTGTGCCTTGTAAGGTTCACAAAGATTCCACAAGCATCAACATCCTTCACCGAGAAATAAGAATAAATAATGAAGTATCGATTACATTAGCGAAATACTCCGCAAAGATTATGTAATCTTTAATGTTTTAGAGATTAATCATTTCTAAGTCAAGTCGAAAATCAAAGGAGCTTAATATGATATTAACTCATTAAATCTGTATTAGATTTGAAAAAAAATATACATACATATATTTTCATAAAGACGGTAGTAAAAATTCTTTTGTACAAAGTATTAATTGTGAAATCTTTAACGGGTAGGTACTACTCGAGAAATATTTAAGTTTACAATTAATATGTTACACTGTACATTCTTCAATTTTGATTCAAAAATCATTAACTCTACTCACTATCTTCACAATGATACACAATCATTTTATACAAATTCAATCACATATTCTGATATCGACGGATCAGAATCCAAGCCATAACTCTGAACCGGTGACATCATTCTTAGATCTCTACATCTTTCAAAGCTATACTTTGACTTCAAAACTATGCAAGATCCTTTAGCATTGTTTTTACCAAAAATAACCTTGCAATTCCTTTCAAAAGTATCCAGTATTATCAACCATTCAACCAGTCAATGACGACCATTCAAACTTGTTATTTTGGCATATACGTTGTAAGATCCTGTTTTCCTTTTTGGGTTTGGACGCCGTCCAAACATTTGGGACGCCGTCCCAGTTTGAAGACCTGGACGCCGTCCAACATTTTGGGACGCCGTCCAGAATGGCTGACAGGCATGTCTTTTTGCTTTTAAATATTTTAGATGGGTAAATTGGTAATTTCACTTGGTGGACGAATTAAAGGCCCTAGATCAGTTTGGTTGAGCCTCATTACTCCATTTCTAACCACCAAACTTCATCCACTTAAATCCTAGTGAGAGAGTGTGATTCAAGTGTGAGAAAGCTCAAATCGGAGAAGAAGAAGCGTGTTTCGGGTTTTAGCTCGAGCATTAAAGTTGTTCATCTCCTCGTTAGCTTCGTTTTGATTGTTGTGGTAAGCCCTAAACTTGATTACCTTAGTTTAATGTGTTTAAGGGTTAGGGTTTGGGTTAGTATTGCACATAAAACCCATTTGTGAGTAATTTGGGGTTTTTGGGTAAGTTTGGGTCATGAAGACCCAAATGGTGACTAACCTAGAGTTTTCAAAGGGTAAATGGTGTAACTGGGTCTTAAAGACCTAAGTAAATACTAATACACTTATAGTTAATGTTAGTGGGTGTGATTTGGGTTGTGGGTGACCCAAATGGGTGTGTTGACCTAGAAATGGGTCAAATGGGTCTTTGATGACCTAGGTTGTCTTGCATGTATGAAAACGAGTTAACTTTGTGGTTAAAAGTGTGTTAATACCTTAATTGGCTAAGGTTAGGGTTTTTGGTGAAGTTAACCCATTATTAGGGTTAAAGGTGCAAAATGGGTCGGGATTGCACTTAGGGTCAAAAGACTCTAGATTGTTAAGTGAGTTGCTTGGCCGACTTGAGTTGTGAATTGATTATGTGCTAAAATGTAATAGGTACGTTACATTGACGTTGCAAGTTCGGTTATCTTACACGAAGACTTTGAGGTGAGTGGAATAATTATATGCATATGTATATAATGTATCTATTTGTTGTAGCGTGAAAGGTGTAGTGTCGAGGTGTTAAGACACCACGTTTCACGTGAAGAGTGTAGCATCGAGGTGTTAAGATGCCACTCGGGTGTAGCATCGAGGTGTTAAGATGCCACCTAGGAGTGTAGTGTCGAGGTGTTAAGACACCACTCCGTAAAATAATGAGTGTTGCATCGAGGTGTTAAGATGCCACTCGGGGTGATGTGCCGAGGTGTTAAGGTGCCACCCTAGGGGTTAGTGGTGCGAGGTGTTAAGTGCCCTAACGGATGTTATGAACACCGATGGCGTTTTCGCGAGCGCCGTTCCCTTGTACTATTGGTTAACCATGGTTATTTGTGTTGTAAGCATATTATATTATTCGAGTTATATTTATATGCGGATGTTATGCTAGCTTGGGGGTATTGGTGAATTATAGCGTGTTATTGCGACGTTAAGCTAATGTTGTTTGCTAGCATGTTTGCGGTTGTGTAAGTGTATGCAAGTAGGTATAATTATATATGTATTCGTATAATTATTGCATTCACTAAGCTTTGCTTACCCTCTCGTTGTTTACTTTTTTTATAGGCTCGGGCATTGACAAGGGTAAGAGCGTTCAATTGGATTAGTGATCTCCCGCTTGTTTTGTTAGGGGATGCTTTTGGGTGTTAGCTTTTGGAGTTCGACCGAGATTGGGTAGTTTAACCCCAAACACCATGCTCTAGTGTCGTTTGGAACTTAAACTTATATTTGGTCGAAACTTTTATTTTGAACGAAACTCGTAAAATGGGCGATGTGGGCCCGTTGATGTAAAACTTGATTTGATGATGAAAATCTCTTAGTTTCACTATTATTGACTTGTGGTAAAAAGGTTATCGTTTGAAAGTGTCGGGAAGCGGGTTTTTCGCTCGTGTGAGTTGGACCCGTGATCAGTAGCTGGAAGACCATTGGGACGCCGTCCCAATTCCTTGGACGCCGTCCCACCTTTCTGAGCTGGACGTCGTCCAGGATTCTGGACGCCGTCCAGAAGCACTGACATAGAATTTTTTTTTTTGGTACGCGTTTTTGGGTTTATGAAGTCGGGTTGTTACAAGTGGTATAGAGCATGGTCTAAGGGATTTAGGCGACTTGAGATAGGTGCCTAGACTTAGACTTTATTGTGTGAGCGCCTTATGCGGGACTTGTAGGACTTTGGGTCTAACCGGGAATTGTTAGTGCTTTGGTTTATGAGAACTAACCTTGTGCTAATTGTTTTGTGTTGTGTTTAGCAATCATCAAGCAAGACGGACGTTGTACTAGCGAGTTAACGCGACGTGCTCGCGTAGTAATGACTAGCTACCATCACTACAAGTGAAAATCGTGTCAAACAAGTAATGTACGACGATTGTTGAGCGAGATGGAGTAGTGTGGCATATATGTATATACACATGTAATTTGTCCTTTCGTTTTTGTGGTTTAACCTATTTCGTTTCATAGAATGAGGACGAGAAACGGTCCCGATCATGATAACGGAAGTACAAGCGAGGACGCCGAGTTTTCGGCCAAGGTTGAGGCCGTCTTTAAAAAGTTAAAAGCGGATTTTCTTACGGACGTCCGAAAGGTCTTTCAAGATTCGGTCGATGGGCAGGTGACCGATTTGATAAATGAACGAATGAAGGCCACTATCGAAGAGGCCCTTGACGCTAGGAATATCTACCCTCGCGGTGAAGGAGGTGAAGGAAGGCGGGACTTCCACTACAAGAACTTCAAGGATGCTCAACCCCCGATGTTTAATGGGGTGCGGGATCCTTTAAAAAGTACATGTTGGATCTCCGATATTGAGGGAGCTTTTCGTACCGTGGAATGTCCTCCCGAAAAGAAGACGAGGTATGGTTCTAGCATGTTACGCGAAGAAGCTAAGTTGTGGTGGGACGATAAAATCAACTTGTATGGTGAAGAACAATGTATGGGCTTGACATGGGAGGAGCTCAAGAAAGAATTTTTCAAGGAATACCGAACTTCTTCCAATCTCGATAGAATCTGGGACGAGTTGCACCATTTGCAACAAGGCTCAATGGACTTAGTTACTCTTAAGTCTACCTTCTTGGCAAAGACTCGTTTTTGCCCGGAGTATGTTGGTGATGATCACAAGCTAATGAAGGATTTCTACCGTACTTTGAATGATGAGTACAAGGGGAAGATTAGTCGGGGTATGGCTAAGACTTTTGATGAATTGTTTGAGTTGGCTCGGGGTTTTGAGCCGGAGGTTCCAAGAAAGAGTGATTTCATGTTTTCCAAAAGAAAATTTGAAGGTTTTAGTTACTCTAACGCCTCAAGCAAGAAGAGCAAGAGTAAGAGGGGGGCCGAAAGTGTCAATAGTTCAAAGAAGGGCACTACCGGCGGGTTTTCTTATACGTGCTACAATTGTGGGCAACCGGGTCATATGGCTCGTGAGTGTCCGAAACCACGTTCCGAAAACAAAATCACTTGTTTTAATTGCGGCAAAGAGGGGCATAAGAAGCCGGAGTGTCCAGATTTGCGAAATGATAATGTGAAGCGGTTAGAGAAGGCGGCGGGTACGGCTAGGGGTCGCAACTACTTGATGACCAATGATGAAGCCAAACAATCGCACGAAGTTGTCTCAGGTACTTACATGGTTAATTCTAATCCGGCAAGGATTCTTTTCGATAGCGGTGCAAATTTGTCGTTTGTGTCTCCTAAATTTGTGCCTAAACTTAATAGACCGTTAGCTAAGTTAAGTCGTCCGATAGAAGTCGAAATAGCGGACGGCAAGACGGTGCTAGTGGTTGATGTGTGTGAAAATTGTGATGTTGTTTTTGGTGCCGAAACCTTTAAAATTGATCTTATTCTAATGACCTTGGGCGACTTTGATATTGTCGTTGGTATGGATTGGCTCGATCGTTATAGAGCCGATATTGCATGCCATGATAAGTTTATTCGTGTGAAGACCCTAAGTGGGGGAGAGTTAATTATTCATGGTGATAAGCGAAGGAGACCGGTGCCGATATGCACTTTTGCACGGGCACGTCGTTTTGTTGTTACCGGTGGCATGGCTTTCCTTGCTCATGTTGTTGATACTCGCAATGAGCCACCACCTATTCGTGAAATTCTGGTTGTTAGTGAATTCGAAGACGTTTTTCCGGACGAATTATCGGGTGTTCCGGCGGAAAGACAAGTTGAGTTTCGTATTGAGTTGGTTCCGGGAGCTAATCCCATTGCTAAAACTCCTTATCGTTTAGCACCAACGGAAATGCATGAGTTGTTAAATCAAACCCAAGAGTTGCTCGAGAAGGGTTTTATTCGACCGAGTGCTTCGCAATGGGGCGCTCCGGTGTTATTTGTGAAGAAGAAAGATGGTAGTATGCGTATGTGCATTGATTACCGTGAGTTGAATAAAGTGACGATCAAGAATCGTTATCCATTACCTAGGATTGACGATTTATTTGATCAACTTCAAGGTGCAACGTATTTCTCTAAGATCGACCTACGGTCCGGCTATCACCAAATGCGGGCCCGTGAGGAAGACATAGAGAAAACGGCTTTTCGAACTCGTTACGGGCATTATGAGTTTGTAGTTATGCCCTTTGGTCTTACGAATGCACCGGCGGCATTCATGGATCTTATGAACCGAGTGTGCCAACCTATGTTGGACAAGTCGGTAATAGTGTTCATTGATGACATACTAGTCTACTCGAAAAGTATGAACGAGCATGAACATCATTTGCGTGAAGTATTGAAGACGCTACGAAAGGAGAAGTTGTATGCAAAGTTCTCCAAATGTGAATTTTGGCTAAGGGAAGTTCAATTCCTTGGTCATATTGTGAACGAAAACGGTATTCAAGTAGATCCGGGGAAGATCGAAACGGTGAAGAGTTGGGGACGACCGACTACGCCTACGGAAATCCGAAGTTTTCTCGGATTGGCCGGTTATTATCGTCGGTTTATCCAAGACTTTTCTAAGATTGCTTCTCCATTGACGAAGTTGACGAGAAAGAATGCTAGGTTTAATTGGGAGAACGAGCAAGAGATTGCTTTTCAATTGTTAAAAGAGAAGTTGTGTCAAGCTCCGGTGTTAGTGTTACCGGAAGGGGTAGAAGATATGGTGGTTTATTGTGATGCTTACTTAAATGGTCTCGGGTGTGTTCTAATGCAAAGAGGTAAAGTCATCGCTTATGCCTCTCGACAATTAAAGGAACATGAAACGAGATATCCGACTCATGATCTTGAGTTGGCAGCGGTAGTGCATGCGTTGAAAATTTGGCGCCATTACTTGTATGGTGTCAAGTGTACGATTTATTCGGATCATAAGAGTTTCAAACATCTCTTTAATCAACGAGATTTGAATTATCGCCAATGTAGGTGGATGGATGTGGTGAAAGACTACGATTGTGAAATACTTTATCATCCGGGTAAGGCGAATGTGGTCGCGGATGCGTTGAGTCGAAAGAGTCAACATCCGGCGATAAAAGTGGGGTCGTTACGTTTGATTATTTCCAACGATTTTCTTGAAAAGCTTGGTGAGATTCAAATAGAGGCTTATGTTCACAACAAGCATACGGAGCGAATCGTGGGCCAATCGGAGTTTATTACTATGGGTCCGCGTGGTTTGTTGTCTTTCCAAGGAAGGGTGTGGGTGCCTAAGATGGGTGATTACCGATGAGTGCTACTTGATGAAGCACATAAGTCAAAATACTCCATTCATCCGGGCGCGACGAAAATGTATCTTGACTTGAAGAAAGATTATTGGTGGCCGGGCATGAAACGTGATGTTGTGAAGTATGTTGAGCAATGTGTCACGTGTTTACAAGTAAAAGCCGAACACCAAAAGCCGTATGGTAAGTTGCAACCGATAGAAATCCCGAAATGGAAATGGGAGCACATTACCATGGATTTCATAACAAAGTTACCTAAGACGTCGAGAACCCAATTTGATACGATTTGGGTGATAGTTGACCGGTTGACGAAAAGTGCTTTGTTTCTTCCCGTTAAAGAAGTGATATCGTCGAAGACCTTGGCTAAGTTGTTTATCAAGGAAGTGGTCGCTCGACATGGGGTTCCTATATCTATTATATCGGATCGAGATACCCGTTTTACATCTCGGTTTTGGGAAAAGTTTCATGAAGATATGGGCACGCAATTAAAGTTGAGCACGGCGTATCATCCTCAAACGGACGGTCAAACCGAACGTACGAATAAAACTTTGGAGGATATGTTACGGGTGTGTATTATTGATTTTGGTGGTAGTTGGGACGAGCACTTACCTATGGTGGAATTCTCGTACAATAATAGTTATCATACTAGTATCGGGATGCCGCCATATGAGATGCTTTATGGGCGTAGGTGTCGAACCCCAATTTGTTGGGGTGAAGTGGGACAAAAGGAAATCGGGAGTACCGATTTGGTTTTGGAGACGAACAACAAGATTGATATTATTCGGGATCACTTGAAGAAGGCTCAAGATAGACAAAAGTCGTATGCCGATAAACGTAGACGAACGATCGAATTTCAAGAAGGTGACATGGTGATGCTTAAGGTTTCGCCATGGAAAGGTATTATTCGATTTCGAAAACGGGGAAAGTTAGCTCCTCGGTTTATTGGGCCATTCAAAGTTTTAGCTCGTGTTGGCGAAGTTGCTTATCGTTTGGAATTACCCGAAGAACTTGCGGGGATCCATAATACATTTCATGTTTCCCACCTCCGTAAGTGTCTTGCGGATGATTCCTCCTTGATGCCTTTAGACGAGATCGAGCTAAACAACAAGTTAGAATATGTCGAGGAACCGATAGCTATCCTTGACGAGAAGGTGAAAATGTTGAGGAATAAAGAGGTGAGAACTTTCAAGGTTCAATGGCGGCGAAGTAAAGGTTCCGAGTTCACTTGGGAGCCCGAAGAGTTCGTGTTAGTTTATCTTCCCTCGTGTCATGCGGCTTGGATTGCGAGGTCGCAATCCGGTTCAAGTGGGGGAGAGTTGTAAGATCCTGTTTTCCTTTTTGGGTTTGGACGTCGTCCAAACATTTGGGACGCCGTCCCAGTTTGAAGACCTGTACGCCGTCCAACATTTTGGGACGCCGTCCAGAATGGCTGACAGGCATGTCTTTTTGCTTTTAAATATTTTAGATGGGTAAATTGGTAATTTCACTTGGTGGACGAATTAAAGGCCCTAGATCAGTTTGGTTGAGCCTCATTACTCCATTTCTAACCACCAAACTTCATCCACTTAAATCCTAGTGAGAGAGTGTGATTCAAGTGTGAGAAAGCTCAAATCGGAGAAGAAGAAGCGTGTTTCGGGTTTTAGCTCGAGCATTAAAGTTGTTCATCTCCTCGTTAGCTTCGTTTTGATTGTTGTGGTAAGCCCTAAACTTGATTACCTTAGTTTAATGTGTTTAAGGGTTAGGGTTTGGGTTAGTATTGCACATAAAACCCATTTGTGAGTAATTTGGGGTTTTTGGGTAAGTTTGGGTCATGAAGACCCAAATGGTGACTAACCTAGGGTTTTGAAAGGGTAAATGATGTAAATGGGTCTTAAAGACCTAAGTAAATACTAATACACTTATAGTTAATGTTAGTGGGTGTGATTTGGGTTGTGGGTGACCCAAATGGGTGTGTTGACCTAGAAATGGGTCAAATGGGTCTTTGATGACCTAGGTTGTATTGCATGTATGAAAATGAGTTAACTTTGTGGTTAAAAGTGTGTTAATACCTTAATTGGCTAAGGTTAGTGTTTTTGGTGAAGTTAACCCATTATTAGCGTTAAAGGGGCAAAATGGGTCGGGATTGCACTTAGGGTCAAAAGACTCTAAATTGTTAAGTGAGTTGCTTGGCCGACTTGAGTTGTGAATTGATTATGTGCTAAAATGTAATAGGTACGTTACATTGACGTTGCAAGTTCGGTTATCTTATACGAAGACTTTGAGGTGAGTGGAATAATTATATGCGTATGTATATAATGTATCTATTTGTTGTAGTGTGAAAGGTGTAGTGTCGAGGTGTTAAGACACCACGTTTCACGTGAAGAGTGTAGCATCGAGGTGTTAAGATGCCACTCGGGTGTAGCATCGAGGTGTTAAGATGCCACCTAGGAGTGTAGTGTCGAGGTGTTAAGACACCACTCCGTAAAATAATGAGTGTTGCATCGAGGTGTTAAGATGCCACTCGGGGTGATGTGCCGAGGTGTTAAGGTGCCACCCTAGGGGTTAGTGGTGCGAGGTGTTAAGTGCCCTAACGGATGTTATGAACACCGATGGCGTTTTCGCAAGCGCCGTTCCCTTGTACTATTGGTTAACCATGGTTATTTGTGTTGTAAGCATATTATATTATTCGAGTTATATTTATATGCGGATGTTATGCTAGCTTGGGGGTATTGGTGAATTATAGCGTGTTATTGCGACGTTAAGCTAATGTTGTTTGCTAGCATGTTTGCGGTTGTGTAAGTGTATGAAAGTAGGTAGAATTATATATGTATTCGTATAAATATTGCATTCACTAAGCTTTGCTTACCCTCACGTTGTTTACTTTTTTTATAGGCTCGGGCATTGACAAGGGTAAGAGCGTTCAATTGGATTAGTGATCTCCCGCTTGTTTTGTTAGGGGATGCTTTTGGGTGTTAGCTTTTGGAGTTCGACCGAGATTGGGTAGTTTAACCCCAAACACCATGCTCTAGTGTCGTTTGAAACTTAAACTTATATTTGGTCGAAACTTATATTTTGAACGAAACTCGTAAAATGGGCGATGTGGGCCCGTTGATGTAAAACTTGATTTGATGATGAAAATCTCTTAGTTTCACTATTATTGACTTGTGGTAAAAAGGTTTTCGTTTGAAAGTGTCGGGAAGCGGGTTTTCCGCTCGTGTGAGTTGGACCCGTGATCAGTAGCTGGAAGACCATTGGGACGCCGTCCCAATTGCTTGGACACCATCCCAGTTGTTTGAGCTGGACGCCGTCCCAAACGTTGGACGCCGTCCCACCTTTCTGAGCTGGACGCCGTCCAGGATTCTGGACGCCGTCCAGATGCACTGACATAGAATTTTTTTTTTTTTGGTACGCATTTTTGGGTTTATGAAGTCGGGTTGTTACATACGTTTTCGTTACTGGGGAACCTTTCATGTTCTACCACATTAGCAGTAAATTTACCAACAACTTCATTGATCTTTGACCTTCTGAAAAATCCTTATACTCATTGAAACTGTATCATGTACTCATCCACATCTTGTAACAATAATTGCCATATCAACTACCGGGAATTAGCAATTAGTATTTCGAATATCGCAGCAATTCTACGTCAACAGTTATATATACATATAATGTCTATCTTCTAGACTTACATACTTCAAATGTGAAGTTTCTGAAAAACATCCCAAACTATGAACTAGTTCTCTGAAATTGGAACAATGCTGATGAAGCAGCAAAAACTGTAAACGACCTTAACAGTCAAAAGTTTAATGATAAAGAATAGTATGGTGGTAAAGCTAAGAAAAAGAGAAGGTTTGGAACTGGAAAACGGATTGAGCAAAGTATGAAAGAGGCTGTGGAAAAATCACAAAGACTGAACCTGCCTTCAAAGAATCCAAATGATTCAGTGTTTGCTAAAATCCTTAGTAAATACCTTGCTCTTTACTCTAAAACCTTTGCGGACAATATTCTTCATCATCATCATTATCTTAAATATTCTAAGATATCATCATATCTTTCATTATAAATATCCTCGATATTTCTGAAGATATTTTCATAACCATTCTTATTTGAAATCATTCATCTCTTCGCGCTATCTGTGTTATAACATAAAAGAAACTATTTTAGTTTCTAACATCTGAAAAATTAAAATTTTTTTTAATGTTTTGAAGTAGTGTTGGGAACTGAAGTATGAATTAGTATAATATAATGACACTTGATCAACGTGATTATATTACAGTACGTCATGCTGAGTTTCTAATGGAACGTGATAAGGGTTCACAGATTCCACCCTCATCATGTGCCATGTTACACGACTCTTACATTCTAATCTCTAAACATATCAAGAAAATATTTTTCTTGATGATTCGGTCTTTTCCAGATATTCTGGTAATTTGACAAATCAAGATCGTGCCATTACAATTTCTTTCTTAGAACGTTAGTATTGTTTATCCAAAATTTCATACCTACGAATTCTGAACCATTATTTGCTTGACTTAAAGTCGGGAAGAGAAAACGAAAGCATGAAGCTCCGAAATATAAAGGAGAATATAAGCCCGATAACAACCCCGAAATTTACAAACCGTGTATATCAATGCGTATAGCAATATAAAGACACGGGAGAATGAAAAACACTATAACCTCAAGGTAATGGTAGAAGAAAATAACTTCCTCTGGTGGCAGATGAAAAAGAAGAATGAATGATATGATAGCCAAGAAAATATCAAGAATTAGAACTGGATGAAGCATTTTCACAAATCTTTTGTAAGTATGAAATAAGAAAGAAGATTATAGGAGTGGTGAGAATAAATGAAACGGAAGAGGTTAATTTATAGCAAAATATCAGACATAGCAATCGAGGCAGATTACGCATTTAATCAAAGGAAATCCTAATTTCCTTAAATTCCGAAGAATCAAATCTTATTTAAATTATGAAGATTTTCTATTCCTTAAATTCCGAAAATCAATCGTTACTACATCAAGAGATAAGACGAATCTCTATTTTCCATTTCACTCTATTACGATAACTTCTCACATACGCTTCGAGTAATCGGATTGTTTTATCCGTATTATCCAATGGTGATAAAATTCTATTTACCAACTCATATTCTTCATGAAAATATTTTTATTGTCAGCCATGACGACCTCACTCAAATTTCGGGACGAAATTTCTTTAACGGGTAGGTACTGTGACAACCTGGAAATTTTTGACCAAATTTAAACTTTATCTTTAAATGATTTAACGTTTCTGACACGATAAGCAAAGTCTATGAAGTTGAATCTCAAAATTTTAGAACTGTTTCATGTATTAAATTACATTTGACTGCTCTCGACGATTCATGAACAATTATATGTATGTATATATATATATATGTACAAGTAAAAACGACTTTCCTACAGTAAAATACTATTTGCTACAGTAAAAATGACTTTCCTACAGTAAAATACTATTTGCTACAGTGAACCATATTTTGCTACAGTGCTACAGTGAAAACGACTTTGCAAACACTATTTGCTACAGTAACACTATTTGCTACAGTAACACACTATTTGCTACAGTTAAACACTATTTGATGTCGACGACCTAGCAAACAAAAACAGATAAGGCGGCCATGCGATCGCATGGCAAAAACACTGAAAACTCATGCGATCGCATGAGGTACTGTAGCAGGCCACATACTATAAAAGCTCGATTCATTCCTCCGCATTATTATTTTTTATATTATTATTATTATTATTATTATTAAGATTAATATTATTATTATTATTAATCTTATTATAATATTATTATTAGTAGTATATATACCTAAAATACTACGACGAGGTTATGAGCGTGTCACCTTCAAAATGGGTTTTTGAGCGGGATAGAGCTAAGGAAATTATGGGTTATTGCCAAGGAGGTTATGGGTAATGTTCGAGGGTATATTTGTGAATCAAATCTAGTATTTATCATCTCTGTTGCATCTACGTAGTTTCCTACAATATTGAATCTCAATATTGATACGTAAGCACTCATATTTTACCTTTTATACATTAATTGTGTGTCCATGTCTAGTGCTCGAGTATATATATTTATACATGCTTGTATGCTAAATTTCGTCGTTAAACAGTTTATAATGAATCATGAATTAAATACATATATTACTGGTAAAAGGTATATGATATACATGTTTTTGGAAAGGTGGCGAAAAATCAATAACTTTTCATTTAGAAATCGAGTAATTTCGATGAACGAATTAAAAGATATGGTCAACTGAATTATGTTTGACGTTAATTGGAATTGCTTTTGAATCTGCAATTAATATTTAAACAACTTGTTTGTAAGATTGATAAATTGGATTTTTGAATATTACCAACCGAGTAAATGAATCCTTATATAAGGCACGTCTCGTTTTGTTGAACTATAGTCAAAATTGACTTTTTGAAACGACTTTGGATAACTTTTGTATGTCGATCTCGAGCATTAAGATTGTGATACACTATGACCTGACCTAGCTTAATAGACATTTATTGACCAACATATGTTCTCTAGGTTGAGATCTACGGTTATTTGGTAATTCGAGTTTCGATCACATTTTGGTGAACGACTTTATATGCTGCTAAGGTGAGTTTCATTTGCTCCCTTTTTAATTGCTTTTGTAATATATATTTTTGGGCTGAGAATACATGCACTTCATTTTAAACGCAATGGATACAAGTACATACTAAATTCTATACTGAGTTTGAACCGAAAATCCCTTAGCTTTGGTAACTAGTAACTGCCGGTTATAAGAACTGGTGGGCGCGAGTAGTAGTATATGGATCCATAGGGCTTGATATCCCCGTCCGAGCTAGAGCACTAGCTTTTTAACGGACGTATGCTATTTGAGAAGCGTACACGTCGGTTTGCGTGTATTATTAAGATGATTATACAAAGGGTACAAATTATATATACGTTAAGTTTAGTTACCAGGGTGCTCAATTTCGTAGAATATTTTGATAAACGTTTCTGGATTGAACAACTGAAATCTTGTGATCCACCTTTATGTACAGATCGTCATAGTTTATTCTCATGTAAACATTGCATTCTTTTGAAAAGGCACACCATATATATATATATATATATATATATATATATATATATATATATATATATATATATATATATATCATGTAGTTTTTACAAGCTTTTAACGTTCGTGAATCGCCGGTCAACTTGGGTGGTCAGTTGTCTACATGAAATTCATTTCAAATAATCAAGTGTTAACAAGTTTGATTGCTTAACATGTTGGAAACATTTAATCATACAAATAAAGTTTTCAATTAATATATAAACACAGAAAAGTTCGGGTCACTACAGCACCTACCCGTTAAATAAATTTCGTCCCGAAATTTTAAGCTGTTGAAGGTGTTGACGCATCTTCTGGAAATTGGTGAGGGTATTTCAGCTTCATCTGATCTTCACGTTCCTAGGTGAATTCAGATCCTCTATGAGCATTCCATTGAACCTTAACAATTGGTATTTTATTTTGCTTAAGTCTTTTAACCTCACGATCCATTATTTCGATGGGTTCTTCAATGAATTGAAGTTTTTCATTGATTTGGATTCCGTCTAACAGAATGGTGAGATCTTCTTTAGCAAAACATTTCTTCAGATTCGAGACATGAAAAGTGTTATGTACCCCGGCGAGTTGTTGAGGTAGATCAAGTCTGTAAGCTACTGGTCCGACACGATCAATAATCTTGAATGGTCCAATATATCTTGGATTTAATTTCCCCCGTTTACCAAATTGAACAACGCCTTTCCAAGGTGAAACCTTAAGCTTGACCATCTCTCCAATTTCAAATTCTATATCTTTTCTTTTAATGTCCGCGTAGCTCTTTTGTCGACTTTGGGCGGTTTTCAATCGTTGTTGAATTTGGATGATTTTCTCGGTAGTTTCTTGGATTATCTCTGGACCCGTAATTTGTCTATCCCCCACTTCACTCCAAAAAATCGGAGATCTGCACTTTCTACCATAAAGTGCCTTAAACGGTGCCATCTCAATACTCGAGTGGTAACTGTTGTTGTAGGAAAACTCTGCTAACGGTAGATGTCGATCCGAACTGTTTCCAAAATCAAGAACATATGCTCGTAGCATGTCTTCAAGCGTTTGTATCGTCCTTTCGCTCTGCCCATCAGTTTGTGGATGATAAGCAGTACTCATATCTAGACGAGTTCCCAATGCTTGCTGTAATGTCTGCCAGAACCTTGAAACAAATCTGCCATCCCTATCAGAGATAATAGAGATTGGTATTCCATGTCTGGAGACAACTTCCTTCAAATATAATCGTGCCAACTTCTCCATTTTATCATCTTCTCTCATTGGCAGAAAGTGTCCTGACTTGGTGAGACGATCGACTATTATCCAAATAGTATCATAACCACTTGTAGTCCTTGGCAATTTAGTAATGAAATCCATGGTAATGTTTTCCCATTTCCATTTCGGGATTTCAGGTTGTTGAAGTAAACCTGATGGATTCTGATATTCAGCTTTGACCTTAGAACACATCAAACATTCTCCTACGTATTTAGCAATATCGGCTTTCATACCCGGCCACCAAAAGTGTTTCTTGAGATCTTTGTACATCTTCCCCGCTCTGGGATGTATTGAATATCTGGTTTTATGTGCTTCCTTAAGTACCATTTCTCTCACATCTCTAAACTTTGGTACCCAAATTCTTTCAGCCCTATATCGGGTTCTATCTTCCCGAATATTAATATGTTTTTCCGATCCTTTAGGTATTTCATTCTTCAAATTTCCTTCTTTTAAAACTCCCTGCTGCGCCTCCTTTATTTCAGTAGTAAGGTTAGTACGAATAATTATATTCATAGCTTTTACCCGTATAGGTTCTCTGTCCTTTCTACTCAAAGCGTCGGCTACCACATTCGCCTTCCCCGGCTGGTAACGAATCTCAAATTCGTAATCATTTAACAATTCAATCCACCTACGCTGCCTCATGTTCAGTTGTTTCTGATTAAATATGTGTTGGAGGCTTTTGTGGTCAGTATATATAATACTTTTGACCCCATATAAGTAGTGCCTCCAAGTCTTTAATGCAAAAACAACAGCGCCCAATTTCAAATCGTGAGTCGTATAATTTTGCTCGTGAATCTTCAATTGTCTGGACGCATAAGCAATTACCTTCGTTCGTTGCATTAATATACAACCGAGGCCTTGCTTTGAGGCGTCACAATATATCACAAAATTGTCATTCCCTTTCAGGCAATGACAATATAGGTGCCGTAGTTAACTTTTTCTTCAACAATTGAAACGCTTTCTCCTGCACATCATTCCATTCAAATTTCTTCCCTTTATGCGTTAATGCAGTCAAGGGTTTCGCTATTTTGGAAAAATCTCGGATGAACCTTCTGCAGTAACCAGCCAGTCCTAAAAATTAGGGTATATACTTCGGAGTTTTCGGGGTTTCCCACTTTTTAACGATTTCAATCTTTAGCGAATCCACTTGATTACCTTCTTTGTTCACTATGTGACTGAGGAATTAAACTTCTTCCAACCAAAATGCACACTTTGAAAACTTAGCGTACAGTTTTTCTTTCCTCAACAACTCTAGCACTTTTCTCAAATGTTCTTCGTGCTCTTGATCATTCTTTGAGTAAATAAGTATGTCATCAATGAAAACAATGAAAAACTTGTCAAGGTATGGACCACACACTCAGTTCATGAGGTCCATGAACACAGCTGGTGTGTTAGTCAACCCAAATGGCATAACCATAAATTCGTAATGACCGTAACGCGTTCTGATAGCAGTCTTCGGAATATCATCCTCCTTCACCCGCATTTGATGGTACCCAGAATGTAAGTCAATCTTCGAATAAACTGACGAGCCTTATAGTTGATCAAATAAGTCGTCGATTCTCGGTAGTGGATAACGGTTCTTGATGGTAAGTTTGTTCAACTCTCGGTAGTCGATACACAACCTGAATGTACCATCCTTCTTTTTGACAAATAAAACAGGAGCTCCCCATGGTGATGTGCTTGGTCAAATGAAACCACGCTCTAAAAGTTCTTGTAATTGGCTTTGGAGTTCCTTCATTTCGCTGGGTGCGAGTCTGTATGGAGCACAAGCTATTGGTGCAGCTCCCAGTATAAGATCTATTTGAAATTCAACGGATCGGTGTGGAGGTAGTCCCGGTAATTCTTTCGGAAATACATCGGGAAATTCTTTTGCGATGGGAACATCATTGATGCTCTTTTCTTCAGTTTGTACTTTCTCGACGTGTGCTATAACAGCATAGCAACCTTTTCTTATTAGCTTTTGCGCCTTCAAATTACTAATAAGATGTAGCTTCGTGTTGCTCTTTTCTCCGTATACCATTAAGGGTTTTCCTTCTTCTCGTACAATGCGAATTGCATTTTTGTAACATACGATCTCTGCACTCTCCTTTTTCAACCAATCCATGCCAATTATCACATCAAAACTCCCTAACTCTAATGGTATCAAGTCAATCTTAAACGTTTCGCTAACCAGTTTAATTTCTCGATTCCGACATATTTTATCTACTGAAATTAATTTACCGTTTGCTAATTCGAGTAAAAATTTATTATTCATTGGCATCAATGGACCACTTAATTTAGCACAAAAATCTCTACTCATATAGCTTCTATTCGCACCCGAATCAAATAAAACATAAGCAGGTTTTTCATCGATAAGAAACATACCCGTAACAAGCTCCGGGTCTTCCTGTGCTTCTTCTGTATTAATGTTAAAAACTCTTCCACGACTTTGTCCATTATTGTTTCCCTGGTTTGGGCACGTAGTTTTGTAGTGGCCCTTCTTCCCGCATCCATAACAAATAATGTGGGTATTACTTGTTCATTTACCCGCTGGTCCATAAACTTCGCACTTCGTTGCATCATGACCCTTTCTATTACATTTGATGCATGATGACGAACAAAAAGTAGTTGGATGGTACCCTTCACACCTTAGGCAAGGAATTTTCTGATTTTGATTGCCAGTATTGTTATTGAGATTGTTGTTGGGATTGTTGTTGTTGCGGTTGGTATTGTTGTTGGGATGATTGTTGTAGTTGTTGTTGTTGGGATGGTTTTTGTTGCGTTTGTTGTTGCAAAAAATGGTGTGATTGTGGTTGTGATTGTGGTGTTGATTGTTGAAGTGATAGTTACTGTTGTTGTGTTGGTGACTCTTTTCACTGTTTTCTTCCCACTTTCTCTTGATTTGTTTCGTGTTGGCCTCTTCGGCCGCCTGTTCTTTAATCCTTTCCTCAATCTGATTTATGAGTTTGTGAGCCATTCGACTTGCCTTTTATATGGAGGTGGGCTCGTGTGAACTCACATCTTCTTGAATCCTTTCTGGTAACCCTTTTACAAATGCGTCAATCTTCTCCTCTTCATCTTCGAACGCTCTTGGACACAATAGGCACAACTCTGTGAATCGTCGTTCGTACGTGGTGATGTCGAAACCTTGCGTTCGTAATCCTCTAGGCTCTACCTTGAGCTTATTGACCTCATTTCTGGGACGGTACTGCTCGTTCATCAAGTGCTTAAATGCTGACCACGGTAGTGCGTAAGCAGCATCTTGTCCCACCTGCTCGAGATAGGTGTTCCACCATGTTAACGCAGTACCTGTGAAGGTATGCGTAGCGTACTTTACTTTATCTTTTTCAGTACATTTACTTATGGCAAACACCGATTCAACCTTTTCGGTCCACCGTTTTAATCCAATTGGACCCTCGGTTCCATCGAATTCCAAAGGTTTACAGGCAGTGAATTCTTTGTAGGAGCATCCTACACGATCTCTTGTGGAATTAGTTCCACTTTTAGAACCAGAGTTATTGCTGTTATTTTGCATTGCGGCCTGCACTCCAGCTATGTTCGTAGCAAGGAAAACACAGAAGTCTTCCTCACTCATGTTCAAGTTCTAACGAGTCGTCGGTGCCATTTCCTTTAAAAATAGCCAAAAGAATTGAGTTAATCATATAGAATTTAACAGTAGTCAATAGTATTTCGTAGCATAATATGAACTTATTTATAAAAGCTTTTTCTTCATATTAGCATTTTATAGTTTTAATTCGGGTGGTACCTACTCGTTAAGTTCATACTTAGTAGCTACTATACAATTCAACTACTACGATTCTATATGAAAAACTAAATATAAATAATATTTCACATTCAAACTTTTATACAATATTTTACAAACTTACAATACAGTTATTTTACATATAGCATGAAATATACCACACAATAACTTTGATACAAGGAAGTTGTGAAGTCAATTCTAGTTAAGCACAAGTCGTTTAGCAAAGGTAATAAAGATACGTAATTCGTAGGTCCAGAAACAAGTCATGCATTCGGGTTTTACTAGTATTATTTCTCATCCTTGGTCTTGTAGAAAATAAACGTTGTGGTCGTTGGCAAGACAGCATGTTGTAACGTCGTCAAAATGACGAGGGTTACGTAATGTCCAACAGCCCTGTAACAATCTAAAAACCTTGTCTCTCACTCCAACAACTGAATCCGTCACTTGTGGGAATGCTTTATTTAACAGTTGCAATCCAATGTTCTTTTTCTCAATTTGGTGAGAAATGAACATCACTAACCCGTAAGCATAACATGCTTCTTTAAGTTGCATGTTGGAAGCTCTTTCTAAAGAACAAAGTCCTATGTTGGGATATGTGGAGTCAAAATAGGCTCTCAACCCGTAGCGTAAAATTGCATTTGGGTTTCTCCGCACTTAATGCCTTAAAGAAAACACAGCGTAACTTAAGATCTCCCCAATGTGATATACCCCATCTCTCAAAGGAAAGCCTTTTATAAACTAAGGCATGCCTTGAACGTTTTTCAAATGTTCGACACACTAATTTCGCCATAAATAATTGTGCCGATGAATTCTGACCAACTCTGGATAAGATTTCATCAATCATATCTCCTGGTAGGTCTTCTAAAATACTCAGTTGTCTATCCTTAACATCCATTTTGTGTTTTTATACTGTAAAAATAGACGAGGATTAGATTCGTAAAAGATAATTAACAAATAATACAGGCAATTTTTACATATAACATAAAGATACAAGCACACTACAATACATATATTACACATCATGGTTACTACTCTTCATTCCTACTCACTTGTTTCTTCCTCTTTGGACTTGGTTCGTTTCGCTAATTTCCTAGGGATATATGTGAAATGTCCCGTTCATATTGATTATAAACGTTCCATATTAATTGATTTCTTCGCGAGATTTTGACCTCTATATGAGACGTTTTTCAAAGACTGCATTCATTTTTAAAATAACCATAACCTTTATTTTATCTATAAAGGTTTAAAAAGCATTACGTAGATTATCAAATAATGATAATCTAAAATATACTGTTTACACACGACCATTACATAATGGTTTACAATAAGAATATATTACATCAAAAATAAGTTTCTTGAATGCAGTTTTTACATAATATCATACAAGCGTGGACTCCAAATCTTGTCCTTATTTTAGTATGCAACAGCGGAAGCTCTTAATAATCACCTGAGAATAAACATGCTTAAAACGTCAACAAAAATGTTGGTGAGTTATAGGTTTAACCTAGATAAATCATAATAATAGACCACAAGATTTCATATTTCAATATACATCCCATACATAGAGATAAAATTCATTCATATGGTGAACACCTGGTAACCGACATTAACAAGATGCATATAAGAATATCCCCTATCATTTCGGGAAATCCTTCGGACATGATAAAAACAACATCGAAGTACTAAAGCATCCGGTACTTTGGATGGGGTTCGTTAGGCCCAATAGATCTATCTTTAGGATTCGCGTCAATTAGTAGATCGGTTTACTAATTCTTAGGTTACCAAGCAAAAGGGGCATATTCGGCTTCGATCATTCACCCATATAATGTAGTTTCAATTACTTGTGTCTATTTCGTAAAATATTTATAAAACTGCATGTATTCTCATCCCAAAATATTAGATTTTAAAAGTGGGACTATAACTCACTTTCACAGATTTTACTTCGTCGGGAAGTAAGATTTGGCCACTGCTCGATTCACGAACCTATAACAAATATGTACATATATATCAAAGTATGTTCAAAATATATTTACAACATTATTAATATGTTTTAATATTTTAAGTTTATTAAGTCAGCTGTCCTCGTTAGTAACTTACAACTAGTTGTCCAAAGTTAGATGTACAGAAAAATAAATTGATATATATTATCTTGACCCAATCCACGACCCAGTGTATACACATCTCAGGCTAGATCACAACTCAAAGTATATATATTTTTGGAATAAACCTCAACCCTGTATAGCTAACTCCAACATTACTGCATATAGAGTGTCTATGGTTGTTCCAAATAATATATATAAATGGGTCGATATGATATGTCAAAACATTTGCATACGTGTCTATGGTATCCCAAGATTACATAATATATTAGAATACATGTATAATACAATATAAGTTAGCTAGGATATGATTTGTATAGAATTGTTACAATATTTCCCGTAGCTACAACATTCAAAAAATATCCAATCTTGTTTTACCCATAACTTCTTCGTTTTAAATCCGTTTTGAGTGAATCAAATTGCTATGGTTTCATATTGAACTCTATTTTATGAATCTAAATAGAAAAAGTATAGGTTTATAGTCAGAAATATAAGTTACAAGTTGTTTTTGTAAGAGGTAGTCATTTCAGTCGAAAGAACGACGTCTTGATGACCATTTTGAAAAACATACTTCCACTTTGAGTTTAACCATGATTTTTGGATATAGTTTCATGTTCATAAGAAAAATCATTTTTCCAGAAGAACAACTTTTAAATCAAAGTTTATCATAGTTTTTAATTATCAAACCCAAAACAGCCCGCGGTGTTACTACGACGGCGTATATCCGATTTTACGGTGTTTTTCATGTTTTCTAGTTTTAAATCATTAAGTTAGCATATCATATAGATATAGAACATGTGTTTAGTTGATTTTAAAAGTCAAGTTAGAAGGATTAACATTTGTTTGCGAACAAGTTTAGAATTAACTAAACTATGTTCTAGTGATTTCAAGTTTAAACCTTCGAATAAGATAGTTTTATATATATGAATCAAATGATGTTATGAACATCATTACTACCTCAGGTTTTGTGGATAAACCTACTGGAAATGAGAAAAATAGATCTAGCTTCAAAGGTGTAGTGACCCGAACTTTTCCATGTTTATATATATTAAATGAAATTGATTTTTACATGATTAAGTGTTTCCAACATGTTAAGCAATCAAACTTGTTAAGACTTGATTATTTAAAATGAGTTTCATGTAGACAATTGACCACCCAAGTTGACCGGCGATTCACGAACGTTAAAACTTGTAAAAACGAAATGACGATATATATAGATATACATATAGTTAACATGAGATTATGATAAGTAAGTATCTCCATAAGTATATTAACAATGAGTTATATACATAAAAATGAGGCTACTAAGTTAAGAAAGTCGAAACGGTATATATAACGATTATCGTTATTACAACGTCTTACTAAATACAAATGTATCATATTAAGATATTGTTACACTATATTTAACATGATAAAATGATAATTATATATGTTAACAATGAACTACATATGTAAAAACAAGACTACTAACTTAAGGATTTCGAAACGAGACATATATGTAACGATTATCGTTGTAACGACATTTAAATGTATATATATCATATTAAGATATAATAATATATCATAATATCATGATAATATAATAATTTAACATCTCATTAGATATAATAAACAATGGGTTAACAACATTAAATGAGATCGTTAACTTAAAGGTTTCAAAACAACACTTACATGTAACTGTAGCGACCCCGACAAATCGTCAAGTGACGGCGTCGGCTACGTGGGTCCCATTACCTGATTATAAGTCTTTAAGATAACGTTTGACCAAAATATGTCGCCTTCATTTCAAAATAAAGATTGTTTCAAAGTTTACAAGAATTGTTCAACCAAAAGTTAAGTTACAACGTTATAGATACGATTGAAATCTAGGCGACACGGTTTAAAGTAAAGTCAAAAGACGCTCCATGAAATGCATGTATACTCGACATCCAAAGCAAGTATCAAATAATGAGCGGAAGCATGTATCACATATCGTGCAAGACCTGAGAAAAACATAGAAATCTGTCAACGAAAAACGTTGGTGAAATCATAGGTTTAGTAAGTAAATTGTATTGAACCACAAGGTTCTTTAAGAATTGCTCAACCAGAATCATTCACATTCCAAAATAGTATTTGTATCACGAGCACCCAATTATCAAGGCTTAACCGAATCTTCCCTCTGAATTTTGAATTTAGTGTTAGAACTTACACTATACATTGTTGAAATTATATTTCATTCACTAACGGTAGCGAACCGTCTGAATGAGGGTTTGTTAAACCCGTATGGCCACACAACATAATTACACGCTTACACTTACACCCTGCAAGTGGAACTAATGATAATTGGATTGAGGACTTTTGTTCAAACTCGTATGCATCTTTGTATTCGTATTTGTTCACAATGTAAAAGCATGAAAAGTAAATAAGTATGAAATGTATGTGTTTCTCAGCCCACGATGTAAAGAATAAAAGTGATTGAAAAAGTGGGACTATGATCTCACCTTGAGTGCAAGAGTTAATAAAGTACTTCTACAAGTAAACGCGTGCAAAGACAAAGCTAGTCTTGACCTAAACAAATAGGTTGTATCAATAACGATAATCACGAAGGGTAAAGATGTTCAATTAGTCCTATGGCTCGTTACGACTCGATTAAGTATAGCATGTGAATCACGTTGTCAAGTTTCATACAAGAAACAAGTATAAAAGCATGTTAGAACGATTGCATAAAAGTTTGGTTAAGTTTGACTAAAAGTCAAACTTGGTCAAAGTCAACGAAAAGTCAACGCGTTCGGGTCGGGTCCCGAACTATTTTTCTATGCTAAATATTCATATACAAGTATATTAAAACAAGTTTCATGTGAATCGGAGGTCGGTAGCTAGTCAAACATTTCGCGTGAAATGTGACAAAGTGAGCAGAATCTGGCCAGGCCAATCCGCGCGCCGCGCGGGGATGGGGCGCGCCGCGCCACCATCTGGGCAGAGATTTCTGGTCAGTTTTCAAAGTATGCACGAACCAAAACCTTTTCCAACCCAACTCTTGACCCGCAAACACTTATAATACCTATCATATATCGTTGGAAAGGTATTTTGACGAGGAATACAACTAACCACATATCATCAAACAAAAACATCAATTACAATAACCGAAAACTCGTCAATTGATCAAGAAAGGTTTATTTTCAAAGTTTCAAGTTCGTAAAACGTATTTTATGATTCGGGAATCCAATTTACACATACGATATGCCGTTTCGAAGGTAATGAAGCATACATTACTACTAAACACTAACAATTAACATTTCATGGCATTCAAGCATCAAAAGTTCATGTCAAGAACTATCAAACCCTAGTCAAACATCACAAAATCATTAATTGGGTTTTTGAAGTTTTCTTAATCAACCTACGCATCAAAACGAAGCTAGTGATACTAGTAACACAATTAAAACATGAACTTTAACAATCAAACAACATTTAATCTTCCAAAATGCAAGATTAAGCAAACCCATTTCAAAGTTCATATTAGTTACTCCAAATCGACAAATCGAGCAAACAAAACATATATTCATGTTATACACGAGCCATAGACACTAACTAACACAATTTAAAGTATATAAAACGAATTTAGAGAAATTTAGTGATTTTAGAAAGTTACCCAAAATGGATGAAATTGGTACCAAATCGAAGAGGATGATGAGAGGATCACGAATATGTTGTCGGATTTGTTGTGAGCTTCCAAGATTGAATTTAGATGATGAATGATTGAATTGGGTGTTTGTGTGTGTGTTCTTGCTAGAGAGAAAGAGAGAGAGATGGAGGGATTGAATGGTGGTGATTGGGGTGGACTAGTTGACCTAGTCAACTAGTTTGCCCCGTGTCAATTTTAGTCCCTCGAGTTTAGAAGGGGGTGCGGGATTTAACCGATTGAATATTTTAAATTTCACGGGAGTACGGGAGATATTGAAATCCGATAACGAGAATATTTAAAACGTTACATAACAAAGGATACGAATCTAGATACGAAGGGTATTATTTAAAAAGAAAAAGACGGACGTTAAAATAATTTAACGGAAAAATGCGGGATGTTACATTATCCACACCTCAAAAGAAATTTCGTCCCGAAATTTAGTTGGAAGTAGTAGTCGATATCTCTTACTCGAGACTTAGAGTAGTAACCCTACGAATGTGTGAAGGTACTTTCTTGGACATTCCACGAATCCGGATAGTCGGGGTGTTACGTTGTATTGAGGTTCGATTTCACGATCCATGATTTCAACCAGTTTTCCCATGAAGAGGAGTTTGTCATCAATAGTTGGTGCATCTAAAAGGATTGCACATTCCTGTTCCGCATGACACGTTTCTAAGTTTGTTACACGAAATGTAGGATAAATGGAAACTTAATTGAGTCGGAAGTTCTAAACGGTAGGAAGCGGTTCTAATACGCCCCAAGGTTTCAAAAGGTTCAATATTGCGGTTATGACCTTCCTCGATTTCCCAAAATGGATTACACCTTTTCAAGGTGCGAGTTCTCAATATTACGCGATTACACACTGGGATTCGTGAGGTTTTCATCTAAGTTTGGTATAACTCTTCTGGCGACCATGGGTTGTCTCTAGCCCGCCTCGGACTTGAACGATCTCAATTGTTGTTTCTTGATGGAGTTCAGATTTGGCGATTTGCTTGCCGCATGCTTTGGTTAAATGAACAGGGGTATGACATTTGCGGTCATATAGGGTTTCGGAAGTGCTGCGTTAATATACGAGTGATAGCTGTCGTAGTAAGGGGAATTACTAAAGGTGACAATACCAGTCTGTAACATGTCTTTCCAAGATTGAATCGTACGTTTGCTCGGTTCGTCGGTCGTGGGAGATACGCGGTACATATGTCTAAGCGGGTTCCCAAGGTCTCTTGCAACGCTAGAGGTGAAACGAGTATTTCAATACGGGATATTTGACAAAGATACTCCGTGTTGGAATAGAATCTCTTAAGATATGTTTGAACAAGTCAGTTAGGGTTCGAAAAATGTTCGTTAGGACTATTCACCCTCGTGGCGAATACTAATATAATATGAGGAATTTCTCTATCCATGGAGAAATGTCACAAGGAGTTTCCTTAAACGGAAATGCGAGCGATAAAGATAGGAGTGAAATGAGGACTGAGAATAGGATGAGCTTACATCTCGAGGTCGCCATAACGCGCCTCTAGTTGTCGAAAATTGAAGTCTGGAAGAGAAAAAAGATAGTACACGTAGTTGTATAGTTCGGGGTTGAATAATAGTTGGCCGATTATCAGAAACACAAGGACGTTAAGTCAAAGAAGAGTGAAGTATCGTTGGATTGTGTGTTATCTTAAATTCCAGTAATATCAGACAGTAATGGTGAAATAACAGAGGTATGTGTGTGGTACGTGATGACGAGAAAGTTGATCGGATCCACAATTTAGTATTCGAATTCTTCGTGTAAAATAACGAATTTCAGTTCCGTTGATTTCGAGTCGAGAGAGTATGCCTTTCGGGCGTTTAAGTAGAATTATTTCCATGTTTGAGTTCCATCTGTTGCTATACGATTTTAACTAGAAATGTTGGTGTGAAGAATCACGCTCAAGGTTCGAACACGGAGAGGTTTAAAGTTTTCCCTTAGTGAGTTAACGAGTGTAAAAGTCGGGTAACACGAGAAAAGTCAGAAATGAATCTTCGGTGATAACAGGCGAGATCTAAGATTTTACGAATACAAGTCTGAGTTGGGAGAGTTTCCTGATTACATGTGGCTTGATTTCGAGATTGATTGTAATGCCTTGACCATTAACATCATGGTCTAGGAAATTGGACTTCGTTCAACAGAAATTCTCACTCGGAGAATTTGGTATAAAGTTGCTCTTTTCTCAAAAGTTCGAGCGTAAGATGGTGATGTTGTTCGTTTTCCTTCTTTACTTAAATAAGTTAAGATGTCATCTATAAATACGATAACAGATTAGTCTATATGAATTTGCATACGCGGTTCAAGAGGTTTATGGATACGGGCGAGCCCTAAATAAATCAAACGGTACTAAGAGAGTTTTACAACTAACGTTGCGAGTTCGGAAAGTGGCTTAGGAGACATCGTCTCACTTAACCCCCAATTGATGATAACCGGAACGGAGGTCGATTTGGAACATACGGGATTCGTGCAAATAATCATGAGGTCATGGATGCGAGGGAGAGGGTATCGGTTTCCAACCGAAAATTACTCAGTTCACAATAATCTATACAAGATGATGGGGAAATATTTTTATTTTTATTTTTTTTTTTTTTTTTTTTTTTTTTTTTTTACGAAAAGGTTTCGAGCTCCCTAGTTCTATAGGTGTCAAGTCAAAAGTCTTAACGTATATCCTCCAATAAAATTTATAGGCACACAATATTTTCCGTTGGTCACTTAAATCGTCTAAGTAATATCTAGGAAAAAAAAAAGTGGTATGTAAAGAGCACGAGTCAAAGACTTGGTTAATAAACATCTAGCGGTAATCGAATCGAATAAGTATGAAATATACTGTTTGTTGTGAAGAAACGTACCCGTGACTAGTCCATCGTCGTCTCGGGCATCCTAGGTGTCGATGTTGAAAGTTCAACGGCGTGCGTTGGGGTTGATTTTCTTGTTTGGGCACGCACTCCTAAAATGACCCGGTTGGCCACATTCAAAACAAACACCCGTCTTGGGTGCATTGGGCTCCTTTTGAGCGACGGGAGCGGTATTCCTACAATCGTGGGCTACATGGCCACTTCTTTGACACTTCAAGCAAAATGGTTTGCCACATTCGCCTAAATGATGTTTGTAGCACTCGTTACAATACGGTAGGTGTCCGGTATAACCTTTCTTGCCGTTGGGGATGAAGGGCTTCTTGGCGAGGTTGTTGTAATTGCTTGATTGGGGGGCTTCCCATTTCCTTTTGTTGTCACCCGACTTATCCTCGGCTTTAGGTGCCGGCACTTCAATCTCGTCCACTGTTTCAATCAATTGGCGGGCCATATTCAAAGCCTCTTGGTGGTTAGCGGGTTTGGATGACATTACTCCTTGTTTGATGCTCTTGGGGAGACCATCCATGTAAAGTTCAACCCTTAAAGATTCGGGGTTCACAAGATTTGGGCACATCAAAGCAAGTTCGGAGAATCGTTGATTATAGGCCTTAAGGTCATTCCCGACCGCTTTTAAAGTTCTTAGTTCGTGTTCGAGCTTACGGGTCTCTTCGCGCGGGAAGTATTCGGTGATCATCTTTTTCTTTAAGTCGGCCCATGAGAGTGTGTGGGCTTCATCGATACCCACCGACAGCACATATGTATTCCACCATGTGAGGGCGATACCGGCAAAAGTGTGGGTGGAATATTTGACTTTGTCTTGGTCCCGACAACCGCTTATGCTAAAAACGGCTTCTGTTTGCTCAAACCATCGGGTGAGCACAACCGGTCCTCCGGTCCCATCGAAGGTGTGAGGTTTGCACCCCATGAAAGTTTTGTAGGAGCAACCCTCGTTTGAATTTCCGGCTCCATGGTTGTTGTGGTTGTGGTTGTTATTGATGTCGGAGGAGGTACTAGCCATAGCCGCACCTATGGCGGTGGCTATCATACGTTGGAGGGCTTGTTCGGGAGTTTCGGGAGGAGCGCGTCGACGAGCCATTGTTCCTTCATGACACAAGAATATCGTTGGTTAGTATTCTAAATAATACTAACCGCGATATGGAATAAAGATAAAGAGAAAATTATCCTTGACTCGCCTTAAATTCTTTATGTCATAATGTCGGAACATCCATGTGAATCACCGTAATATAATCCCGGAAATTATATTACCCTGATTCTCATGTGCATTTAACATTACTTCATAAAGTCAAGGTGGCGCATCAACAAAATTTATCAACGTAAGATCAAGATCGAATACGAGTTAGATATGATAGAAGAGTTCGAGTATAAATGCACAAATAGTCAAGTAATTCCTACTTCAGTCTATATGCCGGTTGTAGTCTAGATTCACCTATGTACCTTATGACTCGGGGTGGACACAAATGAACTCTAAATCCCTACAACCAAGGCTCTGATACCACCTGTAGCGACCCCGACAAATCGTCAAGTGACGGCGTCGGCTACGTGGGTCCCATTACCTGATTATAAGTCTTTAAGATAACGTTTGACCAAAATATGTCGCCTTCATTTCAAAATAAAGATTGTTTCAAAGTTTACAAGAATTGTTCAACCAAAAGTTAAGTTACAACGTTATAGATACGATTGAAATCTAGGCGACACGGTTTAAAGTAAAGTCAAAAGACGCTCCATGAAATGCATGTATACTCGACATCCAAAGCAAGTATCAAATAATGAGCGGAAGCATGTATCACATATCGTGCAAGACCTGAGAAAAACATAGAAATCTGTCAACGAAAAACGTTGGTGAAATCATAGGTTTAGTAAGTAAATTGTATTGAACCACAAGGTTCTTTAAGAATTGCTCAACCAGAATCATTCACATTCCAAAATAGTATTTGTATCACGAGCACCCAATTATCAAGGCTTAACCGAATCTTCCCTCTGAATTTTGAATTTAGTGTTAGAACTTACACTATACATTGTTGAAATTATATTTCATTCACTAACGGTAGCGAACCGTCTGAATGAGGGTTTGTTAAACCCGTATGGCCACACAACATAATTACACGCTTACACTTACACCCTGCAAGTGGAACTAATGATAATTGGATTGAGGACTTTTGTTCAAACTCGTATGCATCTTTGTATTCGTATTTGTTCACAATGTAAAAGCATGAAAAGTAAATAAGTATGAAATGTATGTGTTTCTCAGCCCACGATGTAAAGAATAAAAGTGATTGAAAAAGTGGGACTATGATCTCACCTTGAGTGCAAGAGTTAATAAAGTACTTCGACAAGTAAACGCGTGCAAAGACAAAGCTAGTCTTGACCTAAACAAATAGGTTGTATCAATAACGATAATCACGAAGGGTAAAGATGTTCAATTAGTCCTATGGCTCGTTACGACTCGATTAAGTATAGCATGTGAATCACGTTGTCAAGTTTCATACAAGAAACAAGTATAAAAGCATGTTAGAACGATTGCATAAAAGTTTGGTTAAGTTTGACTAAAAGTCAAACTTGGTCAAAGTCAACGAAAAGTCAACGCGTTCGGGTCGGGTCCCGAACTATTTTTCTATGCTAAATATTCATATACAAGTATATTAAAACAAGTTTCATGTGAATCGGAGGTCGGTAGCTAGTCAAACATTTCGCGTGAAATGTGACAAAGTGAGCAGAATCTGGCCAGGCCAATCCGCGCGCCGCGCGGGGATGGGGCGCGCCGCGCCACCATCTGGGCAGAGATTTCTGGTCAGTTTTCAAAGTATGCACGAACCAAAACCTTTTCCAACCCAACTCTTGACCCGCAAACACTTATAATACCTATCATATATCGTTGGAAAGGTATTTTGACGAGGAATACAACTAACCACATATCATCAAACAAAAACATCAATTACAATAACCGAAAACTCGTCAATTGATCAAGAAAGGTTTATTTTCAAAGTTTCAAGTTCGTAAAACGTATTTTATGATTCGGGAATCCAATTTACACATACGATATGCCGTTTCGAAGGTAATGAAGCATACATTACTACTAAACACTAACAATTAACATTTCATGGCATTCAAGCATCAAAAGTTCATGTCAAGAACTATCAAACCCTAGTCAAACATCACAAAATCATTAATCGGGTTTTTGAAGTTTTCTTAATCAACCTACGCATCAAAACGAAGCTAGTGATACTAGTAACACAATTAAAACATGAACTTTAACAATCAAACAACATTTAATCTTCCAAAATGCAAGATTAAGCAAACCCATTTCAAAGTTCATATTAGTTACTCCAAATCGACAAATCGAGCAAACAAAACATATATTCATGTTATACACGAGCCATAGACACTAACTAACACAATTTCAAGTATATAAAACGAATTTAGAGAAATTTAGTGATTTTAGAAAGTTACCCAAAATGGATGAAATTGGTACCAAATCGAAGAGGATGATGAGAGGATCACGAATATGTTGTCGGATTTGTTGTGAGCTTCCAAGATTGAATTTAGATGATGAATGATTGAATTGGGTGTTTGTGTGTGTGTTCTTGCTAGAGAGAAAGAGAGAGAGATGGAGGGATTGAATGGTGGTGATTGGGGTGGACTAGTTGACCTAGTCAACTAGTTTGCCCCGTGTCAATTTTAGACCCTCGAGTTTAGAAGCGGGTGCGGGATTTAACCGATTGAATATTTTAAATTTCACGGGAGTACGGGAGATATTGAAATCCGATAACGAGAATATTTAAAACGTTACATAACAAAGGATACGAATCTAGATACGAAGGGTATTATTTAAAAAGAAAAAGACGGACGTTAAAATAATTTAACGGAAAAATGCGGGATGTTACAGTAACTACTAACGATGACTTAAAGACTCAGTTAAAATGTATATACATGTAGTGTATTTAGATGTATTAATATACTTTTGGAAGACTTCAAGACATATATCAAAACACTCATACTTAACGAAAATGGGTACAGTTACATTCCCATTCTTTTTTTCATCAAGAATTATAGTCGTATTCATACCCGTATTATACACAGCTTCTAGACGTACTTACTGTGGGTATATACCAATAGGAACTAGCATGGGATTCCACTCTTGATTATGTCATGTATGAATAATCAATTTTAACTTCTACCTTGAATTAGTCAACTAACTAGAACTCCTTTTAACCCCACTCACCACTCACCGCTTACCACTCATCATTCACTCCATTTCACTTCCAATTCTCTTTCTAATTCTCTCTCAACACACACACTAGCTAATCATCATCTTCATCAAAAATTACTTCAAGAATCAAGCTATAATCATCTTAGGAAGAACACTTCAAGAACACTTTGAAAATCCTTTCAAGTTTACTAGTTTACATCCAAGCTTTCTAATCCATTCCAAATAATCATCTAAGACCAAGAAACCTTTGTTATTTATAGTACGTTATCTTTCTTATTCAAGGTAATAATCATATTCAAACTTTGATTCAATTTCTATAACTATAAACTATTTTAATTCGAGTAAAAATCTTTCTTGATCTTGTTTTTGTGTCATGATCCTACTTCAAGAACTTTCAAGCCATCCAAGATCCTTTGAAGCTAGATCATTTCTTGTCACTTCCAGTAAGTTTACCTACTAAATTTGAGGTAGTAATGATGTTCATAACATCATTCGATTCATACATATAAAACTATCTTATTCGAAGATTTAAACTTGTAATCACTAGAACATAGTTTAGTTAATTCTAAACTTGTTCGCAAATAAAGTTAATCCTTCTAACTTGACTTTTAAAATCAACTAAACACATGTTCTATATCTATATGATATGCTAACTTAATGATTTAAAACCTGGAAACACGAAAAACACCGTAAAATCGGACATACGCCGTCGTAGTAACACCGCTGGCTGTTTTGGGTTTGATAATTAAAAACTATGATAAACTTTGATTTAAAAGTTGTTCTTCTGAGAAAATGATTTTTCTTATGAACATGAAACTATATCCAAAAATCATGGTTAAACTCAAAGTGGAAGTATGTTTTTCAAAATGGTCATCAAGACGTCGTTCTTTCGACTAAAATGACTACCTCTTACAAAAATGACTTGTAACTTTTATTTCCGACTATAAACCTATACTTTTTCTATTTAGATTCATAAAATAGAGTTCAATATGAAACCATAGCAATTTGATTCACTCAAAACGGATTTAAAACGAAGAAGTTATGGGTAAAACAAGATTGGATATTTTTTGATTGTTGTAGCTACGGGAAATATTGTAACAATTCTATACAAATCATAACTTAACAAACTTATATTGTATTATTCATGTATTCTAATATATATTATGTAATCTTGGGATACCATAGACACGTATACAATATTTTGACATATCATATCGACCCATCTATATAATATATTTTGGAACAACAATAGACACTCTATATGCAGTAATGTTGGAGTTAGCTATACCGGGTTGAGGTTGATTCCAAAATAATATATATAGTTTTATTTGTGATCTAGCTTGAGGCTTATATACACTGGGTCGTGGATTGATCCACGATAATTTATATTGATTTATTTCTGTACATCTAATTATGGACAACTAGTTGTAGGTTACTAACGAGGACAGCTGACTTAATAAACTTAAAACATTAAAACGTATTAAAAATGTTGTAAATATATTTTGAACATACTTTGATATATATGTACATATTTGTTATAGATTCTTGAATCGACCAATGGCCAAGTCTTACTTCCCTACGAAGTAAAAATCTGTGAAAGTGAGTTATAGTCCCACTTTTAAAATCTAATAATTTGGGATGAGAATACATGCAATTTTATAAATGTTTTACGAAATAGACACAAGTAATTGAAACTACATTATATGGGTGAATGATCGAAGCCGAATATGCCCCTTTTGCTTGGTAACCTAAGAATTAGTAAACCGATCTACTAATTAACGCGAATCCTAAAGATAGATCTATTGGGCCTAACGAACCCCATCCAAAGTACCGGATGCTTTAGTACTTCGATGTTGTTTTTATCATGTCTGAAGGATTTCTCGAAATGATAGGGGATATTCTTATATGCATCTTGTTAATTTCAGTTACCAGGTGTTCACCATATGAATGATTTTTATCTCTATGTATGGGATGTATATTGAAATATGAAATCTTGTGGTCTATTATTATGATTT
The DNA here is from genome assembly GCF_046630445.1 of Rutidosis leptorrhynchoides. Classification (NCBI taxonomy): domain Eukaryota; kingdom Viridiplantae; phylum Streptophyta; class Magnoliopsida; order Asterales; family Asteraceae; genus Rutidosis; species Rutidosis leptorrhynchoides. The sequence goes on along the minus strand of NC_092340.1, from coordinate 107,518,130 downwards.
GATAATATATAGGTTAAACCTATAACTCACCAACCTTTTTGTTGACGTTTTACGCATGTTTATTCTCAGGTGATTATTAAGAGCTTCCGCTGTTGCATAATAAAATAAGGACAAGATTTGGAGTCCATGCTTGTATGATATTATTTAAAAACTGCATTCAAGAAACTAATTTTTTGATGTAATATATTCTTATTGTAAACCATTATGTAATGGTCGTATGTAAACGGTATATTTTAGATTATCATTATTTGATAATCTACGTAATGCTTTTTAAACCTTTATAGATAAAATAAAGGTTATGGTTGTTTTAAAAATGAATGCAATCTTTGAAAAACGTCTCATATAGAGGTCAAAACCTCGCGACGATATCAATTAATATGGAACGTTTATAATCAATATGAACGGGACATTTCAGTTGGTATCCGAGCGTTGGTCTTAGAGAACCAGAAAATTGCATTAGTGTGTCTTACCGAGTTTGTTAGGATGCATTAGTGAGTCTGGACTTCGACCGTGTTTTTCTTCAAAAACGATTGCTTAACATTTTTTGTTGGAAACTATATATTATTAACATTTAAATATTATGTGATATATTAATCTTTTAACGTGTTTGATATTATGTGATAGATGTCTACCCCTAGTACAAATCCCATTGATTCACCTAATAATAATGAAGAGTCGAATATATTTTGGGAAGATTCACAAATTCCCGAAGAGGAATCGGAAGAGAAGGAATCGGAAGAAGAGGAACCAGAAGAGGAGGAATCGGAAGAGGAGGAACCAGAAGAAGAAGAGGTTCTGGAGGAAGAAATATTGATACCTATAGTAAATCGATTACATAAAAGAAAATCCTCAACCAACGGACCAAAGTTAATAATGGTCAATGGTGTTTCCGCCGAGGAAGCAAAATATTGGGAAGATTACCAATTTTTCGATGAATCGGATCCCGATGAGGATTCCGATGATGTAATAGAAATTACCTCGACCTAATTTAATAAAGCGAAAGAAAATAATAAGGGAAAAGGTATAAAAATAGAGAAACCCGATTCCAACCCCGATGAACTTTATATGTATCGACAACATCTGTATTTCCTAAAATGTAACAATGACCTGGGAACCTCTAAACCACCAGGTTTTTCTAAACCATTATGGAAAACGATTGCTCGTATTAGAGGAACACCATATATTCCTAGAAAATTAGGAAAACGAACCAAGTCCAAAGAAGAAGAAACCAGTGATTCAGATTAGAGGGTTGTAATCATGTTGTGTATTATATGTATTATAGTGTGCTTGTACTTTTATGTTCTATGTAAAAATTGCTTGTATTGTTTGTTAATTATCTTTTACGAATCTAATCCTTGTCTATTTTACAGTATAAAAACAAAATGGACGTTAATGGTAGACAACCTAATATTTTAGAAGACCTACCAGAGGATATGATTGAGGAAATCTTGTCTAGAGTCGGTCAGAATTCATCAGCACATTTAGTTATGGCAAAATTAACTTGTCAAACATTTGAAAGACTTTCCAGAAATGCCTTAGTTTATAAAAGGCTTTCCTTTGATAGGTGGGGTATATCACATTGGGGAGACCGTAAGTTACGCCGTGTTTTCTTTAAAGCATTAAATGCGGGGAACCCAAATGCAATTTTACGCTACGGGTTAAGAACCTATTTTGACTCAACATATCCTAACATAGGATTTCGCGAGTTAGAAAGAGCTTCTAACATGCAACATAAAGAAGCATGTTATACTTACGGGTTAGTTATGTTCGCTTCTTACCAAAGTGAGAAAAAGAATATCGAATTACAACTTTTAAATAAAACCCTTGCACAAGTGACGGATTCAGTAGTTCAGGTGAGAAACAAGGTTTTTAGATTATTACGGGGCTGTTGGACATTACGAAACCCTCGTCCTTTTGAGGACATTACAACATGCTGCCTAGCCAATGGTCATAATGGTTATTTTCCACAAGACCAAGGATGGGAAGTCGTCTTAGTAAAACCAGAATGCATGACTTGTTTCTGGACTTATGAATTACGTGTCTTTATTTCCTTTGCTGAACAACTTGCGTATTAACTAGATTTATCTTCAAAACTGTCATGTATCATAGTGTACTATATTTCATGTTATATGTAATATAGCGAAGTTGTAAGTTTGAAGAATATTTGTATGTGATATATTATTATAATCCGTTTTTCATATGGAATTGTAGTAGTTGAATTGTATATTAGCTATTAAGTATGAACTTAACGGGTAGGTAGTACCCGAATTTAAACTTATAAAACGCTAATATGAAGAAAAAGCTTTTATAAACGAGTTCATATTATTCTACGAAATACTATTGACTACTCTTAATACTCTGTATGATTAACTCGATTCAGTTGGCTATTTTGAAGGAAATGGCACCGACTACTCGACACACCATGAATATGAGCGAAGAGGAATTTCGTACCTTTCTTGCTGCAAACATAGCCGCAGTACAGGCTGCGCTACATACCAACAATAACTCTAAATCTAGCAATGCAGCTAATGGCGCAAGAAATCGTGTAGGATGCTCCTACAAAGAATTCACTGCCTGCAAACCTTTGGAATTTGATAGAACCGAAGGACCAATTGGATTGAAACGGTGGACCGAGAAAGTCGAATCGGTGTTTGCCATAAGTAAGTGTACCGAAGAGGACAAAGTTAATTACGCTACGCATACCTTCACAGGTACTGCGTTAACGTGGTGGAACACCTATCTTGAACAGGTAGGACAAAATGCTGCTTACGCACTACCGTGGTCGACATTCAAGCAATTGATGAACGAGCAGTACCGTCCTAGAAACGAAGTCAATAAACTCAAGGCAGAACTTAGAGAGTTACGAACACAAGGGTTCGACGTTACCACATATGAACGACGATTCACAGAGTTGTGCCTATTGTGTCCGGGAGCGTTCGAAGATGAAGAAGAGAAGATCGACGCGTTTGTAAAAGGGTTACCAGTAAGGATTCAAGAAGATGTGAGTTCACACGAGTCCGCTTATATACAGAAGGCAAGTCGAATGGCTCATAAACTCATAAATCAGATTGAGGGAAGAATTAAAGTGCAGGCTACCGAAGAAGCCAATACGAAACAACTCAAGAGGAAGTGGGAGGAAAACGGTGACAAAAGTCACCAGTACAACAACAACAACAACAACAACAACAATTACAACCACAACTGCAACAACTATCCTAACAACCGCAACAACAATCGCAACAATAACCGCAATCCTAACAATAACTACAACAAACATCCCAACAACAACAACAACTACAACAACCGTTTCAACAACAATAACAATCCCAACAACAACCTCAATAACAACAACGGTAACAAAAATCAAAAACAGCCATGTCATAGGTGTGAAGAAAATCATCAGGGGTTTTGCACGACATTTTGCAACAAGTGTAAAAGAAATGGTCATAGCGCAACAAAGTGTGAGGTCTACGGACCAAAGTTTAACAGAACTAAAGGAACAAATAATGTCGGAACAAGTAATGCCGAAACGAATAGTGTCGGAGCAAGTAATACCAATGATGTTTGTTATAAATGTGGAAAACCAGGCCACATTATTACAAATTGCCCGAATCAGGGGAATACTAATGGGCAGGGCCGTGGAAGAGTTTTCAATATTAATGCGGCAGAAGCACAGGAAGACCCGGAGCTTGTTACGGGTACGTTTCTTATTGACGATAAATCTGCTTATGTTTTATTTGATTCGGGTGCGGATAAAAGTTATATGAGTAGAGAATTTTGTGCTAAATTAAGTTGCCCATTGACACCTTTGGATAGTAAATTTTTACTCGAATTAGCAAACGGTAAATTAATTTCAGCAGATAATATATGTCGGGAGAGAGAAATTAAACTGGGGGAGGAAACGTTTAAAATTGATTTAATACCAGTCGAGTTAGGGATTTTTGATGTAATAATTGGACTGGACTGGTTGAAAAAGGTGAGAGCAGAGATCGTTTGTTACAAAAATGCGATTCGCATTATGCGTGAAAAAGGAAAACCTTTAATGGTGTACGGAGAAAAGAACAACTCGAAATTAAAACTTATTAGTAGTTTGAAGGCGCAAAAACTAATAAGAAAAGGTTGTTACGTCATTCTAGCACACATCAAGGAAGTTAAACCTGAAGAAAAGAACATCAGTGATGTTCCCGTCGCAAAAGAATTTCCCGATGTATTTTCGAAAGAATTACCGGGATTACCCCCACATCGATCCGTTGAATTTCAAATAGACCTTGTACCAGGAGCTGCACCAATAGCTCGTACTCCATACAGAGCACCCAGTGAAATTAAAGAATTACAAAGTCAGTTACAGGATATTTTAGAGCGTGGTTTCATTCGACCAAGCACATCACCGTGGGGAGCTCCTATTTTGTTTGTCAAGAAGAAGGATGGTACATTTAGGTTGTGTATCGACTACCGAGAGTTGAAAAAACTTACCATCAAGAACCGCTACCCACTACCGAGAATCGACGACTTATTTGATCAACTACAAGGCTCGTCAGTTTATTCGAAGATCGATTTACGTTCTGGATATCATCAAATGCGGGTGAAGGAGGATGATATTCCAAAGACTGCTTTTAGGACGCGTTACGGTCATTACGAGTTTATGGTTATGCCGTTGGATTGATTAACACACCAGCTGTGTTCATGGACCTCATAAACCGAGTGTGTGGACCATATCTTGACAAGTTTGTCATTGTTTTCATCGATAACATACTTATTTACTCGAAGAATGATCAAGAGCATGAAGAACATTTAAGAAAAGTGCTAGAGTTGCTGAGAAAAGAAAAACTGTAAGCTAAGTTTTCAAAGTGTGCATGTTGGTTGGAAGAAGTTCAATTCCTCGGTCACATAGTGAACAAAGAAGGTATTCAGGTGGATCCAGCAAAGATTGAAACCATTGAAAAGTGAGAAACCCCAAAAACTCCAAAACACATACGCCAGTTTTTAGGACTAGATGGTTACTACAGAAGGTTCATCCAAGAATTTTCCAGAATAGAAAAACCCTTGACTGCATTAACGCATAAAGGGAAGAAATTTGAATGGAAAGATGAACAAGAGAAAGCGTTTCAATTGTTAAAGAAAAAGTTAACTACGTCACCTATATTGTCATTACCTGAAGGGAATGATGATTTTGTGATATATTGTGATGCCTCAAAGCAAGGTCTCAGTTGTGTATTAATGCAACGAATGAAAGTAATTGCTTATGCGTCTAGACAATTGAAGATTCACGAGCAGAATTATACAACGCATGATTTGGAATTAAGCGCGGTTGTTTTTGCATTAAAGACTTGGAGGCACTACTTATATGGGGTCAAAAGTATTATATATACCGACCACAAAAGTCTTCAACACATATTTAATCAGAAACAACTGAACATGAGGCAGCGCAGATGGATTGAATTGTTGAATGATTATGACTTTGAGATTCGTTACCACCCGGGGAAGGGAAATGTGGTAGCCGACGCCTTGAGCAGAAAGGACAGAGAACCCATTCGAGTAAAAACTATGAATATAATGATTCACACTAACCTTACTACTCAAATATAGGAGGCGCAACAAGGAGTTTTAAAAGAGGGAAATTTAAAGGATGAAATACCCAAAGGATCAGAGAAGCATCTTAATATTCGGGAAGACGGAACCCAGTATAGGGCTGAAAGAATTTGGGTACCAAAATTTGGAGATATGAGAGAAATGGTACTTAGAGAAGCTCATAAAACCAGATAATCAATACATCCTGGAACGGGAAAGATGTACAAGGATCTCAAGAAACATTTTTGTTGGCCAGGTATGAAAGCCGATGTTGCTAAATAGGTAGGGGAATTTTGACGTGTTCTAAGGTCAAAGCGGATCATCAGAAACCATCAGGTCTACTTCAACAACCCGAAATCCCGGAATGGAAATGGGAAAACATTACCATGGATTTCATCGCTAAATTACCAAGGACTGCAAGTGGTTTTGATACTATTTGGGTAATAGTTGATCGTCTCACCAAATCATCACACTTCCTGCCAATAAGAGAAGATGACAAGATGGAGAAGTTAGCACGACTGTATTTGAAGGAAGTCGTCTCCAGACATGGAATACCAATCTCTATTATCTCTGATAGGGATGGAAGATTTATTTCACGATTCTGGCAGACATTACAGCAAACATTAGGAACTCGTCTAGACATGAGTACTGCCTATCATCCACAAACTGATGGGCAGAGAGAAAGGACGATACAAATGCTTGAAGACATGCTACGAGCATGTGTTATTGATTTCGGAAACTGGTGGGATCGACATCTACCGTTAGCAGAATTTTCCTACAACAACAGCCACCATTCAAGCATTGAGATGGCGCCGTTTGAAGCACTTTATGGTAGAAAGTGCAGGTCTCCAATTTGTTGGAGTGAAGTGGGGGATAGACAGATTACGGGTCCAGAGATAATACAAGAAACTACCAAGAAGATCATCCAAATTCAACAAAAGAGCTACGCCGACATCAAAAGAAAAGATATAGAATTTGAAATTGGAGAGATGGTCATGCTTAAGGTTGCACCTTGGAAAGGCGTTGTTCGATTTGGTAAACGAGGGAAATTAAATCTAAGGTATATTGGACCATTCAAGATTATTGAGCGTGTCGGACCAGTAGCTTACCGACTTGAGTTACCTCAACAACTTGCGGCTGTACATAACACTTTCCACGTCTCGAATTTGAAGAAATGTTTTGCTAAAGAAGATCTCACTATTCCGTTAGACGAAATCCAAATTAACGAAAAACTTCAATTCATCGAAGAACCCGTCGAAATAATGGATCGTGAGGTTAAAGACTTAAGCAAAACAAAATACCAATTGTTAAGGTTCGATGGAATGCTCATAGAGGACCCGAGTTCACCTGGGAATGAGAAGATTAGATGAAGAAGAAATACCTGCACTTATTTCCAGAAGATACGACAACACCTCCAACTGCTTAAAATTTCGGGTCGAAATTTATTTAACGGGTAGGTACTGTAGTGACCCGAACTTTTCCATGTTTATATATATTAAATGAAATTTATTTTTACATAATTAAGTGTTTCCAACATGTTAAGCAATCAAACTTGTTAAGACTTTATTATTTGAAATGAGTTTCAAGTAGACAATTGACCACCCAAGTTGACCGGCGATTCACGAACGTTAAAACTTGTAAAAATGACATGACGATATATATATAGATATACATATAGTTAACATGAGATTATGATATGTAAGTATCTCCATAAGTATATTAACAATGAGTTATATAAATAAAAATGAGACTACTAAGTTAAGAAAGTCGAAACGGTATATATAACGATTATCGTTATTAAAACGTCTTACTAAATACATATGTATCATATTAAGATATTGTTACACTATATTTAACATGATAAAATAATAATTATATATGTTAACAATGAACTACATATGTAAAAACAAGACTACTGACTTAAGGATTTCGAAACGAGACATATATGTAACGATTATCGTTGTAACGATATTTAAATGTATATATATCATACAAAGATATAATAATATATCATAATATCATGATAATATAATAATTTAACATCTCATTAGATATAATAAACAATGGGTTAACAACATTAAATGAGATCGTTAACTTAAAGGTTTCAAAACAACACTTACATGTAACGACTAACGATGACTTAACGACTCAGTTAAAATGTATATACATGTAGTGTATTTAGATGTATTAATATACTTTTGGAAGACTTCAAGACATATATCAAAACACTCATACTTAATGAAAATGGGTACAGTTACATTCCCATTTTTTTCATCAAGAATTATAGTCGTATTCATACCCGTATTATACACAGCTTCTAGACGTACTTACTGTAGGTATATACCAATAGGAACTAGCATGGGATTCCACTCTTGATTATGTCATGTATGACTAATCAATTATAACTTCTACCTTGAACTAGTCAACTAACTAGAACTCCTTTTAACCCCACTCACCACTCACCACTTACCACTCATCATTCACTCCATTTCACTTCCAATTCTCTTTCTAATTCTGTCTCAACACACACACACACACACACACACTCTTATGAATGAATTTTTCCAGTAGCTAATCATCATCTTCATCAAAAATTACTTCAAGAATCAAGCTATAATCATTTTAGGAAGAACACTTCAAGAACACTTCGAAAATCCTTTCAAGTTTACTAGTTTACATCCAAGCTTTTTAATCCATTCCAAGTAATCATCTAAGATCAAGAAACCTTTGCTATTTACAGTAGGTTATCTTTCTTATTCAAGGTAATAATCATATTCAAACTTTGATTCAATTTCTATAACTATAAACTATCTTAATTCGAGTAAAAATCTTACTTGAACTTGTTTTTGTGTCATGATCCTACTTCAAGAACTTTCAAGCCATCCAAGATCCTTTGAAGCTAGATAATTTCTTGTCACTTCTAGTAGGTTTAACTACTAAATTTGAGGTAGTAATGATGTTCATAGCATCATTCGATTCATACATATAAAACTATCTTATTCAACGATTTAAACTTGTAATCACTAGAACATAGTTTAGTTAATTCTAAACTTGTTCGCAAATAAAGTTCATCCTTCTAACTTGACTTTTAAAATCAACTAAACACATGTTATATATCTATATGATATGCTAACTTAATGATTTAAAACCTGGAAACACGGAAAACACCGTAAAACCGGACATACGCCGTCGTAGTAACACCGCGGGCCGTTTTGGGTTTGATAATTAAAAACTATGATAAACTTTGATTTAAAAGTTGTTCTTCTGGGAAAATGATTTTTCTTATGAACATGAAACTATATCCAAAAATCATGGTTAAACTCAAAGTGGAAGTATGTTTTTCAAAATGGTCATCAAGACGTCGTTCTTTCGACTGAAATGACTATCTCTTACAAAAACGACTTGTAACTTTTATTTCTGACTATAAACCTATACTTTTTCTATTTAGATTCATAAAATAGAGTTCAATATGAAACCATATCAATTTGATTCACTCAAAACGGATTTAAAACGAAGAAGTTATGGGTAAAACAAGATTGGATATTTTTTGATTGTTGTAGCTACGGGAAATATTGTAACAATTCTATACAAATCATAACTTAACAAACTTATATTGTATTATTCATGTATTCTAATATATATTATGTAATCTTGGGATACCATAGACACGTATACAATGTTGATGTCGTGCGAGGTGTATATAAAATAGCTATTAATTTTAGCAGGAAATACTATTAAATACGATACAATTTTACACAAGATATTTATTTATTTAGAAAATGGATATACTTAAACCTTGCTACAACACTTATAGGCAGTGTACTTAATCGTACAGTAGTGTAGTTTTTAGTAAGTCCGGTTCGTTCCACAGGGAAAATCTTTAAACAAAGCTTAACGCTATATTAGTTTACTTTTATAAAAATACAAATATATATATAAGTAATATTATTATTATAAAGGGGGTTTTTACCGTTTAATGACCGGTTTGTCGATTTTAAAACTTTAGTCGCAGTTAAAACCAAATGTAAAATATTAAAAATAAATACAAGACTTAAATTAAAGCGTAAAGTAAATAACGATAATGAAATTGCGAATAATAAAAGTGCGATAAAATAAACTTGCGATAATTAAAAAGTACGATAATTAAAAATGCAATTAAATACAATAACAATAAAAATGCGATAATTAGAAGTGCAATTAAATATAAAATAAAGGAAATAAAATATGAAATAAATTAATTATGCTTATTTAAACTTCCGTAATCATGATGGTTGACGTGTTGATTTTAGTTTTATGCTCATGGGTTAATTGTCCTTTGTCCTGGATTATTTAATATGTCCGTCTGGTTTTTGTCCATAACAGTCCATCAGTCATAAATATAAAGTGCGAGTATCCTCGTCAAATTATCCTTATACCCGAAGTTAAATATTCCAACTAATTGGGGACTTAAACTGTAACAAGATTTTAATACTTTGTTTAATAATTACACCAGGATGTCGACTGAGTGTAATCCAAGGTTTTAATATTTTGTTATCAATTATACCAAGTGTCCTTGTACATAATTTCACCCCTGTTTTAATTATTCTAGTGGCTATTAATCCATTCCCGTGTCCGGTTAAATGAACGATTATTCGTACATATAAATACCCCGCCCATCGTGTCCGATCGAGTGTATATGGTAATTTATAGGGACGCCCAATTGTAAATCTTTATATTAACATTAACAAACTATCATTTAGTTAAACAAATATAAAGCCCATTAATAGCCCATAGTCTAATTTCCACAAGTGTCGTTCTTTTGTCCAAACCCCAATTATGGTACAAAGCCCAATTACCCAATTTTAGTAATTAGTCCAACATCATGATTACTTCGGATTAAATAAGCATAATAATAACTTAGCTACGAGACATTAAATTAAAAAGGTTGAACATAACTTACAATGATTAAAAATAGCGTAGCGTTACACGGACAGAATTTCGACTTACACCCTTACAATATTCGCTAACATACCCTTATTATTAGGATTAAAATTAAAATTAAAATTAAAATATAAATTATATATATATATATTTTACGTATATAGATAGAGAGATGGATATATGTTATGAAAAATGATCAGAATTCAGTTGGCTTTATAGGGAGTTTCAAACTTTGGGTCTCCGCGACTCGCGGCCCATTTTGCCTTCAAACTCCGCGAGTCGCGGAGTTTGTAAATACAGCTCACACAATTTGGAGTGTTTCTTGCCGACGGTTTTTATTTATTTATATAATATATAAATAATTATAAGAATTATTTCAATATTATATTATATTTATGTGCATAGTTGACTTGTAATTTTTAGTCCGTTGCGTCGAGCGTTGAGAGTTGACTCATGTCCCGGTTCCGGATTTTCGAACGTCCTTGCGTACAATTTTATATTTTGTACTTTGCGTTTTGAATCTTGTACTCTTGTAATTTCGAGACGTTTCTTATCAATAATTGGAACCTCTTTGATTGTATTTTGTACTTTTGAGCTTTTTGGTCGTTTGCGTCTTCAATTCATCGAATCTGTCTTTTGTCTTCACCTTTTATTATTTAAACGAATATCACTTGTAAATAGAACAATTGCAACTAAAAGCTTGTCTTTCTTGAGGAATAATGCTATGAAATATATGTTCGTTTTTAGCATTATCAAATATTCCCACACTTGAGCGTTGCTTGTCCTCAAGCAATATCGTCTTGAAATACTAGAATCACTTCTTTATTCTTCACACTTTGTACATCAGTGATTTCTATACGGCGGTATAAACAATGGCAGTAACGATATGGTTTACAGTCCCACATGACTATAAAAATTTAGATCCATTAAGGAAATTGGATCTTTATGAAAACATTTGATCTTTTGAAAATTAAATCTAGTTTTTACCCTAGATAAGTTTCCGGAATAACCCTTTACCGGTGTTTGCAAAATATTTTTGTGGGTTTGGTGGGTTTCAGATTTGAAAATTTTAGCTCAAAACTTGCGGTTTTGTGTCACCCACTTGCTAACCTTGTATTTGGAAAGCAACACATCCAGTTTACTTGTCCCGTATATTACCTTTCGGTAAACTACCGTCCGGTTGTAAAGGAAAGCGTTGAACAAGCAACTGTTAAGGCAATGTCCCCTGACATGCTTTTGATTATGGTCTATAACGTGTCAGATGCAATTACTATCCTTGGTAGGAGCAATAGTAAAGCTCACCCTTATGATTTTTCGGTCTGGCACAAGGTCCTGTCTTTGACCACTATGCAACCACCGTTCTTACGGTTGACACCCGATTTGGTTCAGGTGACCTAATGAATTCCAGGTGAATTCCTAGGATTTTACGTTCAATGGTAATGAACGCATTGAAAATAGGGTTTTCAGAAAACAAATCGGTTTGTAATTTTGATCAAAATATTTTCTCGTTCAAGCTCGAGTTTAGATATCATTGAATTCCATGAGTTTGTAATTCTCAATCTTTAAGGTCAATCTCAAGAATTGAGTAATATCAGTCTTAAAAGCTGATTTTTGATCTTTAAGGAGATTATCCTTTCTGGGTATCTGATTCATTAGTCTTATCCAGCTAATTTTCATGGTGCCCCCCCTTGTACGAGATAAATCCTTCTCATAGTTAGGATAAATCTGACCACTTGGCGACCCTGTTTAATGCTGAGGTCCGTGGATTTCCTGCTGATTTTAGTGATGACTTTTCTAGATTTTTCGTCAACCTACAGCTGGTCTGGACGACAACTTCATGACCTAAATCAAGAAGCGCGTTTCTTTTTCGGAATACTTTACTTCCTTTTAATGATGGAATTGATTCATCGTGTAGATCCATCTCTTCTTTTCTTTCATCGGGTAAAACAGTTTAGTTTAGTCCAAAGCAAAAGTATTTTCAGTTATTTGTACAAAAATATGTGATATATGTTTTGAATAACTTGGAGAATTTTCCCACACTTGACTTTTATTTTCCTTTTTATTGTCCTCTATTCCATTTTAAATGAATTTTAACATTTTGGTTTGTTTCTCAATTTATGTCCTTTCTGAGGTAACAATAATTTCGGTGTTAAAACCTAGTTTTATCGTTCATAAATATGTATAAACATGATTTTGAGTTCATTTAATTGAAAATTTTGAAAAATTTTACTAGAATTGGGTAGTCAGTATATAAGACTAGGGCTGTTCTTTATTATCAGAGAGCACTAGATTCTAATACAACTACTACTTTTCTAGTATTTTTAATGGTAACCAAGTGTATAAATAAAAAATTTTAAAATCCGAAAGAATTTAACCCCTTCCCACACTTAAGATCTTGCAATGCCCTCATTTGCAAGAAATCAGTAACAATTTAAATTATTGAGGGTGATTTGTGAAAATGGTTAAATTTTTACCAAAGTTTCCAAATATATTGGCGTTTGTTTGCTGAATGATAAATGGTGCACATCATTTGTTCATTCCGTCTTGTTGTTATTTCACATATATTTTGCATCTTGTCGTCAAAATTAGTTGCTTTTGCTGAACTTAATGCCAGTCTTTGAAAATGCGTTGTTTTACCCTGTTGTGTACATAAGATAAACTGCAAACATATATACATATTTTTGAAGTTTGGTATATTACCCCACATTCAAAAATTATTAAAATTTAAGAATAAAAGTTAGAAAATTATAAAAACTATTACAATATTAACATAAGTTTTAAACGTATCAACATTACAAATTACAAAATAAATAAAACTAAGTAGACTAGGGATGATACTGGTACCAATAGGGGTTCCAAGCATAACCATAGGTGCTATAAAATGCTTCGGCAGGGTTATACGTAGGATACGGTGGTTGCATCTCTATAGACCAGGGAGGGAATATGGGTTTTGGTGTAGGAATATAGTTTCTACCTATATGTTGGCAATGAGCTATGATTTGGTTTTGATGAACTTGCCAATCTTCAAATGCTCTCTGTCTAGCATTTTCGTACTCCTGTGAAGCTATAAACCTTTGCATTTCTTGCATTTCATTTCCCCCTGCTACATTACCTTGCTGTTGGTTTCTCTCAACATGTGGATGTCTACCATGGTATTGTACTACGGCATTATTTCGCCTCTTCAAAACTTTTGCACCATGGTATACATTTAAACCTATAGTATCGCGGGGTTCTGGTTCTTCGACTAATAATCCCCCCGACTTATATCCACACCGAGATATTCAGCAATCAAAGTAATAAAAATACCACCTCCTATTATGCTATGCGGTCTCATCCCCCTAACCATAGCTGGTAAATAATATCCCACACAATAAGGTATACTTACAGCGCTTTGTGGGTCTCGAATACACATATGGTAAAACAAATCCTGTTCATTTACCTTTTCCTTGTTCTTACCTCTTTGTGTAATCGAATTAGCTAAAAACCTATGAATTACTCTTAATTCAGCTCTATCTATATCCAAATAAGAGTAATTTCCCCCTTTGAATCGGTGATGGCTTGTCATTTGACTCCATACACCATGTGTATCAAAATTTTCATCTATCTTTCTACCATTTAGTATCACCCCTCTACAATCGGCAGATGCTAACTCCTCAGGCATATATATACGTAAAGCCTGAGCCATGTCTAGTAAAGACATGTGGCGCATCGAACCTCGTAACAAAAATCTAATAAAAGATCGATCGGTTAAACTAGCTACCCGATCATTTAATTCTATACTACACAACAATTCTTCACACCATACTTTATATACAGGTCTACGCATGGTGAATAAAAGTACCCAGTCGTTAAAAGTAGAATTACCATACCTCTGTACAAGTAATTCCCTAATTGGCCCGGCCAATTCTACAGCTTCTAAGGGTCCCCATTCTATGATCCTCGGTACCTCAACAACTTTAGAATGAAGAGTATGCAAACCCCTTTGGTATTTTGGATAATCTATCCAAAGTCTGTCAAATCTCAGGTTCGGGTGCAAATCTTCCAAGTGCATATCAGAAAATGTCATGACTGGATGAGGTATATCCTGCTTGTAGTAGTTATCCACCTCCTGTTGTTCCGCATTCTCAGCAGGAGCATTGCGAGCTTGGGATGAAGATTCACCCCTTTCAGTCTGCAAAACACATCAAACACAATTTTTGTGCATCCAAATATGCATTAGTGTCAGCAAAATCATCAATCAAAATAATTACAATGACATGATCAATTTATATCAAACTTAAGCTCATTTTCACATTTTTATCAAATCTACACTTTTTCAAATAAGCATATACGAAAATGTTCGCCAAGTTCATAAGCATTTAACTCAAATAACATGTCAAAATAATCATTACTAGCAATTAAACAAGTTTCAAATGGCATTATCTCTCAAAAATCAAGTTCATGAATTTTTAGACTTGAAAAAGTCCACTTTAATTCTCAAAATCATGTTTAGGCTCAAAGTTTGGATCATTTAACTACCTAAACATGTTACACTACTTAATTTAGCAACAATTCATGACAAAAATCGGCCATAACCTGTTTATATCAAAAAGCCCCAAATTTGCTCAAGAACACAAACCCTAGATTACTCAAAATTTGAAGTTTAAGGCTTCTAATCATGTTAAACAGCATCAATCTAGGTTATACAAGCATAATACATAAACAATTTAAGCATAATTACAATAAAAAGCATCAAAATCAAATTGGGGAAAAAATTGCTCAAGAACACTAATTTTCGGATTAAATGGTGTTTAGGTGTAGAAATTTACTGTTTTTCTTGAGTAATTCCTTGATAGCATCCATCTCAACATGATTTTAGTAAAAGATTTGATGATTAACGGTTAAAAATTGTGATTTTGGGGGTGTTTTTCGTGTTTTTTCGCGCAGGTTTTTCGCAGTTTTTTTTTCTGTGTTGGGACTGATCAGTTCGACCAGTATATATTTTTTTCTGGTTTTTTCATCCTCCGCGAGTCACGGTGGATTTACCTTTCAAACTCCGCGACTCGCGGAGTTTGTATTTTTTTTTTTTATATCTTATATTAATTAAAACAATTAAGTAATTAATTTTAAAATTTTGTTTCCCTTGTTATTTAGGACGAGGTCGTTTCGGATCGATGTCCTAGTCCGTCCTTCGACAAAATTTTAAAATTTGTCTTTTTGTAGCGATTGTTTTAAAAGCTAAGATTTTTGGGTTTTTTTAATGTTTTTGGCATACTTTAATTCAATAAGATTAAAAATAATGATAATAAAAGTTCTCGTCCCTCCCTTGGGTAAAGCAATTTCGGTTCAAAGACCTAGTCTTCAACTTACGACGAATTTTAAAAATCATATTTTTAACTTAATGAGATAAAGTAAATTTTTGTTTTTAAATTCACACAATTTAAATATAAAATTCAAAATTAATATTAAAAATTCACACCAAACTTAAAATTTGAAATGCATAAAATTAAAAATTCATATTTTAAAAATAAAAAAAATTCACACCAAACTTAATTTAAAAATTCATATTATAAATTCACACCAAACTTAAAATTTGAAATGCATAAAATTAAAAATTCATATTTTAAAAATAAAAAAAAATTCACACCAAACTTAATTTAAAAATTCATATTATAAATTCACACCAAACTTATATTAATTTTTCAAATATTTACAATTTTAAATATATTGTTTTTATAAAGTTTACAATATTAATTTAAGATTTATATATTAATTTTAAAAACATGGTAAAAATAAAATTAAAAATCTTTTTGGCTTTTTATCCCACTTTAATCAATCAAATATTAACAAAAATATGTGCCCCTCTTTTCGGTAAAGTAATTTCGGTTCCATGACCTAATTTAACTCATGACGAATTTTTGAAATATTTTGGGTTGATTGATTAAAGATATTTATACCTTAAGAATAAACGTTAAATTTCGCAGTGATGTAATAAATTTTTGAATGATATCAATAATTTCGGTCGCCAAACCTAATTTTATTCAATACCAATTTAATACTTTATAGCGAACAAATTAACATTTATTATCAAAAGGTTAAAAATAAAAATAAAAAATAAAAACTGTACAGACTTACCTGTGAAATAGATTTCTTAGTTATATGATCTATCCCATTCATAAGATAGTCGGTTTAATTGGTTTTCCATGGCTACATAGGCGTAACCTCGAGCATTCTGTGTCTTTTCTTCTAAACATATGAACGGTCCGTCTCTGCATAAAGTAACAAATTTGGTATTTGAATAGGTTTGATTATTTGAACATTTACCTCCATGTGACCATTTTCCGCATTTGTGACATCTTTCTAGGTGTCGTGCTCTTCTTTTTGCTGCGAATTTTGATTTTCCTTTACCAAATTGTAACTTATTATCTTCGCATCTGGATTCTTTTCTAACTCCGTCCATTCTTCCTCTGATTACTGATACTATTTCACTCGGAAGTGTGTCATTATTACGTTTAGTGATCAAAGCGTGTAGCATTAGACCATGATTTAGTTCACAGGCAGTCTTCATTTCCTAAAAAAAATAAAAATTCAGAATGGGGGGAGAAGACTAGTTCTTTAGGGTCTGCTAGGGAAAGACCATTAGGTTCCATTTTCGAGAACTACACGAAAACAGACAATCTAACTCTAACAGAAATACATATTATCCTTTTAAGACTTGATTCTCCCCACACTTAGTTAGCTGTGGTGTCGAAATTGTGATTAACTTCGTTGTCGACTTCCATCGGACTATCTATGTGGTGTTTAACTCTGTGACCATTAACTTTAAATTCAATCCCATTTGAATTTATCAATTCTACTGTTCCGTATGGGAAAACTCTTTTGACTATGAATGGTCCAGACCATCTTGATTTCAATTTTCCAGGAAATAGCTTGAATCGTGAATTGAAAAGAAGAACTCTGTCTCCTTCTTTAAATTCTTTTAAACTTCTGATTCTTTTATCATGCCATTTCTTCGTTCTTTCTTTATAGATTAACGAATTTTCGTATGCTTCATGTCTTAATTCTTCTAATTCATTTAGTTGACTTAATCGTAGACGTCCGGCTTCATGTAAATCAAGATTACATGTCTTCAAAGCCCAAAATGCTTTGTGTTCAATTTCTACTGGAAGATGACATGCTTTTCCATAAACAAGTCTAAAAGGTGTGGTTCCAATTGGAGTTTTGTAGGCTGTTCTAAAAGCCCAGAGTGCATCCTCCAATTTAATGGACCATTCCTTCGGATTTGATCCTACGGTTTTCTCTAGAATACGTTTTAAAAGCTCGGTTGGTATTTTCAACTTGTCCACTTGTTTGTGGATGATATGCGGTGGAGATTTTATGAGTTACTCCATATCTTTTAAGAACTTTCTCAAGTTGATTATTACAGAAATGAGTTCCCCGATCACTTATTAAAGCTTTCGGTGTTCCAAACCTTGCAAAAATACGTTTTAAAAAATTGACTACAACTCGTGCATCGTTAGTTGGGAGAGCTTGTGCTTCCGCCCATTTAGATACATAATCAATGGCTACGAGTATATAGAGATTATTATGAGATTTTGGAAATGGACCCATAAAGTCAATACCCCAAATGTCAAATACTTCACATACTTGGATGACATTTTGTGGCATTTCATCACGTTGACTTATTTTTCCAGCCCTTTGACAAGCATCACAGGATTTGCAAAGAAGGTGTGCATCTTTGTAAATTGTAGGCCAATAGAATCCAGCATCATAAACTTTTCTTGCTGTTAGTTGAGGCCCATAATGCCCTCCTGTTGGTCCTGTGTGACAATGGTTTAATATTTTTCTAGCTTCATCTCGAAATACACATCGGCGTATTATTCCATCGGGACAACTTTTAAACAAATGTGGATCTTCCCAAAAATAGTGTTTTATATCACTGAAGAATTTCTTTCGTCTTTGGTACGATAATCCTTTTTCAAGGAATCCACAAACTAAGTAGTTTGCATAGTCTGCAAACCATGGAATTTCTTTATAATCTATCTTCAATAGATATTCATCAGGAAAGTTGTCTTGTATGGCCGATTCATTTAGAACTTCTAATTCAGGATTTTCAAGACGAGAAAGATGATCAGCGGCGAGATTTTCTGCTCCTCTTTTATCTCGGATTTCAATATCAAACTCTTGTAAGAGTAAGATCCAACGGATTAATCTTGGTTTAGCATCTTGTTTCGAAAATAGGTATCTAAGAGCAGAATGGTCGGTATAGACCACCGTTTTTGCTAGAACGAGATATGATCGAAATTTGTCAAAAGCAAAGACAATAGCAAGGAGTTCTTTTTCAGTAGTTGTATAGTTCGTTTGTGCTCCTTGTAACATCTTACTAGCATAATATATAGGTTGAAATCGTTTTTCAATCCTTTGTCCTAAAACGGCTCCCATTGCAAAATCACTTGCATCGCACATTAGTTCAAATGGTAGATTCCAATTTGGTGTTATCATGATCGGCGCATTAGTGAGTTTCTCTTTAAGAATATTAAAAGATTTGATACATTCATCTGAAAAGATGAATGGAGCATCCTTTTCTAGGAGTTTATTCATAGGAGTGGCAATTTTAGAAAATTCTTTTATGAAACGTCGGTAAAAACCGGCATGCCCTAGAAAACTCCTAACTCCTCTAACATTGGTGGGATGTGGAAGTTTAGCAATTACATCTACTTTAGCTCTATCCACTTCAATTCCTTCTTTTGAAATTTTATGTCCAAGAACGATGCCTTCTTTAACCATGAAATGGCATTTCTCCCAATTAAGTACTAGATTTGATTGTTCGCATCTAATAAGCATTCGTTCAAGATTAACTAGACATGATTCAAATGTATCACCGAAGACTAAAAAGTCTTCCATGAAAACTTCCATGCATTCTTCTATCATGTCGTGAAAGATCGCCATCATACACCTTTGAAAGGTTGCAGGGGCGTTGCAAAGTCCAAATGGCATGCATTTGTAAGCAAAAGTACCATAAGGGCACGTGAATGTGGTTTTCTCTTGATCTTCGGGTGCTATTGGAATTTGAAAATATCCGGAAAATCCATCTAGAAAACAATAGTAACTATTTCCGGCTAATCTTTCCAACATTTGATCAATGAAAGGTAAGGGAAAGTGATCTTTTCTGGTGGCGTCATTTAATTTTCTATAATCAATACATACACGCCATCCTGTTACATTCCTAGTAGGAATAAGCTCATTTTTCTCATTTGTAATGACAGTCATGCCACCCTTCTTAGGCACGCACTGAACTGGGCTTACCCATGGACTATCAGAGATTGGATAAATTAGACCTGCGTCTAGCAGTTTAATAATCTCTTTCTTAACTACATCTTGCATATTAGGATTTAATCTTCGTTGGTGTTGCACATACGTTTTATGACCTTCTTCCATAAGGATTTTATGTGTGCAATACGAAGGACTTATTCCTTTAATATCATGAATCTTCCATGCAATGGCTGGTTTATGAGCTTTCAACACAGAAATGAGTTGTGATTTCTCATTTTCAGTAAGAGAAGACGATATTATTACAGGTAATTCAGATTCACCATGTAAATAAGCGTATTCCAAATGGTTTGGAAGTGGCTTTAACTCTAATTTCGGTGGTTCTTCTATCGATGATTTGTATCGATATCTGTCTTCTTCTTTTAGCATTTGAATTTCTTCTGTTGTTGGTTCATATCCATTAGCTATAAGTGTAGCTAACATTTCAGCTTCATCAATTGGTTCATTACCTTCTCCTAAAGAACATTCTCCTGTTCCTTGTAATTCTGGAAATTCTTCTAATAATTCTGCATGTGCATCTATAGTTTGAATATAATAACATGTATCATCTGCAAATTGTGGTTGTTGCATTGCTCTATCAACTGAAAAGGTAACACACTCGTCCTCTATACTTAGGGTTAATTTCTTACCGAACACGTCTATCATTGCTTTAGCCGTGTTTAAGAATGGTCTTCCTAATATGAGAGGAACTTGAGAATCTTCTTCCATGTCCAGAACAACAAAATCTACTGAAAATACTAAAGTACCAACTTTAACTAGCATGTTCTCCATTATCCCTCTAGGATATTTTATTGATCTATCGGCTAGTTGTATGCTTATTCTGGTTGGTTTCAATTCTCCAAGGTCTAGTTTAGCGTATAGTGAATACGGCATTAAATTTATACTAGCACCTAAGTCTGCCAATGCTTCTATTGAACTAAGACTACCCAGAAAACATGGAATTGTGAAACTTCCTGGATCAGATAGTTTTTCTGGTATCTTATTCAACAGCACTGCTGAACAATTAGCATTCATGGTAACAACCGAGAGTTCTTCCATTTTCTTTCTATTTGAGATTAGATCTTTCAAGAATTTAGCATATCTAGGCATTCCTGAAATCACATCAATGAAAGGAAGATTTACATTTATCTGTTTAAACATATCCAAGAATTTGGATTGCTCGGCTTCAAGTTTCTCTTTCTTCATTTTACTCGGGTAAGGAAGTGGTGGTTGGTATGGTTTAACATAAGGTTTATCCTTAGCTGTGTTATCTTCATTAACCTTTTCAACTACCGGTTCTTTTTCCTTATCTTGATCAGGTTGTGGTTCTTGTGGAGTAGGAATAGCTTCATCAGAAGTTACAGGTATTTCAGGTGGTTTAAGTGTTGTACCACTTCTTGTGGTAATGGCTTTAGCTGTTTCATTCCGGGGGTTAGCATTTGTATCACTAGGTAAACTTCCCGGTTTTCTTTCACCTATTAACCTTGCTAGGTTACTTACTTCTTGTTCCAGATTTTGAATAGAAGCTTGTTGATTTCTAAATGCTTGAGCATTTTGTTCATTGGTTTGTTTCTGAGATGTGAAAAACTGCGTTTGAGTTTCAACTAGCTTCGTCATCATATCTTCTAAATTTGGCTTTTTATCATCGGTTTGTTGTGGTGGTTTGTTTTGAAAATTAGGTCTTTGCTGATTGTAAGTATTATTGGATACTTGTTGATTGCTAGGACCTTGTTGGTTGTTGTATGGAATATTTCTGTTATAATTCTGGTTTTGATTGTAAATCGGTCTTGGCGGTTGATAATTATTCTGATAATTATTTCCAGGCCTTTGGTTTATGTATGAAATATTCTCTCTTTGTTCCATTGTTAATTCAATACTGAGACAATCTTTTGTCAAATGTGGTCCTCCACACTGCTCACAACTAATTCGTATTGAGTGAATATCTTTAGTCATCTTTTCCATTCGTCTCTCGACAGCATCTATCTTTGCGGAAATGGAATCTAAGTTATGGCTAGAATCGGCTCTAGCTGCTTTAGATGATCTAACGATATCTTTTTCTTGGTGCCACTCATGTGAGTGGGAAGCAGTGTTATCAATAATTTTGTAAGCATCAGTTTCGGTTTTCTTCATAATAGAACCACCAGCTGCTATATCTATGTCTTTCCTTGTAGTGATGTCGCATCCTTGGTAGAATATTTGTACTATTTGACAGGTGTCTAAACCATGTTGCGGACTTCCTCATAATAACTTTCCAAATCTTGTCCACGCCTCATATAGAGTTTCATTTGGCTTCTGTGTGAACATAACAATTTCTGCTTGAAGTCTTACGGCTTTAGATGCAGGAAAGAATTGTTTAAGAAATTTTTCAACTAAAACGTCCCATGTATCGATCGCCCCTTCAGGTAACGATTTCAACCAATCTTTGGCTTCTCCCTTTAAAGTCCAGGGAAATAACATGAGATATATCTGTTCATCCTCCACTTCTCGGATTTTAAATAGTGTGCAGATCCTATTAAAGGTACGTAGATGTTCATTTGGATCTTCCTTCGGCGCACCACTAAATTGGCATTGATTAGTCACCATGCGTAGAATTTGTCCTTTGATTTCATAATCTGGCGCATTAATGTCTGGATGAGTAATTGCGTGACCTTGGCCAGTGCGTTTAGCTCTCATTCGGTCTTCCATACTTAAAGGTTCCAGATTCTCCATAATTGAATTTGTTGAATCGGAATCACTAGAGGATTCTGATTTAATGGTTCGTTCCTCAACAATCTCTGTTTGAATGATTGGTGGTTCCGGAGTAAAGTTTAGTGGTTCAGGATCTACGAATCATTCCTGAATATTCTCCGGATTCTCAATTGTGAGGTCGGGTTCAAAAAATGGATTATCGGAAATTTGAACTGGAGTACTTGGTCGACTGGATGACGATTCTAAAGAAAAATCAACGGTGGTAATATTTGCTAAATGTCTTGATCTAGTTACAGGTGGTGAACGTACAAAAGGTGGTGAACGTCTTGCTCGGTGCATTCACTGAATATCCTATTAGTTTTTTAAAAGGAAAGAAAAATTATAATAAGTTATCCAATCAATAGACTTTTCTGATTTTGCCCACGTTTCGAATAGCCAAAAGATGCAGCAGAGGGGCATGATTCGTTTGGTCTCAATATAATTGAGGACTGTTTGGCTCCAATAACCCGGTCCACGTACAAATCCAACTATTACTACGAACCAGAAAATTTTGATGTCTATCAATTTAACCACTTAAAATAAATTTTCGTAATTTTAAGAAATTTAGATAAGAAGTAGAATAAAAATCTATGTCCTAAAACTAGAATAGCGAGAAATAAGAAAGAAAAAGAGCGTGTCGGAAAAGGTCGAAAAAGAAAAATAAGAAAGAAAGATAAAAGGCGACGGAAAAATAAAAGAAACTTATAAAACTTAAAAATACTTGACTAACCTAACCTTATTACTACAACTAACTTAAAATTATAATCGCAAATTGAGATTACTAATTGGAATGATAATTGATACATAGGTAAAAGTCGTCTAAAATTATTAAAGCTTACAAGAAAAACTATATCCCGAATAGAAATAACTTAAAAAGAAACTAAAACTTAAAAAGGCGTCGCAAAATTCTAAAGTACCTAAATCTTAGTCTAAAGAAAAAGCACTTAAGGAATTTTACGGCAAAGCCTAAAAATCTAGAAGTAAAAATAACTATGGCAAAAACTAAGTTTAACACTAAATATGAGCTAAAAATACATATATTACGCTAAAACGATTAAAAAGGGACAAAATATAAAAATATACAAAAAGTTGTAAAAAGTACAATTTTTATAAAAATATTATTTTTATATTATTTATTTATTAAAACTATTAATTTTACAAATTAATTAAACTAATTAAACTAAATACATAAATTAATTAAAACTTAAATTAAATACTAAATTAATTAAATATTTAACCCTAATTACAAATTAATTAATAATAATTAATAATACTCCGTATTTAATGCAGATTAGGGTTCTGTGTGGCCCGTGTCAGACGACTCCGCGACTTGCGGTATTCAAAGCATCAAACTCCGCGAGTCGCGGGGATCCAAAATTCAACTCAGGTACAGTTTAAAACTTGACGTTTTTTTTTTTATATTTTCTGTTTTTATATTTTCTATTTATAAAATATTTATATAATAAAAACTTATATTTAAAAACTTAAATAAAAATAGAACTACTTTATAACTTTAAAAATATCTTAAAAATAGATTTATATATATTAAATTTTTTTTTTTCGGTTTTGATTTTTATAGGATATATTTATAAAATAAATTAAATACAACTTATATTTTTACAAACTAAAGAAACTTTATAAAACTTAAATATTTATCAAACTCCTAAAAATATTTATATTTTTGTTTTTCTTTTTATATTTTAGAATATTTAAAACTTATTTTTACAAAAGCGTATATTTTTTTTTTTTTATAAAAGTAAACTTAAAAATAAAAATCTTTTTTTTTATATTAGCGTTGCGCTTCCGGCTTTTAAGACTGTTCCCCTGCAGCGGCGCCAAAAATAACTTGATGTCGTGCGAGGTGTATATAAAATAGCTATTAATTTTAGCAGGAAATACTATTAAATACGATACAATTTTACACAAGATATTTATTTATTTAGAGAATGGATATACTTAAACCTTGCTACAACACTTATAGGCAGTGTACCTAATAGTACAGTAGTGTAGTTTTTAGTAAGTCCGGTTCGTTCCACAGGGAAAATCTTTAAACAAAGCTTAACGCTATATTAGTTTACTTTTATAAAAATACAAATATATATATATAAGTAATATTATTATTATAAAGGGGGTTTTTACCGTTTAATGACCGGTTTGTCGATTTTAAAACTTTAGTCGCAGTTAAAACCAAATGTAAAATATTAAAAATAAATACAAGACTTAAATTAAAGCGTAAAGTAAATAACGATAATGAAATTGCGAATAATAAAAGTGCGATAAAATAAACTTGCGATAATTATAAAGTACGATAATTAAAAATGCAATTAAATACAATAACAATAAAAATGCGATAATTAGAAGTGCAATTAAATATAAAATAAAGGAAATAAAATATGAAATAAATTAATTATGCTTATTTAAACTTCAGTAATCATGATGGTTGACGTGTTGATTTTAGTTTTATGCCCATGGGTTAATTGTCCTTTGTCCTGGATTATTTAATATGTCCGTCTGGTTTTTGTCCATAACAGTCCATCAGTCATAAATATAAAGTGCGAGTATCCTCGTCAAATTATCCTTATACCCGAAGTTAAATATTCCAACTAATTGGGGACTTAAACTGTAACAAGATTTTAATACTTTGTTTAATAATTACACCAGGATGTCGACTGAGTGTAATCCAAGGTTTTAATATTTTGTTATAAATTATACCAAGTGTCCTTGTACATAATTTCACCCCTGTTTTAATTATTCTAGTGGCTATTAATCCATTCCCGTGTCCGGTTAAATGAACGATTATTCGTACATATAAATACCCCGCGCATCGTGTCCGATCGAGTGTATATGGTAATTTATAGGGACGCCCAATTGTAAATCTTTATATTAACATTAACAAACTATCATTTAGTTAAACAAATATAAAGCCCATTAATAGCCCATAGTCTAATTTCCACAAGTGTCGTTCTTTTGTCCAAACCCCAATTATGATACAAAGCCCAATTACCCAATTTTAGTAATTAGTCCAACATCATGATTACTTCGGATTAAATAAGCATAATAATAACTTAGCTACGATACATTAAATTAAAAAGGTTGAACATAACTTACAATGATTAAAAATAGCGTAGCGTTACACGGACAGAATTTCGACTTACACCCTTACAATATTCGCTAACATACCCTTATTATTAGGATTAAAATTAAAATTAAAATTAAAATATAAATTATATATATATATTTTACGTATATAGTTAGAGAGATGGATATATGTTATGAAAAATGATCAGAATTCGGTTGGCTTTATAGGGAGTTTCAAACTTTGGGTCTCCGCGACTCGCGGACCATTTTGCCTTCAAACTCCGCGAGTTGCGGAGTTTGTAAATACAGCTCACACAATTTGGAGTCTTTCTTGCCGACGGTTTTTATTTATTTATATAATATATAAATAATTATAAGAATTATTTAAATATTATATTATATTTATGTGCATAGTTGACTTGTAATTTTTAGTCCGTTGCGTCGAGCGTTGAGAGTTGACTCATGTCCCGGTTCCGGATTTTCGAACGTCCTTGCGTACAATTTTATATTTTGTACTTTGCGTTTTGAATCTTGTACTCTTGTAATTTCGAGACGTTTCTTATCAATAATTGGAACCTCTTTGATTGTATTTTGTACTTTTGAGCTTTTTGGTCGTTTGTGTCTTCAATTCGTCGAATCTGTCTTTTGTCTTCACCTTTTATTATTTAAACGAATATCACTTGTAAATAGAACAATTGCAACTAAAAGCTTGTCTTTCTTGAGGAATAATGCTATGAAATATATGTTCGTTTTTAGCATTATCAAATGTTTTGACATATCATATCGACCCATCTATATAATATATTTTGGAACAACAATAGACACTCTATATGCAGTAATGTTGGAGTTAGCTATACAGGGTTGAGGTTGATTCCAAAATAATATATATAGTTTGAGTTGTGATCTAGCCTGAGGCTTGTATACACTGGGTCGTGGATTGATCCAAGATAATTTATATTGATTTATTTCTGTACATCTAACTGTGGACAACTAGTTGTAGGTTACTAACGAGGACAGCTGACTTAATAAACTTAAAACATTAAAACGTATTAAAAATGTTGTAAATATATTTTGAACATACTTTGATATATATGTACATATTTGTTATAGGTTCGTGAATCGACCAGTGACCAAGTCTTACTTCCAGACGAAGTAAAAATCTGTGAAAGTGAGTTATAGTCCCACTTTTAAAATCTAATATTTTGGGATGAGAATACATGCAGTTTTATAAATGTTTTACGAAATAGACACAAGTAATTGAAACTACATTATATGGGTGAATGATCGAAGCCGAATATGCCCCTTTTGCTTTGTAACCTAAGAATTAGTAAACCGATCTACTAATTGACGCGAATGCTAAAGATAGATCTATTGGGCCTAACGAACCCCATCCAAAGTACCGGATGCTTTAGTACTTCGATGTTGTTTTTATCATGTATGAAGGATTTCTCGAAATGATAGGGGATATTCTTATATGCATCTTGTTAATGTCGGTTACCAGGTGTTCACCATATGAATGATTTTTATCTCTATGTATGGGATGTATATTGAAATATGAAATCTTGTGGTCTATTATTATGATTTGATAATATATAGGTTAAACCTATAACCCACCAACATTTTTGTTGATGTTTTACGCATGTTTATTCTCAGGTGATTATTAAGAGCTTCCGCTGTTGCATACTAAAATAAGGACAAGATTTGGAGTCCATGCTTGTATGATATTATGTAAAAACTGCATTCAAGAAACTTATTTTTTGATGTAATATATTCTTATTGTAAACCATTATGTAATGGTCGTGTGTAAATGGTATATTATAGATTATCATTATTTGATAATCTACGTAATGCTTTTTAAACCTTTATAGATAAAATAAAGGTTATGGTTGTTTTAAAAATGAATGTAGTCTTTGAAAAACGTCTCATATAGAGGTCAAAACCTCGCGACGAAATCAATTAATATGGAACGTTTATAATCAATATGAACGGGACATTTCAAAAGGATCCTTGGATGGCTTGAAAGTTCTTGAAGCAGATTCATGACACGAAAACAAGTTCAACTAAGATTTCCACTCGAAATAAGATTGTTATAGTTATAGAAATTGAATCAAAGTTTGAATATGAGTATTACCTTGTATTAGAAAGATATCTTACTGTAAATAAGAAAGATTTCTTGAGGTTGGATGATCACTTTACAAGATTGGAAGTAAGCTAGCAACTTGGAAGTATTCTTGATTTTATGAAACTAGAACTTATAGAATTTATGAAGAACACTTAGAACTTGAAGATAGAACTTGAGAGAGATCAATTAGATGAAGAAAATTGAAGAATGAAAGTGTTTGTAGGTATTTTTGTTCGTTGGTATATGGATTAGATATAAAGGATGTGTAATTTTGTTTACATGTAAATAAGTCATGAATGATTACTAATATTTTTATAATTTTATTAAATATTTCATGCTAGTTGCCAAATGATGGTTCCCACATGTGTTAGGTGACTCACGTGTGCTGCTAAGAGCTAATCATTGGAGTGTATATACCAATAGTACATACATCTAAAAGTTGTGTATTGTACGAGTACGAATACGGGTGCATGCGAGTAGAATTGTTGATGAAACTGAACGATGATGTAATTGTAAGAATTTTTGTTATGTAGTAGTATTTTGATAAGTGTCTTGAAGTCTTTCAAAAGTGTAGGAATACATATTAAAACACTACATGTATATACATTTTAACTGAGTCGTTAAGTCATCGTTAGTCGTTAGATGTAAATGTTGTTTTGAAACCTTTAGGTTAACGATCTTGTTAAATGTTGTTAACCCATTATTTATTATATCTAAAGAGATGTTAAATTATTACATTATCCTGATATTATGATATATTAATATATCTTAGTATGATATATATATACAGTTAAATGTTGTTACAACGATAATCGTTACATATATGTCTCGTTTCGAAATCATTAAGTTATTAGTCTTGTTTTTACATATGTAGTTCATTGTTAATATACTTAATGAGATACATACTTATCATAATATCATGTTAACTATATATATATATATATATATATATATATATATATATATATATATATATATATATATATATATATATATATATATATATATATATCCATATATATGTCATCATATAGTTTTTACAAGTTTTAACGTTCGTGAATCGCCGGTCAACTTGGGTGGTCAATTGTCTATATAAAACCTATTTCAATTAATCAAGTCTTAGCAAGTTCGATTGCTTAAAATGTTGGAAACACTTAATCATGTAAATAACAATTCCATTTAATATATATAAACATGGAAAAGTTCGGGTCACTACAGTACCTACCCGTTAAATAAATTTCGTCCCAAAATTTTAAGCAGTTGGAGGTGTTGACGTATCTTCTGGAAATAAGTGCAGGTATTTCTTCTTCATCTGATCTTCTCGTTCCCAGGTGAACTCGAGTCCTCTACGAGCATTCCATCGAACTTTAACAATTGGTATCTTGTTTTGCTTAAGTCTTTTAACCTCACGATCCATTGTTTCGACGGGTTCTTCGACGAATTGAAGTTTTTCGTTGATTTGAATTTCATCTAACGGAATAGTGAGATCTTCTTTAGCAAAACATTTCTTCAAATTTGAGACGTGGAAAATGTTATGTACAGCCGCGAGTTGTTGTGGTAATTCAATTCGGTAAGCTACTGGTCCGACACGATCAATAATCTTGAATGGTCCTATATACCTTGGATTTAATTTCCCTCGTTTACCAAATCGAACAACGCCTTTCTAAGGTGCAACCTTAAACATGACCATCTCTCCAATTTCAAATTCTATATCTTTTCTTTTAATGTATGCGTAGCTGTTTTTTCGACTTTGTGCGGTTTTCAACCGTTGTTGAATTTGGATGATCTTCTCGGTAGTTTCTTGTATTATCTCCGGACTCGTAATCTGTCTATCCCCCACTTCACTCCAATAAATCGGAGACCTGAACTTTCTACCATAAAGTGCTTCAAACGGTGCCTTCTCAATGCTTGAATGGTAGCTGTTGTTGTAGGAAAATTCTGCTAATGGTAGATGTCGATCCCAACTGTTTCTGAAATGAATAACACATGCTCGTAGCATGTCTTCAACCGTTTATATCGTCCTTTCGCTCTGCCCATCAGTTTGTGGATGATAGTGTGACGACCTCGAAATTTCTGACCAAATTTAAACCTAACCTTTATATGTTTCCGACACGATAAGCAGAATTTATAATGTTGAATCTCAAAAAGTTTGGAACTACATTCATGTAATCAATTACACTTTGACCGTGTTCGACGATTCACGAACAATTATGTGTATATAGATATGTATATATAATATATAATATTAACTGAAAACATTAACAAAGTATTAGATATATGATACTTTACATGAACGTATTTGTTTCGATATATTTATCGACAGAATTAAGAGATAATATCAAATGATTGAATTATCAGATATATTATGATATGATTACGGGCCAATGTTATGAGGTCCACTGTGATTTAAGAAATCTATTCTTTTTGATAATATTCGGAAAATGGTAAAGTGATCTATAAGTAAAAACGTGGAGTGTAAATAACTTAGATGTTGGATATCGACAACTTAAGTAACTCGACATTTTTCATTAAGATGATTTCATACGTTTATTAAACCTTTGGACTTTATCCCATGCTTCACCAACAGACTGTAATTTAAAAACTTGAAACCTATTATGAATATATATAATTCTACTTTTCTAAAATATTTTATGATATAAAGATTTAAATTAATATTAAATATATTTATACGCATATTATACGTACATAGTTTTATATTTTTACTATACTTTAACTTTACCTTTACTTTACTTTTATTTTACTTTACTTTAACTTTAGTAATTCACTTTAATAATTCACTTTAATAATTCATACTTTAATAATTCACTTTAATAATTCATACTTTAATAATTCACTTTAATAATTCAAAAATCTATTATAAATAGAATTCAATAGTTTTCATTATTTCATAGAAACTTGAAAATATATTTTTCTAAACTCTCTCAATCGAATTACATATATATATTTACTTAGTATTATTTCAAGATATTATTAGTATACATAAAATACTACGATGGAGTTATATTCAGACAATTTCAAAATAAGTTTTCAAACGGGATAGAGCTAAGGAAATTATGGGTTATAGCTATGGAGGTTATGGGTATTGTTCGAGGGTACTGCTCGTGAGGTCAACCTAACGTTTATCATTTTCGTTGCATCTACGTACTTTCCTGCAATATTGAATCACAATATTGATACGTGAGCATTCATATCTTATCTTTTATATATTAATAGTGTATCCCTGACTAGTGCTCGAGTATATATGATTATGCATGTTTGTATGCTTAGTTTCGTCGTTAAATAGTTTATGATAAATCATGAATTTGATACATATGCTACTGAGATAAGGTATATGATATGCATGTCGTTGAAAAGCTAAAGAAAAATTAATAACTTTTCATTTAGAAATCGTGTTGGTTCGATGAAAGGATTAAAAGATATGGTCAACTGAATTATTATTAATTTTAACATTATTATTAAAACGATTATAATAATTGTTATCAGTTGATGTTATTACTATAATTGTGTTTATTACTAAAAATTAATATTTTTATTGAAACTAAAATTTTATTATTTTTATCATTATTATTATTATCAATATTATTTTAGCAAATAAATATGCGTACAAAGATATTTTTACCACACGTAATATAATTACATTAATAATACATACCACTATATTTTTATGATATTAAGTGAATTTTATAAATTTTATTACTTGAGATATATAAAAGTATATTTTTATCATATATGAATTTAAATATAAATTTTTATTTATTAATAAATGACTTGTATTATTTAGTATAATAAGATCTGATAAATATATTTAAATATATAAAATGACTATATATAAGTTATATAATAAACATGTATAGATTTTGGAAGTCATTTTGGGTCAAGTTGACTTTTGTTGACTTTTGCATGTCGGTCTCCAGCATTAGGATTGTGATACACTACGACTTGACCTAAATTGTTAGAAAGATATTGACCAATATATAAATATATATACTTAATATAGGTTCGTGAATCCGAGACAAACCCTGCACTTGTTCAGTGCCGTCATATACATAATTGCTACGAAATACAGTATTGTGAGTTTCATTACTCCCTTTTTATATATATTTTTGGGCTGAGAATATATGCACTGTTTTATAACTGTTTTACGAAATGGACACAAGTACTAAAAACATATTCTACGTTGAGTTGTACCACTTTGCATATTTTTCCCTAATATCTTGGTAACTACCATTTACATGCGGTATTGTAAACGCGAATCCTGTTGATAGATCTATCGGGCCTGACAACCCCAACCGGACTGGACGACCAGTATTCAATGGTTGCACAGTACTTCGTTTCAATGACTACACTTGGTACAGTGTAGTGAGATTTCATAATAAAGGGAATATGCGACGTTGATTAAATGTTAAGTATACCAAGTGCTCAACCACTTAGAATATTTTTATTAAAACGTTTATGTATATGAAATCTTGTGGTCTATTACTATTACAGAAATGATTGATTATGATTAACTAATGAACTCACCAACCTTTTGGTTGACACTTTAAAGCATGTTTATTCTCAGGTATTAAAGAAATCTTCCGCTGTGCATTAGCTCATTTTAAGGATATTACTTGGAGTCATTCATGACATACTTTGAAAGACGTTGCATTCGAGTCGTTGAGTTCATCAAGATTAATATTAAGTCAATTATAGTTGGATATAATATGAAATGGTATGCATGCCGTCAATTTTAGATGTAAAGAAAGTTTGTCTTTTAAAAATGAATGCAATGTTTGTAAAACGTATCATATAGAGGTCAAATACCTCGCGATGTAATCAACTATTGTGAATCGTTTATAATGTATATGAACGGGTCCTTTCAGTTGGTATCAGAGCGGTGGTCTTAGCGAACCAGGTCTTGCATTAGTGTGTCTAATTGATAGTTGTTATGATGCATTAGTGAGTCTGGACTTCGATCGTGTCTGCATGTCAAAAAGTTTGCTTATCAATTCTAGTCGAAAATCATCTACTTATCATCCTTAGGAAATTACCTTCTTGTCATCTTAAGTCTAGACGCATTTTCCTGTATTTATTGCATAATAGTGTATAGACGGATTCTTATCTTAGCACATCTATTACTGTGAACTTTGACTGACATCTTTTCAAAGATTCTCTGTAATTTACAGAATTTTGGTATTATATATACATATGCAAATTATGTAATTGAAGAATACCAAATCTAAATTCTACAATCTATTTCATACCAAAATTTCTTTCCCTGATCCTACGAGATGGATCCCTCAACCAGTTCGAATTCCTCAGATTCCGACAGCTATTCCGATATGGATATCTACCTGAGCTCCAAAAGTAGCATCACCGGAATAGATCAATCAATTTCCCATCATCTATTTTGGATGAATTGGGGATGGTTCCGTAGTCAACTCAACCATTGGAGACAAGAAGAAGGTGATCCCTTCCATCCACCACATTGCCCTCTTGGCGATGAACCTGAAGCACTTACCGGCGAACCTGTTCGAGACACCATTTTCTCACTCGTTGCTAGAGTATCTCGTCATGATTATATACTATCCCATATTGCAAATCTTATTCATCCGCTCGTTCCAACCGCCAATCATCCTGGTGTACTAGCAGAAATTAATGAACTTCGCGCCCGAGTAGTGGCTTTGGAATACATGGTGCAAGGATTACAAACACCATCAGCAGCACCAGTAGCATAACCAATACCACCAGTATTATCCACATCGCAAGCCTCAATACCACAAACTTCAGCAGCATCACCAGCAGTTACCGGCAGTATCATCAGCATCAACAATATCGTCAGCACCACCATCACCGTCAGTACTGTTAGCATCATCAGCACTAGCAGCACCTATAACATCACAAGTTTCGTCAGTTCAAGAATCGCCGTGGACGTCATCATTGATCAACAACAAGTATTTTGTATCAACGAGTTATTAAGTATTAACTCATTCTTCTGAAGAAATTATATATATATATTTTATATATATGAATGCTGAAACTATAAAAATCTTTCGTACTAAGCTATTGAATATGAATTGAAAAAGGGTAGATACTACTCAGTTAAATTCATATTACTAATATGCTATGATGTACATCCTTCATTAACAACCTAACCATCGTAACTACAATCTTTGATTCAATTAAATGAATTCGGTTTCATAATAAACCAAGTGTATCATTTAATAACATGTTTGATTTTACACTTTCATCTTCAATGTACTTGAAACTTACTGGAAAACAACATTCGTATCTTGTGAAGTTAGCAAGAGTTCTATGAGCATCAGCATAATTCACTAAGGAAATATCTAAAAGAATAAATATTGAAGTATAATAGATTACATTAGCGAAATACTCCGCGAAGATCATGTAATCTCTAATGTTTTAGAGATTATTCTTTACTAATCCAAGCCGAAAATCAAATGAGCTTAATATGATATTAACTCATTAAATCTGTATTACATCTGAAGAAAATATACATACATATATTTTCATAAAGACTGTAATGAAAAATTCTTTTTCAAAATATTATTTGTGACATTTTTTTTAACGGGTAGGTAATACCCGAGAGATATATAAATGCACAATTAATATATTACATTCTTCGATTCTAATTCAGTAAATCATCAACTATACTCCCTATTTTCACAACAGTATACCTTCTTTTATAAGAAATCAAAACAACCATACTCATTCAAATTCAATCACCTATTCTGATTTTTGAAATCTCATAATGCAACTCGAGATATAAGCAAAACCATCACTCTTAGATCCTTACATTTTTTTCAAAGCCATACTTTGACTTCAAAACTGTGATAGAACATCACTTTTAATTGTAACACTCAAAAGGAAACGAGAATCAATCGAGATTTATGACGAATTTATCCTTTGGATATTGACAATGACAAGTTGCATTTAAAATGCTTCGAAATTTCGGAAGACACTTCAAATAAGGAACAATCGAGATGATGATCCAATCACACATTACCCGAAGTCTTGTACCTGAAAAACTCTCGAACCCAAAGTCATAGTTTAACACGTACCCGCGTTGAATTCTTTAGCATTTATTAGCAAAAACAACCTTACGATTCTTTTCAAAATAGCCAGTTTGTCACAGCTCCAACAAGTCAACTTCGACTTTTCAGTAAAACTAATTTTATTATAACTTCGATAGATACGCTGCCCTTTCACCATCGTTACTGGGGAACCTTTCATATCTCACCACATTAGCAGTAAACTTATTAACAACTTCATTAACCTTCGACTTAAACCTCTCCGAAAAGTCACTATACGTATTCATTGAAACTCCATCTCTTACTCATCCGCATCTTGTAACAAGAAATGCCATACCAATTACTGAAAATCAGCAATCAGTATTTTGAAATATCGCAGCGTTTCTACTTCAATAGTTATATATACATATAACGTCTATATCCTAAACTTACACACTTCGAATGTAAAGTTTCTGAAAAACATCTCAAACTGTGAATTAGTTCTCGAAATGCTAATGAAACAGCAGAAACTGTAAACGACGTTAACAGTCAAAAGTTTGATGACAAAGAATAATGTGTTGGTAAAGCTCAGAAAAAGAGAAGAGTTGGTACTGAACAATGGATTGAGCAGACCGTGAAGGAGACCAAGGATAAATACAAGGACCAAAGTCTGTATTTAAAGAATCTTGATGATTCTGTTTCTGACGAAGTCATTAACGAATACCTTGCTCCTGACTCTAAACCTTTGCGGACCTTATTCTTCATCATCATCTTATCTTAAATATTATAAGATATCTTCGTATCTCTCATTATACATATTCTCCATATTTCTGGAGATATTTTCACAACTATTCTTATCTGAGATCATTTATCTCTCCATAATATCTCCAACATAAAAGAAACTGTGTTGGTTTCTAAATTCTGAAGAAAAAAAAATTCAAATATGAATGTTTTGAAGTAGTGTTGGGAACTGAAGCATGAGTTAGTATAATATAATGACACTTGATCAACGTGATTATATTACAGTAATTCATGCTGAGTTTCTAATGGAACGTGATAATTCACAGAACATACCGTCATCATGTGCCATTTACACGACTCTTACATTCTACCAAATCTCCAAACATATTAAGAACATATCTTCTTGATAGTTCTATCTTTCCGGATATTCTGGTAATTTGCCAAATCAAGATCGTACCATTACGATTTCCTTCTTAGAACATTAACTATGTTCATCCAAAACTTCATACCTACTAATTCTGGACCATTATTCGCTTGACTTAAAGCAGGGAAGAGACAACAAAAGTATGAAACTCCGAAATGTAAGGGAGAATATAAAGTCCAATAACAACACATAAATTACAAACCATGTATATCAATGTTTGTTGCAACATAAAGACACGGGAGAATTAAAAACACTATAACCCCAAGGGCGAAGTAGAAGAAAACAGATTCCTCCGGTGGAAGTTGGAAAAGGAGAATGATTGTTGCGATAGTAAGGATAAGGACAAGGATTAGAACTAGATTAAGCATTTTCGCAATCTTTTGAAATTGGAATTGAGTATAGAAGTGGTAAAAACTAATGGAATGGAAAAGGTAAATATATAAGGGAAATATCAGACGTAGTAATCGGGACAGATCATCGCATTTAATTAAAGAGATCCTAATTTCCTTAAATCTCGAAGAAACAGATCTTATAGATTTCCAAGATTTTTTTTTTGAATCCCTTGAATTCCGAAATTCAACCATGACTACGTCAAAAATTAAGACGAAACTTATTTTCCTCATTCCACTATTTTGTGATAGCTTCACTCATACGCTTCGAGTAATCGGATCATTTTATCCATATTACTCTATGGTAATAAAATCCTATCTATCAACACATATCCGTCATGAAAACATTTTTATGGTTAGCCATGACGACCTCGATCAAATTTCGGGACGAAATTTCTTTAACGGGTAGGTACTGTGACGACCCGGAAATTTACGACCAAATTTAAACCTAACCTTTATATGTTTCCGACACGATAAGCAGAATTTGTAATGTTGAATCTCAAAAAGTTTGGAACTACATTCATGTAATCAATTACCCTTTGACCGTGTTCGACGATTCACGAACAATTATGTGTATATATAATATATAATATTAACTGAAAACATTAACAAAGTATTAGATATATGATACTTTACATGAACGTATTTGTTTCGATATATTTATCGACAGAATTAAGAGATAATATCAAATGATTGAATTATCAGATACATTATGATATGATTACGTGCCAATGTTATGAGGTCCACTGTGATTTAAGAAATCTATTCTTTTTGACAATATTCGGAAAATGGTAAAGTGATCTATAAGTAAAAAAGTGGAGTGTAAATA
This sequence comes from Rutidosis leptorrhynchoides, assembly GCF_046630445.1. Classification (NCBI taxonomy): domain Eukaryota; kingdom Viridiplantae; phylum Streptophyta; class Magnoliopsida; order Asterales; family Asteraceae; genus Rutidosis; species Rutidosis leptorrhynchoides. The sequence goes on along the minus strand of NC_092340.1, from coordinate 107,481,013 downwards.
ACTTAGATGTTGGATATCGACAAGTTAAGTAACTCGACATTTTTCATTAAGATGATTTCATACGTTTATTAAACCTTTGGACTTTATCCCATGCTTCACCAACAGACTGTAATTTAAAAACTTGAAACCTATTATGAATATATATAATTCTACTTTTCTAAAATATTTTATGATATAAAGATTTAAATTAATATTAAATATATTTATACGCGTATTATACGTACATAGTTTTATATTTTTACTATACTTTAACTTTACCTTTACTTTACTTTTATTTTACTTTACTTTAACTTTAATAATTCACTTTAATAATTCACTTTAATAATTCATACTTTAATAATTCAATTTAATAATTCATACTTTAGTAATTCACTTTAATAATTCATACTTTAATAATTCACTTTAATAATTCAAAAATCTATTATAAATAGAATTCAATAGTTTTCATTATTTCATAGAAACTTGAAAATATATTTCTCTAAACTCTCTCTTGAGAGAAATTACATATATATATATATATATATTTACTTAGTATTATTTCAAGATATTATTAGTATACATAAAATACTACGACGGAGTTATATTCAGACGATTTCAAAATAAGTTTTCAAACGGGATAGAGCTAAGGAAATTATGGGTTATAGCTATGGAGATTATGGGTATTGTTCGAGGGTATTGCTCGTGAGGTCAACCTAACGTTTATCATTTTCGTTACGTGTACGTACTTTCCTGCAATATTGAATCACAATATTGATATGTGAGCATTCATATCTTATCTTTTATATATTAATAGTGTATCTCTGACTAGTGCTCGAGTATATATGATTTTGCATGTTTGTATGCTTAGTTTCGTCGTTAAATAGTTTATGATAAATCATGAATTTGATACATATGCTACTGAGATAAGGTATATGATATGCATGTCGTTGAAAAGCTAAAGAAAAATTAATAACTTTTCATTTAGAAATCGTGTGGGTTCGATAAAAGGATTAAAAGATATGGTCAACTGAATTATTATTAATTTTATTATTATTATTAAAACGATTATTATAATTGTTATCAGTTGATGTTATTACTATAATTATCTTTATTACTAAAAATTAATATTTTTATTGAAACTATCATTTTATTATTTTTATCATTATTATTATTATCAATATTATTTTAGCAAATAAATATGCGTACAAAGATATTTTTACCACACGTAATATAATTATATTAATAATACATACCACTATATTTTTATGATATTAAGTGAATTTTATAAATTTTATTACTTGAGATATATAAAAGTATATTTTTATCATATATGAATTTAAATATAAATTTTTATTTATTAATAAATGACTTGTATTATTTAGTATAATAAGATCTGATAAATATATTTAAATATATAAAACGACTATATATAAGTTATATAATAAACATGTATAGATTTTGGAAGTCATTTTGGGTCAAGTTGACTTTTGTTGACTTTTGCATGTCGGTCTCCAGCATTAGGATTGTGATACACTACGACTTGACCTAAATTATTAGACAGATATTGACCAATATATAAATATATATATACTTAATATAGGTTCGTGAATCCGAGACAAACCATGCACTTGTTCAGTGCCGTCATATACATAATTGCTACGAAATAGAGTATTGTGAGTTTCATTACTCCCTTTTTATATATATTTTTGGGCTGAGAATACATGCACTGTTTTATAACTGTTTTATAACTGTTTTACGAAATGGACACAAGTACTAAAAACATATTCTACGTTGAGTTGTACCACTTTGCATATTTTTCCCTAATAGCTTGGTAACTACCATTTACATGCGGTATTGTAAACGCGAATCCTGTTGATAGATCTATCGGGCCTGACAACCCCAACTGGACTGGACGACCAGTATTCAACGGTTGGACAGTACTTCATTTCAGTGACTACACTTGGTACAGTGTAGTGAGATTTCATAATAAAGGGAATATGCGACGTTGATTAAATGTTAAGTATGGTTACCAAGTGCTCAACCACTTAGAATATTTTTATTAAAACTTTTATGTATATGAAATCTTGTGGTCTATTACTATTACGGAAATGATTGATTATGATAAACTAATGAACTCACCAACCTTTTGGTTGACACTTTAAAGCATGTTTATTCTCAGGTATTAAAGAAATCTTCCGCTGTGCATTAGCTCATTTTAAGGATATTACTTGGAGTCATTCATGACATACTTTGAAAGACATTGCATTCGAGTCGTTGAGTTCATCAAGATTAATATTAAGTCAATTATAGTTGGATATAATATGAAATGGTATGCATGCCGTCAATTTTAGATGTAAAGAAAGCTTGTCTTTTAAAAACGAATGCCATGTTTGTAAAATGTATCATATAGAGGTCAAATACCTCACGATGTAATCAACTATTCTGAATCGTTTATAATGTATATGAACGGGTCCTTTCAGATAGGCAGTACTCATGTCTAGACGAGTTCCTAATGCTTGCTGTATTGTCTGCCAGAATCTTGAAATAAATCTGCCATCCCTATCAGAGTTAATAGAGATTGGTATTCCATGTCTGGAGATGACTTCCTTCAAATACAGTCGTGCTAACTTCTCCATCTTGTAATCTTCTCTTATTGGCAGGAAGTGTGCTGATTTGGTGAGACGATCAACTATTAGCCAAATAGTATCAAAACCACTTGCAGTCCTTGACAATTTAGTGATGAAATCCATTGTAATGTTTTCCCATTTCCATTCTGGGATTTCGGGTTGTTGAAGTAGACCTGATGGTTTCTGATGCTTAGCTTTGACCTTAGAACATGTCAAGCATTCTCCTACGTATTTAGCAACATCGGCTTTCATACCCGGCCACCAAAAATGTTTCTTCAGATCCTTGTACATCTTCTTCATTCCGGGATGTATTGAGTATCTGGTTTTATGAGCTTCTCTAAGTACCATTTCTCTCATATCTCTAAATTTTGGTACCCAAATCCTTTCAGCCCTATACCGGGTTCCGTCTTCCTGAATATTAAGATGCTTCTCCGATCCTTTGGGTATTTCATCCTTTAAATTTCCCTCTTTTAAAACTCCTTGTTGCGCCTCCTTTATTTGAGTAGTAAGGTTAGTGTGAATCATTATATTCATAGCTTTTACTCGAATAGGTTCTCTGTCCTTTCTGCTCAAGGTGTCGGCTACCACATTTGCCTTCCCCGGGTGATAACGAATCTCAAAGTCGTAATCATTCAACAATTCAATCCATCTGCGCTGCCTCATGTTCAGTTGTTTTTGATTAAATATGTGTTGAAGACTTTTGTGGTCGGTATATATAATACTTTTGACCCCATATAAGTAGTGCCTCCAAGTCTTTAATGCAAAAACAATCGTGCCTAATTCCAAATCATGTGTCATATAATTCTGCTCGTGAATCTTCAATTGTCTAGACGCATAAGCAATTACTTTTGTTCATTGCATTAATACACAACCGAGACCTTGCTTTGAGGCATCACAATATATCACAAAATCATCATTCCCTTCAGGTAATGACAATATAGGTGCTGTAGTTAAATTTTTCTTCAACAATTGAAACGCTTTTTCTTGTTCATCCTTCCATTCAAATTTCCTCCCTTTATGCGTTAATGCAGTCAAGGGTTTTGCTATTTTGGAAAAATTTTGGATGAATCTCCTGTAATAACCAGCTAGCCCTAAAAATTGGCGTATGTGTTTTGGAGTTTTCGGGGTTTCCCACTTTTCAACGGTTTCAATCTTTGCTGGATCCACCTGAATACCTTCTTTGTTCACTATATGACCGAGGAATTGAACTTCTTCCAACCAAAATGCACACTTTGAAAACTTAGCATACAGTTTTTCTTTTCTCAGCAACTCTAGCACTTTTTCTCAAACGTTCTTCGTGCTCTTGATCATTCTTCGAGTAAATAAGTATGTCATCGATGAAAACAATGACAAACTTGTCAAGATATGGCCCACACACTCGGTTCATGAGGTCCATGAACACAGCTGGTGCGTTAGTCAACCCAAACAGCATAACCATAAACTCGTAATGACCGTAACGCGTCCTAAAAGCAGTCTTTGGAATATCATCCTCCTTCACCCGCATTTGATGATATCCAGAACGTAAATCGATCTTCGAATAAACCGACGAGCCTTGTAGTTGATCAAATAAGTCATCGATTCTCAGTAATGGGCAACGGTTCTTGATGGTAAGTTTGTTCAACTCTCGGTAGTTGATACAAAACCTGAATGTACCATCTTTCTTCTTGACAAACAAAACAGGAGCTCCCCATGGTGATGTACTTGGTCGAATGAAACTACGCTTTAAAAGTTCCTGTAACTGACTTTGTAATTCCTTCATTTCACTGGGTGTGAGTCTGTATGGAGCATGAGCTATTGGTGCAGCTCCTGGTACAAGGTCTATTTGAAATTCAACGGATCGATGTGGGGGTAATCCCGGTAATTCTTTCAGAAATACATCGGATTATTCTTTTGCGACGGGAACATCACTGATGTTCTTTTCTTCAGGTTTAACTTCCTTGATGTGTGCTAGAATGACGTAACAACCTTTTCTTATTAGTTTTTGCGCCTTCAAACTACTAATAAGATTTAATTTCGCGTTGTTCTTTTCTCCGTACACCATTAAAGGTTTTCCTTTTTCACGCACAATGCGAATCTCGTTTTTGTAACAAACGACCTCTGCTCTCACCTTTTTCAACCAGTCCATGCCAATTATTACGTCAAAACTCCCTAACTCGACTGGTATTAAATCAATTTTAAACATTTCATCCCCCAGTTTAATTTCTCTCTCCCGACATATATTATCTGCTGAAATTAATTTACCGTTTGCTAATTCGAGTAAAAATTTACTATCCAAAGGCGTCAATGGGCAACTTAATTTAGCATAAAAATCTCTACTCATATAGCTTCTATCCGCACCCGAATCAAATAAAACATAAGCAGATTTATCGTCAATAAGAAACGTACTCGTAACAAGCTCCGGGTCTTCCTGTGCTTCTGCCGCATTAATATTGAAAACTCTTCCAAGGCCCTGCCCATTAGTATTCCCCTGATTCGGTCAATTTCTATTAATGTGGCCCGGTTTCCCACATTTATAACAAACAGCGTTGGTATTACTTGCTCCGACACTATTCGTTTCGGCATTACTTGTTCCGACATTATTTGTTCCTTTAGTTCTGTTAAATTTTGGTCCGTAGACCTCACACTTTATCGCGCTATGACCATTTCTTTTACACCTGTTGCAAAATGTCGTGCAAAACCCCTGATGATTTTCTTCGCACCTATGACATGGCTGTTTTTGGTTTTTGTTGCCGTTGTTGTTATTGAGGTTGTTGTTGGGATTGTTATTGTTGTTGAAATGGTTGTTGTAGTTGTTGTTGTTGTTGGGATGTTTGTTGTAGTTATTGTTAGGATTGCAGTTATTGTTGCGGTTGTTGGGATAGTTGTTGCGATTGTGGTTGTAATTGTTGTTGTTGTTGTACTGGTGACTCTTGTCACCGTTTTCCTCCCACTTCCTCTTGAGTTGTTTCGTGTTGGCTTCTTCGGCCAACTGCTCTTTAATTCTTCCCTCAATCTGATTTATGAGTTTATGAGCCATTCGACTTGCCTTCTGTATAGAAGTGGGCTCGTGGGAACTCACATCTTCCTGAATCCTTACTGGTAACCCTTTTACTGCGTCGATCTTCTCTTCTTCATCTTCGAATGCTCCCGGACACAATAGGCACAACTCTGTGAATCGTCGTTCATATGTGGTAACGTCGAACCCTTGTGTTCGTAACTCTCTAAGTTCTGCCTTGCGTTTATTGACTTCGTTTCTAGGACGGTACTGCTCGTTCATCAATTGCTTGAATGCCGACCACGGTAGTGCGTAAGCAGCATTTTGTCCTACCTATTCAAGATAGGTGTTCCACCACGTTAATGCAGTACCTGTGAATGTATGCGTAGCGTACTTAACTTTGTCCTCTTCAGTGCACTTACTTATGGCAAACACCGATTCGACTTTCTCGATCCACCGTTTCAATCCAATTGGTCCTTCGGTTCCATCAAATTCCAAAGGTTTGCAGGCAGTGAATTCTTTGTAGGAGCATCCTACACGATTTCTTGCGCCGTTAGCTGCATTGCTAGATTCAGAGTTATTGTTGGTATGTAGCGCAGCCTGTACTGCGGCTATGTTTGCAGCAAAAAAGGTACGAAATTCCTCTTTGCTCATATTCACGGTGTGTCGAGTAGTCGGTGCCATTTCCTTCAAAATAGCCAACTGAATCGAGTTAATCATACAGAATATTAAGAGTAGTCAATAGTATTTCGTAGCATAATATGAACTCGTTTATAAAAGCTTTTTCTTCATATTAGCGTTTTATAAGTTTAAATTCGGGTACTACCTACCCGTTAAGTTCATACTTAATAGCTAATATAAAATTCAACTACTACAATTCCATATGAAAAACGGATGATAATAATATATCACATACAAATATTCTTCAAACTTACAACTTCGCTATATTACATATAACATGAAATATAGTACACTATGATACATGATAGTTTTGAAGATAAATCTAGTTAATACGCAAGTTGTTCAGCAAAGGAAATAAAGACACGTAATTCATAAGTCTAGAAACAAGTCATGCATTCTGGTTTTACTAAGACGACTTTCCATCCTTGGTCTTGTGGAAAATAACCGTTATGACCATTGGCTAGGCAGCATGTTGTAATGTCCTCAAATGGACGAGGGTTTCGTAATGTCCAACAGCCCCGTAATAATCTAAAAACCTTGTTTCTCACCTCAACTACTGAATCCGTCACTTGTGGAAAGGTTTTATTTAAAAGTTGTAATCCGATATTCTTTTTCTCACTTTGGTAAGAAGCGAACATCACTAACCTGTAAGTATAACATGCTTCTTTATGTTGCATGTTAGAAGCTCTTTCTAACTCGCGAAATCCTATGTTGGGATATGTTGAGTCAAAATAGGTTCTTAACCCGTAGCGTAAAATTGCATTTGGGTTCCCCACATTTAATGCTTTAAAGAAAACATGGCGTAACTTACGGTCTCCCCAATGTGATATACCCCACCTATCAAAGGAAAGCCTTTTATAAACTAAGGCATTTCTGAAAAGTCTTTCAAATGTTTGACAAGTTAATTTCGCCATAACTAAATGTACTGATGAATTCTGACCGACTCTAGACAAGATTTCCTCAATCATATCCTCTGGTAGATCTTCTAAAATATTCGGTTGTCTACCCTTAACGTCCATTTTGTTTTTATACTGTAAAATAGACAAGGATTAGATTCGTAAAAGATAATTAACAAACAATACAAGCAATTTTTACATAGAACATAAAAGTACAAGCACACTACAATACATATAATACACAACATGATTACAACCCTCTAATCTGAATCACTGGTTTCTTCTTCTTCGGACTTGGTTCATTTTCCTAATTTTCTAGGAATATATGGTGTTCCTCTAATACGAGCCGTCGTTTTCCACAATGGTTTAGAAAAACCTGGTGGTTTAGAGGTTCCCGGGTCATTGTTACATTTTAGGAAATACGGATGTTGCCGATACATATAATGTTCATCGGGGTTAGAATCGGGTTTCTCTATTTTTATACCTTTTCCCTTATTATTTTCTTTCGCTTTATTAAATTGGGTCAAGGTAATTTCTATAACATCATCGGAATCCTCATCGGGATCCGATTTATCGGAAAATTGGTAATCTTCCCAATATTTTGCTTCCTCGGCGGAAACACCATTGACCATTATTAACTTTGGTCCGTTGGTTGAGGATTTTCTTTTATTTAATCGATTTACTATAGGTATCAATATTTCTTCCTCCGAAACCTCTTCTTCTTCCGGTTCCTCCTCTTCTGGTTCCTCTTCTTCCGGTTCCTCTTCTCCCGGTTCCTCCTCTTCCGGTTCCTCCTCTTTCGGTTCCCCTTCTTCCAGTTCCCCTTCGGGAATTTGTGAATCTTCCCAAAATATATTCGACTCTTCATTATTATTGGGTGAATCGATGGGATTTATACTAGTGGTAGACATCTATCACACAATATCAAACACATTAAGAGGTTAATATATCACATAATATTTATATGTTAATAATATATAGTTTCCAACAAAAGTGTTAAGCAATCATTTTTAAAGAAAACACGGTCGAAGTCCAGACTCACTAATGTATCCTAACAAACTCGATAAGACACACTAATGCAAATTTCTAGTTATCTAAGACCAACGCTCGGATACCAACTGAAATGTCCCGTTCATATTGATTATAAACGTTCCATATTAATTGATTTCGTTGCGAGGTTTTGACCTCTATATGAGACGTTTTTCAAAGACTGCATTCATTTTTAAAACAACCATAACCTTTATTTTATCTATAAAGGTTAAAAAAGCATTACGTAGATTATCAAATAATGAAAATCTAAAATATACCATTTACACACAACCATTACATAATGGTTTACAATAAGAATATATTACATCAAAAATAAGTTTCTTGAATGCAGTTTTTACATAATATCATACAAGCATGGACTCCAAATCTTGTCCTTATTTTAGTATGCAACAGCGGAAGATCTTAATAATCACCTGAGAATAAACATGCTTAAAACGTCAACAAAAATGTTGGGGAGTTATAGGTTTAACCTATATATTATCAAATCATAATAATAGACCACAAGATTTCATATTTCAATATACATCCCATACATAGAGATAAAATTCATTCATATGGTGAACACCTGGTAACCGACATTAACAAGATGCATATAAGAATATCCCCTATCATTTCGGGAAATCCTTCGGACATGATAAAAATGAATTCGAAATACTAAAGCATCCAGTGCTTTGGATGGGGTTCGTTAGGCCCAATAGATCTATCTTTAAGATTCGCGTTAATTAGTAGATCGGTTAACTAATTCTTAGGTTACCAAGCAAAAGGGGCATATTCGGCTTCGATCATTCACCCATATAATGTAGTTTCAATTACTTGTATAAAACTGCATGTATTCTCATCCCAAAATATTAGATTTTAAAAGTGGGACTATAACTCACTTTCGCAGATTTTACTTCGTCGGGTAGTAAGACTTGGCCACTGGTCGATTCACAAACCTATAACTAATATGTACATATATATCAAAGTATGTTCAAAATATATTTACAACATTATTAATATGTTTTAATGTTTTAAGTTTATTAAGTCAGTTGTCCTCGTTAGTAACCTACAACTAGTTGTTCAAAGTTAGATGTACAGAAAAAATAAATTGATATATATTATCTTGACCCAATCTACGACCCAGTGTATACACATCTCAGGCTAGATCACAACTCAAAGTATATATATTTTTGGAATCAACCTCAACCCTGTATAGCTAACTCTAACATTACTGCATATAGAGTGTCTATGGTTGTTCCAAATAATATATATACATGGGTCGATATGATATGTCAAAACATTTGCATACGTGTCTATGGTATCCCAAGATTACATAATATATTAGAATACATGTATAATACAATATAAGTTAGCTAGGATATGATTTGTATAGAATTGTTACAATATTTCCCGTAGCTACAACAATCAAAAAATATCCAATCTTGTTTTACCCATAACTTCTTCGTTTTAAAACCGTTTTGAGTGAATCAAATTGCTATGATTTCATATTGAACTCTATTTTATGAATCTAAACAGAAAAAGTGTAGGTTTATAGTCAGAAATATAAGTTACAAGTCATTTTTGTAGAGGTAGTCATTTCAGTCGAAAGAACGACGTCTTGATGACCATTTTGAAAAACATACTTCCACTTTGAGTTTAACCAAGATTTTTGGATAAAGTTTCATGTTCATAAGAAAAATTATTTTCCCAGAAGAACAACTTTTAAATCAAAGTTTATCATAGTTTTTAATTATCAAACCCAAAACAGCCCTCGGTGTTACTACGACGGCGTATATCCGGTTTTACGGTGTTTTTTGTGTTTTTCGGTTTTAAATCATTAAGTTAGCATATCATATAGATATAGAACACGTGTTTAGTTGATTTTAAAATTCAAGTTAGAAGGATTAACTTTTGTTTGCGAACAAGTTTAGAATTAACTAAACTATGTTCTAGTGATTTCAAGTTTAAACCTTCGAATAAGATAGTTTTATATATATGAATCGAATGATGTTATGAACATCATTACTACCTCAAGTTTTGTGGATAAACCTACTGGAAATGAGAAAAATAGATCTAGCTTCAAAGGATCCTTGGATGGCTTGAAAGTTCTTGAAGCAGAATCATGACACGAAAACAAGTTCAAGTAAGATTTCCACTCGAAATAAGATTGTTATAGTTATAGATATTGAATCAAAGTTTGAATATGAGTATTACCTTGTATTAGAAAGATATCTTACTGTAAATAAGAAAGATTTCTTGAGGTTGGATGATCACTTTACAAGATTGGAAGTAAGCTAGCAACTTGGAAGTATTCTTGATTTTATGAAACTAGAACTTATAGAATTTATGAAGAACACTTAGAACTTGAAGATAGAACTTGAGAGAGATCAATTAGATGAAGAAAATTGAAGAATGAAAGTGTTTGTAGGTGTTTTTGGTCATTGGTATATGGATTAGATATAAAGGATGTGAAATTTTGTTTACATGTAAATAAGTCATGAATGATTACTAATATTTTTGTAATTTTATGAGATATTTCATGTTTGTTGGAAAATGATGGTTCCCACATATTTTAGGTGACTCACATGGGCTGCTAAGAGCTGATCATTGGAGTGTATATACCAATAGTACATACATCTAAAAGTTGTGTATTGTACGAGTACGAATACGGGTGCATAGGAGTAGAATTGTTGATGAAACAGAACGAGGATGTAATTGTAAGCATTTTTATTAAGTAGAAGTATTTTGATAAGTGTCTTGAAGTCTTTCAAAAGTGTATGAATACATATTAAAACACTACATAAATGTACATTTTAACTGAGTCGTTAAGTCATCGTTAGTCGTTAGATGTAAATGTTGTTTTGAAGCCTTTAGGTTAACGATCTTGTTAAATGTTGTTAACCCATTATTTATTATATCTAAAGAAATGTTAAATTATTACATTATCATGATATTATGATATATTAATATATCTTAGTATGATATATATATAGTTAAATGTTGTTACAACGATAATCGTTACATATATGTCTCGTTTCGAAATCATTAAGTTAGTAGTCTTGTTTTTACATATGTAGTTCATTGTTAATATACTTAATGAGATACATACTTATCATAATATCATGTTAACTATATATATATATATATATATATATATATATATATATATATATATATATATATATATATATATATATATATATATATATATATATATATATATATATATATATATATATATATATATATATGTCATCATATAGTTTTTACAAGTTTTAACGTTCGTGAATCGCCGGTCAACTTGAGTGGTCAATTGTCTATATAAAACCTATTTCAATTAATCAAGTCTTAACAAGTTCGATTGCTTAACATGTTGGAAACACTTAATCATGTAAATAACAATTCCATTTAATATATATAAACATGGAAAAGTTCGGGTCACTACAATATGGTGCTCCCCTAATACGAGCTGCTGTTTTCACAAATGGTTTAGAAAAACCTGGTGGCTTAGATGTCCCAGGGTTATAGTTAAAACTTAAGAAATACGGGTGTTTACGGTACACCCCATCAGGGTATTTCATGTTAACGTAGAGTTCATCGGGGTTAGAATTAGGTTTTTTATTTTGATGTCTTTTCCCTTATTATTTTCTTTTGCTTTTTCAAATTGGGTCGAGGCAATTTCTATAACATCATCGGAATCCTCATCGGGATCCGATTCATCAGAAAATTGGTAATTTTCCCAATATTATGTTTCCTCGGCGAAAACACCATTGACCATTTTTAACTTTGGTCCATTGGTTGAGAATTTTCTTTTATTTATCTGTTTTTCTGTGGTTCCTAATATTTCCTTCTCTGGAACCTCTTCTTCTCGTTCCTCTTCTTCCGGTTCCTCTTCTTCCGGTTCCTCTTCTTCCGGTTCCGCTTCCGGAATTTGTGAATCTTCCCAAAATATATTCGACTCTTCATTATTATTAGATGAGTCGATGGGATTTGTATTAGAGGTAGACATCTATCACACAATATCAAACACGTTAAGAGATTAATATATCACATAATATTTACATGTTAACAATATATATAGTTTCCAACAAAAAGTGTTAAGCAATCGTTTTTAAAGAAAACACGGTCGAAGTCCAGACTCACTAATGCCTCCTAACAAACTCGATTAGACACACACTAACGCAATTTCTGGTTCTCTAAGACCAATGCTCTGATACCAACTGAAATGTCCCATTCATACCGATTATAAACGTTTCATATTAATTGATTTCGTTGCGAGGTTTTAACCTCTATATGAGACGTTTTTCAAAGACTGCATTCGTTTTTAAAACAAACCATAACCTTTATTTTATCGATAAAGGTTTAAAACATTACGAAGATTATCAAATAATGATTATCTAAAATATAGCATTTTCACACGACCATTACATAATGGTTTACAATAATATAACACAACAATTTAAGTCTTCGAATGCAGTTTTTAAACAATATTATACAAGCATGCTGACTTCGATTTTTGTCTTTAAATTAACATGCAACAGCGGAAGCTCTTAATAATCACCTGAGAATAAACATGCTTAAAACGTCAACAAAAATGTTGGTGAGTTATAGGTTTAACCTATATATTATCAAATCATAATAATAGACCGCAAGATTTCATTTTTTTCCATAAATATACATCTCATATCAGGCATTTTGCAAACTGCATAGCGATAAAATTCTTTCGTATTTTGAACACCTGGTAACCGACCTTAACAGGATGTATATAGAATATCCCCATCATTCCGGGACTCTCATCGAATATGATAAATCGAAGTACTAAAGCATCCGTAACTCGGATGAGGCTTGTTGGGCCAAATAGATCTGTCTTTAGGATTCGCGTCAATTAGGGGCCATTTCCTTAATTCTTAGGCTACCAAGCTAAAAAGGGGCATATTCGGTTCGATAATCCAACATAGAAAGTAGTTTCGATTACTTGTGTCTATTTTGTAAAACATTTATAAACTGCATGTATTTTCATCCCAAAAATAATAGATTTTAAAAGTGGGACTATAACTCACTTTCACAGATTTTTTTACTTTGCCGAAAATAAGACTTGGTCACTGGTCGATTCACGAACCTATAACAAATATATACATATATATCAAAGTATGATCAAAATATATTCACAACATTTTTATTACGTTTTAATGATTTAAGTTTGTTAAGTTAGCAGTCCAACGTTAGTAATCTACAACTAATTGTCCATAGCTAATAGTACAGAAATAAATCAATATATATTATCTTGAATCAATCCACGACCCAGTGTATACAAGTCTCAGGCTAGATCACAACTCAAAGTATATATATTTTGGAATCAACCTCAACCCTGTATAGCGAACTCTAGCATTACAGCATATAGAGTGTCTATGGTTGTTCCAAATAATATATATAGATGACATCGATATGATATATCAAAATATTGTATACGTGTCTATGGTCTATTAAAATTACATAATATGTTAGAGTACGTGTATAATACAATATAAGTTAATTAAGTTATGGTTAGAATAGATTTGTTACAAATTTCACGTAGCTACAACAAGCAAAAAATATCCAATTTTGTTTTACCCATAACTTCTTCGTTTTAAATTCGTTTTGAGCGATTCAAGTTGCTATGGTTTCATAATGAACTGAAATTTATAAAACTAAACAGAAAAAGTATAAGTTTATGGTCAGAAATACAGGTTACAAGTCATTTTTGTAAGAGGTAGTCATTTAAGTCGAAAGAACGACGTCTTGATGACCTTTTGAAAAAACATACTTCCACTTTGAGTTTAGCCATGATTTTTGGATATAGTTTCATGTTTATAAGAAAAATAAGTTTCCCAGAAGGACAACTTTTAATTCAAAGCTTATCATAGTTTTTAATTATTTAACCCAAAACAGCCCCCGGTTTCACTACAACGGCGTATGTCCAGTTTTACGGTGTTTTTCTTGTTTTCAGGTTTTAAATCATTAAGTTAGCATATCATAAAGATATAGAACATGTGTTTATTTGATTTTAAAAGTTAAGTTAGAAGGATTAACTTTGTTTGCTAACAAGTTTAGAATTAACTAAACTATGTTCTAGTGATTACATGTTCAAATCTTCGAATAAGATAGTTATATATGTATGAATCGAATGATGTTTTGAACATCATTACTACCTCAAATATAGTAGGTAAACCTACTGGAAATTACAAAAATAATCTTGTGCTTGAATGGATCTTTGATGGCTTGGAAGTTCTTGAAGCAGAATCATGACACGAAAATAATTTCAAATAAGATTATTACTCGAATTAAGATAGTTTATAGTTATATAAATCGAATCAAAGTTTGAATATGAGTATTACCTTGATTTAGAAAGATAACCTACTGTAAATAACAAAGATTTCTTGAGATTGGATGATCACTTGAAATGGATTTGCAAGATTAGAAGTAAACTACCAAACTTGAAAGGATTTTCGAAGTGTTCTTGAAGTGTTCTTCCTATGATGATTATAGCTTGATTCTTAAAGTAATTTTTAATGAATATGATGATTAGTTTACTGGAAATTTCATTCTTGAGAGTGTGTGTGTGTGTGTGTGTGTGTTTAGAGAGAATTAGAAAGGGAATTGGAAGTGAAATGGAGTGGGTGGTGAGTGGTGAAGGGTGAGTGGGGTTAAAAAGAGTTCTTGTTTTTGTTTCCTTGTTCATAAGTCATGCTAGTTATCTAATTGTTGGTTCCACATGTTTGTTAACTATCTAGGAATGCTAAGAGCTGAATTATTATGTGTATATACCAATAGTATATACGTCTAGGAGCTGGGTATTGTACGAGTACGAATACGGTTGCATACGAGTAGAATTGTTGATGAAAATGAATGAGAATGCAATTGTAAGCATTTTTGTTAAGTAGAAGTACTTTGATATGTGTCTTGAAGTCTTTAAAAAGTGTACTAATACTTCTTAATATACTACATGTATATACATTTTAACTGAGTCGTTAAGTCATCGTTAGTCGTTACATGTAAGTGTTGTTTTGAAACCTTTAAGTTAACGATCTCATTTAATGTTGTTAACCCATTGTTATTATATCTAATGAGATGTTAAATTATTACATTATCATGATATTATGATTTATGAATATATCTTAATATGATATATATACATTAAAAATGTCGTTACAACGATAATCGTTACATATATGCCACGTTTCGAAAATCTTAAGTTAGTAGTATTGTATTACATATGTAGTTCATTGTTAACATACATAATGATATATATAATTATCATTTCATCATGTTAAACATATATATATATATATATATATATATATATATATATATATATATATATATATATATATATATATATATATATATATATATCATTATCTTAATATGATTCATATGTATTTAGTAAGACGTTGTTATAACGAAAATCGTTATATATATCGTTTTGAGTTTCTTAATTCAATAGTCTCATTTTTATGTATATAACTCATTGTTAATATACTTAGTGAGATACTTACTTATCAAAATGTCATGTTAACTATATATATATATATATATATATATATATATATATATATATATATATATATATATATATATATATATATATATATATATATATATATATATATATATATATATCATGTAGTTTTTACAAGCTTTTAACGTTCGTGAATCGCCAGTCAACTTGGGTGGTCAATTGTCTACATGAAACTCATTTCAAATAATCAAGTCTTAACAAGTTTGATTGCTTAACATGTTGGAAACATTTAATCATGCAAATAAAGTTTTCAATTAATATATAAACATGGAAAAGTTCGGGTCACTACAGATGACAAGCTATTAAAATGGGCAAGTGAAGTTTTGGAGGCTTGTGGTTTGTCAAAGGATGATTAAAGCAACTAGTTAAAGGATTCTTCATTATAATCAAACTAGTCAAAATTAACTTGTTGCAAGCCGCCATGAAGTATGATACTTCCATCCAAGTATTGACAAAGTGTAAGATTCATGGGTTATTATGTTTCGAGCTTTGTGGGTTGTCAAGGGACAAGATTTTAGCATTTACCTTTTTAGGAAATCAATGACAATGGTCAAGGGCATTGGACTTTCCTCTTTAGCTAGCACATGTCAACCTCCATGCATATGTCTAAGATCAAAGGGGTAATGGAGTTAACTTCTAGGTGTATTAAGCATATTTTGAAGGCTCTATATTAGGTAAAGAAGCCAAAAATTCAAAAAAAAAGGAGCTCCAACGGATATGTTGAAATGCTGACAAAAGTTGTACGGTCACCTACACGGTCGACCATGGATCGACCGCAGTTTTGTCTATCAATATTTTCTTGGAATATAAATACACCACTTTGCCAAACTAGAAGACGACCTCTTTCCAACATTCTTTCAAAGTCATATCTACTAATCTCCCAAGCCTCAAGCACATATTAATAGAGAGATTATAAGAGAGAAAGAAAGATTCTACTTACACTAAGTAGAATTGAAATGTAAACTTTATACTTATCATTTGTATCTTTAAGTTTATTTTGTAAGATACTTCCTTAGGGGGTCAAGGAAGCTAGATAGTTCTTATGATAGGAAACACCATCTTGCTTAATGATTCAACTTCCTTAAAGGGATCTAGGAAGTTGATCAATTCCATTGGGAATTAAGTTGGTGTGATCTATTGAAGAACTATGAGTGATTGTAAGCTTAGCTATAAGTTTACTTGTAAGCTATTTTCTTAAAGGGATCTAGAAGGTAGTTGTGCTTTCACTCGGTTAGAGCTATGGGATCTTGTGGTATGAGCATTTGGTGTTTGTGAATTCTTCAAAGGGACGTAAGGGTTCATGAGTAGCGGCTTATCGAGGAGCTAGTGTTGTATCCGAACACTCCACCGGGTTTGGGGTATCATAGTGAAGAAAAGTCTCAATTCGTAGAATTGGGGAGTGGATTAAGGTGGATTAGTTAACATTCACCCGAACCACTATAAATCCTTGTGTTTGTGCACTTACAATCTTTACATACTTGCATTAACAAACACAAACGCTTCTACACTTAAAACTTATGTTTTGATTGTTAAAGATTTCAAAAAAGTTTTAAGAAACCACTAAGTAACTATTCACCCCCCTCTAGTTACTTACAATCTCTATCATTTGGTTCGTCTCAAGTACCACCTCGGTACCACTACCTTCCTTTTGACCCACCTCACCCCAATAAAATCGGGGTTCGACATTTCCTTCCATAAAGCATCTCATATGGCGGCATTCCAATACTAGCATGATAACTATTATTGTACGAGAATTCCACCAATGCAAATGCTCGTCCCAACTTCTACCAAAATCAATTACACAAGATCGAAGCATATCCTCCAAAGTTTAGGTGGTTCTTTCGCTTTGACCATTCGTTTGAGGATGATATGCGGCGCTCAAATTCACTTGAGTACCCATTTCATCATGAAACTTACCCCAAAATCGAGAAGTAAAACACATATCTCGATCTGAAATAATAGACACAGGAACCCCGTGTCTTGAAATCACCTCTTTAATGAACAACCTTGCCAAAGTCTCCAACGAAATCGCCTCTCGTATAGGGAGAAACAAGGAACTTTTTGTTAATCGATCAACGATAACCCAAATTGTATCATATTGGGTTCTCTCCGTTTTTGGCAATTTACTGATGAAATCCATGGTAAGTTGTTCCCACTTCCATTTTCGGAATCTCCAATGGTGGCACCGTACCATAATGCTTTTGATGCTCGGCCTTAACTTGCTAGCAATTAACACATTGCTCAACATACTTAACAACATCGCGCTTCATACCGGGCCACCAATACTCTTTCTTCAAGTCAAGATACATCTTTATTGCACCCGAATGAATAGAATAATTTGATTTGTGTGCCTCATCGAGTAGCACCTTTCGGTGAGCACCCAATTTTGGCACCCACACCCGACCTTGGAAAGGCAACAACCCGTACGGGCCTAAAACAATCGACTCCATTTGCGCTTGAATCCGCTCTTCACGCTTGTTATTAACAAGCGCTTCAATTTGAACCTCACCGAGTTCCTTAAGGAAGTCATTCGTAAGGACCGTTTTCAACGACTTTATTTTCAAATTCGGAGTTTGATTCTTTTGACTCAACGCATCTGCAACCACATTAGCCTTACCCGGATGGTAAAGTATCTCACAATCATAATCTTTCAACAAATCCAGCCATCGTCATTGACGGTTGTTTAAGTCACGTTGATCAAAGAAATATTTTAAAGTCTTATGATCTGAATAGATCGTGCATTTTACACCATAAAGATAAATGCGCCAAATTTTCAATGCATGAACCACCGCTGCCAGCTCAAGATAATGAGTCGGGTAATTCTTCTCGTGCTCTTTTAGTTGTCTCGATGCATAAGCGATCACTTTACCCCTTTGCATAAGAACACATCCGAGCCTACTAATCGAGGCATCACAATACACCGTCATATCTTCCATCTCTTCCGAAAACACTAACAATGGAGCTTGACACAATTTGCTCTTCAACAATTAAAAAGCAATTTCTTGCTCGTCACCCCATTCAAAATTCACATTCTTCTGAGTTAGCTTCGTTAATGATGAAGCAATCTTGGAAAAATCTTGAATAAATCGACGATAATAATTGACTAATCCGAGGAAACTTCAGACTTCTGTATGTGTAGGCGGTCGTTCCCAATTTTTAACCGCATCAGTCTTTCCTGAATCTACTTTTATCCCCTCTTGGTTAACAATATGGCCAAGGAATTGCACCTCCCTTAGCCAAAATTCACATTTGGAGAATTTTTCATACAACTTCTCCTTTCTAAAAGTCTTCAACAACTCATGCAAATAATGTTCTTGTTCCTTCATACTCTTGGAATAAAAAAGTATGTCGTCAATGAACACAATTACCGACTTGTCCAACATAGGTTGGCACACTCGGTTTATAAGGTCCATAATTGGCGTAGGCACATTCGTAAGACCAAAAGGCATCACAACAAACTCAAAATACCCGTATCGCGTCCGAAACACCGTCTTCTCGATATCTTCTTCTCAGATCCGCATTTGATGATAACCGGATCGTAAATCGATCTTCGAAAAGTATCACGCACGTTGTAGTTGATCATATAAGTCTTCGATCCTAGGCAACATATAACGATTCTTGATCGTCACTTTATTAAGCTCACGTTAAGCGATGCACATACGCATACTACCGTCCTTTTTTTCACAAACAAAATTGGAGCACACCATGGCGAGCTACTCGGTCGGATAAAACCCTATTCAAACAACTCTTGGGTTTGATTCAATAACTCTTGAATTTCGGTTGGTGCCAAATGATAAGGTGTTTTAGCAATGGGGTTAGCCCCCGGAACCAATTCAATGTGAAACTCCACTTGCCTTACCGGCAGAACACCCAGTAATTCTTTGGAAAAAACATCCCAAATTCATTAACAACAAGGATAGTCTTAATGGAAGGTGGTTCATCATGAGTATCAATCACTTGGGCTAGATAAGCCATACATCTACTAGCAACGATTCGACGTGCCCGAGCATATGTACAAATAGGCACGGGTCATCTTCGAGCTTCACCATACACAATTAGCTCTCCCCACTTGGGGTTCTTACCTTCAAAAATTTCTCATGGCATGCAACATTAGCTCTATAACAATCAAGCTAATCGATACCAACAACAACATTGATCTCACCAAAAGTAATAGGAACCAAGTCAATATCAAATTTCTCAGTCCCAAAATCAATAACATGATTTTTAAACCCGCACTTCAACTGAGAACCTGCCATCAGCGATCTCGACTTGCAACGGAGAGTCTAGATCACTTAAAGGACAATCTAATTAACTTAGTCGCATATATTAAAGACACATAAGACAAATCAGCACCACTATCAAATATTACTTTTGCGGGTTTGGAGTTAACCATAAAAGTACCTAAAATAACTTCATTGGATTTCTTGGCATCTTCGCTTTCCATCAAATAATTTTGGCCCCTCGGGGGCCCCACCACTTTCTTTAACATTTTGGTGTTGTCATGAATCTTTTCACCCACAATCAACTCAGGACACTCGGACTTCCGGTGACCATATTTGCGGCAATTAAAACAAGTAATCTTATTAGATGACGGATTGGTACAATCACGAGATAGGTGACCCTTTTGGCCACAATTGAAGCAAGTGGGAGCATAACCTCCCGAACCACCCTTTTTCACACTCCCAACATTTTCGTTCCCACTCTTCGCCTTCTTGTTAGGAGCACTACTAGATTCAAACTTCCTTTTACTAGAAGCAAAATCATTCGCCTTCGGAGTGTGCGATTCAAAGCCTTTAGCTACGTCAAACAACTTTGCAAACATCTCAACATGGCCAAGACTAATCGTCGCACGGAGATTATCATTTAAGGTGTCATAGAAATCCTCCATCAACAAGTGATCATTCCCGACGTACTCGGGGTAAAACCGCATCTTTGATAGAAAAGTAGACTAAAGAGTGTTTAGGTCCATAGACCCTTGTCGCAAGTTTCACAACTCATTTCGTAATCGAGTGAGTTGGCTTGAGTGCGATACTCTTTAAAGAACTCCGTCTTAAATTCAAATCAGGAGCTATCATGATAGGTGCATGTGTGAGCTGTTCCTTCAGATAGTTGAATGCTTGAACACATTCTTCATTAAAGACGAACGGAACTTCCTTTCCAAGGAGATGAGTAATAGGTCATGTGACCTTTGAAAAATCTTTGATAAAACGTCGGTAGAAACCGGCGTGTCCAAGGAAACTCCTCACAGCTTTTACTGTGGTAGGTTCTGGAAGCTTAGTTATGGTTTCAATCTTAGCCTTGTCGACTTCTATTCCCGACTTTGATATCTTATGTCCTAAAACTATGCCTTCTTTTACCATGAAGTGACATTTTTCCCAATTTAGAACTAAATTCGAATCTTCGCACCAGGTGAGCATCTTGTCAAGGTTATAAAGGCACGACTCAAAGGTACTACCGAAGATGGAAAATTCATCCATGAAGACATCCATACAACGTTCGATCATGTCATGGAATATAGCTACCATGCATCGCTGAAATGTTAAAGGTTCATTGCACAACCCAAAGGGCATGCGTCAATAAGCAAATGTTCCATAAGGACAGGTGAAGGTTATATTTTCTTGGTCCTTTGGATCGAGGAATTAACCGGAAAAACCGTCAAGGAAACAATAGAACTCATTTTTTGATAGGCGTTCCAACATTTGATCAATGAACGAAAGTGGAAAATGATCCTTCTGGGTTGCATCGTTTAGTTTACGATAATCTATGCAAACCCTCCAACCGGTGACCTCCCATGTTGGAATAAGTTCATTATTCTCATTTTTTATTACAGTCATTCCTCCCTTCTTGGGTACCACTTGAACATGACTGCCCATAGGAATCGAAAATAGGATAGATCAGACCGGCATCCAGAAGTTTGATTACTTCTTTCTTGACGACTTATTGAATCATTGGATTGACCCTTCTTTGCCTCTGAACTGACAGTTTGAAATCATCTTCCATGAAGATCTTGTGGGTGCAATAGTTTGGACTGATTCATTTATGTTGGAAATCTTCCAAGCAATTGATTTCTTATGTGATTTCAGAACCTTAATCAATTCCGCCTTCTCATGTGGGGTGAGATCTTTAGAAATGATTACAGGGAGTTGCGATTCTCCTTCTAAGAATGCGTACTCCAGATGTAAGGGTAATTTCTTCAACTCCAATTCCGGGGGTTCCACGATAGATGGCTTCATTCTTGCTATCTCCTTTATGTCTAACGAGTCATATCTCTCCTGGAATTCTGATTCTTCTTCTTGATTAATAGCGGTCACTGATGCTATCTGTTCTTTGGTTATGGAATTTGTCCTTTTTAATGTTTCATCTTCAGAAACGTCTTCTTTAGTTTCGAAGATTGGCTCATAAATCTCATCACAGTCCTCATTTAACTGTGGTTCCTGAAATACCGGAATGAAATTTATTTCTTCATTCGGTCTTCTCCTTAACAGAAGTAGGGAAATGCCTTGACCTAGCGGTGCTATTTGGATAGTTTTGCCGAGAAAGTTACCTTCGGCGAGGGGAGATTTATATTGACGAGGATCTATGGCTGAATGGTTATCGAGATTTCCTTTAGGAGGTGTAAAGAACATATCCTTAGAAATTTGATCTTGACTACATATAGCCATGGTATCCTCCAGATATTCATTGACGAGTTCTTGAAAAGGGTCAGCGAGATTGTGATCTTCTTCGCGAGGATGGCTCATATATCGGTCAACATTAAATGTGACTTCTTCATTTCCAACTCTTATTTTCAGTGATTTCTCGTGTACGTCAATTATGGCCTTGTTAGTATTCAAGAATGGTCTGCCAAGTATGAGTGGGACCTTTGTGTCTTCCTCAATTTCCATAATGACGAAATCAACGGAAAATGCAAACTTATCCACTCTAACTAGGAAATCCTCAGCTATTCCTCGAGGAATCTTGACTGATCTGTCCGCGATTTGGATAGTCATTCTGGTAGGTCTTAAGTCATTAAGTCCTAGCTTTTTGAATAATAAATAGGGAATTAGTCCTAAATACCTGGATAAAGGATAGTAGTTGGTTTTAAGCTAATAGTCCTAATTACGGAAAAATAAAGGTGATGGAGGGAAGTTAAGAGTATGCAGATCAGTCAAATATTGACCAAGATATCAGTTTTGGCTCAAAAAAGGTAATTATGTTTATGTTAAAGCTATGCTTAGATTAGTGTAGATCTGGTTGGATGAGCCAATTACATAGACCTACTTATCTCTAGACTCTCGGAGTTCTCGTTGAGTAGTGAAAAGTGTTTCACTTGGTTGTATAATTGAAAGATAACTATACCTTGGAGGTTATCCTCAGTAAAGCACTAGGTTTATTAGTGAGTTGAGTTCTAATCCTAACCCTAGTTATCAGTTTGGGTAACTAAATAACAATGTGTCGGGTTGAGTGAACACTGATCACAAACAGAAGGAGTCCGCTGGGTTAAGTTGACAAAACCTTAATGTAAACTAACAACCATTTCATCATACTAATGAGATCATACCAATCTGAACATTATACAGCATTACATTTGACATACTGAAAGTAAAGCAGATATAAACTTAATAGATACCTAAATAGTTAATATGACTTAATCCTAGGGCAACAATCAGACAAGAACATGCAAAAGGTTTGGGTCACACAATTAAGGTACTAACTAGATCTTAACAGCTCCTCGGAGGTCTCTTTGGAATAGTCAATAGGCATACTAGGTGAAATGACCCAACCCGATAACCAACCATTAACGCACATATATATATATATATATATATATATATATATATATATATATATATATAAGCCGCGGCGCTTCAATTATGGGTGCGGCGCGCCTCATGTCTGATTCTAGACTCCTCCAGGTTGCAAAAGTGACTGTCCACGTTGTACACTACGGACCGCGACGCGTGGCCAATTGGCCACGACGCGTCCCACTCTGGTTCAACATTTCTCATTGTTTTAAATATCACTAGTCTCCCATTAAAAAAACCATGACAATACATTCAGCCCAAGACGTGATTAAAACATCATTATACATAATTTTTGTTATAATAAAACAACGACATAAGTTCTAAAACCCCGGGACCACATTGACCCGTTTAACAAGACCCAAAAAGACACTTTCGTCTCAAAGTGTTTAAACTCTACAAAAGACTGAGCATGGTGATTGGGGATACGCTACCCAATCCTAATCAATCCAAAAACACGCCTTCTAAAGCAACCTACGCAAGTCCACTAGTTCCGACGCTTACCCGAGCCACCACCTCCACGCGAATCTATACAAATGTAAACAACGTGAGGGTAAGCTATGAAAGATTAGTGAGTATAAACATACTATATACATACATATGCATAAAATGAATACGTATAACCAACACATATAGTAAACACATACCGCATTCCAAGTACAACTAAGCAAAGCAATACATAACGTACCACCAAGCCCAAAACCGCAAGGTTTGCTACAACAAACAATATATATACGCATATATAGTATATAACCAATACGACAAGGTTAACCCCTTAACCTTAAACATAAGAAGGTTGGCCGAACTACCCAAACCTTAGTGAATTCGCACTACCCGAGATTTACTACCTTCATTGCATCAACAATCGAGGTTGGTCGTACTACCCGTACCTTATTGAATTCGCACTGCTCGAGATTCACCACCTCATCAATAGGGATGATCGAACTACCCGTGTCACCGTGAATCCGAACTACCCGAGATTCATCACCTCAACATCATCAACATCGACTGGGTTGGCCCAACACACTAACGTGAATCCGTATACTCCAAAGATACACTACCCCAAGGGTGGTAACCCAAAATGCATAAGCGTAGAACATGGACTCAAAACTCCAAGAATCCATCATCCCATCACTTGTAGAGTGAATCCGAGCAAGGATCACTCTACCAACCCGCACCCATCCTATGCATACATACGCTTATAATATATTTACGCTCACCTTAGCGTCGTGATGAATGCAATACCGAAATCCGCAATCGCCAATGGGAAGTACCTATTCCGTTTAACACATAACAACAACACAATTAGGGTGGAATACAAACCAACCCAAATTTACACTTAGTGCAATTCCGACCCAAAAGCACTTCCAAGTGCAAACAACATCCAAACTAACCAACAATCACTTAACACAAGTAAAAATGGTGTTACAATGCCAATTCAACCAAAACACAAGTATTAATACTCGTCTTCCCCAATTTGACTCATGAACCCTAATTTTGACCCATTTCAGAATTAGTCTTTTAAATACACCCAAATGGGTTTCAACACTTCCAAAATCACTAAACCTAGTGATTAAACCCAAATACAAGTCTTAAACATGATTAAATCATCAACCAACCCAAAATCCACCAACAAGGGTCAACAACACCAATTACTAGCTACAAACTTTCATTAAAGAGCTAAATGAGTTTTCTCAAGAACATGCAAGTTCAAAACTTTAAATTGAACAACGATCATGAATAAAGAAACTTGGATTCGAGACTTACCACTAGTATAAACACGTAGTCGTGAACGAGGTGAACAACATTAACACTTGCGACTTGACCTGATTCACTCTTCTTCTTCATCAAATGGAGCTCTCCCTCTCTCTCTCTCTCTCTCTCTCTAAAGTTTCTTCCTCTCTCTAGGGTTTTGAGGATAAGAAAAAGAGATGAAAATGGGGTGAAATGAAGATGTGGATGGGGTTGTATCAGTTTTGTGGCTCAAAAACCGTCCATATGTGAAATTACCAAATTGCCCTTCATGAAACCCCTTTTTTAAAAGCTGAAATTCGAGTCTGGCCTAGACACGGCGCGGTGCAGCCATTGAGGCCCGCGGTGCGGCTCCAAGGAAAAATTGGTAACAGCCTCCGTACCAGTGAAGCAAGCACCTGAAACTACAAAAGGGCGCGGTGCGGCACGACCCTGTACCTAACAACATTTTTTCTTTATTTAAATTCCACTACTCGACTCTGTACGCAAAACGTACCCACTTCGTACTTACAAAATCGGGGTGTTACAACTCTCCCCCACTTAAACTGGATCGCGTCCTCACGATCTAAACCTCATCGCGATCCAGGAAAATACGTCTTCCTCAACCTTTCGAGTCCTCACACAACTCTACACCCCCTTTGATGCCACTATTGTATCCTATCGGTCAAACTTTCTGGCCACGCAGCGTTCTAATCCGATTTCCACTACGTTTATCATTAAAGCGAAGATTATTCCATTTACCATATACACACTTGCACGCATTCTGAGACATGCAATGCACACAACATCCGAAGTCTACTACGATCACTTAGCATACGTGGAATCATAATGTGTTCTTCCAACTTCTCTAGGCAATTCTTCTCCATGAATCACCTTTAACACTAAATCGTCACCCGCGATTTATCAAATCCACGGATCCGAGCACTAAAACTTGCTCAATCCCTCACATCAGAAGAACTCAACCAATCTCGTACCGAGATATCAACCCTTTAGCGTACCCTTACCAAGTACAACGCTAATAGTAACCTCGTCCCAAAATAAGGTCAGCAACCAAAGCGATGAAGACCGAATAAATGCGAATCCTTACGGATAACACTTACCACTTAACATCCCTTGTAGTGCGCAAACACGGCTAATACGCAACTACCGTAAAAATCGTAAGCAAACGGCTAAATCTGGTAGTGTCCAAAATGGCTATGGCAACGCTAATCCCAAGGTATACAAAAATGGCTATTGTCACACCCTCAATAACATGTGAGAGAAAACACGGCTATCGCATCACCAACCATACAAAAGATGGCTGAAACAACCCGAGCCTACACATATATGGAGGATGGTCGAAACAACCCGAACCTTAGTGAATTCGAAACAACCCGAAATTCACCAACCCAATCCATATTTCCAACAAATGGGATGACCGCAACAACCCGAGTCATTGTGAATACGCACAACTAATATTCACTTCGAAAATCACAACATAAGGAATGGTACTCTCATTTCCCACCGGAACTCTCATTTCCCGGTAATGTTATACCATGCCGATATAACACTACTCCCAAGATGAAGTTAGCGAACCTAGTCAACGACCGTAACTTACCAATCTCACACACGCTCTTTTGACCTCAATCAACGAGTAGTGTAGCATCGCGTACTGCACACACCATAGTGAATCCTAACAGAATACACTAACCATCCACCACAAGCAACAAGTATATACACATACTTAGAAACATTTCACTCACGTGGAATCCTTGCACACGCATTATACGTACGCGTGCACAACGGCATCACAATCGAGCAAGAACCACCTATATCGCACATAGGCACAAAACAATAATTATCTAGAAGAGAATCTGACACACACACCCCTTAACCAGGGATCTCACCTTTCTCGTCGAGCACGTCCATTATCTCTCTACGATATTCACCATATCACCACCTGGGTGATAATTTAAATCCGATTTAATAGGTACAATTTAATCCAAATCGTACTCTTATCACAATCGACCAACTTAGGTGTCAACACTAGCACCGAGTCTATATGGGCTCCATCCTACAACAACTCACTAAAACCTCTTTGTGCGGGAGTACAAACTCCCCCACTTAGAACTCCGTTCCTTAACCACATCATTTAGATAATAGTATCCCGCGAAAATACTATCCTCTCATCGTTGACTTAGTCAATCGTTAAGTCCGTCTCCGTCTCACAGAGATTCATACAACCAACATGCTAAAGAAAGATGAGATCCATCGTCTTGTATCCCATGATATACACATCACAATACCTTGCTTTATCCTTGAGCATACGAAGGGTTTCGGATTATCCTTCGCTACTTCAACCGAAGTACTTACCAAACCGTACAAGTATCACTCTAGCAATCATTGAGTTGCTATCACTTGTAACTTCCACATCGTCACTTAAGCACCTAAGGGTTTTCTTGCCGGTACCCTAAGTTCAATGTAACTGCAATACGATCGGAGTCGAATACCATGCTAGTAGGTATGAAAGAGGCATTAACATTGCGTCCCATAGACTCCGTTATCAACATTCATTGAGATCAAAACATTCGATCTCAAGGGTCCCATCCACCCGACGAACCTCATGGTTCATCAACTTCAACATAAAAGCGAACACGCGCTAACATCCGAACACAAAAGCCCATTTCCATGGCTTGGTAGAAACATTTTTCCAAACACTAAGGAATGCTTGGTTGCACCAAGTCTTACGACCTTCGTCTGTCAATTAAAACGACGCCATAGGGTAATTCCATTAGGAATCTCACCCATAACAATAATACGCACAACACAATGCATTCAACAAACCCGAACTCATCGGCACATAATAAATAATCAAAGGACATATTTATTAAAAACGAAAAGTACCTTAATGTCTCCTCGTGGCATTCGCCGCCGCCAACTCAGGACATTCCGGCTTGCGATATCCCTCTTTATGACAATAGTAGCACATTCTGTCAACACTTCTCGACAATGTGCACTCCCATAACTTGTGGCCCCTAACACTATAATTGAAACATCTAGGTGCACTAGAACTCGTCGTGCCTTACCCCACATTACATGTACTCGCACTTGCACGTTTAGTTTTCTTACTTGAAGCACCATACGAATCAACCCTTCTCTTACTTGAAGGTTCACTAACCATCGATCGCGAATGCGATTCGAAACCCCTAGCCACGGAGAATAACTCCGTAAACGAGTTCACTTGACCAATGCTAATTTTATTCCGCAAGTCATCACTTAAAGTTCGATAGAAATCTGCCATCAACATACGATCATTCCTGATATACTCCAGGCAAAATCAAGCCTTCGCCATAAAGGTCGTCTTGAGAGTATTTAAGTCCATAGATCCTTGTCACAAATTTCGCAACTCATCACGCAATTCTGACAAATCGGCTTGCGTCCGAAACTCCTCGAAGAATTCCTTCTTAAAATCGTCCCACGATAACCCCATAAATGACTCACCACCAACAATGTCAACCTTACCATCCAACCAATCCTTCGCCCTACCCCGCAAAAAGCTAGCAGTGAGTCTTGTCCTCTTCTCGGGAGGGCATTCAATAGTGCGAAAACACCCTTCGACATTCGAGATCCACGTCGTTCTTATCAAAGGATCCGGTTTCCCGTCATACATCGGAGGTTTAGTCATCATGAAGCTTTTATGACAACGCTCCATTTCACTACTGCCTTGAAACTTGGAATACTTCCTATCCATTTCTTCTCGTAACGCACCCAATTGTCCCGCAACGGTGGCTGCAACTCTAGCGTTAAACTCATCGTTGTCGCTTTGATTCGCCCATGAAGTCGCGCTTCTCTTATTCATTCTGAAGAATGCAAATGATTAAACAACGAACGCGTAACAATGGTAGCTAGTCATTATTACGTGGGCATGCCGTATCAACTCGTTAGTGATAATGCTAAAAACGAACATATATTTCATAGCATTATTCCCCAAGAAAGACAAGCTTTTAGTTGCAAATGTTCTATTTACAAGTAATATTCGTTTAAATATTAAAAGGTGAAGACAAAAGACAGATTCGACGAATTGAAGACGCAAACGACGAAAAAGCTCAAAAGTACAAAATACAATCAAAGAGGTTCCAATTATTGATAAGAAACATCTCTAAATTACAAGAGTACAAGATTCAAAATGCAAAGTACAAGATATTAAATTGTACGCAAGGACGTTTGAAAATCCGGAACCGGGATCAGAGTCAACTCTCAATGCTCGACGCAACGGACTAAAAATTACAAGTCAACTATGCACATGAATATAATATAATATATAAATAATTCTTAAAAATTATATATATATATATATTATATTAATATTTAAAATCATCGACAAGAAAGAAGCCAAAGCTTGTGAGCTGGAATTTCAAACTCCGCGACTCGCGGAGTTTGAAGGCAAAAAATGCCGCGAGTCGCGGAGTTCCCCTGGACTCAATTCCCTATAAAAGCAAACGCAGTTTGATCGCAAAAACCTTCCAATATATCAATCTCTCTATCTATATACGTAATATTTATATTTATAATTTATATTTTAATTTTAATTTTAATTTTAATCCTAATAATAAGGGTATGTTAGCGAATGTTGTAAGGGTGTAAGTCGAAATTCTGTCCGTGTAACGCTACGCTATTTTTAATCATTGTAAGTTATGTTCAACCTTTTTAATTTAATGTCTCGTAGCTAAGTTATTATTATGCTTATTTAATCCGAAGTAATCATGATGTTGGGCTAATTACTAAAATTGGGTAATTAGGCTTTGTACCATAATTGGGGTTTGGACAAAAGAACGATACTTGTGGAAATTAGACTATGGGCTATTAATGGGCTTTATATTTGTTTAACTAAATGATAGTTTGTTAATTTTAATATAAAGATTTACAATTGGACGTCCCTATAAATAACCATATACACTCGATCGGACACGATGGGCGGGGAATTTATATGTACGAATAATCGTTCATTTAACCGGACACGGGAATGGATTAATAGCCACTAGAATAATTAAAATAGGGGTGAAATTATGTACAAGGACACTTGGTATAATTGATAACAAAGTATTAAAACCTTGGGTTACACTCAGTCGACATCCTGGTGTAATTATTAAACAAAGTATTAAAATCTTGTTACAGTTTAAGTCCCCAATTAGTTTGAATATTTAACTTCGGGTATAAGGATAATTTAACGAGGACACTCGCACTTTATATTTATGACTGATGGACTGTTATGGACAAAAACCATACGGACATATTAAATAATCCAGGACAAAGGTCAATTAACCCATGGGCATAAAACTAAAATCAACACGTCAAACATCATGATTACGTAAGTTTAAATAAGCATAATTCTTTTATTTCATATTTAATTTCCTTTATTTTATATTTAATTGCACTTCTAATTATCGCATTTTATTTTATTGTTATTGTATTTAATTGCACTTTTAATTATCGTACTTTTTATTATCGCAAGTTTATTTTATCGCACTTTCATTTATCGCAATTTCATTATCGTTATTTACTTTACGCTTTAAATTAAGTCTTGTATTTATTTATTATTTTACATTTGGTTTTAACTGCGACTAAAGTTTTAAAATCGACAAACCGGTCATTAAACGGTAAAAACCCCCCTTTATAATAATAATATTAGTTATACATATATTTGTATTTTTATAAAAGTAAACTAATATAGCGTTAAGCTTTGTTTAAAGATTTTCCCTGTGGAACGAACCGGACTTACTAAAAACTACACTACTGTACGATTAGGTACACTGCCTATAAGTGTTGTAGCAAGGTTTAAGTATATCCATTCTATAAATAAATAAATATTTTGTGTAAAATTGTATCGTATTTAATAGTATTTCCTGCTAAAATTTAATAGTATTTTATACCCCTTAGCTTTAACTATCAGTTAGTACAACGACTATCTTGCTCGATGATATACACAAACGCAAACATAAACAAAAATAACAACGGGATATAAGCACATGCAAGAGTAATATCACAATACAATCATAATCCTAGTTATTTCACCTACATGCTAAGGCACTAACCAAATCCCCATCCGACTCGTACTCATACAAGTCCCGCAACAAATAAGCACACACAAAAGTCCAAGTCTAGGCACCTATCTCAAGTCGCCTAAATCCCTTAGACCATGCTCTGATACCACTTGAAACGACCCAACCCGATAACCAACCATTAATGCACAATTTTTTTTTTATATATAACTCGCGGCACGGAAATTGTGGGTGCGGCGCGCCTCACGTCTGATTCCAGACTCCTCCAGGTTGCAAAAGAGACTGTCCACATTTTACACTACAGACCGCGGCGCGTGGCCAATTGGCCGCGGCGCGTCCCACTCTGGTTCAGCATTTCTCTTTGTTTTAAATATCACAAGTCTCCCATTAAAAAAACCATGACAATACATTCAGCCCAAGACGTGATTAAAACATCATTATACATAAAAAAAAAATTTATAATAAAACAACGGCATAAGCTCCAAAACCCCGGGACCACATTGACCCGTTTAACAAGACCCAAAACGACACTTTCGTCTCAAAGTGTTTAAACTCTACAAAAGACCGAGCATGGTGATTGGGGATACGCTACTCAATCCTAATCAATCCAAAAGCACGCCTTCTAAAGCAACCTACGCAAGTCCAGTAGTTCACACGCTTACCCGAGCCACCACCTCCACGTGAATCTATAAAAATGTAAACAACGAGAGGGTAAGCTATGAAAGCTTAGTGAGTATAAACATACTATATGCATACATATGCATAAAATGAATACGTACAACCAACACATATAGTAAACACATACCGCATTCCAAGTACAACTAAGCAAAGCTATACATAACGTACCACCAAGCCCAAAACTGCAAGGTTTGCTACAACATACAATATATATATATATATATATATATATATATATATATATATATATATATATATATATATATATATATATATATATATATATATATATATATATATATATATATACGCATATATAGTATATAACCAATACGACAAGGTTAACCCCTTGACCTTAAACAAATGAAGATTGGCCAAACTACCCAAACCTTAGTGAATTCGCACTACCCGAGATTCACTACCTTCACGGTATCAATAATCAAGGTTGGCTGTACTACCCGTGGCTTAGTGAATTCGCACTACCCGATATTCACCACCTCATCAATAGGGATGACCGAACTACCCGCGTCATCGTGAATGCAAACTACACAAGATTCATCTCCTCAAAATCATCAACATCGACGTGGTTGGCCCAACACGACAACGTGAATCCGTATACTCCAAAGATTCAATACCCCAAGGGTGGTAACCCAAAACGCATAAGCGTACAACATGGACTCAAAACTCCAAGAATCCATCATCCCATCACCTGTAGAGTGAATCTGAGCAAGGATCACTTACTGAACCGCACCCATCCTATGCATAATACGTATATAATATATTTACACTCACCTTAACGCCGTGATGAATGCAATATCGAAATCCGCAATCTCCAATGGAAAGTACCTATTCCTTTTAACACATAACAACAACACAATTAGGGTGGAATACAAACCAACCCAAATTGACACTTAGTACAATTCCGACCCAAAAGCACTTCCAAGTGCAAACTACGCCCAAACTAACCAATAATCACTTAACACAAGTAAAAATGGTGTTATAATGCCAATTCAACCAAAACACAAGTATTAATACTCGTCTTCCCCAATTTGACTCATAAACCCTAATTTTGACCCATTTCAAAATTAGTCTTCTAAATACACCCAAATGGGTTTCAACACTTCCAAAATCACTATACCTAGTGATTAAATCCAAATACAAGTCTTAAACATGATTAAATCACCAACCAACCTAAAATCCACCAACAAGGGTCAACAACACCAATTACTAGTTCCAAACTTTCATTAAAGAGCTAAATGGGTTTTCTCAAGAACATGCAAGTTCAAAACTCTAAATTGAACAACGATCATGAATAAAGAAACTTGGATTCGAGACTTACCACTAGTACCAAAACGTAGACGTGAACGAGGTGAACAACATTAACACTTGCGACTTGACCCGATTCACTCTTCTTCTTCCTCAAATGGAGCTCTCTCTCTCTCTCTCTCTAAAGTTTCTTCCTCTCTCTAGGGTTTTGAGGATAAGAGAAAGAGATGAAAATGGGGTGAAATGAAGATGTGGATGGGGTTGTATTAGTTTTGTGGCTCAAAAACCGTCCATATGTGAAATTACCAAATTGAGCTTCATGAAACCCCTTTTTAAAAGCAGAAATTCAATTCTGGCCCAGACAAGGCGCGGCGCAGCCATAGGGGCCCGCGGTGCGGCTCCAAAGTGAAATTGGTAACAGCCTCCGTACCAGTGAAGCAAGCACCTGAAACTACAAAAGGGCACGGCGCGGCTTGGATTGGCACGACGCGGCCCTGTACCTAACAGCATCTTCGTTTTCGATCCGTTTTACTAGGTTGTAACTTGCCTTTCACTATTTTCGCTCTAGAATCTTCATTTTAGCTCCGTTTTACTTGATTCTTTTTGCATCGCCTTTGTAATTACTTAATCTACAAAATTAACTGAAAAGGAGATTATTTTGGCGACAAAGTTTGGTACTTTATGGATTTAGGGCTCAATATCGGGGGTAAAAACGTGACTTGTTGGTCGATATCAAATACCCCACACTTAGCTTTGCTTATTGTAACAACCCGACTTTTTCCATTACTATCGTTACTTGTCCGTTAAATATTTAACGGTGATTGCTTAGAACTTTATGTGTTTAATGGATTTAAATGCATACTTGATCCTAGTGGATTACTTGAGTAAATATGTTTATATTAATTGATGAACTTGTTTCGAATGATGAAATACCTAGAAAACGACACGATTAAAAAAATCGCCTAGAAAGCTTTTCAGTTTACGGAACTCAGAAAAACGATAAAATAATTATTTTTAATAATTATTGACTTTATGAAAAACTTATTTAATTTATTATATATTTAATGAATCAAACTTGGTGGGATGCATTTTAATGACCGGTTAACTTTTCGGGAACCCGGTACGGTTAACAGCAACTAGAAACGAACCACACTTAGCGTACTAGCAAGCCAAAGCATAATGTAAGTTAATTTTAATAATTATATTATATAATTATTATGTTTTAAACATACTTTCAATTTATTATAACTTATATAGATTAAAAACGCGAGAAATTGACGTTTAACATTTCGGTTTGTGTTTTTGGCTAACGACACCTAACGGGCTACACAAGGAATGCATCAACTAGTCAAGACAAGCCCATGGACTCCCTCTTGGACCCTCATGGCCGAAATCCCCCTAACATCACCCATTTATATGATTAAATTGAGCCCATATTGCTAACTAGCGATTTAAGCCCTAAACTAGTTAAGGAATTAGGTATAAAAAGGCATTTAATCACCACTCTTCCACCCATAACCCTAAGTCACAATTTTGCAGCCCCAAACCCCATCTCCATCGTCGACTTCATCATCATCATCATCCATTCAATTTTGATTATTTGCTCTTGCGTTCCACACGAAAGTGATAGCCTTGATCATCCTCTACGCGATAGTATAAACTAATTGATCGATTGAGGTATAATTCATTACCCTAATTTTATTAGATCAATTTTTATGTCAATTACATATTGTATTGATGTCTAGTGCTCAATTACATGCGATTAGGGTTGTCGTTAGTCGTTAAATTGCTCGATTATTGTCATTGCTATGAATCACGAATTTGTATGTTATGAATCTGATCAAATTGTCGCATGTTTTCGTTATCGCATTCTCAAGTTATGATTGAATGAAGTTGTCGTTAGGGTTTTTCATGATGTACGAATTTTCTGAATTATGTACTTTGTGAATTAGCTATTGAAATGTGTACCATTGTAATCCTTGTTAAAAATCATGCAAGTTGGACTTAAGATTTGCGTCAAAAGTTTTTATAATGCTCTCGGTACGTCAAAACGAAGATTCGTGTTTTAAAGAGAGCTGAAACTATTTTCGAATGTGAGAGAAAATGTCTAAAGTGAACTAGAAATTGATTGAGACTTTGATATCCTGGAATATGTTATATGTTCCTTGATGTATTTCATTTGCATTCTAACTTCTGAGAATGTGAATTGACATGAATTATAAGCTTGACCAGATGATATGTCTGTTTGTTGACTAAAACTTAAGGGTCTGTAAAGATTGGATAATCTAAACAAATTGGCTAAATGAATGTATTTTATTATTTTATCACTAAAACTTTGAGATGTTTTGAGTAAGCTCCAAATGGCCGTTTGTCAAAATCTATTTTCAATATTTTATGAGAAATGTTTCAAAACTGATGCGCGTGCAGAAACTGATTTGGTAAACCGTAACTAGACCTTTTCTGAAACCCGACTTGTAGATGTCGTATAAGACTCAGGTTAGACTTTTTGGAATCAATTTTGAGTCTAGTTATGATCTGGAGTTTGCCATGTTTTCATGAATTATGTGCTAAAATTTATACTCGTTGCTTTCTATGATGCGCGTATTTTAAGGACATGCGATAAACTACGAATGTGCAAATTGTTGAACTATGAGTTGTAACATGTTACTTGACTTAGGAATGACATGTTGACCATGATTGCATGACCTACTGAAATGTTTGAGTTTAGTTGACCACTTTGACCGAGTAGACTTTTGGGTTGACTTTGGTTGACTTGCTTGGACTAGTTGACTTTTACATGCATATTGAGTCATTTTGAGCACTAGGACTTTGCGTACACTATGGGTTGACATAGTGTAACCTATATGTATACCTAAGATGACCTATTTGACTAGGTTGCGTTGTTCGGTCATGATTGTTCAACTACTCTACGGTTTTACTAAGAAATTTCAGTGCTTTTGCTAAGGTGAGTCTACAGTCCCATTTTCTTGGGATGAGATACATGCTGCTTTTGATACTGTTTCTTAAACTATTTTTACAACTGCTTTACATATTAGGCACGAGTAACTAAACGAATATACATATGAGTTCAGATCAAAAATCCCATATCTTGATTATATTAATTACTTTAAGTAAGTTCGACTTATAGGGACGGTACCGTTAGGTTTGACAAACCTCGCCTCAACGTACGGGGTGCTTATTTTGTTGTTACTTGTACACCTGATCAGTGCATGCTTAGAAAGGGTAAAGGGAAGACGTGTAGCGCTTTAGCTATCCTCGGGTTAAAGTCTTATAATCAAGTGCTCATGATAAATGTATACTTTTACGAAGCTTTTCAGAAATCTCGTGGCCTAACTTACGATGAATGTTACTTAAACTTTATGTTTACGAACTTGAAACTAGACATGGTAATGTCTACAAATAGATGAAACAAAAAGAACTTTTTGATGTCACCCACAATTGAAACTTGACATCGCTGATTACAAACAGTTTAACACTTGGCATTTGCTGAACGCAAACTTTTGAGAATTGATTTTCGACAAATGATTTATGGAAACTATTTTACGAAACATATGATGAACTATTTACTTAAACCTGTAGATTCACTCAACTTTATGTTGACCCGTTTTGCAAGTTTTATCTCAGGTATTACTTGTTTCCGCTGTAGAACATTGTTGTTACGTAGAAGTCAAGCCGAGTACTGGGACCAGGGTTAACAATTTCGTTAATGGATTTTGATGGGGTGTTATAGTTGGTATTAGAGCTTTGGCTATAGGGAACTAGGATGCATTAGTGTGTCTAACCGTAGGGCTCATTA
Organism: Rutidosis leptorrhynchoides; assembly: GCF_046630445.1. NCBI lineage: Eukaryota > Viridiplantae > Streptophyta > Magnoliopsida > Asterales > Asteraceae > Rutidosis > Rutidosis leptorrhynchoides. Next base: position 107,443,937 of record NC_092340.1, on the reverse strand, counting down.
GTGAGTCTAGTCTATAGCCGTATATCTTGGATGACTTTTATGCACCATGCTCACACTTTTTGCTTCACTATGCTGCATGTAGGGCTACATATTACATCATGTACATATACACCCTATAACCATATGATATGGACTTGGACTAAATACTAAATCACGAAGCGCATACGTACACACGACGCGACACTTAAGAGAATTAAGTTGACTACGCTATCTTGAACTTATGGAGTAATGTCGAATAGATATGTGAGATAGCGTAATTTAATGACCAGGATTACATTACGGTAACTCATATAGAAGTTCTGACATCGTAAAATAAGGAATTGGGAGCGAGTCAAGCAGGTTACTTGGATAAATACCGTTAGAACGTAAACCGTATAATCTCATATATGAGTAGAAATTTATATTGTGCGAATTAATTGCTATTATAACCTATAAGAAGCATGTAATCACGTCACAACTTGTCACTACTTGACACTGTTCGTCACCACCGAACACTACTTGGCACTATAAAGACACTGCTTGGACATACTTGTCATCTCATACCACTACTCCTTAATACTTATTGTTGCTAACTACTACTCAAAGCCGACCCTCACTGCTGGTCACGACAGGTCACTACTCCTTACTGCTTGTCATTACTAGTCAATACTTAATGCTACCCATTACTCCTTACCACTACTAAGCACCACTCATCACTACTAGCACCTCTGCAAATTACTACTAGCTACTATGTATCACCAATCACTACTGATATACCTTTAGAGGATGAATTCCTTGTAACAGCCTGCGCAATCCATTGTAGATATTGTCTACTTGACGTCTGACTTACCTATCATTCAGCCATCCACAGTTTCACGATTTTGCTTTCCAATACGCGTCTACCAGAAGAGGTATCCACACCCTCCCTCATTAAAGGTATTCCATTCTTCTTCACCACCGATGCGGGACAAGTCTGATAACTCACCCTGCTTTCAACATCAACTTCAATGAAGTTCATCAAGAATACGTTTTTACTCAACAATCATAATATTTATATACTGTCAACACCAGTGTGGATAGAAGCTTTATCGCTAAAGAATTCTGTTACAGCATTTAGTACCCAATATATGCCTTAAACAAGGTGAACCCTATAGAACTATCAACTGGGAATAAAACGCATCAAGATTAATGTCACTTTAGTTTAAGGAGGTCCAGTTTTAAGGAGGATGATCGTACGCTCCCATTGTAAACGTCTCTCACCCGAAACTCACCCCAAACTTTAATCGACGATTGCTCATAATCATTTGCAATTTAGAAGTTAAGACCCATACCGTTAAGCTCATAACAACTTTCCGAACCAAACAGTACTTTTTTCGACGATTGGCGATCCATTACAATAGCAATCTACTTGAGTGATGATTGGAGTTGAATTATTTTACTTGGACAACCATATTTCCTTTATTTGACCTAGTGGTTGGAATGGACTGGTTAGTTGAGAATAGAGCCGACATCGTTTTTTATCAGAAAGTGATTCGCATACCTGTTACCAAGGATGAGCCTTTGATGGTGTATGGAGAGCGAAGCAATACACCATTACACTTCATTAATTGTTTAAAGGCGCAGAAACACATAAGAAAGGGTTGTCTTGTTGTGCTGGTTCACATAAGCAAAACTGAACCTGAAGTCAAGAAACTCAAAGATGTGCCGATTGTTAGAGACTTTCCCGATGTTTTTCTGGATGAGCTACCCAGATTGCCTCCGCATAGAGATGTAGAATTTCATATTGACTTAATGCCGGGAGCGGCGCCTGTAGCACGTGCACCGAATAGACTTACACCTTCAGAATTTCAAGAGCTGTCTATTCAGTTATAAGAGCTTTTAGACAAGGGATTCATTCGAATGAGTTCTTCACTATGGAGAGCACCCGTGCTCTTTGTTAGGAAGAAGGATGGATCTATAAGAATTTGCATGGATTACAGGGAACTGAATAAGCTAACTATCAAGAATAGATATCCGTTACCAAGGATCAATGATTTGTTTGATCATTTGCAAGGATCGGGATGTTACTCTAAGATTGATCTGAGGTCAGGTTACCATTAGATGAGAGTAAAGGAGATAGATATACCGAAAATAGCATTTAGAACACGTTATGGACATCATGAATTTACCGTAATGCCGTTTGGATTGACGAACACACTGGCAGTGTTCATGGAACTCATGAACTGTGTGTGTAAGCCATATCTGGACAAGTTTGTTATGGTGTTTATCTATGATATTCTGGTATATTCTAAGAACGAAGAAGAACATGAACAACATCTCCATTTAATACTAAAGATGCTCAAGAAGGAGCAGATATATGCGAAGTTTTTGAAGTGTGACTTTTGGTTACAAGAAGTTCAATTTTTGGGTCATATCATAGGTGTCAATGGTATTCAAGTTGATATTACGAAGATAGAAACGGTTAAGAAGTGGGAGACGCCTAAGTTGCCAATGCAGATATGACAATTCTTAGGTCTCGCCGGTTATTATAGAAGATTCATTGAGGGATTTTCTACTATTTCCCGACCGTTAACAGCATTGACTCATAAGGGTAAGAAGTATGAGTGGACTGAGCAACATGAGTCTGCATTTCAGTTGTTAAAAGAGAAGTTGACTACTGCCCCGATTTTTTATTTGACCGAAGGAAATGAAGACTTCGGGATTTATTGTGATGCTTCACGATAGGGTTTCGGTTGCGTGTTAATGCAACATAAGAAAGAGATTACATATGGATCACGACAGTTGAAGGTACATGAATAGAATTACACTGCGCCCGATTTGGAACTTGGTGCTATGGTTTTTTCACTGAAGATGTAGAGACACTATTTGTATGGTACTAAGTTTACTGTTTTCACCGATCATAAGAGCTTACAGCATATTATCGACCAGAAAAAGCTCAACATGAGGCAAAGGCATTGGATAAAGTTATTGAATGACTACGACTGCGAGGATTGCTATCATCTTGGTAAGGCTAATGTAGTTGCAGATGCCTTGAGTATGAAGGAAAAGGCTAAACCTCTATGAGTTAGAGCATTAAACATGACTGTCCGAACAAACCTTACTTCTCAAATACGCGATGCACAACTAGAGGCATTGAAAGAAGGGAATGTTACTACGGAATCACTTAGAGGAATGGACAAGAAGTTTGTCATTCGAGAAGATGGAACCCGGTACTTCATAGATAGAATTCGTTTACCGAGATTTGGAAGATTAAGGGAACTAGTGCTAGACGAGGCATACAAGATAAGATATTCTATTCACCATAAATCTGACATGATGTATCAAGATTTTAAGGTACTGTACTGGTGGCCTAACATGAAAGCTGATATCACTGCCTACGTTAGTAAGTGCTTGACTTGCGTTAAGGTCAAGGCTGAGCATCAGAAATCGTCAGGCCTGCTGACACAGCCAGAGATTCTCCAATGGAAGTTCGAAAATATTACTATGGATTTCATCACTAAGTTACCCAAGACTGTAGGAGGTTATGATACGATTTGGGTTATCATTGATCAACTCACAAAGTCAGCTCACTTTTTACCGATTAAGGAAACGGATAAGATGGAGAAGTTGACATAGATCTATATAAAGAAAGTAGTTTCCCGACATAGAGTGTCGATATCCATTATTTCTGACATAGATAGCAGATTTACATCTAGATTCTAGCAAGCTTTGCAAGATGCCATGGGAACTCGTTTAGACATGAGTACAGCGTATCACCCATAAACTGATGGACAAAGCGAGAGAACTATCCAAACATTAGAATACATGTTGAGGGCATGTGTTATTGATTTTGGAAATGGATGGGATAGACATCTACCGTTAGTAGAATTCTCATATAACAACAGTTATCACGCAAGTATAAAAGCAGCGCCTTTTGAAGCACTGTATGGTAAGAAGTGCAGATCACCCGTGTGTTGGACTGAGTTAGGAGATAGTCAACTGACTGGTCCTGAGATTATACACGAAATAACTGAGAAGATCAAGCGGATACAAGAGAGACTGAGAACAGCGCGTAGTCGTAAAAAGAGTTACGCCGACGTTAGAAGGCGAGATTTGGAATTCCAAGTTGGAGACCATGTTATGCTCAAAGTATCACCCTGGAAGGGTGTAGTGTGTTTTGGTAAGTGAGGCAAGCAAAGTCCGAGATATATTGGACCATTTGAGATTATTGAAAGAATTGGACCGGTAGCGTACATATTGAAATTACCGCAAGAACTCAGTGAAATTCATGACATTTTCCATGTTTCTAACTTAAAGAAATGCTTATCAGACGAAAGTTTGGTAATTCCTTTAGAAGAGATGCAAGTTGACCCTAAGCTTAATTTTGTTGAAGAATCTGTTCTAATCATGGACCGTGAGGTTAAGCGGTTAAAGCAAAGCAGAATCCCGATAGTTAAAGTTCGATGGAACGCCCGTAGAAGACCAGAATTCACGTGGGAGTGTGAAGATCAGATGAGACAAAAGTATCTGCAACTGTTTCCCGAGGAGATAACCACGACGGACGTGCACTAAAATTTTGGGACGAAAGTTTTCATAACAGGTGGATAATGTAACAACCCGACTTTTTCCGTTACTATCGTTACTTGTCCGTTAAATATTTAATAGTGATTACTTCGAACTTTATGTGTTTAATGGATTTAAATTCATACTTGATCCTAGTGGATTATTTAAATTAATATGTTTAAATTAATTGATGAACTTGTTTCAAATGACGAAATACCTAGAAAACGACACGATTTAGAAAATCGCCTAAAAAGCTTTTCAGTTTACGGAACTCAGAAAAACGATAAAATAATTATTTTTAATAATTATTGACTTTATGAAAAACATATTTAATTTCTTATATATTTAATGAATCAAACTTGGTGGGATGCATTTTAACGACCGGTTAACGTTCCGGGAACCCGGTACGGTTAACGACAATTAGAAACGAACCACACTTAGCATACTAGCAAGCCAAATCATAATGTAAGTTAATTTTAATAATTATATTATATAATTATTATGTTTTGAACATACTTTCAATTTATTAGAATTTATATAGATAAAAAAAAGCGAGAAATTGACGTTTAACGTTCCGGTTTGCGTTTTCAGCTAACGACACCTAACGGGCTACACAAGGAATGCATCAACTAGTCAAGACAAGCCCATGGACTCCCTCTTGGACCCTCATGGTTGTAATTCCCCTAAACCCACCTATTTATGTGATTAGATTGAGCCCATGTTGCTAACTAGTGATTTAAGTCCTAAACTAATTAAGGAATTAGGTATAAAAATTCATTTAATCACAACTCTTCCACCCATAACCCTAAGTCACGAATTTTTCAGCCCCAAACCCCCTCTCTATCGTTGACTTCATCATCATCCTCCATTCAATTTTGATTATTTGCTCTTGCGTTCTACACGAAAGTGATAGCCTTGATCATCCTCTACGCGATAGTATAAACTAATTGATTGATTGAGGTATAATTCATAACCCTAATTTTATTAGATCATTTTTTATGTCAATTACATAGTTTATTGATGTCTAGTGCTCAATTACATGCGATTAGGGTTGTCGTTAGTCGTTAAATTGCTCGATTGTTGTCGTTGATATGAATCACGAATTTGTATGTTATGAATCTGATCAAATTAGTTTATGTACTGATTTTTTATTATATCTAGATGGATAGATCTCGAAAAATTAATAAGTTTGGACTTTGATTACGTATGTTTTCGTTATCGTATGCTCAAGTTATGATTAAACGAAGTTGTCGTTAGGGTTTTGCATGATGTACGAATTTTATGGATTATGTGCTTTGTGAATTAGCTATTGAAATGTGTACCATTGTAATCATTGTTAAAAATAATGCAAGTTGGACTTAAAATTTGTGTCAAAAGCTTTTGCAATACTCTCGGTACGTCAAAACGAAGATTCGTGTTTTAAAGAGAGCTGAAACTGTTTTCGAATGTGAAAGAAAATGTCTAAAGTGAACTCGGAATTGATTGAGGCTTTGATCTTCTGAAATATGTTATTTTATATGTTACTTGATGTATTTCATTTGCATTCTAACTTCTGAAAACGTGAATAGACATGAGTTGTAAGCTTAACCAAATGATATGTCTATTTGTTGACTAAAACTGAAGGGTCTGTAAAGATTGGCTAATCTGTACAAATTGGCTAAATGAATATCTTTGATTATTTTATCACTAAAACTTTGAGATGTTTGGAGTAAGCTCCAATTGGCCATTAGTCAAAATCTATTTTCAATATTTTATGAGAAATGTTTCAAAATTGATGTGCGTGCAGTAACTGATTTGGTAAACCGTAACTAGACCTTTACTGAAACCCGACTTGTCGACATTGTATGAGACTCGCGTTGGACTTTTTAGAATTTATTTTGAGTCTAGTTATGATCTGGAGTTTCCCATTTTTTCATGAATTATATGCTAAGAGTTATAATCGTTGCTTTCTATGATGCGCGTATTTTAAGGACATGCGATAAACTACGAATGTGCAAATTGTTGAACTATGAGCTGTAACATGTTACTTGACTTAGGAATGACATGTTGACCATGATTGCATAACCTAATGAGATTTTTTACTTTAGTTGGCCACTTTGACCGAGTAGACATTTGGGTTGACTTTTATTGACTTGCTTGGACTAGTTGACTTCTACATGCATATTGAGTCAGTCTGAGCACTAGGACTTTGCGTACACTATGGGTTGACATAGTGTGACCTATATGTATACTTAAGATGAACTATTTGACTAGGTTACATTGTTCGGTCATGATTGTTCGACTATTGTACTGTTTTACTAAGAAATTTCAGTGCTTTTGCTAGGGTGAGTCTACAGCCCCATTTTCTTTAACATTTTTGGGATGAGATACATGCTGCTTTTGAAACTGTTTCTTAAACTGTTTTTACAACTGTTTTACATATTAGGCACGAGTAACTAAACGAATATATATATGAGTTCAGATCAAAAATCCCTTATCCTGATTATATTAATTACTTTAAGTAAGCTCTACTTATAGGGACGGTACCGTTAGGTTTGACAAACATCGCCTCAATGTACGGGGTGCTTATTTTGTTATTACTTGTAGACCTGATCAGTGTATGCTTAGAAAGGGTAAAGGGAAGACGTGTAGCATTTTAGCTATCCGCGGGTTAAAGTGTTATAATCAAGTGATCATGATGAATGTATACTTTTACGAAGCTTTTCAGAAATCTCGTGGCCTAACTTATGATGAATGTTACTTAAACTTGATGTTTACGAACTTGAAACTATACATGGTAATGTCTACAAACAGATGAAACAAAAAGAACTTTTTGATGTCACCCACAGTTGAAACTTGACATCGCTGATTACAAACTGTTTAACACTTGGCATTTGCTGAACGCAAACTTTTGAGGATTGATTTTCAAAAAATGATTTATGGAAACTGTTTTATGAAACATATGATGAACTATTTACTTAAACCTGTAGATTAACTCAACTTTATGTTGACCCGTTTTGCATGTTTTATCTCAGGTATTAGTTGCTTCCGTTGTAGAACATTGATGTTACGTAGAAGTCAAGCCGAGCACTGGGACTAGGGTTAACATTCCGTTAATGGATTTTGACGGGGTGTTATACTTGTCCTAAAGTAAAAATCGGGAATATAAGGTTCTCTTCTAATAGATTCTCCCTCGCCCATCCTTGGATTCTTTTATTATGTTTTCATCAGAAACCGTCACATCTTTCGAAAGTAGTAGAAAAAGCTTCGAACTTCGATGGTCTTAGTCTCTAGATTTCCATCGCGTCCATAGTGAAAAAGATTTACTTTCCAACTCTCAGATTTAGAGTATACATGACCAGGCTTCTCACTAGCGGATCACTCATATCTCTCAGGTGTTTAGGGTGCCCTAATCTAGTTGTATTGTCATTCAGAAGCCGGTCGTGTAACGGTTCTCATCATAGGCTTAGTAAAGCATCGATATCACCATCGGTTAAGTAAGGACGACACTGATCTTCTTCCTAGGCATTCTTTCAAGAGGAAGACGGGTTGTAGGGTTGGTTGAGGAGGTTAGGAAAGGTGAAAGGTATTTGGATCTTTAGATTTTTTAAAGAGAATTGATAGATTTTGATTCTTCAGAGTATCCCTTTTTGGATAGAGAATGGCTTGAATTTCACGATGAGTTCTTCGGAAGATGCGGATTTTGCTAAGATTTTTGTCTAGCATTTTTCTTGGCACTTTCGGCAATCCCTCTTTGCACAACTTCTCGGGTTTTTCTTTGCCTTTATTCTAGAGACTTTTCTCTTTCATAGTCATCATTTTTTTTTTTTTGCATACCCTATTCTTCATAACTTTTGTCCTTTGTTCCTGGTGCCCAGAGAGGAAGAGATAATTTACTGAAAATAGGTCTTTGACCTATCAAAAACAAACGGGGGTTCGGAATCTTTTAACAAGTGATTTTGAAGCGAATTTGATTGATTTGTCTCTTTATTAATCTCTGGATCTTTTGAAAAGTGGAAAAGTAATGAAGGTGAACGGGTAGTGTATTTTGGGAGTGAATTTGGGGTTAGTACTTTTTGATTCATCAACTCTTTGGTGTGAGTTGGTCGGTTTTAAATGCATGGAGCGAAAACGGAAACGGATGGTTTTTGTCTTCTCTATGCTCTGATTTACAATTCTCTTTTTTGAAGCAGTTCAGAATGATTTCGAAAGGAGGATCGCACCTGCACTATGCATGGCGCTTACTAACCATTGGCCTTGAAACGTATGTCAGAACCAAGTTCAGACTCAAACCGTACACCGACACGCTCATCAAATGAATTGACAAAGTATTGTCGATTTGATGGGTCATACAGATACTTTGAGTCCAAGAATTCCTCACTTTTTGGGAGTAGGGGTCGTGCTTGGTCATGCGTAGCCTTTTACATATTTTTTCGAAAGAAATCTTTTGACACAAATCATGAGTTTTAGCTTAATCGTTCCGTTCTAGTGAATGTTCCAAAAACTGATTTCTAACAAATTTTATAAACTCTTTTTGGTAAAACAAGGTAAGAATTTTTCGAAATTCCTTAATATTCTTTGCTAATTACTTTTTAGACAAAAGAATTTTTCAACATTTGGCGTTTTTACAGTTACTTGTTCTTAAACCTTTACCCAATACCCTACACTTAGAAGAACATTGTCCCTAATATTCCCTAAAATAAAATATTTTGAATACTTTGATAAATTAAGGACAATATCTTCTAGAATCTCTAAGTTGGTTGCGGGGATGACCCCACACTTAGAGATTTTAGTGCGTAATAATTGAAAGTTGTTTGAGGAAAGATTACTTCTCTACGGTCAAGTTATTCTCCTATTGTTGGGCTTTCCTATGGTCAGGCTATGCTTCAAGTGCTGGAAAGGACCAGTCTCTTTGATAAAATTCTGCATGAAGAATAAAAGAGAGAGTAGCATTTCCACTAAATATAATTTTATACAATGTTGTTATAATAAATATAAGCTTTAAAAGAAAATAAAGTAGTTTACGAAATACTCTCCTGGCCAGTTTGTAGAGCAGTGTTTGCGAAATATCCATCATGTTCGAAGAAATCATCATCGTCCTCCAATCTTGGAAAATCCTCAAGTGGCTGTCCTGCATCAAACTTAGGGCCCAATAGTGTGTCTAGACATAGGTCCGACGGTATCTCCAGGTGTAATAGGCTCAGGAATGGCTCCTCATCAGGGATGCTCCCAGTGATCTCAAAAACCTGGGCCATATGTGGCTCTACTTAGATAGGGATTGTAACTAAATGGCAGCCCTTAGATAGCTCATGAATAGGGACCGTCTCAATGACTGGTGTAACAACCCGACTTAGTTTCACCAAAAAAAACACGCCTTAAAAAAAATTTGAACCTGTACATCTGGACGGCGTCCAGATTCCTGGACGGCGTCCAGTACTGAAGCCTTGGATGGCGTCCAACACTTTAGGATGGCGTCCAAATGAACTAACGAGGACTGATCAGTTTTTTTATAACACGCGAGCGGAAACCCGCTTCCCGACACTATTAAACGAAACAACTTTCATAACACATCATAATAAGTAAAACTAAGAGATTTCCACAATAAAAATAAGTTTTACAACACCGGGCCCACGATGACCCGTTTTACAAATAAAATAGCGATTTCGACCGATTTATCTTTTTAGATGGATTAGGACTCTACAACCCAACCCGATACCAAGAGCATAATCCCGGGGACTACCAATCCCCAAACCGCGTTCAATATCCAAAAGCTACCCCATCGAGCCCAAGCACTCCTATGCATCTAGCTTAACAAACTAGCTAGCTTCAAACCACAATACCTGTAAAAAGGTAAACAACGAGAGGGGTAAGCCTAGGCTTAGTGAATGCAATAATTATACATATACATATACATATATAATATACCTACTTGTAAACACTTACACAATTACCGCATACACGCTAGCAATATATATATATATATATATATATATATATATATATATATATATATATATATATATATATATATATATATATATATATATATATATATATAGCACACCAATGCAAAGTATAACGCTAAGTCTTCAAGACTACGAGCTAGCACAACAATAGCATATATAACTCGAATAACATAATATGCTACACTACAACACACAACCATGGTTAACCAATCGTACAAGGGAATGGTACTTCGAATTTCTCATCGGTGTTCCCAACAACCATCAGTGTACAACAAATTATATCACTAACCCCTGGGTGGTATCAAACGCCCGAACTTTAAACCCACCCGTCACGCGTAATGTGGTATCGAACGCCCGAACTTTATACCCACACTACACGCCCACACACACATATATGACATGGTATCGAACGCCCGAACTTTAAACCCATATCATATATCGACCCGATGTGGTATCGAATGCCCGAACTTAAACCCACATCGAACCTCGTACAAGTAAATACATTATATACACACATGTATAATCATTCCACTCACCTTGGGATGCCCGCATAAGTCATATATGTAAGTCGCCTCCAAACGCAACCTAGCAAGCTTTTACCTATAATACGCATATAGATATACACACAATCAACATACATTCTCTACGAGAGAATTCGACTTCAACACCCTTAACCGAGGGTTTATACCTACATCCACAATTCGCCCATTTAGACACCTAAAGTGGACTTCACCAATTACCACTACGGGTGGTAATTCTGACCCATTCAACAAGTACAATTTAACCTAAATTATACTTGACGCCATTTAAACCAATCCAGGTCTTAACAAAATTGCTTATCATCCAATTAATCCAAAATTTAAGTCATTACCAAATTTGACCCATCTAAGTCAACCCATTTTGACATAAGTCCCAAAACATCTTTAATCACTAACGGCTAGTGATTAACTTTCCAAAATACCATTTAACACTTGAATCAAACATTTATATACTTGATTCATTAAATCTTGACCTCATAACTTAATTTGACACTGAATCAAGCTTACTTGACCCAAAATACCCATTTGACCTAAATTAGGGTTTACACCCAAAACTAAAGTCAACACAAGTGTTCTAAGGTTTAACCAACACATGCAAGGTCCAAGCTAACAATTTCATCAATTGAAACCCTAAGTCACCCATTTAGGCTTACTTACATGAATCTTACCCAAAACCCCCAAATTTCACAATAAATGGGTTTATAACTCTAACTAATATAAACGCTAACTCAAACAAGAAATCAAACACTACAATTCGGATTAGGGTTTACCTCAAGCACCAAAACGAACTCTAGTAGCTAGAATCACCAACAAGCACCAAGAACCACTCCAATTTGGGCAAAAATCACCACCTTCATCACTAATCCAAGCTTCCTCTCTCTAGAAACTCCTCTCTCTCTCTAGGGTTTGGTTGGGAGTGTTTGTGGGTGAAAATGATGATAAGGGTGAGTTTAGATTAGTTTTGATGGCCCAAACGACCCCCAAGTGAAAAGACCCAAATACCCTCTTTTAAAAGCTTCAAAATGTCACAGCTGGCCCGTCAGGCCTTTTGGACGGCGTCCAAAAAGTTTGGACGGCGTCCAGATTAACTGACTCAGTTTTCTGAACTTTTTTTGGTCGTAACTTTCAAACCGTAACTCCGTTTTCGATGAATCAAATATCGTTGGAAACGTAATGAGATTTCCTTTCTAATGGTAAGGTTTTAGAACATCAAATCCAACTTTATTTGGGATCCAAATATATGCTTACATGCCTCGTATTTCGAATGACGTTCGAAATAACGCGTAACTGAAAAACGGGGTGTTACAACTCTCCTCCACTTAAATCTGATCACGTCCCCGTGATCTCCGTCACTTTAGTAAACCAGACCAACACTCAAAGTCCCTCTGACATACCTTCAATATCGATGTCCATAAAAGTTTCCATTAATTCGAATATCTCGCCACACGCTAATAATCACTAGCGCGCATTACCGCAACAAACGGTATCTCATACACTCAACGTTCAAAATTCCCACTTAGGAAAATACGGGGAACACCATTATCCCTTCAAATAATCTCGGCTACAACTCGTAACAAGCTATATCCATAACTATATCACCCAACACGATCTACTAAATCCACCACGTCGTGAACCATGTCTTGCATTAATCCCAATCTAGAAGGATTCATGCTTCCTTGAAACTCCGTTCTCCATCGGTTCATAAACGTACTACTCAATCGGTAATTCATGAACATTCTCTGGACCGAGAACCAACTTCCTCCGGCTCCACAACTGGGTCATTCCTTCAACGAAGAAATTTCGGTAACCCCAAAATAATCACTTAGGAGCACCACTTTCACACCAATCGATTCGCACACGACCATCCGTCACTGGGTTAATCTAGGACGACAATAATACACCACGAGTTAGACGAAACATCAACACTCGACAAAAGGTTTCTCCCTTAAACCCTACAACACATCCATACACTATGGCTTCCTAGTACTATCATGGAAACTATTCGTGTACTAGAATCCCGTCAGCAGCGAATTATCAACATAACAACTCGCAATTCGCCACACGACCCACAAAATATTCACCAATGCCGGGTGAATCCTCCTACCTAGACCATCCATTGAGGATGGCTTCGACATTTCGATACAACCAACAGGTCACATCACTAGGGAAAACACTCTCGCAAACAAACAACATCCGCGTGTCTCGATGTGAGACAATCAAAATCGACACTTTCCGCTTCACAATCATCCGTAAAGTGGAATAATCCACTGACAATCTCCACGATTGCGTTTCCCGACAGGGAAAATACGATATTCGCCACGATATCAAACTCGTTCTCATTCAATTATACTATCCGGGTTTCACGACAACCCAGATTTTTCACTACAGGAGCACCCGCAACGACAACTTCATTCTGTCACTTCGGGATCTCAAACTTCACATTTGGTCTCATACCGCACATTGGTACTACACGACCACCTTACATAGGAAGCCTTACACTTCCTTCGATCCCATCATCACAATCTTCACGCATAACATTCCAGAGTTGTAACTCACAATCGTAAAGCACGATCTCGAGTCGACATTAGCAACCTGTCACTCTTCCTTGTTAGGAACTCCGAATACCTATTGAGGCTTAGCACGGTACACTCCGACACCTTGCTATATATAACACCACTGGAGCTTCCTCTGGCGGCAGTAAAAACTCCCCCACTTAGAATTTGGCTCCACATTCTCACCGCCAAGATGATAACATCCTGAGGAATTAGCATTCCACGAAACACCTGACCATTCTCATCACTGGTCATTAACTCCAAATAACCACGAATTCACTTCGGGCTCTCAGAGCCGACATACACATTTGCTTGAAGTGACGTACACGTGATAACATCACATCCTCATAACATAAATACAATTAATAGTCCTTCATCGTTCGCAAAGCGAACTCCATCAAAGTGTCACATATGCCTCTACGACTAGGCATATGCCACTCCACTTAACCAGTCGTGCATCTCAGTCGAGATCACCCGACCTTCCACTTAACGAATTGTTATCAACAATTGCTCACTCTCATGGAGAAGAGTGACCAATTCGGCACATTAATTATGTCGAACGCAATATCAACACTTCATCATAACCTTTGGCTTAACCGACCATTAAGTCCATCACCGGCTCACCGGTCATCTTTACCCATCTAACACTTAAGAGCAACAATATTCGCTCATCCGCCACTTCATAAGAAGTATTTACAGCAATGCTCTTAAATTTCCAACTTTCGCAACCGTCGAATTACTATCACCCATCGATCACTATTGTAATCTCCGCTGCTTCCAAGGGTATCTCACGGGCACCCTAAGCACAAAGTGATCACACCACTACCGGAGTTGAACATTACACTAGCAGGTATAAAAGGCACCTGACGCAGTGTCATGCAGACTCCCACCACAATCAATTGAATTTTAGAAAATCGATCTTTAGGTTCCATACACCCGATGTCACCCATCTCTCTATAATAATGACCCGAAGTCATACCTACCCGACAACCTTACGGTTTATTGTCTTATCAAAAGTTCCTAGCGATCACACGCTACCAGCAATTTCCACCAGGCCAAATGATATGGCCTAATGAGGCCCTTCATCTAACACTAAGGAGATGCTTAGGAACACCAAGTCTTACACCCTTCTACGTCGCGATAAAACCACTACTACAAGGGATATTTCATTAGGAATGTTACCTTATAAGCCACAACACACTAACACAATCATCGTTATATGGGTCCCACTCTCATGAGTTTAATGACCCGAAGATTCCGCGATTCGCTAATTCCAAGGCGACTCACAACTAGAATCCTAACACGATTCTCTAACCACACACTCTACCGAGTGTAACTCAATTCTACAATCATTAAACTTGCTACGTCCCATTACAGAATTCAGATCCTCGTCGTACACACACATACACACTAATCGGTTATTCTAGTTACGATGGGTAACTTTAACCAAATGACAATCTCAATAGTGCACCCACTACCTAGGGTGAGTAAGTACGCGCCAAACTCGTGAGTTTGCTCGCTCACTTAACTAACCGAATCCACCGTAACACTTCTCGACTCACAACGAACCCGATGTGACTACAAGCACATCACCCGAGACAGCTTTCCCCTAGTAACCAATAAAGATTCCTCATTTATCCCGAATCTACCCCAACCATGCCACGTTTCCTCCGTTCGGTACTCATCATGTCATGCTTGATGTCAAGATACACTTTCGTAATAATGGTGATCGGTCACTATTACAAATGCGTACCTTACCATTTTCACATGGTCACGCAAAGTACTTTACCCGAACTGACGCAACATTCACACAAAATAACACGCGATATTTCCTAGTACCCGAGTGACCAAAGTCCTTACCGCGAACTTGATCACTCAAACCGCCAAATATTCGAATCTCTCCAATAGATTCGTCCCTAGGACACCGCACAAAAGACACCTGTATATATACACCTATATACCATATAGTAATAAATGTACACAAGTACACCGTAACCACAAGTCAACCTACAACCTAGGTGACTATCACTAAAGCAACGTCCAAGTTCGCCTACTTACATTAGGCACTAGCTATCTAAGGCACTAATTCACACGCTAAGTAAGGCCCCACATAATCGTACTTTGGACAAACACAATTCCTAGTTAGTCACCTACTCTAAGGCACTAACAAATCTCAATCCGACCCGTATTCCTACAAGTCTCACAAATAACGCACAACCGCCAATAAGTCTAAGACTAGGCACCTACTCCAAGGTCACCTAATTCCCTTAGACTATGCTCTGATACCACTTGTAACAACCCGACTTCATTTTACCAAAAAAACACGCCTTAAAAAAAATTTAAACCTGTACATCTGGACGGCTTCCAGATTCCTGGACGGCGTCCAACACTTTAGGACGATGTCTAAATGAACTAACGAGGACTGATCAGTTTTTTTATAACACGCGAGCGGAAAACCCGCTTCCCGACACTATTAAATGAAACGACTTTTACAACACATCATAATAAGTAAAACTAAGAGATTTCCACAATAAAAATAAGTTTTACAACACCGGGCCCACGATGACCCATTTTACAAATAAAATAGCGATTTCGACCCATTTATCTTTTTAGACGGATTAGGACTCTACAACCGAATCCGATACCAAGAGCATAATCCCGGGGACTACCAATCCCCAAATCGCGTTCAATATCCAAAAGCTACCCCATCGAGCCCAAGTACTCCTATGCATCTAGCTTAACAAACTAGCTACCTTCAAACCACAATACCTGTAAAAAGGTAAACAACAAGAGGGGTAAGCCTAGGCTTAGTGAATGCAATAATTATACATATACATATATAATATACCTACTTGCAAACACTTACACAATTACCGCATACACGCTAGCAATATATATATAGCACACCAATGCAAAGTATAATGCTAAGTCTTCAAGACCACGAGCGAGCACAACAATAGCATATATAACTCGAAAAACATAATATGCTACACTACAACACATAACCATGGTTAACCAATCGTACAAGGGAATGGTACTTCGAATTTCCCATCGGTGTTCCCAACAACCGTCGGTGTACAACGAATTATATCACTAACCCCTGGGTGGTATCGAACGCCCGAACTTTAAACCCACCTGTCACGCGTAATGTGGTATCGAATGCTCGAACTTTAAACCTACACTACACGCCCACACACACATATATGACATGGTATCGAACGCCCGAACTTTAAACCCATATCATATATCGACCCGATGTGGTATCGAACGCCCGAACTTAAACCCACATCGAACCTCGTACAAGTAAATACATTATATACACACATGTATAATCATTTCCTTTCTAATGGTAAGGTTTTAGAACATCAAATCCAACCTTATTTGGGATCCAAATATACGCTTACATGCCTCGTATTTCGAATGACGTTCGAAATAACGCGTAACTGAAAAACGGGGTGTTACAACTGGAGCAGGTGAAACAGCTATAACAGGCGGCTAAAAAAATTTATCAATTTCATTAACTGTAGTAAATTCAACTAACAAACCTAAAACTAAATTAATCACTAAGCATAAGCAACGACAGTTTTTAAATCAAACATAAGCGAGAGCAATGATCAATTATATAAAATCATAGAATTGGCAATCCATCACCGAGGTTCGATCATCTAAGTGGACACATAATAAAAATTGGCTACTCATAATTATAAAAGAGAACACAAAGAATAAAGATGAACAGTTAAAAGTCATGGTTTCAATAAATAGGATAAAAGATAAAGTTATTAATGAGTAATCATTGCCACAATTGCAATCCTTATATTAGACCTTTATTACAAAGATGAAAAAACCTTGAAAACTTGAATAAAAACTGCTCCAGAAACTTAAAATTCATAAAAGAAAAAGATGACCAAAGTTAGGACATAAGTGGGGGTATTAATAGGGTAAAATTCAGAGCTGAAAATCACCTCACACCTCGAGCCCAGAAACCATGACATCGCGACCGCGAAGTGCCTGGAATAAAATATTGCGACCGGGACATGCTATTTCATGATTGTAAAATGGTATTTCAATTACCTCAACTTCTGTTCAAATTTCACGCTTGTAATACTCGATTTCGCACCCTAAATCAAGACCTCGCGACCGCGAGATTGTACTTTGTGACCATGAAATGCAGCTGGAACAGCAACTCTTTTTCCTTTGTCATTTTGCTCTGTCTCGATTATCTCTTTCCTTTCGTTTGACATTGAAACCTTGCTAAAATAACACAAAATGCTTTCATAACAACTTCCTGAACTCTAATCATTATTTCCATTATAATCATGAATAAAAGTCTTTAATCCTTCTCGAAAATATAACATTAGGAACCAATATCGCTAATAAATATATAAGTAAATGAGTTGATATCAGGAATCCTTCATAGAGTTGTAAATAGCTTGATATTCCTTTATCATAAGAACCCATTGTGTATTTACCAGAGTGAAGATTTATTTAAAGGCATATGTTTTGTCACAAAAGATGGTAGGAAATGCATTAAGTTTAATGTAGAAAGTGTATACATTGTAACTACTTCATTACAATTTCTTCTATCAAACATAAATACAAGCTTAGAAATAAAACCTTCGGAGATTAGCTTTGTTTCAAGTGCGAGAAATCTACTTGTCCATTATAGTTTTTAACTTTTTCCATATGCCTCGGAGATTATATATGGTTCTTCCGAATTTGGCCCCATTTTTCCTTCGTATTCGACTTTACTAGTACTATTGAGATGTATGACGTAATCTCCAACTTTGAAGGCTGAAGGTTTGACTCGTTTGTTGTAATACTTTTTCAATGGCTTTTTTGTAGGAAGCGTCTCGAATCAACGCCGCCTCCCTTCTTTCTTCCGCCAGATCGAGGTTTATGCGTAGGTTTTGTTGAGTCCCCAAAATAATTAAGGATTTAATTATGACAAAACATAATTTATTTGCACTAAAATGTTATGTGCAGCCAGCACAAGTTTGTTTATGTATAGACTAGTAGATTTTGTTGTGTCAAGTGATTAGTATGCTGTCTAGTCTACCAGCACCAGGTAGACAGTATTCTTCAATTAGCACATGATGTGTACCTAGCAATTCAAGAATATCAAGTGACTCATTATTGAAGAACCGGCATAGCTGGAATGCAGCTTACTACACAAGACATCTATGCTCCATTATAAGTATAGTGATTTCCTGAGTGGTCTACATCAATTGTACTATTCAACAGAAGTCAAAGACAAAGTTGAATAGAAACGGACACGTGTCGGCGGCTGACAAGTGACCTTACAACACCACGTGGGAATGCAGAAGTTTAACGCATGTGCACACATGTGTTATCCTTTTTCAACGCCTAGGGAACACAACATTCTATTTGTTTAATCAAATAGTGGTTCCAAACCGAATTATGGTGTTCCTGCAAATAGCTACTAAAGAGGAAAGAGGAGGGCACGCTCTCTGATACAGTTGTCTCCACAAGGACAGACATCCTATGTACCAGTGGACAATAGAATAATTACACGGTCATTATGACTATTATAAATTGATGTATCCACTATTGTAAAAACTAGTGGTGTGGGTTTGTTTATTTATTGTCCAAAACGTGTAATAGCTTAGAACACCCTCTGTAGTTATACTTAGGTAAATCTGTATCAACCAACAATAATTCCACCGAGGATAGTTGTAATTCTTTATGATTTAATCAATAAAGAATAAATCGTTGAAAAATTACCTTTGACTCTATTTAATTTACTTGCTTGAATACTAAACTGTGTCTTAACTATTAAGTTAATTAAAAGAATTGTATTCAATCCCCCCCCCCCTACAATACTCTTGTTTCTTATCAAGGGACCAATAACAGGGATCAGAGCTTCGGTCTTGATAATTTAATATCTTGGATCAGAATTCTCTCATAGCTACCATATCTGAAAGTAGACCTGATCTTACTGCCCCCATTTACTCAGTGTATGACCAATCACCAATACCAAATGTGAGAAAATGCTACAAGTGTGGCAGCAAGTTTCACTTAGCTAACCGGTGTACTCTATCCCTAACCCCATCTGCTGCTGCCTCTTCAAGTAAACCAGCAGACAGGAAGAGATCATCAAAGATGACCCTTCCAGAACCCATCCTTGGATGGGTTCTCAAAAAGAACTAATCTCTTAGCTACTCTGCAAGGCATTTAAAACAAGCAAATATGGTATCTCGATAGTGGATGTTCGAGACATATGACCGGAAGTAAGTCCCTGCTAATGGACTATCAAGAAAAGGATGGTCCAGTTGTTTCGTATGGAGATAATTCGTTGGGTTACACAAAGGGTTTTGGTACTTTAACAAATAGGAATGTTACATTTTCAAATGTAGCATATGTCGTTGGGCTTAAACACAATTTACTCAGCATAAGCCAACTGACAAGCAAAAGTAAGATAGTTCAATTTAGAAGAAAAATTGGCACTATTTTTTATAAGACAGGGAAGCCACTGCTGACAGCTAAAAGACATGAGAACATGTATCAAATTGACATGAACACAGCAGTCACAACAACTGATACTTGTTTTTATTCAAAGCCATCAGACAACCTCAAATGATTATGGCACAAGAGACTCTCAAATCTCAACTTTAAAGATATTCAAAAATTATCTAGTAAAAGTTTGGTGTCTGGGCTACCCACAATGTCTTATGTGAAGGACAGATTGTGTCCTGGATGTGAAAAGGGGAAGCATCACCATGCCTCATTCAAGTCAAAGCAGATTTCATCTGTTGAGAAAGCATTTCACCTACTTTATATGGATCTTTTGGTCCTGTTAATATAGCCAACTGTAGTGGGAAGAAGTATACACTGGTGATTGTTGATGAATACTCCAGATACACTTGGGTATTCTTTTTGAAGTAAAAGAGTGAAGCTGCTGATGAAATTATCAATTTTATCAAAAGAATGGAACTACTGAATGGGCAATTGGTGAAGCAACTTAGAAGTGATCATGGTACAGAATTCAGAAATGCTACATTGGAAGAATTTTGGTCTGGCAAAGGTATTTCACAGAACTTTTCTGCTGTGAGAACACCTCAATAGAATGGTGTTGCAGAAAGAAGAAACAGAACTCTCATTGAAGCAGCAAGATCTATGTTGGCTGAGTCTGGGCTGAAAAATTTATACTGGGCAGAAGCTGTGAACACTGCTTGTTTTACCCAGAATAGATCTTTAATAGTGAAAAGACATCATAAAACTGCTTATGAAGTTCTCAAAGGCAGAAGACCCTCAATTTCATTTCTTCATGTATTTGACACTCCCTGTTTCATTCTAAACAATAGGGATCAACTAGGCAAGTTTGATGTTAAGGCTGATGAAGGTATATTTCTTGGATATTCCAACATGTCAAGGCATATATGGTTTTCAATAAAAGAAAGGGTTGTTTTGAAGAATCTATTAATGTTACATTTGATGAAACTGCCCTTACTTCATCTTCTGGTCAAGAAGATGAGGAGTTACTATTTGAAGAGCCAACTCAGCAAGCTCTAAATGATAAAGAAGAACCAGCAGCAAATCCCTCACCAATCTATGTTACATTTGATGAAACTGCCCCTACTTCATCTTCTGGTCAAGAAGATGAGGAGTTACTGCTTGAAGAGCCAACTTAGCAAGCTCTAAATGATGAAGAAGAACCAGCAGCAAATCCCTCACAAATCTATGTTGCTGGGTTCTCCGATGATGAGATGGAACACTCTGTTCCATCTGTGTCTAAACCAGGTGGACCTACTGGCTCTACTGAAGTTTTACAACTTGAGCATAGGTCTACTGGTTCTGAAAGATCTCAAGCTGGTACTGGTTACACTCATAATGAATAGCTGTCTCCCACTGCTCCTTATTCCTCTGAGCTAGCTGATGATCAAGATGTTGTATGTTCCACAACAAGCTCACCTATTCATAACACTAGATGGACAAAGGAGCATCCAATTGAACAAGTTATTGGTAATCTGGCCAGTGGTGTTAAAACAAGAAGACATGCAACCAGCAATTTTTGTATGCATGTAAACTTTGTATCTACCATTGAACCTACATGTCCTGAAGAAGCAATCAAAGATCCAAGCTGGGCAGGAGCTATGCAAGAAGAGATCTTCCAGTTTGATATGAATAAGATTTGGACATTGGTACCTAAACCTGATGATGAAACTAAGAAGATCATTGGTACCAAGTGGGTTTTCAAAAATAAGATGGATGAAGATGGGATTGTGATCAGAAATAAAGAAAGATTGATAGCTCAAGATTTCAAACAGGAAGAAGGATTGGATTATGGAGAGACATATGCACCAGTGGCTAGGATGGAAGCTATCATATTGTTCTTGGCATATGCTGCTAAGATGAACTTAAGGGTATTCCAGATGGATGTTAAGTCTGCATTTCTAAATGGGAAGCTGCAAGAAGAAGTTTATGTCAAACAGCCTCCTGGTTTTATAAGCAGTAAATATCCAGACCATGTCTACAAGTTACACAAAGGTCTTTATGGCCTCAAACAGGCACCAAGAGCATGGTATGAGACACTTCATGTATTTCTCACTAGTATAGGTTTTAAAGTTGGAACAATTGATACCACTCTATTCTCAAAAGTGATAGATGGTGATCTCTTGCTGGTACAAATATACGTGGATGATAATATTTATGGATCTAAAAATGAGAAACATTGTCAAGATTTTTCAAAACTTATGTCAAAGACATATGAAATGAACTTACAAAGAGATTTGCAATACTTTTTAGGATTGCAAATTAAACAACTTGATGATGAAATTTTTATAAGTCAAGATAAATATATCAAAGATATGTTAAAGAAATTTGGTCTGACATGTATAAAAGATATAGGTACTCCAATGGCAGCATCTATCAAAATTAATGTTGATCCCAATGGTGAACCAGTCAATATCACTGAATATAGAGGTATGATTGGGTCCGTACTTTATCTCACAGCTGTAACAACCCAAACCAAACCACGAACAACCCGCGTGAAAATAGCAAATAAAAAAAAAATTGCTGCAACAGCATATGGCGCGGCGCGCCAGATGGCCGCGCGGCGCGCCATTCTGGTCTGTCCAAAAAGTCTTGAAATGCTAAAAAGATTGGCCACTTCCCGACATAATTAGACAAAACGCTTTTAACAACATATTCAAATATGTAAAACTAACACAATTTAAACATAAAAATGAGTTTTACAAAGCGGGGCCCACATCAACCCGAGTTACGCGTTTAATACAAATCCTGAGTTTTGACCACCAAAAAGTTTAAGTTCCAAACTACACTATGAGCATGGCGTTTGGAATTAAACTACCCAAGTCTTGGTCAAACTCCAAAAAGCCAACGCATCCAAAAAGCGCCCCCTAATCAACGACGAAAACTCTAATCCAAGACAATGCCCTTACCCTTGTCCACAACCAAACCTATAAAAATGGTAAACAACGAGAGGGTAAGCAAAGCTTAGTGAATGCAATAATTATACGAATACATATATAATTATACCTACTTGCATACAATTACACATATACCGCAATCATGCTAGCAAACACAATTAGCTTAACGTCTCAAATACCAAGCTAGTAACTTCCCATACCACGAGCTAGCATAGCAATCGCATATAAATATAACTCGAATAATATAAAATGCTTACAACACAAATGACCATGGTTAACCAATCGTACAATGGAATGGCGCTCGCGAAAACGCCATCGGTGTTCACAACATCCGTTAGGGTACTTAACACCTCGTACCACTAACCCCTAGGGTGGCACCTTAATACCTCGGCACTTCACCTCGAGTGGCATCTTAATACCTCGATGCTTCACTCATTATTTTACGGAGTGGTGTCTTAACACCTCGACACTACACTCCTAGGTGGCATCTTAACACCTCGATGCTTCACCCCGAGTGGCATCTTAACACCTCGATGCTTCACTCATCACGTGAAACGTGGTGTCTTAGCACCTCGACACTTCACATTTCACTCTACAACAATTAGATACATTATATACCTACGCATATAATTATTCCACTCACCTCAAAATCTCTTGTGAAAAGGTACCCGAGCTTGCGAAACCTCAAAGTAACGTACCTATCACATTATACATATTATCAATTGCAAACTCAAGTCGGTCAACCAATTCTTTCCATTCTAAAGTCATTTTGACCCAAGGTGCAATTTTCAACCCATTGGCACCCTTAACCCTAATTTCGGGTCAACACACACCAAAACCCTAATCATTAACCAAGATGGGTTTAAAACACATTTCAAAACAAGGTTTAGGCCTTAATCACAAACATTAACTAACTTAGGTCCACCTTGACCCATTTGACCAATTTTAAGGTCAACACACCCATTTCGGGTCATCCACTAACCCACACAACACTCATTTACATATATATAGGTGTGCTAGCAATTTTACTAACTAATTTAGGCTCATAAACATAATTTGATACTTTGAAAACCCTAATTAGTCATCTTTGGGTCTACATGACCCAAATTCACCCAAAACCCCCAAATTACTAGCAAATGGGTTTTAATGTTCATCACTTACACAAACCCTAACTCTTATACAATTAAAATAAGGAAGTTAGGTTTAGGGCTTACCACAACTATCAAAACGTAGCAAAAGAGGAGATGAACAACTTTAATACCCGAGCTCTAACCCGAAATGGGCTTCTTCTTCCTTAAATGGAGCTTTCTCACTCTTGAATCACTCTCTCTCACTAGAATTAATGGATGATGATAAAGTGGGTGAAAATGGAGTAATGGGGCTCACCAAAACTAATCCCAAGCCTTAAAGTCGGACCTTAAGTGGTTTTACCAAAATGCCCTCAAAATATCTTGATTAAAAACAAAGTGAGCTGTCAGCCCGTAATGGCGCGGCGCGCCAAATGCCCAGTTCAGCTTCTTTTGCCTTTTAATTAAATACAACCTAAACCCCACAACTTGAATAACTTATACACACAAATGTACAATAAAATATTCGGGTCTTACAACAGCCAGCAGACCAGATATTATATTTGCCACTTGTCTCTATGCTAGATATCAAGCTGATCCTAAAGAGTCACATTTGCTAGCAGTAAAAAGGATATTTAGGTATCTAAAAGGTACTGCTAAACGTGGTCTTTGGTATCCCAAAGACCAGGATTTTGAGCTAATAGGTATTCAGATGCTAATTATGCAGGGTGTAAAATAGACACGAAAAGTACTACTGGTGGTTGCCAGTTACTGGGTGGTAGGCTAGTCAGCTGAATGAGCAAAAAGCAAAATACTGTGTCCACATCTACTACTGAGGTAGAATATGTTTCTGCTGGTAGTTGTACTACTCAAGTACTATGGATGCAAAGCCAGCTGAAGGACTATGGTATTCATGTTACAAAAACTCCAATCTACTGTGACAACACCAGTGCATTTTCTATGACCAACAATCTTGTGATGCATTCAAGGACAAAGCACATTGACGTTCATTATCACTTCATAAGGGATCATGTTCAAAAAGGAGATGTGGAGCTACATTTTATTTCAACATACCAGCAGTTAGCAGATCTATTCACAAAGCCCTTAGATGAGAAACGTTTTAACTATCTCATCTCTGAGCTGGGTATGCTTGAACTTTAAAATAAAAGACAATTTTGTTGGTGTGCTAGTTCTACAACATGTAGGGCAACCCAGTAAGTCACAAATTCTTTACTTACTGCCTACATGTCAAACAATCAGCACAACATGGTCTTTTATATCATGGTTATTCAATGTCTAAAATAAAATAATAAATAGCTAACAACATTAAATGATACCTTAAAACAGAAACTCATTTACTCCCAATGATTTAAAATTGAATTCATAACATATGAAATGTAACAAAGAATCTTTAAAACTTTGTTTTGTGGTTTTAACTTCATTTTGAATTAAAACCTGCTGCATTTAATGCTTAATAGGAGGTATGAGTGTTCAAGCCGATTATACGTCATGTCAACAGTCTGTGTCCCCTCGAAAACGTGCCAGTCTTTCACATCTGCCCACACGCCTGCAGATGACAGTTGCCATTTTTCACTCTCCTGCACTTTTTTTCCACCAATCCGAAAGGTTAAATAAGGTGATCCATTTCTCATAATAACCTTCGGTTATTTACTCTTCAATTTTCCTTTCAAAAACACACTCTTCTCTCTAATTCCCCAAATCTTCAAATCATTCATACATTCATCTTCAGCATTCTTCTCAATGGCAGACCAACAATAATCACCACTCGTTGAGAACTAACCGGAGGAACAACAACAACAGTAACAACAACCAAAACAACAACCTCCACCGGCACCGGATAAACCAATTGAACAGGGACCATTGGTCAACCTTCATCCAAGTCTTGTTAAGACTACTAACGCACCTGCACAAGATCTCATTCGCCTATCTAGAGGCAATGCAACACATGCTCTCTCCATACCTAAGTCTAAAGCCAACATAGACTATGAGACTTTGATCCACTACATCAGGCATTACCCTTTGGCGAGATCTATCACCGAAGTGCCTTCTTGACTTTATCTAGCCTGCTTAACCCAATTCTAGTACACTGCCACCATGGCCACCACTCAACAGAATGCTCCATGTATTCGTGGCATGGTTACTGAAACCCTAAATCGCTCAATCACCGTTGATGCCATTCGACGTGCCCTTCAACTGCTCGATGGACCATTTGTTAATTCACCAACGAGCGATGAATTCAGAAGGCAAGTGCTGGAAACAATTAGATATGATGGTCCAATTGGTTACACGCCATTAAGGAAGCACGTGCCACCGTTGTGGTACTATTTCTTCGAACTGCTGACCCAGTGCATCAGCCAGAAGTCCGGTAGCTTTGATCAATGCCCATATTTTAAGCTTAAGATGGGTTATGGGTTGTTGTTCAATCGAAATATTGATTATGCTGCTGAAATCTTTTTGAGGTTAAGGGAGATGGTGCTTGCACCCAAAAGAACACATTTAATCCCCTTTCCAAGGTTCTTGAGCCTTGTGGTTGAAAACGAGCTGGGTGATGCTTACCAGCAGATTACTGATGAATCGTTTGACCTGCCTTTAAAGCAAGGGGATGCCAAAAGATAAACCGACTGCTCCATATGCTGCCTTGACGCCAGCAATGCTTGAGTATCTAGCTGCTCAAGGTGGAGTTACCCAATCGACTGCCTCTGGTGTTGTACCAGCTGAGGGGGAGGGAACTCAGCGAAAGCCAGCTACTCGTAGGAAGAAGCCATCTACCTCAACTAAAACAGTCACCGTCTCATATACTGGTAAAGCAGTAGTTGTACCCACTTCTAAGTATTGGAATCCGTTGCTTATCTATTTCTTGGTAACGGGCAAATCCAAACGTGCTAAAGCTGGCTCCACACAAGCCACATAGGAGATTGCCCTAGTCTCAACTGCTGCTTCTGAAAAGAAGGCTGCTATGGAACCTGGTGCGTCTCTAGATCAAACAGCAGAAATCTCTAACTTAATTAAAACTATTTTAACTGCTGACTTGAAAAATGAAAGTGGAGTTAAAGGTACAACCTTGACTCCCAAGCTAACTGGTTTTAAAACTAGTGTTAAGAAGGGTAGCATCCCATACTCTTCTATTCAGGAACATCTACATTTTTTAAAATTATCCTTCAAGAAATATCCTCTGCTGATAGTACAACCAGCAGAGAACATAACTGACCCCCAAAGCATACTTGAGTTGGCTCCTCATCGTTTTGAATCAGCTCAGGCTACTGCACAGCCCAAATGTTACTTGGATCATGATAAGAGTCACACTCCTACATCATTACCAGCCAGAACTCTTACACAATCTGGGTCAACATGTGTTGCCAATGAGTCAGCAGAGTCACAACTGCACTTACAGACACCTTACTCTGTCTCAATCAAAGGGCTGACTAAATCACCAGTCTGTCCCTAGAGACCAACAACAGATACAATTGTTGAGTCAAATTTATTTAGTTCAATAGTTGTTAACATAAAATGTTATTTTATTTCAGTTCTTAGCTGGGTAAATGAACAGGCAGAAGGGGAGCAAGAAAAGAATGCTATTGTTTCTACTGATGAGCTCTCTGTTTTTGCTACTGGTGTTGGTGCTACTGATTTGCCTACTAGTGATGCTGATACTAGTGCTGTTGCTTCTACTGCTGCTGGTGACACTGGGAATCTAGTTGATGCTGGTTCAACTGTTCCTACTGGTCATGAGGAGATGGTTTCTGATGTTACTGCTGCTGCTATTCCTCCTCCTATTCCCAGTATTGTTGTCTCAACTACTGATTCTGAAGTAGTTGATGAGATGATAATAGAACCTCCTCCTGCCCTTGAAAACGTTATTGATACTATTGTTAAGGAGGTTCTTGATTCCGATGTTACTAGCTCTACCACTGTTATTCCTCCAGCTACTGCTACTGAGAAAATCACTACAAGTGGTGACCAGGATGACGTGGTGCTTACTGATGAGCTTATTACAGCAAATGCTGCCTATTCTGCACATGTCACTGGTTCTGTTAGTATTTCGGATGCTGCTGATCTTCAATCGAGACAATTTATTACTGTGGATCCTGCTGGTAATCTTCAGGTTTCTGATTCAACACCGGATACTTTCTTTAAAGGTGCTGCAGATACTGCTTCTTCACCTACTGCACAGTCACCTACTGCTGCTACTAGTTCTACGGAACCCACTATAGATGCTGGTACCTCTACTGCTGCTACTACTAACACTACTCCGACTTCTATTTCTGGTGAAAAGCCTAAGTATGTATGTCAGGTACCAGATCTAGATGAAGTTGTGCCCAACTTCATTTACAGAGGAGCCTCAATCACTCCCAAGATTGCCTTGCTGGTGGATTAGCTGACTATTGATTCTCAAAGTGCATTAGTTTCAGCCAGTAAGTTACCCACAGAGGAGCTGACTGAACTACTGTCTCAGCTTGACCAACCAGCCCGTGAAGAGGTATATAAGAGGCTGGCCACTCTACAGCAAATTAATGAGCAGCCATACTACCATTACTTTGGTATGGCTCCAGCTGCTTCTCCATGGCCTAGTTCTTGGAGGCCTCTCAAGTTCATCATTGATCCTGCTACTGGTAAGTGTGTCATGCAAAATGTTCCTGATTCACCAGTGCCTTCTGATTCATCAGCTTCTTCCTCATCATCTTTTTCATCTGATGATGATGCTGATAAAGGTACTGGTAAGGACGAGCCAGTCATTCATGATAATGTGACTGGCTCCAAGGATAAACCAGTGGATCTCAGTGATGATGATGATAATGATGATGCTGCAAAGGATACCAGTGGTTCTAAATCTTCGGGTGAAGGTAAAAATGTTGGTGATCATGGTAATGAGTCAGATTCTGACCTTCCACCTCCACCACCCCACGGAGGTACTCCTATTGTAGCTGCTAGTGATTGCCCCTCAACCAGTAGTTTTGATCCTACTGAGGTGGCTACCATTTCTACTCTGGATGTCTATCGCACTGTAGCTAGAATCTCACCAGACATCCAGAGAACCATCCGCGATACTCTCACTGATTGGATGACTGAAGCCATTCGCAGAGCTGGGAATGTTACAACGTCCACTATTGAAGCCCAGCTTAAACAAGTATGTGCTTTTTCAGATCTAGCAGTGGATGCCATTGTCCAACACCGTGAAGAAGAGGAGGATCTTAAAAAACGAATCATCTCTTATAATGAATATGCTGATCATATTGCCCGTTTTCAAGCTGAACTTGATGCTGCTAATCGCAGGATTCTTTTTCTTAATGAGGAGAATAGGGTATTAGAAGAGAGGTTGGATTTGTAGGAACAGCAAATGGCTACAATGATTTCTGCCTCTACTTATGTTCAAATGGTGGAGGTAATGTAACGCATGACTGCTCTTCAAGCTGATGTAAGGGCCAGTGTAAATCAAATGGCCATGGGTGTTGCAAGGAATGAAGTTCGTTCTTCAAACCTATGCCTTAGACAATATGGTGTGGATCCTGGTGCCCATCTATCTCCTGCTGATGCTGACTGGAACAATTTTTCCTTTTCTATTCCAGAGTCAGATAGTGACCTTAATGCACATGTTTCCCCAGACCATCATTCTGCCCCTGCTGATGACAAAAAGGGGGAGAAGAAATCTAAGAAGCACAAAAATAGAAAACAAACTGAGGGGGAGCATGAGCATGAAAAAGCTCCAAAGCAGCAAAGGAGAGATGGTGATGATGGTGGTGATGGTGCTGATCAAGGTACTGGCACTAAGTCCAGCAACGCTCATACTGAAGCAGATGTCAAGACTGCTGGTGAATCTTAACCCAGTGTGTCTGCCACATCTGTGGATGATATTGGTTCTGGCAGTAAGCCAGTGATGTTTCTGAACTGGCTGTTACTGAATCTTTTGTTGTCTCTCAAACGATCGAAAGAAAAATGAAAAGGAAATTGGAGAGGCATCAGAAGAGACATAATGAACTGAACGATGCCTTTAATGCAAAATGGGAGGCCTATGTTGCTCGCAAAAGACACAGAATTGAGCATAGAAGAAGCCTAGACCCTGAAAAGATGGATATTCATGATGAACTGCTCAGCATAAACAAATACAAGAGAGATGCTCGAAAATGAAATGCTAAGTTCATGGTGAAATATGATAAAAAGAAGGCAAAGCTGTATGCTGAGCGAGCAGACAGGATTAAAATAATGACACTTGAAGAGATGCAAGATTATTTGCAATCTACGGAGTCAGGAGGAGTTAGAGCTGATGTATTCATGAAATGGCTGGATGCTATGTTAGAAACCAGCCAATCCTCTCGACCAGCATCTTCTGCTCAGCCAGTTGCACCACAACAGCCAGCAGAAGTCATCAACCTTGATGATGATGTTATTGAGGGGGAGTATCTTGATATTACTCCCGATCTACCTCCACAAGAACCAGTATCAACACAAGAACCACTAGCTGAACCCAATCCAATCGATAAACAAAGGGTAAAATCTGCCTCTAGGGATAATCAGCCCCTAAGGAAAGAGCCCTTATTTGAGGCAGCTGGTGAAGATACTGTGGCAGTTGTGCCAGTTGATACGAATCAGTCAGCTGGTACTGAAGACACATCAAGGAGTGCTGTGAATGAAGACCCAGCCAGAAGTGTACTGCTGGGTGTAACAAGTGTTGAAGACCTAGCAAAGGTGGATGAGCTGGGTGCTAACCAGGATACTGATTCTGTTGATGCTGCTGATTTCACAATCTGAGGCAGGGGGAGTTCTACCTTCATTCAATCACCAATTCCTGCCCGGACCGTTACTTATTTTGATAGGATACGGGAAGAACCTGATTTTGAACCCGTGGGTCCTTCTGGCATAGCAGAATCATTCTTAAAACATCCTCCATCTTCCCCAAAATGTCATGATAAACACACTACTTGGGAAGATGATTCAGGTGCACAAGGTGAGCCAGACTTAAGAAAGATGAATCCAGACGAAAGAGAAGCTTACAGGCTGGAGATCACTGTTCCTGAACTGCTTGAACAAAGAGCAGCAGTTATACCTGAAAGGATACACCAAATCAGATTGTTGTACCATCCACTTGATCAGCAATTCTACATCAATGCCTAGGAATTCAGCATTGAAGTTGGTGTGTATCTATATAACAGTGGTCAAAGGCTACATAATGATGAAGAGAAAGCTCTCTTTTATGAGGCTCTGTAGCTAGATATGGACTTAAAGCAATACTGTAATGCCATGACTACTGATGAAGGCAGACAGTTGATTGCTACAGAAAAATCCCTGAACATGATGATTAATGAGTATATTACAAGGGTTCAGCTTGAACATCAAATAAGGGATGATGCTGAATATGCTGAGAGGTTGAGGCTTAAGGAAGAAGAAGACAAATTGGCTGCTGACAGACAACAATAAGCTAAATCTTTAAAGTTAGCAAAAGTCATTGTCAAAACTCAGGATAAGGCACTTGATGAACAGGAATTAGCTGAGAAAGCACCTACTGTAGCTCCTATAGAAACTGAACGAACAATAGAGCTATCTGATCATTACTATAGGAGCAAGTATGGTGATGTGATGACCAGAAGATCCAATCCTAGTAAGATCATCTAGGTGCACAAAGGCACGAAAAGGACCTTCAGTGTCAACAGGGAAAATAATGTTCAGGAGAGGGTAGATTACACTGATCTAAGATCCTTAGGATTCAGTGAATGGATGGAGATACTGCAGTACTTTATTGGTAAAGGTAAAAGTGGTATTAAAGATACACTGAAACCTGAACTTCAAGAGCTCTTCAACAAAGCAGTAAAGTATGGGAATGCACCAGTAGTGAATGTAGAAGAAGTTCTTTCTCAAAAGCCTAAAAAGAAGAAGTATATTGGTGCAGGTCCACAAAGGAGAGATCCTATCATTCTACCCCCTAAAATTCCAGTATATGACCCTACTGAGCTACCTTACCTATTCCCTGAAGCCTGGGCAGCCCTCAAAGTAAAGGAAGAAGAGCTATCTGGTGATGAACAAGAGAAAGATAAAGATAAAGATAGATAGCCTTCTTGTAATTAATTGTATCTTTTGTTATTTCATCTTTCATTATACTGTTTTGTATATGTTTGTATATACTCTGCTGTAATGAAAATGAAATGAGTCTATCATCAAAATCATATCAATTTATAAGATATAGATAACTCAACAAAAGATCCCAAAACAAACCAAAAAGAGACAAATTTACTTCCTATTTTTCATTAGGTCCCTTAGTGTTGGCTTTAGTGTTTTCTCTTGATGTCATAGGTTTTGTCATCATCAAATAGGGGGAGATTGTTGAGTCCCCAAAATAATTAAGGATTTAATTATGACAAAATAGAATTTATTTGCACTAAAATGTTATGTGCAGCCAGCACAAGTTTGTTTATGCATAGACAGCAGATTTCGCTGTGTCAAGTGTTTAGCATGCTGCCTAGTCTACCAGCACAAGGTAGACAATATTCTTCAATTAGCACAGGATGTGTACCCAGCAATTCAAGAATATCAAGTGACTCAGCAATGAAGAACCAGCATAACTAGAATGCAGCTTACTACAAAAGACAGCTATGCTACATTATAAGCATAGTGGTTTCCTGAGTGGTCTACATCAATTGTACTATTCAACAGAAGTCAAAGACAAAGTTGAACAGAAAAGGGCACGTGTCGGCGGCTGACAAGTGACCTTACAAGACCACGTGGGAATGCAGAAGTTTAACGCATGTGCAGACATGTGTTATCCTTTGTCAACGCCTAGGGAACACAACATTCTATTTGTTTAATCAAATAGTGGTGCCAAACTGAATTGTGGTGTTCCTGCAAATAGCTACTAAAGAGGAAAGAGGAGAGCATGCTCTCTGATGCAGTTGTCTCCACAAGTACAGATGTCCGATGTACCAGTGGACAATAGAACAATTACACGGTCATTAGGACTACTATAAATTGATGTATCCACTATTATAACAACTAGTGGTGTGGGTTTATTTATTTAGAGTTCAAAACGTGTAATAGCTTAGAACACCCTCTGTAGCTATACTTAGGTAAATCTGTATCAACCAACAATCATTCTGCCGAGGATAGTTGTAATTCTTTGTGATTTAATCAATAAAGAATAAACTGTTAAAAAATTACCTTTGTCTCTATTTAATTTAGTTGCTTGAATACTAAACTGTGTCTTAACTGTTAAGTTAATTAAAAAAAATTGTATTCACCCCCTTCTACAGTACTCCTGTTGCTTATCAAGGGACCAACAGGTTTTTCCTAATTTTCTTTGAGGTTGGCAGTTCGGCCAGTCAGCACTTGAATTTCTGCTGGGAGAACTACAACTTTGGTGAATTGCTTCCCGCTATCAGAAATGATTTCTTATGGGATCCCAAACTTGCACAAGAAGTGTCCCAGACATATTTTCAATGTGCTTTTCCGTTGTCTTCGCCAGTGACTTTGCTTTTGTCTCACTTTGTGAAATACTAACAACAACAACAACTAGGAATTGGATTCCTCCTGGAGCTTCAGTGAGTGGTCTCATGGGATCAATCCCCCATTTGGTGAATGTCCATGTAGAAAATACTGATATTAGCTCGTGTTTCGGTTGCTTATGGATTTTTGCGTGGATATGGCAAGATACACAAGTTTATAAAGTTAAGACTATGTCTTGATGAATTGTTGGCTAGTAGTACCCAAGCCTCATGATCTTAGTTATGACTGATCTTGGCCCAGCATGAAAGCCGCATATTCCTTCATACTTTCTTGAATGATAATCGAGGCTACGTTTGGTCCAACACATTTAAGGCAAGGTGTGAGAAAAGACTTTCGGTAAAACTCACCATTCAGAAGTTTGTACGAAGGTGCCTTGATTCAGAGTTTCCTTGCTTCATTTCTATCTTTGGTTAAAAGTCCAAACTCCATATAATCTTCCAATGGCTTCATCCACGTATTCACTTCTCCTGTCACATGGTCTTGTACCTCTTCGTTCTCAATTGAAATTCGTTCTAGCTTTTCGACCAGGACTTCTTTAGCCAAGTGTGCAAAGGTAATGGAGGCGAGCTTACTCAGGGCATCAGCTTTTTTATTTTGACTTCACCGTCGTGTTCAATAGAGAAACCTTTGAAATTTTCAATCAACTCTCTGACTTTTGATAGGTAAAGTTGAATTGTTGGTTTTCTTGCTTCAAAATTTCCTAACACCTTATTGGCAATGAGTTGTGAATCTACAAAGGTTCATAGATATTGTATGTTCATTTCTTTCGACATTCTTATTCCAGCAAGAAAAGCTTTGTATTGGCCTCGTTTTTGGTTGTGTTGAAATCAAAGCTAGCTCAATGCCCCATTTAGCCATTCGTCCCGACTTCTCCGGTTTCATGAGCACTACACGAATTGGTTTATTAGTTAAAACGATGATATGATGAGCTTGAAAATACCTTCGTAGTTTTCGCGCCGTGTGCACTAGTGCCAGAGTAAGATTTTCATGCTCCTGGTAGTTCACTTCAGCTCGTAGGAGGATTCGAATGAAAAATTATATTAGGATTTGATTTCAATCTCGTTCGGCCACCAGGACTGTACTGATGCATTCCTTCGAGGTTGTTAGGTAAATGTACAACGTTTCTCCTCTTATTGGTGACGTCAAAACAAAAACACTAGCTATGTACGTTCAAGTTATCATTTTTGCACCTAAGCAACCTTTTAACATTTTGAAGAAAGGTAATTATTTTTCTGTACCTTTGGAGTGGAAGGGACTAAGTGATGCCACTTTCCCATTAAGACTTTGCATTTCTTTCACGTTATGGGGGCTTTGAGTTGTTTGATTCGGTTTACTTTCTCTGGGTTTGCTTGGATTCACTTCTTGGTGATGTAATACCTAACAAACCTCCCTTCTTCAACTCAGAAGGAACATTTCCTCGGATTAAGTTTCATGTTGATTGATTGTAATGTGTCAAAGGTTTCTTAGATATCTTCTAAGAGATCATTTTCATTGGCGCTTCCGATGATCGTGTCATCAATGTAGGCATCTTAGTTCATTCCCAATTGCTTATGAAAAGCTTTATCCAAAAGCTCTGATACGTTGCTCCTGCATTCTTTAATCCAAAAGGCTTTTTTGGTAGCAAAAAATACCTTTGCTTGTGAAGAACGATCTTTTCTCTTCGTCTTCTTTCACCATTTGAATCCGGTGGTAGCCTTTGTAAGCATCTAAAAATCATTTGAGCTTGTATCTGTTTAAAGATTCCAGTTTCAATCAATTTCTGGCAAAGGGTATTGATAAGCTTCGTTGATGTTGGTGAAATCTACACCATTCTCCAACCTCCATATGCTTTTTTGACCATAACTGGGTTTGCAACCAAATATGGGTATTTGGCTTCTCGGATTATACCTACTTTAAGTAACTCGGTAACTTCTTTACATATAGCTTCATCTATTTTCGGAGTCAGATTCCTTTTATTTTGATGCACGAGCTCAAAGTGATTATGTTCGTTGAGCTTGTGTTCGGTTGAGACAATTGACCCTTGAATGTTCAAGGATCTAGGGATTTCTCGTCAAATCTCTGTACTCGATGTTGGATTACAGTAGCTTTACGGAGCTTTGTTTTTACTTCAAGAAACAACTTTCGTCCGATAGTAACCTGTTGTTTTGGGAACATCTGGTTGATGGATATTTTTCTTCTTTAAGTTTTCTTCGGTTACCTCCAAGATACATTCCCCTAGTTTTTTCATTGTTTCTTTAATGACCATGACTACCTTGTTACGGTCATACGTTGAGGTGAGATTCCCTATTCCTTGGACCGTATGAAACTTGACGAGTTGGTGCAAGGTGGAAACAATTATCCCCATTTTTCTCAGTGTTACTCTCCCAAGAAGGATATTGTGTTGAGAATAAGACCGAACAATGACAAAGTAAAGTTTTTGTGTTCTTGTCATCGATGGTTTTCCTGTGGTGAAGCAAGATCGATTTCTTTAATTGGCCAACATCTTTCCCCTGAGAAACCAACCAAGAGTACTCACAAAGGCATCAGGTGGGCTTTAATGGCCGTGCTGAGTTATTCCAAGAGGTCAGGAGTTCAACTCCACTGGACTGCAACATTGTACTCAATGTTATCCCTGACCTGAAGTATCCATCCAGGTCGCCTTTCGGTTAGTGCCGGAGCAGCTGAGAGGGGGTTTTACCTGCCATGCCATCGGATTGGTCTAGGTTTTCTCTAGGGTAGTAGTTGGGGGCGGGTTATGCAACTACGGGAGATGAACGCGTGGGTGGTTAAGTCCCCCTGGGTGATCTCAAACTGATGTTAAAAAAAAAGGTATATCCTATGCACTCCCCTATTAAAAATTAATCCATTTATGGTGATAGGCTGAGCGGACGCGTGATGGTATCTAGGACTGGAAAGTAGCTCTCTTCCCATTCTACAAATCACATTGTGACGTCCTCCAGATAGGGCCTGGAAGAATAACGTCACTAATTATATCAAATCACAGTTGTATAAACGAGAATGACTCTATATGAGACGTTTTATTGAGTTTTGTAGCGGAAGATAAATAGATTACATTGTAGTTAATGAACAATGCATTAAATGTCTTTAATTGATATGATATGAAATGAAGACTCCAAGCATGGCAAGCAATCATCATCAAAGCAGTAGATATACAGCGTAAGCAATATTTAAGTACCTGAGAATAAACATGCTTAAAAAGTCAACACTAGGTTGAGTGAGTTCATAGGTTTGTCATAAATAATGATTTCAGTAATAGTGTTAGACCACAAGATTTTTTTTCATAAGCTTGGTCTTGCAGGGACCAATTAGTAGATCTCGTAGATCCAAAAGTTGTTCATAAAGTTGGTCTCGCAGGGACCAAAAAGTAGATCACGCAGATCCAAAAGTTATTCATAAGCTTGGTTTCACAAGGACCAATTAGTAGATCACGTAGATCCAAAAGTTATTCATAAGCTTGGTCTCACATAGACCAATTAGTAGATCATGCAGATCCAAAAGTTATTCATAAGCTTGGTCTCGCAGGGACCAATTAGTAGATCACGTAGATCCAAATGTTGTTCATAGTTTGCCCCAAAGACAAGTTGTGTTTATACTTGTCGGTTAGGGACTTAGTCGGACATAGCCGGGTATAGCGTAGTTTAAAGTTAGTACTTGTGTCTAGCGTGTAAAACAGTTATAAAAGTTGTGCATGTATTCTCATCCCAAAAATGTAAAGAGTAAAAGGGATCTATAAACTCATGAAAAATTAGTTTTAGTATCTGTATTCATTTCATAAAAACAGTTATAAAAGTAGCGCATGTATTCTCAGCCCAAAAATATAGATAAAAAGGGAAATATGAAAACTCACGAAAAAATCAGTTTTAGTATTTGTATTCATTTCATAAAAACAGTTATAAAAGTAGCGCATGTATTCTCAGCCCAAAAATATAGATAAAAAGGGAACTATGAAAACTCACGAAAAATCAGTTTTAGTATTTGTATTCATTTCATAAAAACAGTTATAAAAGTAGCGCATGTATTCTCAGCCCAAAAATATAGATAAAAAGGGAACTATGATAACTCACTAAACAGTTTAAAAAAAGGGGACTATAAACTCACCTTAAATAGCAGTTGAAGTATTCCTTGAAAGGAATGAAATGAATGGAAATAAGTGACCGGGATCTCAACCGAGAGATAGAATGTACGATCAGATGTTGTCTAATAGACCTAAGTATGGTAACTATACCAATGATAATGGTTTTCTAAAAGAAATTCCATTTTCGAAAAGGTTACTATCTATGGAAAGTTTCTACTTTTAGTAACTTTCCATGTTTAGTAAGTTAGTGTTGAATACTAGTGAGCTGTTCTTAATAAGTCCACCACTTATTAATTGTGTAAGTGACTAAGTGTTGTTCACTTAGTGAGTGTATGATTACTATAGTCGAGTTTGATATTGTGCACCATACCCAAAAATCTATGCCACCGCCGAGTCACTTGAATGATATATTTTTACCGGTTGGCCCAGGATTTCTCGACCAAAATCTAAGTTTGGCATTCGAAATCCACAAGCGTCCCATAGTGGTACCAACGATCACCCTAGGCCTTAAGTAACGTTAAGGTTCATATATAGTGCACATTATCTTGATTATAACCTTGGTGATAATAACGATAGTAATAATAATAATAATTGAAAATGGAAACATTACTCACGTATCAATATTGTGGCTCAATATTGCAGGAAAAAGTATGCAGATGTAACGGACATTACAAATGCTAGGTTGAGCTCAAGAACAATACCCATAACCTCCATAGCTATAACCCATACTTTCCTTAGCTCTATCCCGCTCATAAAACCCGTTTTGAAATGACCCGCTCATGACTTCGTCGTAGTATTTTATGTATAAATAATAATATGTTATAATTCAGTAGGCTTATAACTACCTTTAGTGGTTTGATTATGTTATAATTCAGTAGGCTTATAACTACCTTTAGTGGTTTGATTCTTGATTAAGAATACTAATAATGAAGTGTAAGAACAAAGATGATAATGGAGAGAAAGAAAGAAACACTTTGTAAGTGTGAGAAATGGTGCAAGTTTAATGCTTGCATTCATGAGTATTTATAGCCTAAAATTTCAATTTAAAAATACATACTTTATGTACCAAAATTGACTATATGTATACTAGTTTATAATTTTATTTTTAGTCAACATAAGAATGTACTAGTTTATACTCTTTTATTTATTTTTAGTCAACATAAGGATGTATTTGTTTAGGATTCTTTTTAGTCTCATTATTATTATTATTATTATTATTACATTTACTACATGATAAGTATTATTTTCTTTTTACTAATTCATTACATTGAAATATATATTTGAAATATTTATTTAATATTTAGTTTTTCAAAATCAATTATATTTTAAAGTTTATTTTAAAATCGTTTAAATAATAGAAATTATTATAACACGTAACGTTTTTAATTAATATATATATATATATATATATATATATATATATATATATATATATATATATATATATATATATAAAATTGTTCGTGAATCGTCGGAATCATATAAAAGTTAGATTTAAATTTAGTCGAAAATTTCCGGGTTGTCATACACATGATCTTTCTATTTTATAGTACCTTCGAGAATCAACTACGAAACAACTGTCGATGGCTAAGATCGCTTTTTCTACATTAGGTTTCTTGTCTTCGGGCACTGTATCAATGGGTTTAGGAACCCTGGAGCTGCGTATGCTTTTCACTAGATGCAATAACTTTCCTGATCGCACTGCCTCTTCGATTGCTATTCTTAGTTGGATACACTCATATGTTTCATGCCCTTAGTCATTATGAAAGTCACATAATTTGCTTGTCTCCTTTTATTTTCCCTTGTTTGTTATCCTTGGCGTGACCCTGAATTCTTGGGCAGCTCTTTCGGTGGCAAGGATCTCTCTCGGGGTTTTGATTAACGTTCCTAGAATTCCGGGGTATGCTCTCTCTGGTACGGATTGAATCTACTCTTTTCCTCTCCTCTTCCGTTCTTCTCTTCATGATGACCTAGCTTTTCTCTCCGTTTACTTACTTTCTGATCTTCGTACGCGAAGGTACCAGCGGTATCCTTGGTTTCTAACTAGACATAGGCTCTATTAAGCAGAGCTTCGTAGGTATCAGGGAGATCCCGACTTAGGTGTTCAATGAGGATCGAGTCCTACGTCTGTATAGAAGCCCCGATATTTTTTGTGACTTAGGGAGTCCTATAATTTTCTAGGTTACATCCGTATATTGACTCAGAAATGCCCTCGTACCTTCATTATCTTTTTGCTTAATGTTGTGGGCTGCGACATGGTTCTTTTTTGTGTCGCTTCTGTTTGGTGAACTTTGATTTGAACAGGTGCTTTATGTCATCGAAGCTTGCAATGGAGTCTTTAGCTAGGGAATCGAACCAGATCCTCGCATCACTTTTAAGTATGTATGAGAAAGCATGACATGCTACTGCCATGTCCCATTTTGACATCCTGGCTACACCTTCAAATATATTTATATAGTCATCAGGATCGACTTTTCCTTCATAATACCCTAGATGAGCGGGTATCTTCATCTCGTTTGGAAGTGGGTGATTCTTAATGCTTTATATAAAAGGTGTCTTTTGGTTTTTCGAGAAGTTATCTATGTCTGGGTTAATATTAACGTGAAAACCATCGTGGAAGCCGTTTGGTACGGAGAGGTACCCTCCGTATCCGTTCTAATACATAGGATATGCCCAATGGTTGCCTCCATTCCATATTGGCTGCTGAGGTCTCCAAGTTAAGGGTGCACTTTGTTGGTTCACCGTAGGGAATATTCCCACTACATGTAGACTAGGATTGACGTACGGTGTGTTTTGAGAAAATGGTGGAAAGGGATCTCCGAAGGTATATTGCGATGTAACTAGGCCTCCAGAATTGACTTGTAGTGCACAAGCGGCTCTGTTAGGTTGTGTTGATAGAGGAATCATTGAGGTTATTGGTATCACCGGCTGTTTTGTGGGTGGAAGATTTTACTTTAGCGGAACCTCCATTTCTATTTCTTCATCGTATTCCTCCCTTTTATAGGTGATGGCTCGCTGACTTTGGAGTTGACCCTCCTCTAGAAGTTTTCTTATGAATTTCGTGATATTATCGTAATTGTTAAGTACGAAAGTTTTGTTGATTAGTGGTCATGGTTCTGAATAGCTGCGATTCGTTGATATAGGTATTGTGGGAGTAACTGGTGTTTGGGTGTTATATTTAGCTGAGGTAATTTCTAGTTGTAGGGAGAACCCTGGTGGCGGGTGATTAGGTTCAACCATGATACTTTTGCGCATTCAAACAAAATGTGTGTTCGTATGTGGTATGTGGTGGTCACACAGATGGCGCCAATAGTTTGTGCACTTTCCGGTACACATTATTGATGGAATAAGGTATGACTGATTTGATCACAATGGATGATGAATTTGGTATGTGGAATGATGAAGTATGCTTGTTGGCGATTCCTCAAAGGGAGTAAGAAGGTTTCTTACTTTACGTCACCAAGATACGAAGATATATTGTTGTGATTTAAATATGATTCATTTTAGTATGAGTTAAGAGTGTGTTCTATCCATGGATCGTGTCTCCTGCTTTATAGAACTTCTTTTAAGGTTTCTCCTAGCTTCCAATGCTTTGATCGGTCTTCAAGATGGTCTTGGAAAGATTTGGTTGACTTTCCATTCGGTTGACTGGGAAGGTTCAGAAGACTAAGAAAGTAATGTTGGTTTTATTTCCCTTTTGTCATATGGGCAGTAATATTTGAAAAGGGTATCCCGCTCATAACTTGCTTTTATCCTAGGCGATCCAGTGACTTAATTGGTCTTGGGAAGCGTGATACTTGTATGAGTTGTTACCTTCGATTAACTAGCTTCGGTTATCTCGCTTCGTATAAGCTCAGAAGATGGGGTACACTATCACTAATTGATATTGAAACTTCTCATGCTACTATACTGTTACAAAGCTGAAGTTATATGCCTCCTACCCAACATCTACATATCTACTAATCTACTAATAACTCATTAAAAGATTATAACAAACTAAATGATAAAAACAAAAAACAAAATCATAATTTAATCAATATTCAATATAATCATAAAAATAGATTTTTAATTTTTGATTTAACTGAATTCAAACGAACAAAATCAAAATCTGAATCAAGATTCGGAAACCATATCAAACCAAATTCAATTACTGGTGTGTTTGTCACACAAGCTCCTTAG
Source organism: Rutidosis leptorrhynchoides (assembly GCF_046630445.1). NCBI lineage: Eukaryota > Viridiplantae > Streptophyta > Magnoliopsida > Asterales > Asteraceae > Rutidosis > Rutidosis leptorrhynchoides. Next base: position 107,402,145 of record NC_092340.1, on the reverse strand, counting down.
AGCTTATGGAAGCTTGTTGAAGCTTGAACTTATGATTTTAATAAGCTCCAAGTCATAAACTTTGTTTAATAGACATAAAAAGTAGAGCTTATGAAAATCAAAAGCTCTTAAAAATAAGTTACTTCTAGGAGCTTATGAAAAAAAAATAGAACTTATGAACTGGAAAATAAGCTCCAGCTAGTTTACCAAATACTTATAAAAAATAATAAACTCCAGCTACCGACTTTAAAAATAAGCTCCAGCTCCAGCTTCAGCTCCAAACACACCCTACTTTTTTTTTTTATAATTTCTATTCGATTTAGCTTTAGATTAAACAAAGAAGTCATGGGTTCGATCCTTAGGGATGACATGATATTCTTTAAACCAATTGAACATTAATAATGGTGGTATATATTGACCCTATAGGGAGGTTTTACCGGATTCGTTCACGGACCTCTACCCGGACCACTGCCCGAATGGATGTATTCCCCGGGTACCGTCGATCGGGTTCGGGTTTCTGCCCGAACGTGTGTGTTACGTGCAAATGATGAGGGTCGTTGAAATAAATAATCTACTGATGCCAAAAAATCGACGTTAAAAAAAACAATTGAATATTAAACACTCTAGACAATAGGTAGGCCAAACGTTGTGTTTGAAGTTTCATTTCTTACGAAGGTTTCTCATTTCATTTCGTTATAAAGTTTTCTGTCCTGAAAAAAAAAACGTTGTAATAAGATAAGACATTTAATATGGACAAACGTATTATCCTTGTATTCTACGACTTAAACATCGATTACTGTTTAGTTTGGCCTGATTTGTGATTATAGATAGTTACACAGAAGTGCTTAAATTATTACCCCTACGTAATTAAATTAAATGATACTTAAATGAAATAATAAGTAGCTGTTCAGAGAACACTAAATGGGCCAAACTTAATTATAAAATGGCCCACAGTTTTATTCAATATACTGTTTTAAGTTTTAACGATGACCAATTGTTTCGTTTCTATATTTGGACGACTTAAGCCTTTGTTGTTTTCCCAAATCTAAATCTATTTCCCTTTTTCGTCTTCCATATTTTTTTCTTTTAAGGAAACAAGCCCCACCAGCAAAATTTTACCCTACCGTATGTCCAAATTCTTGACTATTTTTTTTTTTTTTTTTCCATACGAGTAGTGTATAAAAAAGGATCTTTGTACAAAGCTCATATTAGTGCTATATCATATCATCACGATATAACCTGGAGATCCTGATAGGTGTTATTTTATGGCACTCTAAAAAAAAAAGTTTTTGGTTCAGTTGCAAGTTTTTTCATTTTTTGGAGTCTATATATATATACAGTTACCGAGATATATCTATACATTCAGAGGCGGAGACAAGGGGAGACTGAGTGGTGCTCAACCTCCCCCAATGTCCAAATAAAGTTCAAATCTCAATTGTAGTTTATGCTCAAATAATTATAAGTCTCCCTCAATGAGCAAATGACAAATGTAATATTATATCAAAATAATTGTAAATTAATTGGTCCAATTGTTCAAAACTCATATAATATACAAGTAACTCATTATCACTATAAAAATTAGCTTGTTTTACATTATTAATAATTAATAATTATAAATATAATATATGTTTATCGAGTAAGCCACCCTAATCTTCAAATCCTAGTTTCGCCTCTTTATACATTATATAAAGTGTGTACTATAAATTCTATGTGTCATCATCTTATTAAAACTGCCACGTGTCAACTTCTCTTACAAAAGTATACAATGTGTTACAACAAATAAAAAAGTTTTAATATAGAAAGATATATTATTATTATTATTATTATTATTATTATTATTATTATTATTATTATTATTAGAGTTAGTTACATGGATAGTCACTGTGATTTACATCAAAAAATATATGTATCTTAATAATTACATTGACTATCTTTGACTTTCTACAAATTTCACTGTGGTGGTCCTTTACTAACGTTCGTTAAATAACTTCGTTAACGTTTTCCGTTCATTATCTTCATAGCATACGCATTTCCAATACGAGCTATTTGAGTCACTTTTCCAAACTAATAAGAAAAAACTTAATCATACAATTTTTCACTAGTAATACGAACCGCACCCTCAAGTGTTGTAGCAAATTGAGCTCCTTCGTATATATTAATACTTCATATATAGTCATTTAGTCCCAAATTTTTATCCCCAGATAAAAAACACACAGTTTTAAAAAAAATGACTATTACATGTATTGTTTGTTAACTTACACTCTTATCCCTTACATTTTTCATATCTTTTTCTCTTACATGTATAAAATAGATACAAATGAACTTCGTCACATTATTTTTATATAATTATAAAAGTGAATAATTAGTTTGAAACATTTAGTGCGTAGTTGACATTCAATAACGAGATCGTACAACAAAAGTGACCCTACATGCCACAGCAACAAAGTATTGGTACTTCATAGACTGTTCAACTCGTGAACAATTATTTTCCACTATAATTCACAACAAGTATCTTTAATAAGTTTTGTTTTAATTTATTTATTTATTTATTTATAAGACAAGTACTATACGTTGTCATTTTTTTTTTTTTAAAGGCATCAATTTTATTGAAATAATTAAAAAGTTTTACACATACATTTATATACAATTACACAAAGGGAACAAACTCGAAAGCCATACATAAGTAATACTCAAAGACCATTACTAAATCATGATGCTAAGATGGCATCCGGATTTTAGGAAAGGAAGCCTTGAGGGTTGTGAAGCCATGTATGCCAATCCATCGACTTTGCCTTACATCTTTTGGCAATCCACTGGTAGCTTTTAATTTGTATCTCGTTTAGCGCCATAGGTGTGTTCCACGATTTATTTGCAAAAACCTTTTGATTTCGGTTTTTCCAAATAAGATAGCTAGTCACCCAAATCACCGCTTTCCATATACTTTTTCCTACACGTGTATTTGTTTGCCCCGCATCCGTGAACATATCTTCAACATTAACAAAGGGAATACCACCACGTCCCCACCAATCGAACACTTTGCTCCACACGTCGAAAGCATGTTTACACAAGATAAGAGAATGGTTAACCGATTCGATATCGTCATCACATAACGGACAACGAACCGAGTGGAGATCAATACCTCTCTTATCAAGCTCTATCAATACCGGGAGACGTTTTTTATTTGTTCTCCAAACGAAGACTTCAATTTTTTTTCGGCACCAATTTGTTACACAATGTTTCACAACTATCATTACTTGGGATTAAAAGTCTCGAGTTGATCAAATTCGTTAGACCTTTTGTTGAGAAAGTCTCGGTACCGCCCGCTTTCCATTTCCACAAATCTTTTGTGTGAAGATTTAGTTTTACACCCGAGAGCATGTCCTCAATTGTTGGAGTTCATCCTTCGCCCGACCTCTTGGAGTTCTTTGCCATGACCATAGCCCTACACACTTAATACCATCCTATGAAAGTCTATCTTGAATAGAAGCTTCTAGATTTGTTTCTAGTGTTGATAATCGTTTGAACTTGTCCTTTAATTTCTGCTTACTTTCATGACCCGTTCATATACATTATAAAAGATTCATAATGGTTGATTACATCGCGAGGTACTTGACCTCTATATGATACATTTTACAAACATTGCATTCGTTTTTAAAAAGACAAACTTTCATTACATCAAAAGTGGACGGCATGCATACCCTTTTTATAATATATCCAGCTATAATTGACTTAATAATAATCTTGATGAACTCGACGACTCGAATGTAACGTCTTTTAAAATATGTCATGAATGATTCCAAGTAATATCTCTAAAATGAGCAAATGTACAGCGAAAGATTTATTTCATACCTGAGAATAAACATGCTTTCAAGTGTCAACCAAAAGGTTGGTGAGTTCATTAGTTTTTCATAATCAATCATTTTCAATAATATAATAGACCACAAGATACTCATAATTAGAAAACAATCTGTGCAGGTCTATTCCTGCTGTAAAATCATTCATATGAAGAACACTGGAACCTTTCAAACAACTCACCAACGGTAGCTAATGCGTAGTGCAATGACAAAATCATCTCACCGTAGTAGTTAATACAATATAATTCTTACAACGGGGGCTAATGCGTACGCAATGTAAAATCATCCCTCCGAGGGTAGCTGAAACGGGAGCTAATGCGTACGCAATGCAAAATCATCCCTCCGTTACCAACTACAAAGTCGACTATAATACAATACAATACATCGGGGGCTAGTGCGTGCGTGCAATACAAAATCATCCCGCCGATGGTAGTTAAAACGGGAGCTAATGCGTACGCAATGCAAAATCATCTCTCCGTTAACTACTAAATCGAACCTCTGAATCCAAATAATTCTATCATAGAATGTAGTTTTGAATATTTGTGTCTATTTCATCAATCATTTATAAAAGCAGTTCATGTATTCTCAGTTCAAAAATATATCTCAAAAGCATTTAGGAAACAGTTATAAAAACAGCGCATGTATTCTCAGTCCCAAAAATGTAAAGAGTAAAAGGGAATCAAATGAACTCACCATACTGTATTTTGTAGTAAAAATACATATGACAATATTGAACAATGCAGGGTTGACCTCGGATTCACGAACCTATATCATTTGTATATTCATTAATACATATAATCGTAATCTATTAAATATATACTATTATTAGTAATGTAATTTATATATTTAATAATTTATGAGTTTCATTATTTATATATTTTTATTTTATATATATAATTGTTAATAGAGTTAAGTTAAATATATTTTTATATGTAGATTACTTGTTTGCAATTAATAATTATGATAATACTAATTTTAGTAATAATATTGATACTTTATAATAATGATAAAAGTGATAATAATAATAATGTTAATAATGATATTAGTAATGATAATAATATTAAATTGTATTAAAGTAACTATGATAATATTAATTATAATAATTCTTTTAAAACATACATTAATTAAGATCTTAATAATTTTCATAATAATATTTATATCTAAAATTTCTATATTTTTAATCTTAACAATATTATTAAACTTATATATTTATAGTTATAATAATCATAACTTTCGTGTTTAATTTATAAACTAATGACTATAGTTTCTTTTAATATTAGTTTGTATTCATAATCATAATCTACATGTGTTCATATAATCATAATCAATCTCCTAATATTTATCATAATACTTTTTATTATAAAATAATCTGTTTAGTATTCTTGAAGTCCTAATATTATTACTAGCAAAAATAACACAATTAATAATACTATAAATAATAATATTAGTGATGATAATACTAAATGTTGGTACTAATATAGTTAATAAATATAACTAACTTAATAATGATAATGATATAACATGTATTAATGTTAATAATAATAATAATAATTTACTTATTAATAATAACTATAGTTAATAATACTAATAATAATGATTATCATAACTTCAATATTAATATTAATAATAATTCTAATAATAATCAAATTAAAGATAATACTACTGATAATAATTATAACAATAACAATAATAAATACATTAGGTTTTGGAAACTACCTCCACAAGTATCAAAAAAAATAGTTGCCACGAGTAGGACTCGAACCCGAGACCCCGTTGAATACCCAAACAACCCATAAACCAATGCTCTGCTGCTACTTTCCTGATTTATATTACAATTTAATTATTTTTATCTTATCTCTGTTGTTCCTACTTCTTCTTCCTCATGAAATTTTATCGACCAGAGCATCTTCCCAAAATAGATGATTAATAATTGATTTAGGATTGTAAATGGAACAGATAGTAATCGAATGAAGGTGAATTGGTTTAACAGAACTGAAGAAAAATAATAATAACAGAAACAGTGTTCTTGTAAAGAACACGATGAAACTCAAATGCCAACTTAAAAATTTGGATCGTTTTAGGTAATATTTACAAAATGAAAGAGATCTTAATTTGTTCCGAGAAACTTTCTATTCCATCAATTGAACCTGATTCTTTACAGAACACTCGAATTTGATCAAAACAAAACCGGTTGACTTTTTATTCTCTAACTTTGACTCTAAAATTTGAACTTGATAAAAAGAATTGGGATTTGAAACTTGGCATAGAGTTTTCATATGAGATTCCTAACAAAACTGTTTTTGTGGATTTTGAAATGGAATTAAAATTTGAGTTTTTTGGAAAAATGTACCAAGGACAGGGGAATATAGTCGTGTTCTTGGTACTTCTGTTTAATTTCGTTCAAATTGCAGGTTACAGTATATAATGTGAGTAGTTACGTAATTTAATAGTTAAACTGATCCTGATTGATTCGTATTGTACTATGAAATCGACTTATACAGATTTGAGACAAGGAAATTGGTTTACAGAAACAAATAAAAAAAACAAAAGAGAAAGGGACGTTCAACAGATATTGTATTTATCCTTGTGATATATTCGACTGGTAATTCAAGATTGAGACAGAAGTACTAATCTAATATAGTTGGATAGCTACTGGTAACAAACATGTACGAATTATATGTCATTTTATTCAATTTGAATTAATAATAAATAAATATATTAATAATAATATTATTATTAGATAACAATAATATTAATTACAGAAATAGTAATAATAATATATTTTTTTTATTTTTTTTATATAGAAATACTAATAATAAAAATGAAGGTAACATGATAACATTAATAATAACAATAATGGAAATTCTAATAAAATAATAAGTTTAATAATAATTAATAATTATAATAATAATAATGATTTTTGAAAATAATGTTATAAATAATGATATCAATAATATTAACAAATATAACAAATCAATTGTATCAAATTTCAGTACTATAATTTTAATAGTATTAATATTACTGATATTAATATTATTAATGAATGTATATAACAATCATAGTTAAACTTGTAATTACATTTAATTACTAAATAGTAATAATATTTGATATTATTAATGTTAATAACATAATAACTTATACATATCAAATTTTATATATATTGTATATTTGAAATAATAATATTAGTTATACAAATATTAATATAAATTTTAATCAATAATAAAAGTAATGATAATAATATTAATATAACAATTTTTTTTCAATCTGGCAATTAAATTTAATATAATACTATTTATTATTTATGTAATTGATGTGCGTAGAGGTGTATACGAAATAGCTATATTTTTACTACGAAATACTATTAAATACGATACAATTTTACACAAGTTATTTATTTATTTAAAGAGTGGATATACCTAAACCTTGCTACAACACTTAAAGGCAGTGTACCTAATCGTACATTAGTGTAGTTTTTAGTAAGTCCGGTTCATTCCACATGGAGCTAGCCAAGTTTAACACTATATTTTTAAAACTATGTTTGTAAATATATATATATATATATATATATATATATATATATATATATATATATATATATATATATATATATATATATATATATATATATATAAGTAGTATTATTATTATAAAAGGGGGTTTTTACCGTTTAATGACCGGTTTGTCGATTTTAAAACTTTATTCGCAGTTAAAACCTAATGTAAAATATTAAAAATAAATATAACTTAATTTAAAGCGTAAAGTAAATAACGATAAATGAAATTGCGATAAATAAAATGATAATAAATAAAATTGCGATAATTAAAAAGTACTAAAATTAAAAGTGCAATTAAATAAAATGACAGTAAATAAAAGTGCGATGAAATATGAAATAAAGGAATTATGCTTATTTAAACTTCCATAATCATGATGTTTGACGTGTTAATTTTAATTTTTTAATATGGGTTAATTTTCCTTTGTCCTGGATTATTCAATATGTCCATCTGGTTTTTGTCCATAACAGTCCATCAGTCATACATATAAAGTGCGGGTGTCCTCGTCAAATTATTCTTATATTCGAAGTCAAATATTCCAACTAATTGGGGACTTAAACTATAATTACACCAATTTTTCTTGTATGTAATTCACCCCTGTTTTAATAAGTCCATTAACTATTAACCCATTCCCGTGTCCGGTTAAATGAACGATTATTAGTACTTATAAATATCCCGCCCATCGTGTCCGATCGAGTGTATATGGTTATTTATAGGTACGTCCAATTGTAAATCTTTATATTAAATTAACGAACTATCATTTAATTAAACAAATATAAAGCTCATTAATAGCCCATAGTCTAATTTCCACAAGTGTCGTTGTTTTGTCCAAACCCCAATTATGGTACAAAGCCCAATTACCCCGTCTTTAATATTTTAGCCCAACATCACGATTACTTCGGCTTAAATAAGCATAATAATAACTTAGCTATGAGACATTAATTTAAAAAGGTTGAACATAACTTACAATGATTAATAATAGCGTAGCGTTACACGGACAGAATTTCGACTTACACCCTTACAACATTCGCTAGCATACCCTTATTATTATTAAATTAAAATTATATATATATATATATATATATATATATATATATATATATATATATATATATATATATATATATATATATATATATATATATATATATATATATATATATATATATATCGTAAGAGTGAGAGATAGATTAGAGAAAGATGTGTTACATTCGTCCGAAAATGCTGAAATTTATAGATGTGGCCAGGTATCTGCTGCCATGCGATCGCATGGCATTTGTGCCTTCTGGCCATGCAATCGCATGGCCTTCTTTTACAGCTCACATGCTTTTGTTTGTTTATTTGCCGACGGTTTATATATATATATATAATATAATATATATATAATTTTAAGAATTATTTATATATTATATTATATTTATGTGCATAGTTGACTTGTAATTTTTAGTCCGTTGCGTCGAGCGTTGAGAGTTGACTCTGGTCCCGGTTCCGGATTTTCGAACGTCCTTTCGTACAATTTAATATCTTGTACTTTGCGTTTTGCGTATTGTACTCTTGTAATTTTGAGACGTTTCTCATCAATAATTTGAACCACTTTGATTGTACTTTGTACTTTTTAGCTTTTTGGTCGTTTGCATCTTCAAATCGTCGAATCTGTCTTTTGTCTTCACCTTTTATTATTTAAACGAATATCACTTGTAAATAGAACAATTGCAACTAAAAGCTTGTCTTTCTTGAGGGATAATGCTATGAAATATATGTTCGTTTTTAGCATTATCAAATATTTCCACACTTGAGCGTTGCTTGTCCTCAAGCAATATAGTCTTGAAATAAAAATACTAGAATCACTTCTTTATTCTTCACACTTTGTACATCAGTGATTTCTATACGGCGGTATGAACAATGGTAGTAACGATGTGGTTTACAGTCCCACATGACTATGAAAATTTAGATCCTTTAAGGAAATTGGATCTTTATGAAAACATTTGATCTTTCAAAAATAAAATCTAGCTTTTACCCTAGATAAGTTTTCCGGAATAACCCTTCACCGGTGTTTGCAAAATCTTTTTGTGGGTTTTGTGGGTTTTAGATTTGAAAATTTTAGCTCAAAACTTGCGTTTTTGTGTCACCCACTTACTAACCTTGTATTGGGAAAGCAACACGTCCAGTATACTTGCTCCGTATATTACCTTTCGGTAAACTACCGTCCGGTTGTAAAGGAAAGCGTTGAACAAGCAACTGTTAAGGCAATGTCCCGTGACATGCTTTTAATTATGGTCTATAACGTGTCGGATGCAATTACTATCCTTTGTAGGAGCAATAGTAAAGATCACCCTATAGTTTTTCGGTCTGGCACAAAGTCATGTCTTCGACCATGCTATGCAACCACCGTTCTTACGGTTGACACCCGATTTGGTTCAGGTGACCTAATGAATTCCAGGTGAATTCCTAGGATTTTAAGTTCAATGGTAATGAACGCATTAAAAATGGGTTTTTTAGAAAACAAGTCGGTTTGTAATTTTGATTAAAATATTTTCTCGTTCAAGCTCGAGTTTAGATATCATCGAATTCCATGAGTTTGTAATTCTCAATATTTAAGGTCAATCTCAAGGATTGAGTAATATCAGTCTTAAAAGCTGATTTTTGATCTTTAAGGAGATTATCCTTTCTGGGAATCTGATTCATTAGTCTTATAAGCTGATTTGCACGATGCCCCCCATTATACTAGACAGATCCTCTCATGGTTAGGATAAGTCTGACCACTTGGCGACCCTGTTTGATGCTGAGGTCCGTGGATTTCCAGCTGATTTTCGAGAAAACTTTTCAAGGTTTTTCGTAGACTCTACAACTGGTCTGGACGACAACTTCCTGACCTAAATCAAGAAGCGCGTTTCTTTTTCGAAAGACTTTACTTCCTTTTAATGATGGAATTGATTCATCGTGTAGATTCATCTTTCTTTCAAATATATTACAATTTACCGGGTAAAACGGTTAATTTTGTCCAAAACAAAAGTATCTTCAATTATTTGTACAAAAATATGTGATATATATTTTAAATAACTTGGTAAATTTTTCCCACACTTGGCTTTTATTTTCCTTTATTTGCCTTTTTATTTTCCTCTATTCCATTTTAAATGAATTCTAACATTTTAGGTTGTTTCTCAATTTATGTCCTTTCCGAGGTAACAATAATTTCGGTGTTAACACCTAGTTTTATCGCTCATAAATATGTAAAAACATGATTTTGAGTTCATTTAATTGAAAATTTTGAAAAATTTTACTAGAATTGGGTAGTCAGTATATAAGACTAGGGTTGTTCTATATTATCAGAGAGCACTAAATTCTAATACAACTACTGCGTTACTAGTATTTTTAATGGTAACCAAGTGTTTAAATTAAAATTTTTAAAAATTCGAAAGAATTTAACTCCTTCCCACACTTAAGATCTTGCAATGCCCTCATTTGCAAGAAATCAGTACAATTTAAATTATTGAGGGTGATTAGCGTAGAAAAATGATTAAATTTTACCAAAGTTTCCAAACATATTGGCGTTTATTTGCTGAATGATAAATGGTGCACATCATTTGTTCATTCCGTCTTGTTGTTAAATCACATTTGTTTTTCGTTTTGTCGTCAAAATTAGTAGCTTTTGCTGAACTTAATGCCAATCTTTGAAAATGCGTTGTTTTACCCTGTTGTGTACAATTGACAATATACATACATACAAATAATAACATGCATGGTAATTTGAAATGGGACTTAACATCCCACTTTCAAATCAAATATGAAATATTAGTACAAAATAATAAAAATGTTAAAACTTACATAAAAGTATCACAATATTATATGTTTAAACATAAATAAATAAAAATAATAAAAAAATAAAAATCACCAACGGAACTATATCAATCTGGATAGGGGTTCCAGTTCATGTCGTCGGGCGGGTTCCACGGTTGGTTATAGGTGTACTGATAGGCCTGGTTAAGGTCATAGAGAGTAAATGGTGGTCGCATATCGGGCTGGTATGGAGGATAGTAAGCAGGTCAGGTCGGTACGTAGTTATTTGGTACCTGAGGTGATAGCTGGCTCATGATCTGATGCTGATGATAGTGCCATCTATCATGCTGTCGTTGCATAGAATGCTCGTACACATCCTGGGCGTGTCACTGCTCGAACTGACTATGTCTAGCCTCGTTTGTCATTTCTACCTCATCTATACACTGGTAGACGTTAGTCATAGCCTCCCTAATGACATCCGTAATGTCATCTGCTTCCTCCATTTCCTCATCTGAACCTCTCTCTACCTGTGGATGATTACCATCATATGGTACTGCCTGATTGCGTCTGCACTTTAATACCTTAGCACCCTGATAGACCTTCAATCCTAAAGTATCATCCTGTTCCCTACATACCATAAGTGGACCCCCTTGATCCCTATCTAGACCCAAATACTCTCTAATGAGAGTAACAAAAATACCTCCTCCTATTACTCCCCTGTCCTGTATTCCTGCCACCATTTTGGACAGATAAAAACCGACACAGTAGGGGATATTAACAAAGCTTCTAGTGTTTTGAATACACTTAAGGTAAAATAAATCGTGTAAGGTCATCTTCTCCTTGTTTTTACCTCTTTGTGTAATCGAATTAGCTAAAAATCTATGTATAATACGAAGCTCTGCTTTGTTAATATCTAAATAGGAGTGTCTTCCTCCTAGCGTAAAAACATTATAATTTGACATACGACTCCAGACGGCGTCCGCGTCAAAATTCCTATCTACCCGCTCCCCATGATAAATCAAATTTGTACAATCGGGTAGTAGTAATTCACCAGGAGTGTAAATTTGTAAAGCCCTGGCCATGTCCAGCATGGACATCCTGTACATCCTACGGCCAAGTAAAAAGCTAAGAAAACTTCTATCATCTAACCTAACTACATTCGTATTAAGTGAAATAGTACTCATAAGCTCAACGCACCACTCTTTATATACAGGCCTACGAATGGTGAATAAACGTTCCCAATCGGGAAAAGAAGAGCTGCCATACCTTTGGATCAAATGCTGTCTAACTGAGTTAACTAGTTGGACCCTTTCCAAAGGCTCCCAATCGATTACTCTCGGCACTTCTGCATTTTTCGTTACCAGTTTGAATTTGTTACTTTGATACGTCAGGTAATCTCCCCAACTTCGATTAAACCTCAAATTGGGATGCAACTGTTCTTCATGAATTGTTGGGTGTTCTATTATCGGATGAATCGAAAAAATTACGTAGGCATTAACATATTCTTATTGCGGATCATAATATGGTACGTGTTGATCAAGTTGTTGATGTTCCTGTTGTTGCTCCTGTTCAGGTTCTGGTTCATATTGTGGCTCATATTGCATTTCTGGTTCAGGTTCTGGAGCAGGTTGCCTAGATGATGATGATGCACCACCAGTATCGGTATTTTTCTGCAAAACACATTAAACACAAAATTTGTGCATCAAAATATGCATTAGTGTTAGCAAAATAACAATTTGAAACAATTACAATAACATGTTTAATCAAAATTAAATTTATACACATTTTCACAATTTTTACAATTCTATACTTTTTCAAATAAGCATATATGAAAATGTTTACAAAGTTCATAAGCATTCAACTCAAATAACATGTTAAAATAACCATTACTAGCAATTAAACAAGTTTCAAATGGCATTTAAATCAATTTAATTAAGTTCATGAATTTTAGACCTAAAAAGTCTACTTTAATTCTCAAAAATCATGTTTAGGATCAAAGTTTGGATCATTTAGCTACCTAAACATGTTACACTACTTAATTTAGCAATAATTCATGACAAAAATCGGCCATAACCTGTTTATATCAAAAAGCTCCAAATTGCTCAAGAACACAAACCCAAGATTTCTAAAATTTTTGAAGTTTTTGGCTTCAAATTATGTTAAATAGCATCAATCTAGGTTATACATGCATAATATACTAACAATTTAACTCTAATTACACTAGAAATTAACAAAATTAAATTAGGTAAATTATTGGTAATTATCACAAAAATTAAGAAATTTAAGAGTTTAGGGGTGTAATTTTTACCTTCTTGCTAAAAAATCCGAAACTAGGCATGATTGTAGCAAAGTTTTGTGAGAAATTTGGAGTAATTTGGTGAAAAAATGAGAATTTTTGGGTGATTTTTGAGAGTATATGCGTATATGTGTGTGTGGTATTGTGAAGCAGCAGAACCAGTCACTGGACTTTTGATACCTGACCAGCATTTGGTCTCCATGCGACCGCATGGATTCCAAGTGCAAACCCCATGCGATCGCATGGGGTGCAGGGTTTTTTTTTTATTTTTTATATAAAACCTTATACTTATAAAATAAAAATTAAATAAATTTAAAATTTTGTTTTCCTTGTTATTTAGGACGAGGGCGTTTCGGAACGATGTCCTAGTCCGTCTCTCAACAAAATTTTAAAAATTTGTCATTTCAAAGCGTTGTTTTAAAAGCAAAGATTTTTGGGTTTTTTAATATTTTTGGCATACTTTAATTCAATAAGATTAAAAATAATGATAATAAAATTTCTCGTTCCTCCCTTGGGTAAAGCAATTTTGGTTCAACGACCTAGTTTTCAACTCACGACGAATTTTAAAAATCATATTTTTAACTTAGTGAAATAAAGTAAATTTTTGTTTTTAAATTCACACCAAACTTAAATTTAAAATGCATAAAATTAAAAATTCATATAAATATCATTTTTATACATACAAACTTATATTAAAAATACTAATTTTTCAAATATTTACAAACTTAAATATATTGATTTTAAAAAGTTTACAATATTAATTTAATATTTATATATTAATTTTAAAAACATGGTAAAAAAATAAAATTAAAAATCTTTTTGGTCTTTTATCCCACTTTAATCAATCAAATATTATCAAAAATATACGCCCCTCTTTTCGGTAAAGTAATTTCGGTTCCATAACCTAGTTTTACTCCTGACGAATTTTTGAAATATTTTGGATTGATTGATTAAAGATATTTATACCTTAAGAATAAACGGTAAATTTCGCAGTGATGTAATAAATTTTTGTATGATATCAATAATTTCGGTTACGCATACCTAATTTTATTGAATACCAATTTAATACTTTATAGCGAACGATTCAGCGTTTATTATCAAAAGGTTAAAAGCAATAAAAATAAAAATAAAAACTGTACATACTTACCTGTGAGAAAGAATTCTCAGAGACCTGCTTTAGCCGACTCATAGGAGAGTCGTGTTATTTGATTTTCCATAGCTACATAAGCGTAACCTCGATTCTTCAATATCTTTTCTTCTAAACATATGAACGGTCATTCTCTGCATAGAGTAACAAATTCGGTATTTGAATATGTTTGATTATTTGAACATTTACCTTCGTGTGACCATTTTCCGCATTTATAACATCTTTCAAGGTGTCGTGCTCTTCTTTTTGTTGCGGATTTTGATTTTTCTTTACCAAAATTTATTTTATGATGATCTTTTCTGAGCTCTTTTCTTACTCCGTCCATTTTGCTTCTTATGAATGATACCAATTCACTCGGAAGGGTGTCATTATTACGTTTAGTAATCATAGCATGTAGCATTAGACCATGGTTCAGATCAAAGGAATTCTTCATCTTGTAAAACCTAAAAGAAAATAAAAATTCAGAATGGGGGGAGAAGACTAGTTCTTTAGGGTCTGCTAGGGAAAGACCATTCGGATTCCATTCTCGGAAACTACACGAAAACAGAATATCTAACTCTAATAGAAATATATATTACCCTAAAAAGATTCGAACCTTCCCACACTTAACTTCATCTTCAACTTCCATTGGACCATCTATGTAATGTTTAACTATGTGACCATTAACTTTAAATTCAACCCCATTTGAATTTATTAACTCTATTGTTCCATATGGAAAAACTCTTTTGACTATTAATGGTCCAGACCATCTTGATTTCAATTTTTCAGGAAATAGCTTGAATCGTGAATTGAAAAGAAGGACTCTGTCTCCTTCCTTAAATTCTTTTGAACTTCTGATTCTTTTATCATGCCATTTCTTCGTTCTTTCTTTATAGATTAACGAATTTTCATATGCTTCATGTCTTAATTCTTCTAATTCATTTAGTTGACTTAACCATAGACGTCCGGCTTCATGCAAATCAAGATTACATGTCTTCCAAGCCCAAAATGCTTTGTGCTCAATTTCTACTGGAAGGTGACATGCTTTTTCGTAAACGAGTGTAAAAGGTATGGTACCAATTAGAGTTTTGTAGGCTGTTCTAAAAGCCCAGAGTGCATCCTCCAATTTCATGGACCATTCCTTCGAATTTGATCCTACGATTTTCTCTAGAATGCGTTTTAAAGCTCGGTGGTATTTTCAACTTGTCCACTTGTTTGTGGATGATAAGCGGTTGAGATTTTATGAGTTACTCCATATCTTTTGAGAACTTTCTCAAGTTGATTATTACAAAAATGAGTACCCCGATCACTTATTAAAGATTTCGGTGTTCCGAACCTTGCAAAAAGACGTTTTAAGAATTTGACTACAACTCGTGCATCGTTAGTCGGAAGAGCTTGTGCTTCCACCCATTTAGATACATAATCAATGGCAACGAGAATGTAGAGATTATTATGAGATTTTGGAAATGGACCCATAAAGTCAATACCCCAAACGTCAAATAATTCACATACTTGAATGACATTTTGTGGCATTTCATCACGTTGACTTATTTTTCCGCCCGTTTGACAAGCATCACATGATTTGCAAAGAAGGTGTGCGTCTTTGAAAATTGTAGGCCAATAGAATCCAGCATCGTAGACTTTTCTTGCTGTAAGTTGAGGCCCATAATGCCCTCATGTTGGTCCTGTGTGACAATGGTTTAAGATTTGATTGGCTTCATCCCCGAATACACATCAGCGTATTATTCCATCGGGACAACTTTTAAACAAATGTGGATCTTCCCAGAAATAGTGTTTTATATCACTAAAGAATTTCTTTCATTTTTGGTGCGACAACCATTTTTCAAGGAATTCACATACTAAGTAGTTTGCATAGTCCGCAAACCATGGAATTTCATTATAATCGATTTTCAATAGATATTCATCAGGAAAGTTATCTTGTATGGCCGATTCATTTAGAACTTCTAATTTGGGATTTTCAAGATGAGAAAGATGATCAACTGCGAGATTCTCTGCTTCCTTTTTATCTCGGATTTCAATATCGAACTCTTGTAAGAGTAAGATCCAACGGATTAATCGTGGTTTGACATCTTGTTTCGAAAATACGTATCTAAGAGCAGAATGGTCGGCATAGACCACCATTTTAGCTAGAACGAGATATGAACGAGATTTGTCAAAAGCAAAGACAATAGCAAGGAGTTCTTTTTCAGTAGTTGTGTAATTCGTTTGTGCTCCTTGTAATGTCTTACTAGCGTAATAAATAGGTTGAAATCGTTTTTCAATCCTTTGTCCTAAAACGGCTCCCATTGCAAAATCACTTGCATCGCACATGAGTTCAAATGGTAGATTCCAATTTGGAGTTATCATGATCGGCACATTAGTGAGTTTTTCTTTAAGAATATTAAAAGATTTGATGCATTCATCTGAAAAGATGAATGGAGCATCCTTTTCTAGAAGTTTATTCATAGGAGTGACAATTTTAGAAAAATCTTTTATGTAACGTCGGTAAAAACCGGCATGTCCTAGAAAACTCCTAACTCCTCTAACATTGGTGGGATGTAGAAGTTTAGCAATTACATCTACTTTAGCTCTGTCCACTTCAATTCCTTCCTTTGAAATTTTATGACCAAGAACGATGCCTTCTCTAACCATGAAATAGCATTTCTCCCAATTAAGAACTAGATTTGATTGTTCGCATCTAATTAGCATTCGTTCAAGATTAACTAGACATGATTCAAATGTATCACTGAAAACTGAGAAGTTATCCATGAAAACTTCCATGCATTCTTCTATCATGTCATGAAAAATCGCCATCATGCACCTTTGAAAGGTTGCAGGGGCGTTGCAAAGTCCAAATGGCATGCGTTTGTAAGCAAAAGTACCATAAGGGCACGTGAACGTGGTTTTCTCTTGATCTTCGGGTGCTATTAGAATTCGAAAATATCCAGAAAAACCATCAATAAAACAATAGTAACTATTTCCGGCTAATCTTTCCAACATTTGATCAATGAAAGGTAAGGGAAAGTGATCTTTTCTGGTGGCGTCATTTAATTTTCTATAATCAATACAAACACGCCATCCTGTTACAGTCCTAGTAGGAATAAGCTCATTTTTCTCATTTGTGATGACAGTCATGCCACCCTTCTTAGGTACACATTGAACTGGGCTTACCCATAGACTATCATAGATTGGATAAAGTAAACCTGCATCTAGCAGTTTAATAATTTCTTTCTTAACAACATCTTGCATATTAGGATTTAGTCTTCGTTGGCGTTGCACATAAGTTTTATGACATTCTTCCAATAGGATTTAATGTATGCAATACGAAGGACTTATGCCTTTAATATCATGAATCTTCCATGCAATAGCTGTTTATGAGCTTTTAGCACAGAAATGAGTTGAGATTTTTCATTTTCAGTAAGAGAAGACGATATTATTACAGGTAATTCAGATTCACCATGTAAATAAGCATATTCCAAATGGTTTGGAAGTGGCTTTAACTCTAATGTCGGTGGTTCTTCTATCGATGATTTATATCGATATCTGTCTTCTTCTTTTAGCATTTGAATTTCTTCTGTTGTTGGTTCATATTCATTAGCCATAAGTGTGGCTAACATTTCAGCTTCATCAATTGGTTTAGTTTCTTCTCCTAAAGAACATTCTCCTGTTCCTTGTAATTCTGGAAATTCTTCTAACAATTCTGCATGTGAATCTATAGTTTGAATGTAATAACATGTATCATCTGCAGATTGCGGTTGTTGCATGGCTCTATCAACATAAAAGGTAACACTCTCGTCCTCTATACTTAGGGTCAGTTTCTTACCAAACACGTCTATTATTGCTTTAGCCGTGTTTAAGAATGGTCTTCCTAATATGAGAGGAACTCGAGAATCTTCTTCCATGTCCAGAATAACAAAATCAACTGGAAATACTAAAGTACCAACTTTAACTAGCATGTTTTCAATTATCCCTCTAGGATATTTTACTGATCGATCGGCTAGTTGTATACTTATTCGTGTTGGTTTCAATTCTCCAAGGTCTAGTTTAGCGTATAGTGAATACGGCATTAGATTTATACTAGCACCTAAGTCTGCCAATGCTTCTATTGAACTTAGACTACCCAGAAAATATGGAATTGTGAAACTTCCTGGATCTGATAATTTTTATGGTATCTTATTCAACTGTACTGCAGAACAATTAGCATTCATAGTAACAGCCGAGAGTTCTTCCATTTTCTTTCTATTTGTGATTAGATCTTTCAGAAATTTAGCATATCTAGGCATTCCTGAAATAACATCTATGAAAGGAAGATTTATATTTATCTGTTTAAACATATCCAAGAATTTGGATTGCTCGGCTTCAAGTCTTTCTTTTCTCATTTTACTCTGGTAAGGAAGTGGTGGTTGGTATGGTTTAACATAAGGTTTTTCCTTAACTGTGTTATCTTCATTAACCTTTTCAACTACTGGTTATGTTTCCTTATCTTGCTCAGATTGTGGTTCTTGTGGAGTAGGAATAGCGTTATCAGAAATTACAGGCATTTCAGGTGGTTTAAGTGTAATATCACTTCTTGTGGTAATGGCTTTAGCTGTTTCATTCCGGGGGTTAGCATTTGTTTCATTAACCTTTTCAACTACTGGTTCTGTTTTCTTGAGCATTTTGTTCATTGGTTTGTTTCTGAGATGTGAAAAAATGCGTTTAAGATTCAACTAGCTTCCACATCATATCTTCAAAATTTGGCTTTTTATCATCGGTTTGTGGTGGTTTATTTTGAAAAATAGGTCTTTGATGATTGTAAGTATTATTAGATACTTGTTGATTGCTAGGACCTTGTTGGTTGTTGTATGGAACATTTCGGTTATAATTCTGGTTTTGATTGTAGATTGGTCTTGGCGGTTGATAATTATTCTGATAATTATTTCCAGGCCTTTGGTTAATGTATGAAACATTCTCTCTTTGTTCAATTGTTTGTTCAATACTGAGACAATCTTTTGTCAAATGTGATCTTCCACACTGCTCACAACTAATTCGTATAGAGTGAATATCTTTAGTCATCTTTTCCATTCGTCTCTCGACAGCATCTATCTTTGCGAAAATGGAATCAAAGTCATGGCTAGAATCGGCTCTAGCCGCTTTAGATGATCTAACGATATCTTTTTCTTGATGCCACTCATGTGAGTGGGAAGCAGTGTTATCAATAATTTTGTAAGCTTCAGTTGCGGTTTTCTTCATAATGGAACCACCGGTTGCTATATCGATGTCTTTTCTTATAGTGATGTCGCATCCTTGGTAGAATATTTGTACTATTTGATAAGTGTCTAAACC
This sequence comes from Rutidosis leptorrhynchoides, assembly GCF_046630445.1. NCBI lineage: Eukaryota > Viridiplantae > Streptophyta > Magnoliopsida > Asterales > Asteraceae > Rutidosis > Rutidosis leptorrhynchoides. The sequence continues at coordinate 107,382,237 of NC_092340.1, read as the reverse complement.
ATATTGCGGACATCCTCTCAATAACTTTCCAAATCTTGTCCACGCCTCATATAGAGTTTCATTTGGCTTTTGCGTGAACGTAACAATTTCTCCTTGAAGTCTTACGGCTTTAGATGCCGGAAAGAATTGTTTAAGAAATTTTTCAACTAAGACATCCCATGTATGAATCGCCCCTTCAGGTAACGATTATAACCGCTCTTTGGCTTCTCCCTTTAAAGTCCAGGGAAATAACATGAGATATATCTGTTCATCCTCCACTTCTGGGATTTTAAATAAAGTACAGATCCTATTAAAGGTACGAAGATGTTCATTTGGATCTTCCTTCGGCGCACCACTAAATTGGCATTGATTAGTTACCATGTGTAGGATTTGTCCTTTAATTTCATAATCTGGCGCATTAATGTCTGGTTGAGTAATTGTGTGACCTTGGCCAGTGCGTTTAGCTCTCATTCGGTCTTCCATACTTAGAGGTTCCAGATTTTCCATGATTGAATTTGTTGAATCTGAATCACTAGAGGATTTTGATTTAATGGTTTGTTCCTCGACAATCTCTGTTTGAATGATTAGTGGTTCTGGAGGAAAGATTAATGGTTCAGGATCTCTGAATTGTCTCTGAATATCCTCCGGATTCTCAATTGTGAGGTCGGGTTCAAAAAATGGATTATCGGAAATTTGAATTGGAGTACTTGGTCGATTGATGACGATTCTAAAGAAAAATCAACGGCGACAATATTGGCTAGATGTCTTGATCGAGTTACAGGTGGTGAACGTATAAAAGGTGGTGAACGTTTTGCTCGGTGCATTCACTGAATATCCTATTAGTTATAAAAATAAAAATTATATAAGTTATCAAATTAATAGACTTTTCTGATTTTGCCCACGTTTTGAATAGCCAATAGATGCAGCAGGTAGCCAGGACCCTTTAAATCGAAAGCCCACAACTAGCCACTAATAAATCCAACTATTCCTACGAACCAGAAAATTTTGGATGTCTATCAATTTAACCACTTAAAATAATTTTTCGTTTTGAAATTTTAGAGAAGAAATAGAAAATTCTATGTCCTAAAAACTAGAGCGGCGAGAAATAAGAAAGAAAAAGAGTGCGTCGGAAAACGTCGAAAAATAAAAGGTCGAAAAATAATAAAATGAACGTAGCGCGTCGAAACTTAAAAAGTCTAAAAACTAAGAATTAAAAGTTACGTCTAAAGGTATTAAAGCTTAAAAGGAATTCTATATCCAAAACGGCAATAACTTTAAAAATACTAAAATCTTAAAAAGGCGTCGCAAAATTCTAAAGCACCTAAATCTTAGTCTAAAGAAAAAGCACTTAAGGGATTTTACGGCAAAGCCTAAGAATCTAGAAATAAAAATAACTACGGCAAAATACTAGTTTAAAAACTAATTACGAACGAAAAATATAAATATTACGAATAAACGATTAAAAAGATATAAATATAAAAAGAAACTTAAATCTATAAAAATACAATTTTTATAAAAATATTATTTTTATATTATTTATTTTATAAAAGTATCAATTTATAATTAATAGAGTTAATTTAAAACTAAAAATACAAAATAGAACTAAATAATAAAATATCTATACCATAATTAGGGTTAATTAATAATTAATAATAATACACCATAATTAATGCAGAAGTAGGTCAAACCTGGCGTGTCAGACAAGGCCATGCGATCGCATGGATATCCCGTTATATTTTCATGCGGTCGCATGGGTTAGGGTTCCAGGCCAGATTATGGGCTGCTACAGTACCAGGCCGAGTGATTTTTATATTTTTTTTCTGTTTTTATAAAATATTTATATAAACAAATAAAAAATTATATTTTAAAAACTAAAATAAAAATAAAGAAACTTTATAATTTTATATATATATTTAACAAACTCTTAAAAATATATATATTTTGTTTTTTTCTATATTTTTGTATTTTTAATATTTAAAACGTATTTTTATAAAAAGAAATTAAAACTTAATAAAAATCTTTTTTTTATATATAGCGTTTCGCTTTCGGCGTTTAAGCAGTCCCCGGCAACGGCGCCAAAAATACTTGATGTGCGTAGAGGTGCATACGAAATAGCTATATTTTTACTACGAAATACTATTAAATACGATACAATTTTACACAAGTTATTTATTTATTTAAAGAGTGGATATACCTAAACCTTGCTACAACACTTATAGGCAGTGTACCTAATCGTATAGTAGTGTAGTTTTTAGTAAGTCCAGTTCGTTCCACAGGGAGCTCGCCAAGTTTAACGCTATATTTTTAAAACTATATTTGTAAATATATATATATATATATATATATATATATATATATATATATATAAGTAGTATTATTATTATAAAAGGGGGTTTTTACCGTTTAATGACCGGTTTGTCAATTTTAAAACTTTAGTCGCAGTTAAAACCTAATGTAAAATATTAAAAATAAATATAACTTAATTTAAAGCGTAAAGTAAATAACGATAAATGAAATTGCGATAAATAAAATGACAATAAATAAAATTGCGATAATTAAAAAGTACTAAAATTAAAAGTGCAATTAAATAAAATGACAGTGAATAAAAGTGCGATGAAATATGAAATAAAGGAATTATGCTTATTTAAACTTCCATAATCATGATGTTTGACGTGTTAATTTTAATTTGTTACCATGGGTTAATTGTCCTTTGTCCTGGATTATTCAATATGTCCATCTGGTTTTTGTCCATAACAGTCCATCAGTCATAAATATAAAGTGCGAGTGTCCTCGTCAAATTATTCTTATATCCGAAGTCAAATATTCCAACTAATTGGGGACTTAAACTATAATTACACCAATTTTCCTTGTATGTAATTCACCCCTGTTTTAATAAGTCCATTAACTATTAATCCATTCCCGTGTCTGGTTAAATGAACGATTATTAGTACTTATAAATATCCCGCCCATCGTGTCCGATCGAGTGTATATGGTTATTTATAGGTACTTTCAATTGTAAATCTTTATATTAAATTAACAAACTATCATTCAATTAAACAAATATAAAGCCCATTAATAGCCCATAGTCTAATTTCCACAAGTGTCGTTCTTTTGTCCAAACCCCAATTATGGTACAAAGCCCAATTACCCCGTCTTTAATATTTTAGCCAACATCACGATTACTTCGGCTTAAATAAGCATAATAATAACTTAGCTACGAGACATTAATTTAAAAAGGTTGAACATAACTTACAATGATTAATAATAGCGTAGTGTTACACGGACAGAATTTCGACTTACACCCTTACAACATTCGCTAACATACCCTTATTATTATTAAATTAAAATTAAAATTAAAATTATAAATTATATATATATAATTAAAATTAAAATTATAAATTATATATATATATATATATATATATATATATATATATATATATATATATATATATATATATATATATCGTAAGAGTGAGAGATAGATTAGAGAAAGATGTGTTACATTCGTCCGAAAATGCTGAAATTTATAGATGTGGCCAGGTATCTGCTGCCATGCGATCGCATGGCATTTGTGCCTTCTGGCCATGCGATCGCATGGCCTTCTTTTACAGCTCACATGCTATTGTTTGTTTATTTGCCGACAGTTTATATATATAATGTAATATATATATAATTTTAAGAATTATTTATATATTATATTATATTTATGTGCATAGTTGACTTGTAATTTTTAGTCCGTTTCATCGAGCGTTGAGAGTTGACTCTGGTCCCGGTTCCAGATTTTCGAACGTCCTTTCGTACTATTTAATATCTTGTACTTTGCGTTTTGCGTATTGTACTCTTGTAATTTTGAGACGTTTCTCATCAATAATTTGAACCACTTTGATTGTACTTTGTACTTTTAAGCTTTTTGGTCGTTTGCATCTTCAAATCGTCGAATCTGTCTTTTGTCTTCACCTTTTATTATTTAAACGAATATCACTTGTAAATAGAACAATTGCAACTAAAAGCTTGTCTTTCTTGAGGGATAATACTATGAAATATATGTTCGTTTTTAGCATTATCAGTAATATTATTTTATGTGATGATATTTACTGAATAGTTAATATTTATTTGTTTATATATATCTCTAATAGAAGTCATAATAACATATATCTATTTATATATATTGACAATACTTAATTATTTTAATTGTTATTTTCTTTCATTTTAAATTTATTTAAAGTATACATTATCAAAATATTATATATTCTTATATTTATATTTATATACATATTTATTTACCAATATTTGTTCATGAATCGTCGGGAATAGTCGATGGATAAATGAGTTCATGTAAACAGTTCCAAAAAGTTTTGAGACTTAACTTAACAGACTTTGTTTATCGTGTTGAAATCATATAAAGATCAGGTTTAAATTTGGTCGGAAATTTCCGGGTCGTCACAGTACCTACCCGTTAAAGAAATTTCGTCTCGAAATTTGATCGTGGTCGTCATGGCTAACCATAAGAATGTTTTCATGACGAATATGAATTGATAACTAGAGTTTTATCATTATTGAGTAATATATATAAAAAAATTCAATTTCGCGAAGAGTATAAATGAAGCTATCACAAAATAGTGAAACGAGAAAGACAAGTTCCATCATAACTTTTGACTAGTCATGGTTGAATTCCAGAATTCAAGGGAGTTAAAGAAAATCTTCGAAATCTAAAAGATTTGATTCTTCGGTAATTAAGGAAATTAGGATCCTCTTTGATTAAATGCGATTGCCTCGATTACTTTGTCGGATATTTCACTATAAATCCTCCCTCTTCATTTCCCTTATATTTTTGAGTTCCATCCTTTTGTTTTCTCTTCCCGACTTTAAGTCAAGTGAATAATGGTCCAGAATTTGTAGGTATGAAGTTTTGAATGAACATGACTAACGTTCTAAGAGAGAAATTGTAATAGCACGATCTTGATTGGTTAAATTACCAGAATTCAAGAGAAAAGATAGAATTTATCAAGAAATTATGTTCTTGATATGCTTATATATTTAGATAGAATGTAAGAGTCGTATAACATGGCACATGATGACGTTATGATCTATGAATCATCACGTTCCATTAGAAACTCAGCATGACTTACTGTAATATAATCACGTTGATCAAGTATCATTATACTATACTAACTCATGCATCAATTTCCAACACTACTTCAAAACATTCATAATTCAAATTCAAATTTTTCAGAATTTTAGAAACTTAAACAGTTTCTTTAATGATTCAAAACGGATAGCGCGGAGAGATAATTAATACCGGACAAGAATATTTATGAAGATATCTTCGAAAATATAGAGGATATTTATAATGAAAGATACAATAGTATCTTATAATTCTACAATCAAAATGTGATGAAGAAATTCATTCACAATGATTTAGAACAATTACGGAACAATGTATTCGCTAAAGATTTCATCGAAAACAGAATCATCTGGATTCTTTATGTACAAGTTTAGTCCTTGTGATTTGTTCAAAGTATGGTTGGCTCAATTCATTTTTTTTTCAGTATCAAAATTTTTGAGCTTTTTCAGCATGCCATTCTTTATTATCAAACTTTTGATTGTTAAGACAGTCTTCAGTTTTCACTGCTTCATCAGCTTTTTCAAAACTCAGAAAACTGATTCATAGGCTAAAACGCTCTTCATAAATTCAGAATGGAAGTTCGTAAATCCAGGAGATAGGAGTTTATATATATATATATATATATATATATATATATATATATATATATATATATATATATATATATATATATATATATATATATATATATATATATATGTATATATATATATATATATATATACACACACACATATATATATATATATTTATATATATAATTGTTGTAATAGAATCGCTGAGAAATTCGAGATTATCGATTGATGCTTCCCGGTATTTAGTATGGTAATTATCGTTACAAGATGCTGATGAGTTTATGATATGACTTCAATAGATAAATATAGTGATTTTGTCGGACATAGCTAAGCCAAGGAGCAACGAGGTTGCTGGTACGTCTGCTGGTAATATGGTGGAATATAAAAGATTCCCTGGTAACAATAAAGAGCACGCATATATATCAAAGTTATAATAAGGTTGTTTCGAACGAAAAGTCGAAGTTGATTTGCTGGAGCTGTGACAAATATGGCTATCTCGAACCGGAGTTGCAAAGTTATTTTTGGTAATAATAACTCTAAAGGAATTAGCACAGCTTTGTGTTAAACGTTTACTCAGTTTCCGAGAGTTTTTCAGGTGCATAACTATATTCATCAATCTTTTCTTTCGTAGATGAAGTGCGGTTGGTTCATCATCTCGATTGAGGTGTTTTCAAGAATCATGAAAGGTTTGAACACAGATTGTAATCGTCAAGATACGAATGAGGTTTAAGATGAAATCAAGTGGCAAACTTGAAGAAATGTTTAGTTTCATATGTTATAATCAATATTTTAATTCATTTTAATTGTCCAATGTTGGTAATCCTTGGTTGATAGTCCACAGTTAGCAATTCAATAATTCATATATAGTTTAATATATAATATTCGAATTAATTAATAGGTGTCGTGACCCGTGTACATGCCTCAGACTCGATCACAACTCAAAGTATATATATATTATTGTAGAATCAACCTCAACCCTGTATAGCGAACTCGAGCATTACAGCATATAGAGTGTCTATGGTTATTCCAATTAATATATATAGATGCATCGATATGATATGTCAAAACCTTGTATATGTGTCCCGATATTTAAAGTTCATAAAATAAATAACAGAAATTAAATGACGATGAATAAAATTACGAGAATTAAATTTGCGATATATAAAATGTAATCAGTTAGCTAGGAACAGTTAGCGTGAATTCTTAACAAAATTTTTCTCGTAGTTAATTTTTTTGTTTCTAACAATTTTTATTTTGTTCAATGTTTTCTTCATTATGCCACTTGTTGGATTCTGATAAGTCAAAATTCAAATATGAAATTGAATAAAATGGTTATTCTGTGATGAACGGATTCGTATATCTGTGGATGTAAGTAGGATAATAAATGATTGTTGAATCAGATTCGGAGAATGTACAGTGTAACTTATTAATGTGAAATCTAAATATTCCTCGAGTATTACCTACCCGTTAAAATACTTTCATCTTTAACAATTTGTACAAAAGAATTTTCAATTACAATCTTTATGAAAACATATATACATATATATTTTCTCCAGATGTAATCATGAATTTAATAAGTTAATATGATATTAATCTCATTTGATTTATCGTTAGAACTAGAATATATAATCTCTAAAACATTAGAAATTATATAATCGTCATATAGAACGAAGATAAATGATGTAGAACGATTCGTAGGACGATAATTAAGTTCGAGGTATGGATTGTGATGTTGAGACGTGTGATGTTGAAACTTGGGTTGTTGGTGGTACTGGTGTTGATGTTGATGAAGCTGGTACGTTTTGCACCATATTTTCCAATGCTACAACTCAGGCGCGAATCTCGCTGACTTCTGTTATTACTCCGGGATGATTGTCGGTAGGAACGAGCGAATGAATAAGGTTTAGAATCTGAGTTATGATATAGTCGTGGCGAGATACTCTGGAAATGAGAGAGAAAATGGTGTTTCGAATAGGTTGGCCGGTAATTGCTTCAGGTTCTTCGCCAAGAGTGCAGGTTGGTGTGTGGAAAGGGTCGCCTTCTTCTCGTCTCCATCGGTTAAGTCAACTACGAACCTATTCTCAATTCATTCAGAATTGAAGATGACTATTTGGTTGATCCATTCCGGTCACACTGCTTTCAGAGTTCGAGTGAAAATCCATATCGGAATGGTTGTCGGAATCTAAGGAATTTGAACTAGTTGCGAGTTCCATCTTGTAGGGTTAGATAAAGGATTTTCGATATGAAATAGATTATAGGATGTAGATTAGTACCCTGCAATACATAATTTACATATGCATATTTAATACTAAAATCCCATAGGTTACGGAGGAATCTACGGAAGCTGTCAGGCAAAGGTAACAATAACAGATACGCTAAGTTATGAATTTATCTATACACTGTCTATGCAATAGAGGCAGTAAGACATGTCTAGACTTTAAGGATGATAAGCAAATAATTTTCGACACTAAATGATAAGCAAAAATTTTGACATGCAGACATGGTCGAAGTCCAGACCCACTAATGCATATAAACAACTATCAGTTAGACACACTAATGCAAGACCTGGTTCGCTAAGACCACCGCTCTGATACCAACTTTCATGACCCGTTCATATACATTATAAATGATTCATAATAGTTGATTACATCGCGAGGTACTTGACCTCTATATGATACATTTTACAAACATTGCATTCGTTTTTAAAAAGACAACCTTTCATTACATCGAAAGTTGATGACATGCATACCCTTTTATAATATATCCAGCTATAATTGACTTAATAATAATCTTGATGAACTCGACGACTCGAATGCAACGTCTTTTAAAATATGCCATGAATGATTCCAAGTAATATCTCTAAAATGAGCAAATGCACAGCGGAAGATTTCTTTCATACCTGAGAATAAACATGCTTTCAAGTGTCAACCAAAAGGTTGGTGAGTTCATTATTTTTTCATAATCAATCATTTTCAATAATATAATAGACCACAAGATACTCATAATTAGAAAACAATCTGTGCAGGTCTATTCCTACTTTAAAATCATTCATATGAAGAACACCGGAACCTTTCAAGCAACTCACCAACGGTAGCTAATGCGTAGTGTAATGACATAATAATCTCACCGTGGTAGTTAATACAATATAATTCTTACAATGGGGGCTAATGCGTACGCAATGCAAAATCATCCATCCGAGGGTAGCTGAAACGGGGGCTAATGCGTACGCAATGCAAAATCAACCCTCCGTTATCAACTACAAAGTCGACTATAATACAATACAATACATCGGGGGCTAGTGCGTGCATGCAATGAAAAATCATCCCGCCGATGGTAGTTAAAACGGGAGCTAATGCGTACGCAATGCAAAATCATCTCTCCGTTAACTACTAAATCGAACCTCTTAATCCAAATAATTCTATCATAGAATGTAGTTTTGAATATTTGTTTCTATTTCGTCAATCATTTATAAAAGCAGTTCATGTATTCTCAGTTCAAAAATATATCTCAAAAGCATTTAGGAAACAGTTATAAAAACAGCGCATGTATTCTCAGTCCCAAAAATGTAAAGAGTAAAAGGGAATCAAATGAACTCACCATACTGTATTTTGTAGTAAAAATACATATGACAATATTGAACAATGCAGGTTTGACCTCGGATTCACGAACCTATATCATTTGTATATTCATTAATACATATAATCGTAATCGATTAAATATATATTATTATTAGTAATGTAATTTATATATTTAATAATTTATGAGTTTCATTATTTATATATTTTTATTTTATATATATAATTGTTAATAGAGTTAAGTTAAATATATTTTTATATATAGATTACTTGTTTGCAATTAATAATTATGATAATACTAATTTTAGTAATAATATTGATACTTTATAATAATGATAAAAGTGATAATAATAATAATGTTAATAATGATATTAGTAATGATAATAATATTAAATTGTATTAAAGTAACTATGATAATATTAATTATAATAATTTTTTTAAAACATACATTAATTAAGATCTTAATAATTTTCATAATAATATTTATATCTAAAATTTCTATATTTTTAATCTTAACAATATTATTAAACTTATATATTCATAGTTATAATAATCATAACTTTCGTGTTTAATTTATAAACTAATGACTATAGTTTCTTTTAATATTAGTTTGTATTCATAATCATAATCTACATGTGTTCATATAATTATAATCAATCTCCTAATCTTTATCATAATACTTTTTATTATAAATTAATCTGTTTAGTATTCTTGAAGTCCTAATATTATTACTAGCAAAAATAACACAATTAATAATACTATAAATAATAATATTAGTGATGATAATACTAAATGTTGGTACTAATATAGTTAATAAATATAACTAACCTAATAATGATAATGATATAACATGTATTAATGTTAATAATAATAATAATAATAATAATAATAATAATAATTTACTTATTAATAATAACTATAGTTAATAATACTAATAATAATGATTATCATAACTTCAATATTAATATTAATAATAATTCTAATAATAATCAAATTAAAGATAATACTACTGATAATAATTATAACAATAACAATAATAAATACATTAGGTTTTGGAAACTACCTCCACAAGTATCAAAAAAAATAGTTGCCACGAGTAGGACTCGAACCCGAGACCCCCTTAAATACCCAAACAACCCATAAACCAATGCTCTGCTGCTACTTTCCTGATTTATATTATAATTTAATTATTTTTATCATATCTCTGTTGTTCCTACTTCTTCTTCCTCATGAAATTTTATCGACCAGAGCATCTTCCCAAAATATATGATTAATAATTGATTTAGGATTATAAATGGAACAGATAGTAATCGAATGAAGGTGAATTGGTTTAACAGAACTGAAGAAAAATAATAATAACAGAAACAGTGTTCTTGTAAAGAACACGATGAAACTCAAATGCCAACTTAGAAATTTGGATCGTTTTAGGTAATGTTTACAAAATGAAAGAGATCTTAATTTGTTCCTAGAAACTTTACATTCCATCAATTAAACCTAATTCTTTACAGAACACTCGAATTTAATCAAAACAAAATCGGTTGACTTTTTATTCTCTAACTTTGACTCTAAAATTTGAACTTGATAAAAATAATTGGGATTTGAAACTTGGCATAGAGTTTTCATAAGAGATTCCTAACAAAACTGTTTTTGTGGATTTTGAAATGGAATTGAAATTCGAGTTTTTTGGAAAAATGTACCAAGGACAGGGGAATATAGTCGTGTTCTTGATACTTCTGTTTAATTTCGTTCAAATTGCAGGTTACAGTATATAATGTGAGTAGTTACGTAATTTAATAGTTAAACTGATCCTGATTGATTCGTATTGTACTATGAAATCGACTTTTACAGATTTGAGACAAGGAGATTGGTTTACAGAAACAAATAAAAAAAACAAAAGAGAAAGGGACGTTCAACAAATATTGTATTTATCCTTGTGATATATTCGACTGGTAATCCAAGATTGAGACAGAAGTACTAATCTAATATAGTTGGATAGCTACTGGTAACAAACATGTACGAATTATATGTCATTTTATTCAATTTGAATTAATAATAAATATATATTAATAATATTATTATTATTAGATAATAATAATATTAATTACAGAAATAGTAATAATAATATATTTTTTATTTATTTATTTATTTTATATAGAAATACTAATAATAAAAATGAAGGTAACATGATAACATTAATAGTAACAATAATGGAAATTCTAATAAAATAATAAGTTTAATAATAATAATTAATAATTATAATAATAATAATGATTTTTGAAAATAATGTTATAAATAATGATATCAATAATATTAACAAATATAACAAATCAATTGTATCAAATTTCAGTAATATAATTTTAATAGTATTAATATTACTGATATTAATATTATTAATGAATGTATATAACAATCATAGTTAAACTTGTAATTACATTTAATTACTTAATAATAATAATATTTGATATTATTAATGTTAATAACATAATAACTTATACATATCAAATTTTATATATATTGTATATTTGAAATAATAATATTAATTATACAAATATTAATATCAATTTTAATCAATAATAAAAGTAATGATGATAATATTAATATAACAATTTGTTTTCAATCTGGCAATTAAATTTAATATAATACTATTTATTAATTATGTAATATTATTTTATGTGATGATATTTACTGAATAGTTAATATTTATATGTTTATATATATCTTTAATAGAAATCATAATAACATATATCTATTTATATATATTGATAGTACTTAATTATTTTAATTGTTATTTTCTTTCATTTTAAATTTATTTAAAGTATACATTATCAAAATATTATATATTCTTATATTTATATCTATATACATATTTATTTACCAATATTTGTTCGTGAATCGTCGGGAATAGTCGATGGATAAATGAGTTCATGTCAACAGTTCCAAAAATTTTTGAGATTTAACTTAACAGACTTTGCTTATCGTATTGAAATCATATAAAGATCAGGTTTAAATTTGGTCGGAAATTTTCGGGTCGTCACACTTACCAACCCACATCTCATTCCAAAAGGAAGTAGAAGCACCGTCACATATTTCCTTTACAAAAAAAGTTTCTATAAGGAAGACCAGAGTCTTCAATGTTAGTCCCGGTTTTAATAATATCCTTCCAAAGCGACTTATAAGAGTTGTTTAGAGGGGTCTCATCAATCCCAAACCCACCCGAAGTTCCGTAAATGCTAGATATAACTTTTACCCACAAGGAGTTGGTTTCAGATTTAAACCTCCACCACCACTTGCCAATCAAAGCCCAATTCTTAGTTTTGAGAGAACCCAAATTTAGCCCCCCATCTTGATAAGGTAAAATCATTTCGTCCCATTTAACCCAAGATAGTTTTGATTTGTTTCCTGTCCCGCCCCAAAAGAAAGAACGTCTTACACATTCGAGTTTTTTAATCACACATGGTGGAGAAGGAGAGCAAGAAGTAGTACAACGGGAGACTATTCAACACCGATTTAACAAGAGTCAAGCGTCTACCTAATGAAACCGTTCTAGCCCTCCAATCCGAAAGTCTTTTTTCAATTTTTTTTACAACCGGATCCCAACTTTCTTCCTTTTTCATGTTGCCACCAACAGGGAGACCTAGGTACAAAAATGGGGTGGTACCAACATTACAATTAAAGAGACGGGCCATACTTTCTACCTCATTCTTTTCTACTCCAATCCCGATAAGATTACTCTTTTGAAAGTTGACTTTAAGCCCCGATGTTAGCGCAAAACACTTAAGAAGCTTCATAAGATTTCTAATGTTCCCTTCACTCCATAACCCAAAAAAAATTGTGTCGTCCGCATATTGGAGGTGTGATAATGGGATTTTATCTCGACCAATTTCCACTCCCGAGAATCGTTGGTTTTCCACGGCTTGTTTTGTGAGAACATTCAAACCTTCCGCCGCCAAAATAAAAAGGAAAGGAGATAATGGATCTCCTTGTCTTACCCCCCGTTCTAATCAGAATTCTCTTGTCGGCGAACCATTCACTAGAATAGAGATCGAAGCCGACTTTAAGCACGTGAGAATCCACTTTCTCCATTTGTCCCCGAAACCCATAATCTCCATTACTTCCAAAAAAAAAATCCCAATTAAGATAATCAAATGCTTTCTCAAAATCAACCTTGAAGATAACACTTTTGAATCGTTTGCATTTTAAGAAAGATAGGGTCTCGTTAGCGACAAGTGCCCCATCTAAAATGTTCCTCCCTTTAATAAATGTGCTTTGTTCAAACCCGACAAGATTTGGGATGACCCTCTATCACACCCCCAATTAGGGTCTGGGTGAATGTGACATAAATATCAAATAAACCAACATATTATAATATACGAGAACAATACTAAATGATGAGAACAAACTTTATTGAGTACTCAGTGGAAATTGAAATGTCGTTACAATAATGGAAATTACAATAAAGTAATTGTTTCAAATGAAAGAATAATAAATGCGATATCTCTTGAACCTAAGTCCAAGTAGCATCATATAAGCAGTAAGTAAATAAGCTTGATCAATCGGCACCTGAGACAAACATGCTAAAGTGTCAACCAAAAAGGTTGAGTGAAGTTCATAGGTTTAACAAATATGTTTGATCATTGTTTTAGACTACAAGATTTAGTTTATAAAGTTGATCTCGCAGGGATCAAAAAGTTATGTCAATTCGTGATATTTAGACTAAACGTTCAAAGTTTGCCCCAATGATAAGTTGTGTCTATACTTGTCGGTTTAATTTCATTATTAAGTAATACAATGACTTGGTCAAATGTATCGGGGACGTTACTCCTGATAGGCCTACCCCCAATAATTAAGAATGCATTTAACGAGCAATTAAAAATATCACTGTAGGGACTTAGTCGGACATAGCCGGATATAGTACATTTTAATAGTTGGTACTTGTGTCTAAATTGTAAATAGTAAAAGTAGCATGTGTCTCACCTCAAAAAGTTAAATAAGTTGCATGCAAATAAAGAGTGGGGCTATGAGTTCACCTTAGTAAGTAGAGAGAGATCGTTATTCCTCGGAATAGAAAGTTTGGATGAATGAGCAGAAAGTCAACCTAAGGACATTTAAGAGTAGTTAAGTGTTTCCCCAAGTTTAAGTTTAAGTATGAAAGTGTTTTAAGTATAGTTCGTTTTACTAAGTTCCATTCCTAGTAAGTTTCTACTTTTAGCAAGTTTCCACTTTTAGTAAGTTAGTGTCGAACACTAGTGAGTTGTCCTTAATAAGTCCATCACCTATTAGGTGTGAAGATAACTAAGTTTATGATTACTATAGTCGGGTTGATATTGTGGATCGTACCCAAACATCTATGTCACCGCCGAGTCACTAGAATGACCAATTGTTACCGGTTGGCCCAGGATTTCTTGACCAAAATCTAAGTTTGACATTCGTAATCCACAAGCGTCCCATAGTGGTACCAAGGATCACCCTAGGCCTTAAGCAACGTCGATGTTTAAGTAATTTCACGCTATCGTGAATGACTATTGTAATCGTATAATATAATATAATAGTATATTATATGTGTTAATAATAATAATATAAGTGTATAAGTGCTATATAATAATATTAGGGTTTTAGTAAATTAATATAGTAATAATAATAATTAATGATTAGGGTTAATTAATTAAAGTAGTATTTAATGATTAGGGTTTTAATTAATGTATTAGGGTTTAATAAATTAGGGTTAGGTTTAATTAGGGTTTTAGTTATATATATATATATATATATATATATATATATATATATATATATATATAGTATTTTTTTATATATATAAACCGTATGTATATGTATATATATAAAAATATTTTTTTTATATGTATATATATATATGTATCGAATATGCATATGTATATATGTATATACTTTGTTTCCTTATTTAAACACTAACAAATCTTTTATCACATCTTCTAGGTTTTAAAGATCAAACAAAAAATCTTTTTTTTATAGAACCGTAAGTATGTATGTACATGCATATATTTTATTTTATTTTTTACAATATGAATATGATTATGAATGAGATTAATAACATGAACATGATTATAAACATGAATTAACAAGATGGAATTTAAAAGTTTAGATCTACGGTTTTACCTTGATGAAGATTAATAAAGATTAACAAAAGAAGAGAAGAAACAATTGAACATGAAGATCAAAGCTCTACTAATCGTTTAGATTCTAAGAGTTGAGGCTTTTCAGTAAATAGGGTACAAAATTCACTAGACACGTAACTTTTTTCGGCACCCGTATCAAATAAAATAGTTGCGTAACAATTGTTGACAAGATACATACCCGTGATGACCACATCTTCCTCTCGGGCTTCAGCAGCAGTAAGAACAAATGCACGACCCTTTGCAGCTGTAGTATTGGCTCCAGTAGCGGGATTATCTTTCTTCTTAGGACAATTTGGACTAATGTGTCCCTTTTCTCCACAAGTGTAACAAGTAGGAGGAGCTTTGGCAGGAACAATAGCTTTATCCTTTGGAGGAGTCTTACACGTCTTAGCAACGTGTCCCACTTTCTTACACAACGAACAAGTAGCAGTACACCGCCCCGGGTGATGCCTTTCACAAAGAATACAAAAAGGATAAGTGCCCTTATAACTGGTCCTTGTACTATCCGCTGGCTTCTTACTAACATTCTGAGTCAAACCTTGAGACATCAAACTTCCTTTTTCCTTCATTACCCTTATTGTCAACCTTCTTATTAGCCGACGCTCTTCTTCTCTTGGCCAACATCAGATTTTGTGCCATGAGAATCACAGCATCAAGAGTAACCTTCTCGATAGTGATAACATTCCCCTGAACATCTTCGGGGAGACCTTAAATATACCTTTCAATCCTTCTTGCTTCAAGGGTTAATTAATTAAAGTAGTATTTAATGATTAGGGTTTTAATTAATGTATTAGGGTTTTATTAAATTAGGGTTTAATAAATTACGGTTAGGTTTAATTAGGGTTTTAGTTATTTAATATATATATATATATATATATATATATATATATATATATATATATATATATATATATATCATGTATATGTATATATATAGTATTTTTATTTTTTATTTTTTTATATAAACCGTATGTATATGTATATATATAAAATATTTTTTATATTTATATATATATGTATCGAATATGCATATGTATATATGTATATACTTTGTTTCCTTGTTTAAACACTAACAAATCTTTTATCACATCTTCTAGGTTTTAAAGATCAAACAAAAAAACTTTTTTTTATAGAACCGTAAGTATGTATGTATATGCATATATTTTATTTTTATTTTTTACAATATGAATATGATTATGAATGAGATTAATAACATGAACATGATTATAAACATGAATTAACAAGATGGAATTTAAAAGTTTAGATCTAGGGTTTTACCTTGATGAAGATTGATGAAGATTAACAAAAGAAGAGCAGAAACAATTGAAGATGAAGATCAAAGCTCTCCAATAATCAAGAACACCTTTGAAGATCCTTGAAGAATGCGAAGAACACGATGAATAACTTAAAGATCACTAGAAGATTTTTGAAGATGGTGGTGGTGGTGATTTTCGGTTTTTTGGACGAAAATTAGGAGAGGGAGAGAGACTTGAGAGAGATTTGTGATTTTGATTTGGTACAAGAAAATGATTTAGCTTAGGTCTCTATTTATAGGAGTGATTAGAGAATTCTAGAATTAGGGTTTAATTAGGAATTACTTTGGGAACAAGTTAGGTTAAATGAGGAGGTGATGGGGGTTACTTGGCTGAAAATTTGAAGGGTAAAAGGGAAATTTTACCCCCTTTAAAAATCGGCTAGGGCTAGAAGGGTTAGGGTGGAACTTTTTCACTTTAGTCCTTGTACTTTAGATTAGCTTAAATGGTTCCTTAATTATCCAAGTTTAATTATTTAAGTGTACAAGTTTTAAGGTTATTTATTTTGTTCACAAAAATTAATAAGCTCACTATTTTTATCTTTTTATTAACTTATCGTTTATTACACAAAGTTAATTATTGTATTTTATAATTCTTAATGCTTAACAATCGTTCATTAAAGTTTAATCGTTAAGTTTGGGCATTTAATAAGGAAATGATATAGAATGGAAAAATGAGGGTTGTTATAGTACCTCCCCGTTATTAGAAACTTCGTCCTGAAGTTTTAGGTAGATTCCTCGTTTGCATCAGCAGTTGAGAAGAGATGGGGATATTTCCGTATCATTTGGTCTTTGCGTTTCCAGGTATATTCGGGGCCTCTACGCGAATTCCAACGGACTTTAACAATAGGTATGTTGCTTTTACGCGTTTGTTTAACTTCTCCTTCCATGATTTCTATAGGTTCTTCAACGAAGTGCATTTGCTCATCAATGCGGATATCATTCAAAGGAATAACAAGTGTGTCATCAGTAAGACACCTTTTAAGATTCGAGACATGAAACATATCATGTACTTAACTGAGCTCAGTTGGTAGTTCTAATCGGTACGCCACGGGACCAACTCTTTGAGTGACGGTGAAAGGTCCAACATATCGTGGACTGAGTTTACTTCGTTTACCGAAGCGGACAACGCCTTTCCAAGGGGATACTTTCAACATGACTTTATCTCCAACTTGGAATTCTATATCCTTTCGCTTCTTATCAGCATAGCTCTTTTGTCGGCTACGGGCAGTTTCTAGTCGTTACTTAATCTGAACGATCTTTTCGGTAGTTTCATGAATAATTTCAGGACCAGTTAAATGTCTGTCCTCGAGTTCATCCCAACACAAAGGGGATCTACATTTTCGGCCATATAAAGCTTCAAAAGGTGCAGCTTTAATGCTAGAGTGATAACTGTTGTTGTAAGAAAATTCAACCAAAGGCGAGTGTCTATCCCAACCTTTGCCGAAATCGATTACACAAGCACGTAGCATATCCTCCAAGTTTTGAATGGTTCATTCACTTTGACCATCAGTTTGCGGATGATAGGCTGTACTCATGTCGAGTTGAGTTCCAAGAGCAGATTGTAAAGTTTTCCAGAATCTAGAAACGAATCGACCGTCGCGATCAGAAATAATCGAGATAGGAACTCCATGACGTGAGACAATTTCTTTAATGTAAAGCTGTGATAATTTCTCCATCTTGTCAGTTTCCTTGATCGGTAGGAAATGTGCAGATTTAGTAAGACGATCAACTATGACCCAAATAGTATCGTTACCTTTTGAAGTTTTAGGTAACTTAGTAACGAAGTCCATAGTGACGTATTCCCACTTCCACTGCGGGATGTCGGGTTGTGTCAACAGACCAGAAGGCTTTTGATGTTCCGCCTTGACTTTCAAACAAGTGAGACACTTACTAACATAAGTAGCAATGTCAGCTTTCATGTTAGGCCACCAGTAGAATTCCTTCACATCGTGATACATCTTACTGGAACCGGGATGAATAGAGTATCTAGTCTTATGTGCTTCATCCAAGACTAGTTCACGGAGATTACCGAAGCGAGGAATCCAAATTCTGTTGCCAAAGTACCGTGTACCATTAGCTTTCACTTGAAGTTGGTTCTCGAAACCGATAGGTCCTTCACCTTCGATAAATGTCTGTTTGATAGCTTCCAATTGATCTTCACCGATTCGTGATATAAGATTTGATTTGATTTTCAGGTTTAAAGCACGAACACGTTTAACATCGTCTTTTCGACTAAGAGCATCGGCAACTACATTTGCCTTGTTGGGATGATATTTCAGCTCACAGTGATAATCGTTCAATAACTCGAGCCATCGGCTTTGCCTCATATTCAGCTGTTTCTGATCAAAGATGTGTCGAAGACTTTTATGGTCAGTGTACACCGTAAACTTAGTACCATATAGATAATGTCTCCATATCTTTAATGCAAATACCACGGCACCTAACTCAAGGTCGTGTGTGGTATAGTTCTCCTCATGTTTCTTCAACTGTCTAGATGCATAGGCAATAACCTTTTCACGTTGCATTAAAACATAACCAAAGCCTTACTTTGAGGCATCACAGTAAACAACAGAGTCATCCGAACCTTCGGGTAAAGAGAGAATCGGGGCTGTGGTCAATTTATCCTTCAGAACCTTGAAAGCAGATTCTAGTTCTTCGGACCATTCAAACTTCTTCCCTTTGTGAGTTAACTTCGTAAGGGGTTTAGCAAGGAGAGAAAAATCCTTTATGAACCTTCGATAATAACCGGAAAGTCCCAAAAATTGACGAATATGCTTCACAGTCTTTGGTATCTCCCAGTTTTGAATAGTGGTAATCTTAGCTGGATCGACATGTATTCCGTTCCTATCAACAACATGTTCGAGGAATTGTACGGTTTTGAGCCAAAACTCGCACTTAGAAAATTTAGCGTAAAGTTGTTCCTTCCGTAAGAGTTCAAGAATCATGCGCAAATGTTGCTCATGTTCTTTCTCACTCTTGGAGTAGATCAAGATGTCGTCAATGAACACAATGACAAATTTGTCAAGATACGGCTTGCAAACCCGATTCATAAGATTCATAAATATGGCAGGAGTGTTAGTTAAACCAAAAGGCATAACACAAAATTCATAGTGCCCATAACGAGTGCGAAAAGCAGTCTTAGGAATATCGGATTCCTTGACTTTGAGTTGGTGATAACCGAACCTCAAATCAATTTTTGAATAAACACTTGACCCTTGAAGTTGGTCGAATAGATCGTCAATACGTGGCAACGGATAACGATTCTTGATAGTAAGCTTGTTGAGTTCGCTGTAATCAATACACATCCTCAACGTACCGTCCTTCTTCTTAATGAATAGAATAGGAGCTCTCCATGGGGACGAGCTTGGATGAATGAAACCTTTATCCAATAGTTCTTGGAGTTGGTTAGAAAGTTCCTTCATTTCGGACGGTGCTAAACGGTATGGTGCTTTAGCAATAGGAGCAGCACCGGGAGCTAAATCAATTTGAAATTCAACTTGTCGAGGAGGTGGAAGACCAGGAAGATCTTCAGGAAACACATCGTGAAAGTCTTTAACCACTGGTACATCTTCAACACACTTCTCTTTCAATTCAATCATCTTAAAGTGGGCTAGAATAGCTGGATAACCTTTCATAAGGTATTTATGGGTTTTAATACAGGAGATAATGTTGAGATTAGAACCACTCTTGTCGCCTTGAATGACTAGAGTCTCTCCATTTCCCAACAGAATGTTAACGGTTTTATCAAAACACAAGATTGCAGCATGTAATGGACGCAACCAATCCATTCCAACTACGACATCAAAACTTTCGAGCTCGACCAACAAAAAGTCTATCTTAAATTCTTTGTTGGCTAAGATTAGGTTGCAGTTTTTATAGATTTTATCGACTTTCATGATCTTTCCATTGGCTACTTCTACTAATCATTTAGATTCTAAGCGTTGAGGCTTTTTAGTAAATAGGGTACAAAATTCACTAGACACGTAACTTTTGTCAGCACCGGTATCAAATAAAATAGTTGCGTAACAATTATTAACAAGAAACGTACCTGTGATGACCTCATCTTCCTCTCGGGCTTCAGCAGCAGTAAGAACAAATGCACGACCCTTTGCAGCGGTAGTATTGGCTCCAGTAGCGGGATTATCTTTCTTATTAGGACAATTTGGACTAATGTGTCCCTTTTCTCCACAAGTGTAAAAAGTAGGAGGAGCTTTGGCAGGAACAATAGCTTTATCCTTTGGAGGAGTCTTACACGTCTTAGCAACATGTCCCACTTTCTTACACAACGAACAAGTAGTAGTACACCGCCCCGGGTGATGCCTTTCACAATGAATACAAAAAGAATAAGTGCCCTTATAATTCGTCCTTGTACTATCCGCTGGCTTCTTACTAACATTCTGAGTCGAACCTTGAGACGGCTCAAACTTCCTTTTTCCTTCATTACCCTTAGTGTTAACCTGCTTATTAGCCGACGCTCTTCTTCTCTTGGCCAACATCAGATTTTGTGCCATGAGAATCACAACATCAAGAGTAACCTTCTCAGCAGCGATAACATTCCCCTGAACATCTTCGGAGAGACCTTCAATATACCTTTCAATCCTTCTTGCTTCGGTAGGAAGCATCTCGGGACACAAAGTTGAAAGCTCGAGAAAACGATTGGTGTATCTTTCAATATCAGTACCCTTCACCTTGAGTTCCCAGAACTCGGCTTCAAGTTTTTGAACTTGACTTCTCGGACAGAATTTATTAACCATCATGCTTTTGAGTTCGTCCCATGGGATTGCATTAGCATTGTCATTTCCCATGGACTTAGCATGAGCAGTCCACCAAGTCAAAGCATTGCCAGCTAATGAGCTAGTGGCATATTTGACCTGATCATTATCCCCGTAGTTGCAAATGCAGAAGATGGACTCTAGCTTCTCGAACCATCGAACTAGTTCGACAGCCTCTTCATTTCCCTTGAAAGCGGGAGAGTGACAGTTTGTAAAGTCCTTGTAAGAACAAGGTTTCGATTGAGGATTAACATTATTAGCTTGAGCGTTGCCTTGGGCGGCAGCAAGCAACTGTTGGAATTATTCAGTGGTCAATACGATGTTGTTAATGGTAGGTGCAGCTGGACGAACCATGATGTCACCACATAGAAGTGAACATAAGTTTGGTAAGGTGACAAGTTATAAGTTTGGGCAATTATAAGTATGAATAAAATAAAGCATTGATATCGCATGATATTAATAGAACACTTTATATTATTAGAACGAGGCATTAAATAAGCCTTTTTAATACACAATTCGGAAATAGAAATAGTTTAAGGCATAGCCTTTACATAGACAAGAAATTGGAAAAATAAACTAGGAAATATTAAGATTGAAGTAATCTTCATATTTCTTCTTCTTGTCCTCAACCTTCTTCATAAACTCACCAACTTTCTCGTTCCTCGCCTTTTGCTTCTCATAGAGATACTCGAGGTTATCATAGAGGTTAGTAACACGGCTGTTGACTGCGTTGTTATCGTACCCCTTTAGAGCAAGCTTCTTGTTGACTCGATTTCTTTCCATATCTAACCAGAAATCAACATTCTACTTGAGATGAGCAAGTGATTGCTTTCCCCAACGGGTGTTACGTTCTTCCTCATACTTCACCAACTTTATCTCTTTCTTTAACTCCGCATTATCCTCCAAAAGTTTCTTGATCACTAGGTCCTTTTCATCCATTAGAGCTTCGACCCTTGTAACATGGTGAAGCAAACCATCGAAGTTCTTCTCGGTAGGTGTTCGTAGATTCATGATTTCACACATGGCATCATGGTTATCGTAAGAAGGAGATCGGGCTCTCTTCTTTAGACGGGTCATCTTCTTTAAAATCAGCAGGGTGCTTCCCCTTGTCTTCAATTCTCGGGGTTGGGTAGTAGTTGGCAGACTTAGGTAAAGTATTCGGACTATAGTTTGGTGAGGGAGGACCACCAAGACCATAAGGTGGGCTTTGGACTCGTCTTGAAGTTGAAGAGTGTCCAACACCTACTTCGGTGGTAGGGTTGAAGCGGTCCATTTATTTAGAAGATTTGAAGAGAGTCATTTTGTTTGGTTGATTAACGCTTGAGCTTGACATCCTAACATTAGGAAAGAGACTTTGATTAGAATCTTTGAGTCAAGTTTAGTAAAGCATAAGTGTTAAGATTATAAGGCAATCCTAAGTGCTTTAAGTCTAAGGCAGGAAAGGTTATAGTTTCCTAGATTGCTAAGGCACCCTAGCTAGCAAATAAGGCACACATAAAGATGCAATATTGGTTCTCTATAACAGCCTGGTCATGCTCTGATACCAATCTATCACACCCCATTTAGCGCCTGGGTGCATGTGACATTAATATCAAATAAACCAACATATTATAATATACGAGAACAATACTAAATAATGAGAACAAACTTTATTGAGTACGCAGCAGAAATTGAAATGTTATTACAATAATGGAAATTATAATAAAGTAATTGTTTCAAATGCAAGAATAATAAATGCGATATCTCTTGATCCTAAGTCCAAGTTGCATCACATAAGCAGTAAGTAAATAAGCTTGATCAATCGGCACCTGAGACAAACATGCTAAAGTGTCAACCAAAAAGGTTGAGTGAATTTCATAGGTTTAACAAATAGGTTTGACCGGTGTTTTAGACCACAAGATTTAGTTTATAAAGTTGATCTCGCAGGGATCAAAAAGTTATGCCAATTCGTGATATTTAGACTAAACGTTCAAAGTTTACCCCAATGACAAGTTGTGTCCATACTTGTCGGTTTAATTTCATTATTAAGTAATACAATGACTAGGTCAAATGTATCGGGGACGTTACTCCCGATAGGCCTACCCCCAATATTTAAGAATGCATTTAACGAGCAATTAAAAATATCACTGTAGGGACTTAGTCGGACATAGCCGGGTATAGCACAGTTTAATAGTTGGTACTTGTGTCTAAATTGTAAATAGTAAAAGTAGCATGTGTCTCACCCCAAAAAGTTAAATAAGTTGCATGCAAATAAAGAGCGGGGCTATAAGTTCACCTTAGTAAGTAGAGAGAGATCGTTATTCCTCGAAATAGAAAGTTTGGATGAATGAGCAGAAAGTCAACCTAAGGACATTTAAGAGTAGTTAAGTGTTTGCCCAAGTTTAAGTATGAAAGTGTTTTAAGTATAGTTCGTTTTACTAAGTTCCATTCCTAGTAAGTTTCTACTTTTAGCAAGTTTCCACTTTTAGTAAGTTAGTGTCGAACACTAGTGAGTTGTCCTTAATAAGTCCATCACCTATTAGGTGTGAAGATAACTAAGTGTATGATTACTATAGTTGGGTTGATATTGTGGATCGTACCTAAACATCTATGTTACCGCCGAGTCACTAGAATGACCAATTGTTACCGGTTGGCCCAGGATTTCTTGACCAAAATTTAAGTTTGGTATTCGTAATCCACAAGCGTCCCATAGTGGTACCAAGGATCACCCTAGGCCTTAAGCAACGTCGATGTTTAAGTAATTTCACGCTATCGTGAATGACTATTGTAATCGTATAATATAATATAATAGTATATTATATGTGTTAGTAATAATATAAGTGTATAAGTGTTATATAATAATATTAGGGTTTTAGTAAATTAATATAGTAATAATAATTAATGATTAGGGTTAATTAATTAAAGTAGTATTTAATGATTAGGGTTTTAATTAATGTATTAGGGTTTTATTAAATTAGGGTTTAATAAATTAGGGTTAGGTTTAATTAGGGTTTTAGTTATTTAATATATATATATATATATATATATATATATATATATATATATATATATATATATATATATATATATATATATATATATATATATCGTGTATATGTATATATATATATAGTATTTTTTTTTATATAAACCGTATGTATATGTATATATATAAAAATATTTTTTTTATATGTATATATATATGTATCGAATATGCATATGTATATACTTTGTTTCCTTATTTAAACACTAACAAATCTTTTATCACATCTTCTAGGTTTTAAAGATCAAACAAAAAATCTTTTTTTTATAGAACCGTAAGTATGTATGTATATGCATATATATATATATATATATATATATATATATATATATATATATATATATATATATATATATATATATATATATATATATTTTACAATATGAATATGATTATGAATGAGATTAAACATGAACATGATTATAAACATGAATTAACAAGATGGAATTTAAAATTTTAGATCTAGGGTTTTACCTTGATGAAGATTGATGAAGATTAACAAAAGAAGAGAAGAAACAATTGAAGATGAAGATCAAAGCTCTCCAATAATCAAGAACACCTTTGAAGATCCTTGAAGAACGCGAAGAACACGATGAACAACTTGAAGATCACTTGAAGATTTTTGAAGATGGTGGTGGTGGTGATTTTCGATTTTTTTGGCCGAAAATTAGGAGAGGGAGAGAGACTTGAGAGAGATTTGTGATTTTGATTTGGTACAAGAAAATAGTTTAGCTTAGGTCTCTATTTATAGGAGTGATTAGAGAATTTTAGAATTAGAGTTTAATTAGGAATTACTTTGGGAACAAGTTAGGTTAAATGAGGAGGTGATGGGGGGTTGCTTGGCCGAAAATTTGATGGGCAAAAGGGTAATTTTACCCCCTTTAAAAATCGGCTAGGGCTAGAAGGGTTAGGGTGTAACTTTTTCACTTTAGTCCTTGTACTTTAGATTAGCTTAAATTATTCCTTAATTATACAAGTTTAATTATTTAAGTGTACAAGGTTTAAGGTTATTTATTTTGTTCACGAAAATTAATGAGCTCACTATTTTTATCTTTTTATTAACTTGTCGTTTATTACACAAAGTTAATTATTATATTTTATAATAATTAATGCTTAACAATCGTTAATTAAAGTTTAATCGTTAAGTTTGGGCATTTAATAAGAAAATGATATAGAATGGAAAAATGAGGGTCGTTATACCCTCTTCAACCGGTTAGCAAGAAGTTTGGCAACCACCTTGTAGAAGCTACCAATCAAACTAATTGGGCGAAAATCATTTAAACCAACGGGGTCCGCTTTTTTCGGGACAAGGGTGATGAATGAAGTTTTACACCCTTTTGAAATCTCACCCTTTTCCCAAAACATGTTAATTGCCTCAATAAGTTCTCTTTTAATGATGTTCCAATTTTTTTTGTAGAAACCCATATTGAAACCATCCGGACCCGTAGTCTTCGAGCTCCCGCAATCTTTAACCGCCTCCCAAATTTCAGACTATACGTTGTCATAACAAGCTAAATTTTTATATTAAAAATTTATATGTATACACCTAATCAACTGCAAGGTACGGAGTATTACAGTAAAATTTAACATCTCTTTGTGTCAGTTTCCTTTTATTTGTAATTAAAGTACTTGTCCAAATGAGCGTACAATCGTATATGTTTTGTTTGGATGGACTATTTATAAAGTTTTAAATTTAAAACTAGTTAAAACTGGCTCAAATCGATCGATTCAACTGATCGAATTGAGAACCCGACCTCTTTAAATATAAGGGTACGTTTGTTTACCTCTTAACTGAATGGTTCAGCGCTGAATGCTGAACCATTCAGCATTCAGTGCGTTTGTTTCTGACCTCTGAATGAGATATGATGCTGAATAAGTGCTGAACCATTCAGAGTTGAAACACTCTCTTAACCATTAGGCACATAAATTTTCTGTAATATCCATCTCAAATCATATCCAGAACACTTAATAAACATGTATATTGAATGTTTTATTCGTGTAACACGTTAATAAGGTAGTTTTATCCTTTTAATATCGTTCATTTAAAATGACTAACAAACAGCTTATTTTCATTCAGAACCATGTTTATTCAGTGGCTCTGGATCATTCAGATTACGAACCATTCAGCGCTAAATCATTCAGTTTTATCAAACGCACCCTAAGTCCGTTATCACGAAACGGACTTAAGAAAGTTGTTCTATTTTTAACTTTTTCCTTTTGGAAAATTGATAAATCTAATTTACAAAAATTTCCAACATTTTTAGTGTAAGTATTCATATTTTATTACTCCGTGTATCATAAAGTAATTGTACAATTTATTTTTACAAGTATACTACTCTTTCTGTCTCTGTCTGATTATAAGTGTTCATATTTGATTTTTAACTTCTTTCTTTTTCAACTTTAACTGTAAATATTTTTATTTGTGTTATACAAAGTATAATATTTGATAAAATTTATATTAATGGAAGGTGTTTTAAACGCGATTTTATTTATATGATTTTCATTAAATAATAACAAAAATAAAAATACTTACGGTCAAAGTTGACAAAGAAAGACTGTGAAAGTCAAATATAGACACTTATAGTAGGACGGATAGAGTAATTGACATGAACAATGATAAATCCATTTTTTTTGATCGATCTACTACATTAATAGATTAACAAGTTATACAGCACAACCGGTTAAAACATAAATGTAGTGGGTTTTATCAAAAATTCAAGTAGAAATGTCATCTCCCAATCGACATCCTTGAAGCGGTCGAACTCTTTGAATGTGAACCGAAAGTCTAGTTGTTTCAATACTATTATCAATTTTTAACACATTTTTACTTGCGAATTAATTTTGCCAAATTTGGTAATAAAATTAAGTTTATGGAGTTAACTTATATACATTCTAAATAATAAAATATGCAGCTTCTACAAAATATGACACTCTATTCTGCTTGAAGGAACTTTAACGATAAGAGTAGGGTAACGAGCACAAAAGGAAGAAGACCCTGACCCAACCAAATATCATACCAAAATAAAATTTGAAACCCGTTAACAAGTGTCATTGATCGGTCATTGTTTGACACGATTGTTTGCGTTTAAGCATGATAAAAGTAGGTATATTTAAGTGAAAAATAAGATACTTTGATAAGATTTCGTGTTTTACAGACACTGTTGTGAATCTCCCGAGATCTCGTTTTTAGAAAGCAACCGAGACGAGATGTTCATATTCCGAGATTTCTCGGTCAACGTGGTCAAACTTAGCAAAGATGATTTCTCGGATTTTCTTGCTAATTTGTAAAATTTTCTTGTAAAATTCGTAAGTTCTAAGATTTTCTCGCTCACTTCTCGGATATTTTTGTAAATCTCGTAAAAACGTATATAAATATACATATACTTATGTTTTAATGTATATTTTTATTAAAAAAACTATAAAGTCAACGTAAGTCAACGTCTGAGATCTCCAGATTATTCCGAGATGCCGAGATCTCCCTATAAAAGTCCAAAGGAGATCTCCCCGAGATCCGAATTCTCCAACGTTTTTTACAGGTGACAAAAGAAGTTGGTGCAAAAAGATGCGGAAAATGGCATTTGAAGTCGAGTTGCAAAAAAAGATTGGAAAAATCAAAAAAGTATCAGCACTATTACGCCGTAAATTGCGCCAGACATGGCGTAATTTACGCTCACATTTCAACAAACACAGTAATTTGAAGGCTTTTTGGCGTAGAAATACGCCCAGGATTCAAAAGTTGGCATAATTTACGCCAGCCCAGCGTAAATTATGCCAGTACAAAATTGCTGGTGCCGGAATTAGAGTTTTTGCTTTGGGAACAAGTTGGGTAACCCCTATATAAAGGAAGCCTCAGGGTTACGAAAAAAGAACTTTTTCCAGCAGTTTTTAGAGAAGAGATCAACCCTAACATCCAAATATTCATCATCTTTCAAGAATCAAAGTGAAGGATTTCATGTTTCATCATCAAATCACCGTGATCATCATCATCAACTTGCGTGGCTAGTCTCCCTTGCTTTATTCCTTGCATGAACTTATTGTATGCTTAGTTCTTCATGTATTTATGTGATTCTTGATTTTGTAATCCTTATATCTTTTAGTTTATGATTTCCTTGAATCTTTTGAATTATCGATTAATGCAAGTTTGAGTTTATTGATTATTGCAAGACAAGTTATCATTATTTGACATATTGTGCTTAATCCAACCTAGTGATAATTTAGTATATGGATAAAGACAACGTGTGTAGGTAACATTGTTTGTGCCTAAGATAATCATATATCATAAAACTGGAGAAATCTTGTCTATGAGGTTTAGTTGATAATATGACAGCATAAAGACTTGTTTGAACTAGTGCATACATAATTGAGATTGTAAAGGAATAAAGGCTTTAATCCAACTTTTTACAACCTTTTCATTTAGCTTATTGTTTATGTTCCTAGTCTTTAATCATTTAAAGTTTGCGTTTTTCTTAGTAATTGCTAAACTAGTCGTTACTTTAGTTAGTCTTAGTTAATCACTACAAATCAACTCCTCAAAATTGCTTGCATTTGACCAAAATTTATGAGGAACGAATCCTAATTACCCTAGCTAAGTTAGTGTAAAAAGATCATTTTTGGTTGGTCCTTTGACACCGATCAGTCATCTCCAATTTTGTTGCCCTAATACGTTGGGCATAGGCGATTAAAATAGGGATGGCACCCGCGGGTTATGAATTCGGATTCACTAGAACCATCGCTAATACCCGCAGATCTTTTGTCAACCTATGAACCCGCGGATCTTCATTGGCGATTTTTTTTAATACATACTTGTGCCCGCGGACATTTACGGGTCACGATTTTACCCGCGGATCTTATATAAGTCACTATTTTATATAATGACGTAAGTTTTTATCGTAGGAAATTCAAATACATTTCCTTTACATATTACTAAAGAATATATTTTTTTTACAAAGTTTTCAAACACTATAAATATTATTCTATATATATATATATATATATATATATATATATATATATATATATATATATATATATATATATTCATAAGAATTGAGTCCTGAAAAATTTAATATGCAATAATAAATAGCGATAACCAAATGAAAGTTACCCTTATGTTTGTGAAATCTACCCTCCTTTTTTATTACTCCATTATTTACCAACGGTTAAAATTTTAGACTTTAAAATTTAAATTTAAACCTTTTTTATTACTCCATTATTTACCAACCGTTAAAATTTTAGACTTTAAAATTTAAATTTAAACTATAGAAATTGAGTTCTAGCTCATTGAATTTGATGTAATAAATGTATTTACCTCATCAAATAAGCTATCAATTACCTAATAGTAAATATATGAGTTCTACCTCATTAAATTAATTTGATGTATTTACGCCGTACCACCAGAAGAAAGGATTTGGCCGGAATATATGACCTGCAACATTCATGTCATTCATGCCACAAGTATTTCTCATTAATACTGCCCATCAGTTAGGAACACCAACCACCCTTTCCTTAACACCAGCCTTTTAATTACTCTAACTGACACATCTTTCATATCCCTTCTTACGCTCTTAACGTTTGTTGGTTCCCATAAATTGCTATACCAACACCAAACATCAAACACAAAAACCTACCTTTCTTCAAATTCAGATGGCTCAATCTATTCAAGCCCCAACAACACAAGTTGACGAGAAAATCTATGTGCATCTTGACAAACTTCAGGAAGGCAAAGATGCCCAAGTCATGATCATGGTATGTCTCCGATGGGATACACATACTGCGTATGGCTAATACCATTATAATAGTATGTACATCTAATGTGTCTTTAACCAACTTCTATCAATTAAGTGGTGTAACCTCTATAATCTTACTCTTTCATGCAGATCAATCACAATTGTTTTGTAGCCAAGATGGAACAGCAAAGCATCACTCTATGCAGCTTTGTTTTGAAAATCACTCAATTATGTACTAATGGAGCATGTTTTAATACCTATAATTGTTTACTTTTAATGTCCTTATATACATAGTGTTATCAAATATTATAACACCCCGTCAAAAATCCCTTTAACAGAATGTTAACTCTGGTCCCAGTGCTTGACTTAACTTCTACGTAACAGCAATATTTTTACAGCGGAAGCAATTAATACATGAGAATAAAACACGTAAAACGGATCAGCAATAATGTTGAGTGAATCTACAGGTTTTAGGTAAACAATACAGTATGTTTAAAAAATAATATTCCAAAAACGTTTATTAGTGGAAGACCACCAAGGTTCAATGTTAAAAGTTTGTAGACATCACCGTGTCCCGTTTCAAAAGTTTGTTGACACTACCATGTCAAGTTTGAAATATTTGTAGAAAATACCATGTCAAGAGTTATCTCATTCGTCCGTAAACCACGGTTTTAAATAACGTTGTACAGTATCTGAAAACATTATTCAAAAAATAGTTCAATTTCATTGACCACGAGATTTCAAAAGTACAACTCAAATGTGACTCCCCGTACAAAACCATCGTGTACGGTTCATCAACAACAAGATCATTACAAGGTCAAACGCTATATGCTGTTTGAAAACTAGTTTTGCATTCATAAAAAGATAGCGTTTTACAAAAGATAACCTGCTTCCTATGAATAGAAGCGTTAACATAAGTATGTGACCCAAAGGTCGTTACAAAGCCATTGTTTGAAAATAACATAAGTTACGAATGCAAAATAAAAGTTTCATGATTGAGACATCTCTAGGTAATGCAGCGGAAATCTAACACATCAGGTCCATAACAGCAATTCTATAACACCAAGACAGCAAGTCTAACAGCAGAAGCAACATCGTCTAAGCACCTGAGAAATACACGCTTAAAAGTCAACAAGAATGTTGGTGAGCTATAGTTTGTAATCAGTAAAGTAATGTAGACCATGAGATTTCAGTGCTTCAATCAGCAATTTAAATCAGTATGAAAGTATATGCTTAACCGTGGGCACCCGGTAACTAGACTTAACGTATGTATATCACCCCCTAAAAGTGCACTTGGCGAGTGCGTTTGTCCTCGAAGTATTAAACACCCATTGAATGCTAGCGCGACTAGTCCGAGTGGGGATGTCAAACCCTATGGATCCATATCTAAGATTCGCGATCACGGTTAGGAAACCAATGATTAAACGTTACCGAGCTAAGGGGAATCTTTGTGCCGTTATGTTACCCACATATATATAAAGTTTAAGAACTCGTGTCTAGTATGTAAAACGTAAAAAGCGCATGTATTCTCAGTCCCAAAAATATTTAAAGTAAAAAGGAATGCTATAACTCACGGTGAATAAGCAGGAAAAGTTGATATGAAACGTATGCAGGTAGTAAGTCGGTCTGAAAGGTCGTCAACCTAAGTCAAAGGTTACTAGGTCAGTATATTGTCCCCATAAGTTTAAAAGTGCATAAATTAAGTTTAAGTGTCATCATCATCATCATCATCAAAGCTAAAGTAAGTTTAACAAGAATATAGATCAAAACAAAAGGCTGACTTTGGACAGCTGTTACGACCTCTATACAAATCAAAAAGACATGTAGTCAGTGGCCATGGCTCCGTATATGAGTCCTATAACCACTGACCAATTTTCAGAACCTAACTCATCTTCGTTTGACCGTGGCGATGGTTATAAGTGCGAGTAGGTCAGAAATTTCAGCACAACGTTACAAAGGCGTAGTGGTTTTAAAAAGGCTATAAATCCTAGACCGTATATCGGATTTAGGTGAGTCTTAAACAAAAAGTCATCTACTCGAAACGAACTATCTGAAAATCAACTTTCCAGAAGCCCAGAGAGTCTTATCAGACCCCGAAAAACAGTAAACAAGTGCTCCAGTGGGATTCTTGGTGCTTGATACTCATCACGGTTCTCATCCTTGGTGCTTGTAGCATCAATTGTACAACTCATTGATGTGTTAGCATCACTTTGACCAAGATTCAACCCTCAACACACAATATGTTAAGACCAAGTAAGAATACAACTCACTTAAGAGTTTTAGAAGGATGATCAACCAAAGTTACATCATATTCTTAGTCTTAACACAAATACAAGTTCTATTTACGACTAAAGCTACAAACTTTTCTTCAATCAAACAAGTATGAACACAAACTTGATCAAATAAAGTAATAGAACCATAAGCTAGAGAGATTGGATCCTTTTCACAAAAGTTATGAGATTACAAAGCTAGAAAGCTTGAATCTTTGGTGTTCTTGAAGATCTTGAAACATAAAGCTTAGATCTTTAAGTTACATGAAGATCATAAACACAAGTTTTGATATTTATAACAAAATAATGAGATCATAAGTTAGAAAACTTAGATCCAATGTGTTAGCATCACTTTGACCAAGATTCAACCCTCAACACACAATATGTTAAGACCAAGTAAGAATACAACTCACTTAAGAGTTTTAGAAGGATGATCAACCAAGGTTACATCATATTCTTAGTCTTAACACAAATACAAGTTCTATTTACGACTAAAGCTACAAACTTTTCTTCAATCAAACAAGTATGAACACAAACTTGATCAAATAAAGTAATGGAACCATAAGCTAGAGAGCTTGGATCCTTTTCACACAAGTTATGAGATTACAAAGCTAGAAAGCTTGAATCTTTGGTGTTCTTGAAGATCTTGAAACATAAAGCTTAGATCTTCAAGTTACATGAAGATCATAAACACAAGTTTTGATCTTTATAACAAAATAATGAGATCATAAGTTAGAAAACTTAGATCCAACAAAAGAAATGAAGATTCAAAGCTAGAAAGCTTGAATCTTGGTTGTTCTTGGAGATCCTTGAAGCATGAAGCTAGATCTTCAAGTTACATGAAGACCACAAACACAAGTTTGGATCTTTACAACAAAATACAAAGATTATAAGCTAAAAGATTTAGATCTAACAAAATAAGGGAAGATTCAAAGCTAGGAAGCTTGAATCTTCCATGTTCTTGAAGGATCCAAATCCAAATTTGAATCTACAAGATATAACAAGATCTAAAAGCTAAAGAGCTTGATCTTCCAATGATGATGATGTCGTGACCAAGAAAGGAAGAAGAAGAAGAAAATTAAGAAACTTACAAGTTTTAGAGTGAGAAAGACTAGAGAGAAAATAAGAGAACAAGTGTGTGAAAAATGAGAATGAAATCAAGTGTGAAATGTGAGGAAATGGCTTGATATTTATAGGGGTGGGGAGGCCCTTTGGCCGTCGAATTTGGGGGGACAAAAGGGGGGAACAAGTTTCTTTTTGATTAGTGGTGGTCTAAAGGTGGTGATTATTGTTAGGATCTCATGCAACATTAAGGATAATGGTAAGCAAAAATGCTAGTATGTTGGCTCTTATAAATGGGCATTTATCTTACATATAATTGGGTCATAATCCACTAATAATTGGGCTAATTAAATAGTCCACTAGCTAGAGTAGGGTGGGCTAAAGTCCAACAAGGTAGAAAGTCCAACAAGACTAACTAGTATGTTCTAGTAAATTACTAGGCGTAATTAAGCATCCAAAAAGCCCAGTAATTGTTATTATAATATAACAATTAGTATTTCGTAGTCATAATATTCCGATTATGACCAAAGTTAAACGTGTACCGACAAACATAGCTCGTTCTAAACGTTCAGTGACACTAACGGTCGTAAAGGCTTTCGGGGATCAAGTTAAGTAACCTACGTACTTAATGACACGTTTTAACATATAAACGAAAGTAATCCACATGTAGTAAGATCCTAGAGTATAATATAGCTCAGTACGCACAAATACGCAGTTTCGTGAAGGCACAAAGCACAAAAGCAAGTCGAAAAAGTCAGGTCGTTACATTACCCACCTGTTAATGAAAATTTCGTCCCGAAATTTTAAGCTGAGGTAGATGGTAGAGTTGTGAAGAGGTGAGGATATTTCTATTTCATCTGATCCTCTTGCTCCCAAGTAAACTCGGGTCCTCATTTTGCATTTCATCGGACTCGGACGATCGGAATCTTGTTGCGTTTCAAGTTCTTGACCTCACGGTCCATAATTTCGATAGGTTCTTCCATGAAATGGAGTTTGTCGTCAATCGTAAGCTCCTCGAGAGGTATGACGAGTTTTGGTTTGGCAAGACATTTCTTCAGATTCGACACGTAGAAAGTTAGGTGAACTGCGCTCAATTGAGTCGGAAGATCCAAACGGTAAGCAACGGGTTCAACACGCTCCAAGACTTCAAAAGGACCAATATATCGCGGATTCAACTTCCTATGCTTTCCGAAACGGATTACACCTTTCCAAGGTGCGATTTTCAACATAACGCGGTCGCCGATTTGAAATTCGCAATCTCCACATTTAAGGTCGGCACAGCTCTTTTGACGATCACGGGCCATCTTGAGCCTCGCTTGAATTTGGACAATCTTCTCGGTTGTTTCATGGACGAGTTCGGGACCGGTGAGTTGTTTTTCACCTACTTCGGCCCAACAGATAGGAGAACGACATTTACAGCCATACAATGCTTCAAAAGGTGAGGCCTTAATGCTTGCATGATAGCTGTTACTGTAAGAGAATTCGGCTAACGGCAAATGTCTCTCCCAAGCTTTCCCGAAATCAATAACACAAGCACGTAACTTGTCCTCCAGGGTTTGGATCATGCGCTCGCTTTGTCCATCAGTTTGTGGGTGATATGTTGTACTCATATCTAGACGTGTTCCCAAGGCTTCTTGTAAAGAATGCCAAAATTTGGAAGCGAAACGGGTATCGAGATCTGAGATAATTGATAAGGGTACACCGTGATGAGATACAATCTCCTTTATGTATAACTGCACCAGTCTGTCCATCGTATCAGTTTCCTTCATGGCTAGGAAGTGTGCAGATTTGGTAAGACGGTCAATGATAACCCAGATGGTATCATAACCGCCTACCGTCTTCAGTAGCTTCGTGATGAAGTCCATTGTTATTCCTTCCCCATCCAATGCGGGATTTCGGGTTGTTGAAGTAACCCGGACAGCTTTTGATGTTCGGCTTTGATCTTGGAACAAGTTAAACACTTTCCAACATATGCTGCAACATCCCTTTTGAGGTTTGGCCACCAATATTGAACCTTGAGGTCGTGGTACATCTTACCAGCTCCTGGATGAATTGAATACCTTGACTTGTGGGCTTCATCTAGAATAAGGCTCCGTAAATCCCCATAACTAGGCACCCAGATTCTTCCGGCAAAGTATCGGAGTCCAGTTTCCTTGACCTCAAATCGAGAAACGAGAATGTTCAAGTGCTCTTGAGCAATATTCTCCTCCTTGAGAGCCTCATCTTGAACTACGCGGATCTGGCTGTTGAGATTCGTCTGAATGGTGATGTTCAAGGCATAGACAGGAAGAGGTATCGTTCTATCCTTTTGGCTTAAGGCATCGGCTACAACATTTGTCTTGCCAGGATGGTAACGGAGTTCATAATCATAGTCGTTCAACGTCTTGATCCATCGATGTTGTCTCATATTCAGTTGCTTCTGATCAAAGATGTGTTGGAGGCTTTTGTGGTCGGTGAAAATAGTGCTCTTAGTCCCATAAAGATAGTGTCTCCACAGTTTTAGTGCGAAGACAACAGCTCCAAGCTCGAGATCGTGAGTTCGCTCGTGAATCTTTAGTTGTCGGGAGGCGTAAGCAATAACCTTCTTCCGTTGCATCAATACACACCCAAAGCCTTATCGGGAGGCATCGCAATACACAACCAAGTCATCACTGCCTTCAGGAAGGGACAGAATAGGTGCGGTGGTTAACTTCTGCTTCAGGGTTTGGAATGCCAATTCTTGCTCGGTTTCCCAAACGAACTTCTTACCCTTATGAGTTAATGCAGTCAAAGGACGCACAATCAGAGAGAAACCTTCAATGAACCTTCGATAATAACCGGCGAGGCCTAAGAATTGGCGGATATAAGTCAGAGTAGTCGGGATTTCCCACTTGCTGATAGCTTCGATCTTTGCGGGATCAACTTTGATACCCTGATCGCTCAGGATATGATCGAGAAATTGAACTTCCTTCAACCAAAATTCGCACTTAGAGAATTTGGCATAAAGTTGCTCTTGTCTCAAGATTTCTAGCACGAGTCGAAGATGTTTCTCGTGTTCTGTTTCACTTTTGGAATAGATGAGGATATCATCTATGAAGACGATAATGAACGTGTCCAGATATGGCTTGCATACACTATTCATGAGATCCATAAACACGACAGGTGCGTTAGTTAAGCCAAATGGCATCACCAGAAACTCGTAGTGGCCATAACGTGTTTGGAACGCCGTCTTAAGTACATCGCTCTCCTTCACCCTCAACTGGTGATAACCTGGCCGTAGATCGATCTTGGAGTAAACACTGGATCCTTGCAGCTGATCGAAAAGATCATCAATTCTAGGAAGAGGATACCGATTCTTGATCGTCAATTTGTTCAGCTCTCGATAGTCGATATACATGCGGAAAGATCCGTCCTTCTTCTTCACGAACAAAACAGTTACGCCCCAAGGCGATGAACTCGGTTAGATAAACCCACGGTCTAGCAATTCCTGCAGTTGACTCTGCAACTCTTGTAGTTCGGAAGGTGCAAGTCGATAAGGTACGCGAGCTACGGGTGCAGCTCCTGGCACTAGGTCGATCTGAAACTCCACTGCTCTCGATGGCGGTAATCCAGGCAACTCTTCTGGAAAGACGTCGGGAAATTCGTTCACAATTCGTACATCATCCATGCTCTTCTCTTTAACTTCTAGCTTCTTCACATGTGCCAGAATAGCAAAATGCCCCTTCTTCATAACCTTTTGTGCCTTCAAGCAACTAATAAGGTTCAACTTCGGACTGCATCTCTCCCTGTAAATGATCAGAGGCTCACCATCTTCGCGTGGTATACGAATAATCTTCTCTCTACAGATAACTTCGGCTCTTACCTTAGACAACTAGTCCATACTGACAATCACATCAAAGCTTCCCAACTTGATGGGTATTAGTTCAATCTCAAAATCCACTCCGGCTAGGTTGATAATACCTTCTCGGCCAATTTGGTCAACTTTCTCATGTTTTCCATTGGCTACCTCAACAAGAATACTCTCCTCCAATGGAACTAACGACCAATCTATCTTAGAGCAAAAGTATCTACATACATAACTCCTATCAGCACCAGTATCAAATAGAACAGAAGCTAATAGGTTATTGATAGTGAATGTACCTGTAACCAAGTCAGGATTCTCGTGGGCATCTCTTGCGTTCATATTGAAGGCCCTTCCACGTGCTGGCACTCCATCCTTCTTCTTGTTGGGACATTTATTCCTGAAGTGGCCCTGCTGTTTGCACTCATTGCACTTCCTTGGTCCATTTGGGTTTGTCCTCACAGCTGGGGCGGTGCCCTTACAGTCTCTGCCGATGTGTCCAATCCTTTTGCACTTCTCACACACTATGTTGCATTGTCCAGTATGATACTTATAGAATCTCTTACACTAAGGAAGGGTACCCTTGTAGTTAGGGTTTGAGCTAGGATTCGGGTTCGGGTTCCTCTAGTCGTTGTTCCCTTTGAAATTCTCATACCTCTTAGCTGAGTTCTGGTCAAAACCTTTTCCCTTATTTCAGTCCCACTTACGTTTCCCATTACTAGCTCCCGATTCTGATTTCGCCTTCTCTGGCTCTTGGCGGGTAATTTGATTCATCAGGGTGTGCGCCATACGCATAGCTTCTGGGACATTCGCTGGTTTCGAAGAAGTGAAATTTCCTTGAATGTCCTTGGGGAGTCCCCACAGATACCTCTCCATCCACTTGAACTCAGGTGTAACCATTGTGGGGCACATTAGCGCTAACTCCAATTACCTTCGGTTATAGCCATCAAGATCAGTTCCTAAAACTTTCAGTTCCTAAAACTCCACTTCCATCTTCTGAATTTCTATTCTGGGGCAGTACTCCTCGATCATAGCCCTCTTAAAATCTTCCCATGGTGTAGCATAAGATTCGTCAATTCCCTGAGCCTGGGCGAACGTATTCCACCAAGTCAAAGCACCATCCGACAGTGTGTAGGATGCGAACTTAGTCCTGTTTGCTTCGGAGCAGTTACTCACACGGAACACAGATTCCAACTTTTCAAACCATCTTGTTAAGCCAACTGGCCCTTCTGTTCCACTGAAATTGTGGGGCTTGCAGCTCTGGAACTCCTTGTAAGTATACACATTCCGAATGTTCTGGTTAGCCGGTGGAGCTCGGGGGTTGGCATTAGCCATAGCTGCGGCTACTCGAGCGGCTATCATCTCCTCGATCTGTGCTGCTGTGGGCATTTCCCTTGGACCTCTTCCGTTAGCCATCGATCTTCCAAACAAAAATTTCGACTTAAGTTAAAATCCATTGACCAACAACGTCACAGCATACGGTAAACAACATGGAAACAACACAGTACACGATAACTAAGCATGGCAAACAAGTAGCAGATAGCACAAAAGCCAACATGTAATAACTTAAAGTAAACGCCGTACAACAATTAAGCAACAAAAATTCCATTCATAATAAGAAAGTTACGTACAATGGCATGAGGTTCGTACATTACATTAATGAAAAACAGGAAACTACAAGCGGAATACATAAGGAAATCTAATACAATAGTCTTATGGCGAAGGTGGGTAAATGATGTCCATCAGGTGGGACATCTGATCCTCGAGCTCAGTTACCCGAGCACGGAGGGCATGCACTTTCCTCGTCAGTTCCTCGACGACAGGGGATGATGGTGGGGCAGGTGGTGCAGATGGTGCAGGTGGCGCCGGTGGTGCAGATGGTCCATATGATACAGATGTAGACGGCACAGTGCGGGCGTTCTTATGCACGAATGGATCGGCAGGATACGGTACGACCCTGATAGTGCTCCAAATGAACATATATTTAGGCACAATATCCTTCCAATATGTAAAGCTTTTAGTTGTAATTGTTCTATTTTTATGTAATATTCGATTAAATAAATAAGTGCGAAGACAAAAGAAGAAAACGATGATTTGAAGACGCAAATGACCAAAAAGCTCAAATGAACAAGATATAATTCAAGTGGTTCCTTTTATTGATAAGAAACGTCTAAAAATGACAAGAGTACGAGTCGCGGAATGCAAAGTACAAGATTTCTCCGCGTACGAAAGGACGTTCGAAAATCCGGAACCGGGACATGAACCAACTATCAACGTGAGACGCAATGGAGCTAAAATTACAAGTCAACTATGCACATAAATATAATATAATATATAAATAATTCTTAAAATTATATATATTATATTATATATTAATAAAACGTCGGCAAAACTAGAAAACAAAGTGATTGGGCTGGATCCAGCTGGCCATGCGATCGCATGGCCTGGCTGCCTTATTCCCATTCGATAGTATGGCAGGGAATTGGTGGCCAGGTCCTATAAATTCAGCATTTTTCGACGAGTAAAACACATCTTTTTCTTTTCCTTTCTATGTAACGTAAATATATATATATATATATATATATATATATATATATATATATATATATATATATATATATATATATATATATATATTTTAATTTTAAGTTAATAATAATAAGGTTATTTAAAGAATGTTTTACGGGTTTTAAGTCGAAATTCTGTCCGTGCAACGCTACGCGATTAATCACCACTGTAAACTATGTTCTTCTTTTTTTAAATTAATGTCTCGTAACTAAGTTATTATTATGCTTATTTAAGCCAAAGTAATCGTGATGTTGGACTAAAAATTAAGATTGAGTTATTAGATTTTGTACCATAATTAAGGTTTGGATAAAAGACCGACACTTGTGGACATTGGACTATTGACTATTAATAGATAGGGGGTATTGTCTAATCGAATGACAACTCATTAGAATCTGTCGAACCTATCTTCAAATTAGTTAATCTAATAATTATTAAAATAATTATGTATGTTCTATTTAGTGACGTTTATACGACATCTTTTACGATCATTTAATTAATTATTCGGGTTGGGTAATTGATTATTCATTCTGATCAAGTGGGTAAATTAATATTTATATCTCATTAAAACAGGGGTGGATTACATACAAGGATAATTGGTGTAATTGTTAACAAAGTATTAAAACCTTGGATTACACGCAGTCGATAACATGGTGTAATTATTAACAAAGTATTCAAACCTTGTTACAGTTCGAATCCCTAATTAGTTGGATTATTTGACTTCGGGAATAAGGTTAATTTAACGAGCATTTTATAATTATGATTGATGGACTATTATGAACAAAAACCAGATAGGTATCAAATAAATCAGGACAAAGGACAATTAACCCAGGTAACAATTAATTAAAATCAAAACCTGAAACATCATGATTACGGAAGTTTAAATAAGCATAATACTTTTATTTCATATTTTATCGTACCTTTATTTACTGTCATTTTAATTACTGCAATTTACTTTATCGCAATTTAAATTCTATCATTTATATTTTTGTCATTTATTTTTACGCTTTATTTAAAATCGACAAACCGGTCATTAAACGGTAAAAACCACCTTTTATATAATATTATTACTACTTATATATATATATATATA
Source organism: Rutidosis leptorrhynchoides (assembly GCF_046630445.1). NCBI lineage: Eukaryota > Viridiplantae > Streptophyta > Magnoliopsida > Asterales > Asteraceae > Rutidosis > Rutidosis leptorrhynchoides. The sequence goes on along the minus strand of NC_092340.1, from coordinate 107,341,183 downwards.
TATATATATATATATATATATATATATATATATATATATATATATATATATATATATAGTTGTTAAAAATATAGTACGTATCACTAGCTCCCTGTGGAACGAACCGGACTTACTAAAAACTACATCGCTCTATGATTAGGTACACTGCCTATAAGTGTTGTAGCAAGGTTTAGGTATATCCAATTCAATAAATAAATAAATAACTTGTGTAAATTTGTATTATATTTAATAGTATTTCGCAATAAAAATATAACTATTTCATATACACCTCGCATAACATCAAGTATTTTTGGCGCCACTGCCGGGGAACCGGCGAAACGCTATATTTTTACGCTATATTTTAGTAAAACTATATTTTTGTAAAAATATATTATTTCTTATTTCATAAAAATATTTTGTATTTATAATAACTGTTAAAAATAATTAAAAAATATATAAAAATATAAATATTTTTAAGATTTCGTTTAAAATATATAAAATTAAAAAGTATTTTTATTTTGTTTTTAGTTTTTTTAATGTAAGTTTGTTTTTATTATTTTGTAAAAATTAAAATCAGAAAATATTATATATATATATATATATATATATATATATATATATATATATATATATATATATATATATATATATATATATATAATTAAAACGGGTCGAACCAAATTGGGCTTCCAAATTGTTTCTAATATATTGGGCCATGCGACCGCATGATCCCGAAGGTTTAAACTCGTGCGATCGCATGAGCTGTTCTGACAGGCCAAATCAGAGGCATTTATTATGCAGCTAGGGTTTTAAATTTATTATTATTATTTAATTTTTCAGATTTAATTAAAATATTAATTAGTAATTTAGTTTTATTTTTAGTTTTAATTAGTTTTATTAAGTTTAATAATTATTATTAACTATATAAATTAATACTTTTATAAAATAATAATATAAAAATAATATTTTTATAAAAATAAGTGATTTTATCATTTTTTTTGTTTCTTTTTATAAATTGTATATTTTAAACATTTAATTCATAATTTGTATATTTATCGTTCGTAATTAGTTTTAAACTTAGTATTTGCCGTAGTTAATTTATATTTCTAGATTTTTAAGCATTGCCGTAAAATCCCTTAAGTGCTTTTTCTTTAGATTAAGATTTAGACGCTTTAGAATTTTAAAACGTCGCTCATCACTTTAATATTTTATAGATTTTAGTGACTTTTAAGTTATTGCCGTTTTGAATATAGAATTCCTTTTAAGCTTTAATACCTTTAGACTTAAGTTTTAATTTTTAGTATTTAGTACCTTTTAAGTTACGACGCGTTACTTTCTTATTATTATTTTTTCGACATTTGTTTTTTGACCTTTTATTTTTCGACGTTTTTCGACGCACTCTTTTTCTTTCTTATTTCTCGATGCTCTAGTTTTTAGGACATAGAATTTTCTATTTCTTCTCTAAAAATTCAAAACAAAAAATTATTTTAAGCGGTTAAATTGATAGACATCCAAAATTTTCTGGTTCGTAGTAATAGTTGGATTTGTTAGTGGCGAGTTTTTGGCTTCCGATTTAAAGGGTCCTGGCTACCTGCTGCATCTATTGGCTATTCGAAACGTGGGCAAAATCAGAAAAGTCTATTAATTTGATAGCTTATATAATTTTTATCTTTTATAACTAATAGGCTATTCAGTGAATGCACAGAACAAAACGTTCACCACCTTTCATACGTTCACCACCTGTAACTCGATCAAGACATCTAGCCAATATTATCGCCGTTGATTTTTCTTTAGAATCATCATCTAGTCGAACAAGTACTCCAACTCAAATTTTCGATAATCCAACTTTTGAACCCGATTTCACAATTAAGAACCCGGAGGATATTCAAGGACAATTCCAAGATCCTGAACCAATAATCATTCCTCCTGAACCACAAACCGTTAAATCAGAATCTTTTAGTGATTCGTATTCAACAAATTCAATTATGGAAGTAACTGAACCTCTAAGTATGGAAGACCGAATGAGAGCCACACGCACGGGCCAAGGTCACTCCATTATTAAGCCAGACATTAATGCGCCAGATTATGAAATCAAAGGACAAATCCTACACATGGTAACTAATCAATGCCAATATAGTGGTACGCCAAAAGAAGATCCAAACGAACATCTTCGAACCTTTAATAGGATCTGTACTCTATTCAAAATCAGAGAAGTTGAGGATGAACAGTTCTATTTCATGTTGTTTCCCTGGACTTTAAAGGGAGAAGCCAAAGATTGGTTAGAATCGTTACCCGAAAGAGCGATTGACACATGGGATGTCTTAGTTGAAAATTTTCTTAAAAAATTCTTTCCGGCATCTAAAGCCGTGAGACTTCAAGGAGAAATTGTTACGTTCACACAAAAGACAAATGAAACATTATATGAGGCGTGGACAAGATTCGGAAAGTTGTTGAGAGGATGTCCTCAACACGGTTTAGATACTTATCAAATAGTACAAATATTCTACCAAGGATGCGATATTACTACACGAAAAGACATCGACATAGCAGCTGGTGGTTCCATTATGAAGAAAACCGCAACTGAAGCTTACAAAATCATTGATAACATAGCCTCGCACTCACATGAGTGGCACCAGGAAAAAGATATCTTTCGTTCATCTAAAGCGGCTAGAGCCGATTCTAGCCATGACTTTGATTCCGTTTCCGTAAAAACAGATGCTTTCGAGAGACGAATGGAAAAGATGACGAAAGATATTCACGCAATACGAATTAGTTGTGAGCAATGCGGTGGACCACACTTAACGAAAGATTGTCACATTGAGGAAACAATGGAACAACGAGAGAATGTTTCCTACATGAACCAAAGATCGGGAAATAATTATCAAAATAATTATCAACCGCCAAGGCCAAACTTCAATCGAAATCAAAACATTCTTTACAATCCAAATGGACCCAACAATAACTCGTATAACCAACAAAGTCCAAATAACCAACCAACTCAAAACAACACTTTCAATCAACAAAAACCTAGCTTATATAAACCACCACAACAAACCGAAGAGAAAAAGTCAAATCTGGAAGAAATGATGGCAAAGCTAATGGAATCTCAAACACAATTTATTACATCTCAAACCCAAAGAAATGAGAGGTTTGATCAGTCATTAAAAACTAAACAAGCTTCCATTCTGAATCTAGAAAAACACGTAGGTACTCTTGCTAGCATGATGAGTGAGAGGGAACAAGGAAAACTACCGAGTGATACTGAAGTAAATCCTCAGAATGAGAATGTTAATATGGTATCAACAAATTCTAAAAAACCAGATCCAGAAGATGGGAAGTTTTTCGATGTGTGTAATAATGAAGAAGTTACAACACCACCACCACCACCACCCGAGTATGTAAAGCCAGTGGTGGCACCATACAGACCACCCATCCCGTTTGCAAGAAAAGGAGTTGAGTATGAGCAAGTGATAGGTAATAAAGTTTGTGATACCTCTGGAAAGAAGAAGAAGAATAAGAAAGTGCAAGAAACAAAAACCGTAATGATAAACCGGTGAAGACAGTTCCACCAAAACCTCCACCCAGGGTGGGTGATGCGGGTGAATTTATTGTTCCTTGTCTACTTATTGATTGTGTCATGTATGATGCACTAGCAAATTTAGGTGCGAGTGTGAGTGTTATGCCTCTTTCATTATATAAGAGATTAGGAGTAGGTGAGTTAAGTCCAACAAAAATGAGTGTTGGACTCTTTGATCAAACCATTAGGCACCCAGTTGGAATTGCTGACAACCTACCCGTTCAAGTAGGTAATTTAGCCTTTCTAGTAGAATTTATTGTCATTGACATAGAAGAGGACCCAAACATTCCTCTAATTTTAGGTCGACCATTCTTAGCGTCCACCGGGGCATTATTTGATGTAAGAGAGGGTAGAATGACACTTAGTAATGATGAAAAATCGATCACCTTTGTGATTCGGAAGTCTAAATCTCCACCAACTAAAACCGTTGAACCAACAAAAACGATTGGTAAGAACCATATTGTTTTACCAACTCCAACGGTAGTGATTAACAATAATAAAACGCCTAATTGTGGGGAAGATGAAGTAAACCCTAATGATGACCTGATAACAAAGAACCCCGTTGTTAATGCGAAATTAAATGACCCCATTATTAACAGTTCAATGAAGAAACTTATTAAACGGATTCGCGATGCTAGAATTAAGGGGAACTTTAAGTTATGTAACCGGTTAGTATCTAATCTATAGCCTAAAGAAAACGCGAAACTAGTTGAATTTGTGGATATTACACAGGAATCCGACCAATGACTTAAAGCAAAAGTCACAGATATGCAAGTTGATTATGGTCCAAAAGAAATTGACGATGAAGTTAATCACAATTTCGACACCACAGCTACCTAAGTGTGGGGAGATTCAAATGTTCTAAAAAGAAAACGCTGTCTAAAGTTAGTTGTTCTGTTCTCGTGTAGTTCCGAGAATGGAATCCGATTGGTCTTTTCCACTAGCAGACACTAAAGAACTAGTTTTCTTCCCCCATTCTGAATTTTTGTTTTGTAGGTTTTGTATGAAATTAATATGCATTTTTAAATTTAATTTTGGTGTGATTTAAAAAAAAAATTTACTTTATTTCATTAAGTTTAAAAAAATGATTTCTAAAATTCCTTGTAAGTTAAAGACTAGATCATAGAATCGAAATTGCTTTACCCGAGGGCGGGGCGACAAATTTTGTTATAATTATTTTTAATATTATTGATCTAAATTATACCAAAAAAATTAAAAAACCCAAAAATCTTTGCTTTTAAAACAATCGCTTTAAAAACGATAAATTTTAAATTTTATCGAGGGACGGATTAGGTAAACATACCTAAACTACCTAAAGTAAAAGGAAACAAAATTTTAAAAATTATTCATTTAAATTGTTTTAATAAATAAAGTTTTTATAAAAAAATATAATAAAAATATTATGTACTTTTGTAGTTTATCTTATGTACAAAACAGGGTAAAACAAGCACTTTCAAAGACTAGCATTAAGTTCAGCAAAAGCTACTAATTTTGACGACAAGACGCAAAATAACAAATGTGATATAAAATAATATGTTTGCAAACTCGGTATTTTTAATCACTTTTCTACACTAATCACCTTCATGAATTTATAATTATAGTCTGATTTCATGCAAATGAGGGCATTGCATGATCTCAAGTGTGGGGAAGGGTTATAAATTCTCTCGGGTTTACACTTAGTTTAATTGCCAAATTTTGTGAAAATTTGAAAAATTTTCAACTAAATGAATTCAAAATCATGTTTATACATATTTATGAACGATAAAACTAGGTGTTAATGCCGAAATTATTGTTACCTCGGAGAGAACATAAATGGAGAAACAAACCAAAACGTTAGAATTCATTTAAAATGGAATAGAGGAGAATAAAAAGGCAAAGAAAAGAATAAATAAAAGCTAAGTGTGGGAAGAATTTACTAATTTCTTTAAAACACATATCACATATTTGGTACAGATTATTGCAGGTACTTTTGCTTTGGACTAAACTAATCAGTTTTACCCGATTTACTGTAATATATTTGAATGAAAAAATGGATCTACACGATGAGTCAATTTCATCATTAAAAGGAAGTAAAGTCTTCCGAAAAAGACACGTGCTTCTTGATTTAGGTCAGGAAGTTGTCGTCCAGACTAGCTGTAGGTTGACGAAAAATCTAGAAAAGTCATGTCTAAAATCAGCAGGAAATCCACGAACCTCAACATCAAACAGGGTCGCCAAGTGGCCAGACTTATCCTAACCATGAGAGGATCTATCTCATAAAATGGGGAGGGCGCCGTGCAAATTAGCTTGATAAGACTAATGAATCAGACCCCAGAAAGGATAATCTCCTTAAAGATTAAAAATCAGCTTTTAAGCCTGATATTACTCAACCCTTGAGATTGACTTTAAAGATTGAGAATTACAAACTCATGGAATTCAATGATATCTAAACTCGAGCTTGAACGAGAAAATATTTTGATTAAATTAGAAACCGATTTGTTTTCTGAAAACCCTATTTTCAATGCGTTCATTACCATTGAACGTAAAATCCTAGGAATTCACCTGGAATTCATTAGGTCACCTGAACCAAATCGGGTGTCAACCGTAAGAACGGTGGTTGCATAGCATGGTCAAAGGCATGACCTTGTGCCAGACCGAAAAATAGGGTGATCTTTACTATTGCTCCTACAAAGGATAGTAATTGCATCCGACACGTTTTAGACCATGAACATCTGTATGTCATTAGACATTCCCTTAACAGTTGCTTATTCAACGCTTTTCTTTACAACCGGACGGTAGATTATCGAAAGGTAATATACGGAGCAAGTATACTGGACGTATTGCTTTCCCAATACAAGGATAGCAAGTGGATGACACAAAACCATAAGTTTTGAGCTAAAATTTTGAAATCCGAAACCCACAAAACCCACAAAAATATTTTGCAAACACCGGTGAAGGGTTATTCCGGAAAACTTATCTAGGGTAAAATCTAGAATGAATTTTCAAAAGATCAAATGTTTTCATAAAGATCCAATTTCCTTAAAGGATCTAAATTTTCATAGTCATGTGGGACTGTAAACCACATCGTTACTATCATTGTTTATACCGTCGTATCAAAATCACTGATGTATAAAGTGTGAGAATAAAAAAAGTGATTCGAGTGAAGTGTGATTTAATTTCAAGTTCTGTATTGCTTGAGGACAAGCAACATTCAAGTGTGGGGATATTTGATAGTGCTCCAAATGAACATATATTTAGGCAAAATATCCTTCCAATATGTAAAGCTTTTAGTTGTAATTGTTCTATTTTTATGTAATATTCGTTTAAATAAATAAGTGCGAAGACAAAAGAAAAAAACGACGATTTGAAGACGCAAATGACCAAAAGCTCAAATGAACAAGATATAATTCAAGTGGTTCCATTTATTGATAAGAAACGTCTAAAAATGACAAGAGTACGAGTCGCGGAATGCAAAGTACAAGATATCTCCGCGTACGAAAGGACGTTCGAAAATCCGGAACCTGGACATGAACCAACTATCAACGTGCGACGTAACGGAGCTAAAATTATAAGTCAACTATGCACAAAAAATATAATATAATATATAAATAATTCTTAAAATTATATATATATTATATATTAATAAAACGTCTGCAAACTAGAAAACAAAGTGATTGGGCTGGATCCAGCTGGCCATGCGATTGCATGGCCTGGCTGCCTTATTCCCATGCGATCGTATGGCAGGGAATTGGTGGCCAGGTCCTATAAATTCAGCATTTTTCGACGAGTAAAACACATCTTTTTCTTTTCCTTTCTATGTAACGTATATATATATATATATATATATATATATATATATATATATATATATATATATATATATATATATATATATAATTTTAATTTTAAGTTAATAATAAGGTTATTTTAAGAATGTTTTACGGGTTTTAAGTCGAAATTCTGTCCGTGCAACGCTACGCGATTAATCACCACTAAAAGCTATGCTATTCTTTTTTTAAATTAATGTCTCGTAACTAAGTTATTATTATGCTTATTTAAGCCAAAGTAATCGTGATGTTGGACTAAAAATTAAGATTGGATTATTATATTTTATACCATAATTAAGGTTTGGACAAAAGACCGACACTTGTAGCCATTGGACTATTGACTATTAATAGATAGGGGGTATTGTCTAATCGAATGACAACTCATTAGAATCTGTCGAACCTATCTTCAAATTAGTTAATCTAATAATTATTAAAATGATTATGTATGTTCTATTTAGTGACGTTTATACGACATCTTTTACGATCATTTAATTAATTATTCGGGTTGGGTAATTGATTATTCATTCTGATCAAGTGGGTAAATTAATATTCATATCTCATTAAAACAGAGGTGGATTACATACAAGGATAATTGGTGTAATTGTTAACAAAGTATTAAAACCTTGGATTACACGCAGTCGATAACCTGGTGTAATTATTAACAAAGTATTCAAACCTTGTTACAGTTCGAATCCCTAATTAGTTGGATTATTTGACTTCGGGAATAAGGTTAATTTGACGATCATTTTATAATTATGGCCGATGGACTATTATGAACAAAAACTAGATAGATATCAAATAAACCAGGACAAAGGACAATTAACCCAGGTAACAATTAATTAAAATCAAAACGTCAAAATCATGATTACGGAAGTTTAAATAAGCATAATACTTTTATTTCATATTTCATCGTACCTTTATTTACTGTCATTTTAATTACTGCAATTTATTTTATCGCAATTTAAATTCTATCATTTATATTTTCGTCATTTATTTTTACGCTTTATTTAAAATCGACAAATCGGTCATTAAACAGTAAAAACCCTCTTTTATATAATATTATTACTACTTATATATATATATATATATATATATATATATATATATATATATATATATATATATATATATATATATATATAAATATAGTTGTTAAAAATATAGTACGTATCACTAGCTCCCTGTGGAACGAACCGGACTTACTAAAAACTACACTACTCTACGATTAGGTACACTGCCTATAAGTGTTGTAGCAAGGTTTAGGTATATCCATTCAATAAATAAATAAATAACTTGTGTAAAATTGTATCATATTTAATAGTATTTCGCAATAAAAATATAACTATTTCATATACACCTCGCATAACATCAGACCCACTTACGGGCTGTGACCCTAACCAACTGTCCATGTGCGTCCACGAACGGTCTACCTCCGTTAACCCCTGGAATAACAGTACCATTGAAACGGTACCGCTTCTTCGGTGGGGTAGAGGGCGGCTCCATTGGCTCCTCCTCAGGATCCTCCTCAGAATCCTCCTCGGGAACCTCCTCGCTGGAGTCGTCGGATGATGAACCGTCTGAATCGTCGGAAGGTAATACAGGATCATCGCGGGCGGGAGAAAGCGTCTGGTTGGTGGTCATAAGTCGATATCTGCCTGGTAGAATCGGTACAACATGTCCATCAGCAGTGCGTCTAGCCCAATGTCCATGCTTGTTATGGAAAGGACCGTCCCCATTTCCCCCAAGAATCACAGCATCACCGGAATGGTGCTGTGGCTCCGGGAGTCTAGGGCTGGGTGGAGCTGGAATCTCCTCTGGATCCTCGTCTCCGTTCGAGATGTCCATCAGGTCAAGCGCATATCTGCTATCTCCGGATGAAGAATCGCCGGAGTCGCCGTAGGGTAGCGGTGTGTCAGCAACAATAGTAGGCGAGGCATCAGTCGTCTCTGAGTCACTCTCGAAGTCAAAGATCATCGGCAGCATGTCCGACAACCAAGGTTGCAAAAGACATGAGAAGGGGTCGAGACGGTAGGGTTCTAAAAAGGTCGAGACGGGGTCGAGACGGGGGTCGAGAAGGACGTTGATCAAAGTTTACTTTTAAATATATAAGTATAAAAATGCATATATGTACACATAATTTAAAGCTAAAAACTTTAATTGATTAATTTGTACCCATAATTGTTATCATCGTTAATTTAATAAAAAAAATTAAAACTAAAATACGATATATTTCACCGATTTTACCAATTTTCTGGCTTTTCTGAATTTTGACCGACTTTGATCAGATTTTTTTCAACTTTGACCCGAATTTTGACCATTGACTGTCATATTAGATGGTTTTCTTCGAGACGGGACGGGCTAGTCACCAAACCGTCAAGACGGGCGTCGTAACGGCTCAAGATCGGGTGTTTTGCAACAGAGCCGACATCTGAACAAGGAAAAATAACTTTTTCCATGTCAGTAAGACATATAGCAGCAAGAAATCAGGCATAATAACTACAGCAGCCTAGGTCTTTTACAGCAGTACAGGACATGGTAATGAAAATAGTTCTAAACAGAAGTAACATGCAAAAGCAGGTAGTAGCATGCAGTAACAAGAATAAGTAGCAGCATACAGTAAGTTCACATAGCAGTAAGAGTAAGCAGTAGCATGCAATAGTTTCGCAGCAACAGGTAAACAAGCAAGTTGTAGATTGGTCCTATTAGTGAATCCTACTCGGTCTGGTCTAGACTCACTAATGCAACCTAATTCCCTACACCCAATGCTCTGATACCAAATGTGATGCCCCGTATAAAACTATCATGTACGGTTCATCAACAACAGGATCATTACAAGGTCAAACACTATATGCTGTTTGAAAACCAGTTTTGCATTCATAAAAAGATAGCGTTTTACAAAAGATAACGTTCTTCCTATGAATAGAAGCATTAACATAAGTATGTGACCCAAAGGTCGTTACAAAGCCATTGTTTGAAAATAACATAAGTTACGAATGCAGAATAAACGTTTCATGATTGAGACATCTCTAGGTAATGCAGCAGAAATCTAACACAGCAGGTCCATAACAACAAGTCTATAACACCAAGACAGCAAGTCTAACAGCGGAAGCAACATCGTCTAAGCACCTGAGAAATACACGCTTAAAAGTCAACACGAATGTTGGTGAGCTATAGTTTGTAATCAGTAAATTAATGTAGACCACGAGATTTCAGTGCTTCAATCAGCAGTTTAAATCAGTATGAAAGTATATGCTTAACCGTGGGCACTCGGTAACTAGACTTAACGTATGTATATCACCCCCTAAAAATGCACTTGGCGAGTGCATTTGTCCTCGAGGTATTAAACACCCGTTGAATGCTAGCGTGACTAGCCTGAGTGGGGATGTCAAACCCTATGGATCCATATCAAAGATTCGCATTCACGATTAGGAAACCAATGATTAAATGTTACCGAGCTAAGGGGAATCTTTGTGTCCTTATGTTACCCACACATATATAAAGTTTAAGTACTCGTGTCTAGTATGTAAAACGTAAAAAGCCATGTATTCTCAGTCCCAAAAATAGTTAAAGTAAAAAGGGATGCTATAACTCACAGTGAATAAGCAGTAAAAGTTGATATGAAACGTATGCAGGTAGTAAGTCGGTCCGAAAGGTCGTCAACCTAAGTCAAAGCTCACTAGGTCAGTATGTTGTCCCCATAAGTTTAAAAGCGCATAAATTAAGTTTAAGTGTCATCATCATCATCATCAAAGCTAAAGTAAGTTTAACAATAATAGAGATCGAAACAAAAGGCCGACTTTGGACAGCTGTTATGACCTCTATACAAATCTAAAAGACGCGTAGTCAGTGGACATGGCTCCGTATGTGAGTCCTCTAACCACTGACCAATATTCAGAACCTAACTCGTCTTCATTTGACTGTGGCGATGGTTTAAGTGCGAGTAGGTCAGAAATTTCAGCACAACGTTACAAAGGCGTAGTGGTTTTAAAAAGGCTATAAATCCTAGACCATATATCGGATTTAGGTGAGTCTTAAATGAAAAGTCATCTACTCGAAACGAAATATCTGAAAATCAAATTTCCAGAAGCCCAGAGAGTCTGATCTGACCCCGAAAAACAGTAAATAAGTGCTCCTGTGGGATTCTTGGTGCTTGATGTTCATCACGGTTCTCATCCTTGATGCTTGTAGCTTCAAGTGTACAACTCATTGATGTGTTAGCATCACTTTGACCAAGATTCAACCCTCAACACACAATTTGTTAAGACCAAGTAAGAATACAAATCACTTAAGAGTTTTAGAAGGATGATGAACCAATGTTACATCATATTCTTAGTCTTAACACAAATACAAGTTCTATTTACAACTAAAGCTACAAACTTTCCTTCAATCAAACAAGTATGAGCACAAACTTGATCAAATAAAGTAATGGAACCCTAAGCTAGAGAGCTTGGATCCTTTTCACACAAGTTATGAGATTACAAAGTTAGAAAGCTTGAATCTTTGGTGTTCTTGAAGATCTTGAAACATAAAGCTTAGATCTTCAAGTTACATGAAGATCATAAACACAAGTTTTGATCTTTATAACAAAATAATGAGATCATAAGTTAGAAAACTTAGATCCAACAAAAGAAATGAAGATTCAAAGCTAGAAAGCTTGAATCTTGGAGATCCTTGAAGCATGAAGCTAGATCTTCAAGTTACATGAAGACCACAAACACGAGTTTGGATCTTTACAACAAAATATAAAGATTATAAGCTAAAAGATTTAGATCTAACAAAATAAGGGAAGATTCAAAGCTAAGAAGCTTGAATCTTCCATGTTCTTGAAGGATTCAAATCCAAATTTGAATCTACAAGATATAACAAGATCTAAAAGCTAAAGAGCTTGATCTTCCAATGATGATGATGTCGTGACCAAGAAAGGAAGAAGAAGAAGAAGAAAATCAAGAAACTTACAAGTTTTAGAGTGAGAAAGACTAGAGAGAAAATAAGAGAACAAGTGTTGAAAAATGAGAATGAAATCAAGTGTGAAATGTGAGGAAATGGCTTGATATTTATAGGGGTGGGGAGGCCCTTTGGCCGTTGACTTTAAGGGGACAAAAGGGGGGGGACAAGTTGCTTTTTGATTAGTGGTGGTCTAAAGGTGGTGATTATTGTTAAGATCCAATGCAATATTAAGGATAATGGTAAGCAAAAATGCTAGTATGTTGGCTCTTATAAAAGGGCATTTGTCTTACATATAATTGGGTCATAATTCACTAATAATTGGGCTAATTAAATAGTCCACTAGCAAGAGTAGGGTGGGCTAAAGTCCAACAAGGTAGAAAGTCCAACAAGACTAACTAGTATGTTTTAGTAAATTACTAGGCGTAATTAAGCATCCAAAAGCCCAAGTAATTGTTATTATAAAATAACAATTAGTATTTCGTAGTCATAATATTACGATTATGACCAAAGTTAAACGTGTACCGACAAACATAGCTCGTTCTAAACGTTAAGTGACAATAACGGTCGTAAAGGATTCCGGGGATCAAGTTAAGTAACCTACGTAGTTAATGACACGTTTTAACATATAAACGAAAGTAATCCACATGTAGTAAGATCCCAGAGTATAATATAGCTCAGTACACACAAATACGCAGTTTCGTGAAGGCACAAAGCACAAAAGCAAGTCGAAAAAGTCGGGTCGTTACATCCAAGTTGCGAAACGTATACATAAACCATGAGCACCTGAATACTAGCAATGACCAGAGTATAGAATCCACTACACTCCCTTTACCCCATAAAATGTTATACACTTGATCGAGTGTATCTAATGTTCAAAGTAAATGCACCACAGTTATAAAGTAGGGTGAGGTTGTCAACCTAACGGATCCGTCCATCTAGATTGTGCTTACCCGATGGTATTAAAAGTATTCAAGCTAGAGGCTTTGTTATCAAACTCAATATGTATATATAGTACTCGTGTCAACATAAAAGCATTTGCAAAAATGTAAGTACAACAACGTGTATTCTCATCCCTGAAAACATGTAAAAGCGAGACTATAGACTCACCTTAGAACAGTTGGATGAAAGACAAATGATTTGTACGGATTATAGCTGAGTAATGCAACCTAAGCATACGTATTTAGGTTGGTCAATGATGTCACCACAATGATATGGCCAAAAACGGACAGTTTTATTTGTACGATGTCGTCAGGTCACAACGCGTCAGCTTTGACTATCAAAGGGGATATTAGTTTTAAATTTATATTTAGCGAGGCCTAAATCTTACTACTCCTTATTATGAGTAAGGGAAGTATGACCTAGAGTCGTATTTTTGAGATATCAGTAGAATCGAACCTATATCTAAACTTAAGATAATTATAAGGTGCATGAGTAGTGGATGATTACCTAATATTGGGTTTTCTAGATTAAATAGATAAAGTAAAGTACGATAAAATTTGTAATTCAGATAAAGCTAAAACAAGTGCATGTTACGATTTCATCAGTTACTTTACCGATATTATGAAAAGCTGGCTCATGGATAGGTAGTGACCTTGTATTTACTATACTAGTCCTAAACGCCCCTGTCATAAGACATGTCACTGGGTAATGCGATAGGCTTGAAGATTCTGAATAGACAGCAACGTCCCTTACCCCCGATGCCTGTGCAGTCTGACTACAGGCATACACGTACAGATGACTCATCCAATTGAGCGACTCGGTTGGGTGACGTATTAACATTCCGAAATGGTCTAAACTTTCTTAAGTATAATAAAATACATGGTTTTCCATATTCGAGAGACGCGATGTATCTTAATGCTTTCGTTAATGATTAGTTTAAAAGATAGTTTGGCGTTAAAAGGAGTTCAACCTATAAAGAACCCCATGGCCAAGTCAAGCTGACTTCCATGAATACGTTCAGTTATCCTAACGGTCCAATCCTTTATGTGTTCAAACAAACAATTCCTTAATTAACTAAGAATCCCTCAAGCTGGGTGCAATGTTTGATACCGCGTTATGGTGAAGTGTACTAGTCAACACTAACCGTGTTCCATGGCCTTACTTAGCAGAGGTACAGCTTACAACAACCGTTGTGCTTCAGCTTGCACGTACGAAGTTTATATGCTTGGTGACTACACTAGCATGGTCTGGGACCGACAATGTACTGGGGGTCTAGTCAGATGTTTCACTATGAAAGAGTCCTCAGTCGGAATCCAAGGCTAGGTGGACTTACTACAACCGGTGTGCCTCAGTCAAACTTATGTTGTATCCGATAGACTTCTCTTACCAAGGGGTGACACAGATAGTGTATTCTGAATCAGGGTTCACGACTTCCCAATAACAGAGCCAATAACTACATCTTATTAGTTGGAAAAGCAATTGAGTTCAAAGCATAATCGAAAAACATTTTGATAACATACACAAACCATAATATAGTTTTGGAATTATAACTGATTACGTCTTAACATACACTAAAGATAACTACTCGCTAATCATGGCAACAGTATCACAAAGCATAATAATGAAAGACGTTATATAAAGACAAGGGATAGAAGTACCAGTAGATTAAACGAGTTTCGAATACAAAAGTGACAACTTCAAGACTCCAGACCGCTCCTAATACAATCTTCGACATTCTTCTCCGAGTACTAGGTTTCCCGCACGGAGTCGAAGACCTTGAAATTATGACTAATATTGTACAAGAGAGAGAAAGAAGTGAATTGAAGTGTGTGTTGGAATGACTGACAAATGCCCTTTAAATAAGCCAAAAATTTCCCTCCAAACGGCTGGCAGGCCGTTTGGCCGGCCGTTTGCCAGACCAGGCCGTTTGCTTGGTCCGTTTGCTTGGGCTGTTTGGCAGGTCATTTCTGAGCCAGGCAAGCCATTTGACAGGCCTTTTGGCAGGCCGTTTGGCTTGCCTGGTCAGCTGGTTTTCCTGGATCACAACTTGATTTCTTGTCTTTCGCCGTTTTCGCTCTAGAATATTCGTTTTAGCTCTGATTCTCTTGATTCTTTTTGCACCGTCTTCGTAATTACTTGTTCTTCAATTCTAACCGACAAAGTGGGTATTTTTCCGATAAATTTCGAATCTTTCTTGTTTTTGGGCCTTAATACTGGGGTGAAAACGTGACTTTTAAGCCGATATCAAATATCCCACACTTAGACTTTGCTTGTCCTCAAGCAAACTTCTCGTTTTTACTTCAAGAAATATTTTTGGAGTTTCTTTTCTAATATCCTAAGCGGTTTGCTTTTTATTACAAGAGCGAAAGATAAGGTGAGTCATCTATGTTAGGGTTAAAACTATCTCTGCAAACATTCGAGGAGGTTACATGACTTGGGCTAGATTTCACTGGTCACTCAAATCACTCAGTGTTTAAGGTTCCCTATAGATTTAAGAAATGAATTTCACTCATAGCCAGTCATGTTGTACTCATCGTCATAGGCTTGATAAAGACTCAAATCCTTACTACTAGTGTGAAAACGGTAGTAACCATAGCTTCTAGGTCATTTGTCAATAATGGAAAGGAATTTTAGAGTGGTGGTGGAGTTGTTTTAAGGGGCAAAAAAGGGTAACATAATCTCAAAAGACTTTTAAGTGATAGGTACTTTTGAACTATTCTTCTTTGAAGTGATAGGCATTTGTGGTCAAGTTCTTCTTCGGAATTTCTCTTTATAAGTTCTGCTCCTTTTTTCAGAACTTTGAAAATATAATTTTTTTTTTTTTGAGATTTCATCTCGAGAAACTTTTTGTCGGTAAACTTTTTCAAGACCTTTGCTTTGATACTTGAGAGGTTCATAACATTGGGTTTACGGGAGAAATCTTATTTTCTGGATTTTTGAGTGATAGTAAAGATGATGTGGATGAGGTAGTGCGGTAGAAGTAGCGAAAGTGTGAGAGGATTTCGACAAATGGCTAGCTCTTCTGATTATAACCGAATCACATTTCGTTACTTGGAAATGCATATCTAAAGCAAGTTCTGATTCCGAGCACAGGCATCAGCACTCTCAACGGAAAATAGTGAAGCATTAAAGATGAATGCTGGTCTTATTTGGGGTACCTCACCATAATCAATTTAGGTCGATAATGCCCGGTCATGCAATGCTCTTTTAGAGATTCGGTTCATCCTAACAAGATTTCCACCTTATTTAAGCCTTATTTTTTTATTTACAAACATTTCAGGTTTTCAAAAATACTTTTTCAAAAAGACTTTCTTTTGTTAAAAATTTGAAATTTGGCTCAAAAACTTGGAATCTTTGTAAAGGGTTATTTTAATACTGCATAAAAAGGATTATACCAACATCCCACACTTAAACGAACATTGTCCTCAATGTTCCTAGTGTATCCCACACTTAGGGGTTTTAGTTGAAGATTTTGGATTATTCGTTTAGTGTTTATTTGGGCTGGGATCCCACACTTAGTGGTAAGCTTAGGATGTGGCATAAAAATTTAAGCTAGTAGCGGAAAGAAAGGGTACCCCCAGCAGACGTGGTTGCTTATGAAGAGCTGGCTGGTTTGGAAGTCCTGTGCTTTATTTATCGGCTCACTTGTCATTCTTTTATTCTTTTACTTCTACTTTATTGCACGGGTTGCCTCCCGAGAAGCGCTTTTGTTTAAGGTCGTTGGCTCGACCTTAGTGATGCTCAAAAAGTAGTCATTTCCCTCTGGTAGTTGTGATCTTGGTCTTCTCGAGGGAATGTGAGTCTTGGTGGATAAATCATGAGAAAGTGTCGGACCAAAAGTGGTAACAGGTCCGGTACTTCTCTTGAAGATCTTCTAAAAGAAAGATAATGTGCGGTTTCGGCTCGTGACAAATCTTGATGTCCGATAAGAATATGATCCGCTGCTCTGCTGATTGACCCATGAATGTCAATCATCGAGGCAGTGCTGGTGGTGATTATTTCTCTGATATGATGCTCATTTCGGAGATCTTCAAATAGTGTCAGAAATTGTATCTTCAGTATTTCAAAATCTTCTGATCGGTGTTCTCCATAGTAGGAGTCTGTAGCTTTGCACAGAGTAGTCAAGGCGAAGCTGAAAAGAAGTGAAGAGCAGACCTGACCCAAGCATTAATGTCACCATCTTTGAGTATATCTCCCTACATCCGGCTTTGAATGTGAAACTAGGATCCGTGAATTCTTGAAAGATACGTGCTATCTGCTTCGTAACGTAGGTGGCAACGTTGACTCGGTCTGGTTCAAGATCAAAAAATAGATTGTTGCGTCTTACTTCCTCTGTGACTGCGTCTTGTAACTCTTTGATAATTAGATCGGCGTGGTGATCAATTGTTACGTAAATTACTAGCCTCTCTGGTGTGCTTTCAAAATTATCCCTCTCCAAGATGGAGAAAAAGCTGTGAATATCCTCGATCGTTTGCAAATCAGAGTGATAAGTCGGGCGTCCGGTGGAAAGATCCATATGCTTCCGAATGAGAGTCAGTAGTGCTCGTTGGTTTGCTGAGAACGGAAGTGCAGATCCGGCTAAGGCGTTGTAAACCTTGGAGTAAATGATCTTCTGATCTCGATAAAATCTCGTCTCTAGAATAGTGCGAACTACTGAGTCGTGCTCTCATTGCCTTTCTTCGCGGTAGATATGATCGTGAAGGGTATTGATAAAGTCTTGAATGCGTTCTTCTAGGATTTCAGCATTATTGTCTTCTCTCTGGAGATAACGATCGTATTCGTTCTTAATAGCCGTGATTCTCCCGGTTAAGCATAACGTGTAGTCAATTATTGATTTATGGATGGCTTCGAGAATCTCTTCAAATTCATCAGTGTCATTGATGAAGGTTATCATGTCGGCGTGAGTGGATAGGATCGGAATTCAATCTGAAGAAGAGTCCGGCTCCTCCTGATCTGGTTCGGATGGAGAATATGAGTTATCCAGAATGTCTTCATGTGGTTCTCCTCGTTATCATTAGTAGAATAATCATCTGTAGATTCGTCTGATGAACGGGTTTCTTCAGTATTCTGGTTCTTCACCTTGACACTTTCGGGATATTTCTATGTCCTTAAGGTCAACCTTATCAGTCCTTTTTTGAAGCGAATGATTAAACTGTGATCTTTAGTCTCAAGCCTCATTAATTCTTCGTGACGCTCAGGGCTTGGAGATGGTATTATTGCAGTTTCTTTTACGTCTTCCATTTCCTCTTCCTCCTCAGATTCCTCCTCTTCCTCTATTTCTTCGCTGGGATCCTCTTCTTCCATTTCTGGGTCGTCAACAGGCTGTGACTCGACACCCATCTCGATATCTTCGGCTGGTGGTGGAGACTCATCATCGGAAGTGATCCGTCTGGTGGAAATAGCAAACATCTCTGCATGTCCAGAAAGATCGGTAGGTCTGTCAATTTTGAAGGTAACGCTCTCCCCATGTGATCGTATGATCAAGGTTTGATTGTACACATCAATGACTGTCCTAGCCGTATTCATGAAAGGTCTTCCTAACACTATTGGTGTGTGTAAGTCTTCCTGAATGTCCATCACTATGAAATCCGTAGGATATAAGAATTTGTCGACTTTCACCAAGACGTTCTCAACTATGCCCTTAGGATATTGAATTGTCATTTTGGCTGGTGACAAGTCTCCTAACTCTAATATCTTGTAGATAGAGTAGGGGATTAGGTTGATACTTGCTCCTAAATCTGTTAGCGCATGAATGGTTCCAGATTGGTAGATCGAACACGGGAAAATGAAGTGGCCCGTATCTCCTGGCTTCTGTGGTAGAGTGTTTCTGAGTACTGCTGAGCAGTCTTCACTCGGTGGAATTTTGTTAGAATCTGGTATCTTTTCCTTTGTAGAGAGAAGCCTTCGGATATATCTCTTTTGGTTAGGCGCTTTGGACATGGTGTCCAGGAATCTTCCATCAAGTTTGCAAGAATCAAGCTTAGATGGTTCCTCCTGTAACCTTCCAGGATAGGGTACACGAACCGAAGTTACGGTGGACAACTGCTGAGTAGACGTCGATTTGTTCTTGATTCTAGCTGACCTTCTCCGTGGTTCTTCTCCTCGGATTACTGAGTCCATTTACTTAACTTCCTCTATGTGGGGATTTTGGATAGTATTACTAAGTAACCTTCCCTGGGGTCGGGTTTCAAGGCGTTGTGATAACTGTCCGAGCTGTGTTTCTAGACTTTTGAGAAGAGATAGTTGATTTCTCATTAGTATCTCTGTCTGGTCTTGTCTAGATGCAGTTCTCTGATTTAACTCTTGTTGTCCTTGAATGAACTGTGTCAACTGATCATCAGTTCCGAGAGTGGGGTTGGTTACTTTTGTAATTTGGGTGGTTGGGGAGTTTTCCTCAGCTGGTGGACCAGTGAGTGGAAGTGGTTGATCGTAGGTCAATTGAGATTGGTGGGGTGGGTAAGTTGGGGAACGATAGCGAAAAGGTTGGTTGTTTCTTTGGAATTGGTTAACTCTAGGTTGTTGATTGAAGTCGGGATTTGATTGGCGAGCTGGGTATTGAACGTAACAGACTGAACCGTCAGGGTTTTTGTACTCAACTTGATATTCTTCAGTGGGTTGCGGGTTGGTACAATAAACACAGACCTGGACCTGGTTAACGTGCTGCGGTGGCGTCTTCAATTCTCCGAGTTATTTAGCAAGAGATTCTATCTTATCCGTGAGGGATTTGATGGCCTCCGTTTGATTGTTAAGTGAAGAGAGTGGGACGGATGATGAAGTTGTTTCACCACTGTTCCAGTCATGATGATGCATTGTCATGTTCTCGAGCAATTCCCATGCTTCGTCTACGGTTTGGTTCATCAGATTCCCTTGAGCGGCGGCATCGATGACCTAGTGTTTAACTCACGACGAATTTTAGAAATCATTTTTTAAACTTAATGAAATAAAGTAAATTTTTGTTTTTAAATTCACACAAAACTTAAATTTAAAAAGCGTATTTCATACAAAACCTACAAAAAAAATTCAGAATGGGGGAAGAAAACTAGTTCTTTAGTGTCTGCTAGTGGAAAAGACCAATCGGATTCCATTATCGGAAACTACACGAGAACAGAACAACTAACTCTAGACAGCATTTTCTATTTAGAACATTTGAATCTCCCCACACTTAGGTAGCTGTGGTGTCGAAATTGTGATTAACTTCATCGTCAATTTCTCTTGGACCATAATCAACTTGCATATCTGTGACTTTTGCTTTAAGCCATTGGTTGGATTCCTGTGTAATATCCACAAATTCAACTAGTTTTTCCTTTTCTTTAGGCGATAGATTGGATACTAACCGGTTACATAACTTAAAGTTCCCCTTGGTTCTGGCATCGCGAATCCGTTTAATAAGTTTCTTCATTGAACTGTTAATAACGGGGTCATCTAATTTCGTATCAACAACGGGGTTCTTTGTTATCAGGTCATCATCAGGTGTTACTTCATCTTCCCCACACTTAGGCGTTTTATTATTGCTAAGCACTACCGTTGGAGTTGGTAAAACAATATGGTTCTTGCCAATCGTTTTTATTGGTTCAACGGTTTTGGTTGGTGGAGATTTAGACTTTCGAATCACAAAGGTGGTCGATTTTTCACCTTTACTAAGTGTCATTCTACCCTCTTTTACATCAATTAACGCCCCGGTGGACGCTAAGAATGGTCGACCTAAAATTAGAGGAACGTTTGAGTCCTCTTCAATGTCAATGACAATGACAATGAATTCGACTAAAAAGGTTAAATTACCCACTTGAACGGGTAGGTTGTCAGCAATTCCAACTGGGTGCCTAATGGTTTGATCAAAGAGTCGAACACTCATTTTCGTTGGACTTAACTCACCTACACCTAATCTCTTATATAATGAAAGAGGCATAACACTCACACTTGCACCTAAATCTGCTAGTTTATCATACATGACACAATCACTAAGTAGACAATGAACAATAAATTCACCCAGATCACCCAACTTGGGTGGAGGTTTTGGTGGAACTGTCTTCACCGGTTTATCATTACGGTTTTTGTTTCTTGCACTTTCTTATTCTTCTTCTTCTTTCCAGAGGTATCACAAACTTTATTACCTATCACTTGCTCATACTCAACTCCTTTTCTTGCAAACGGGATGGGTGGTCTGTATGGTGCCACCACTGGCTTTACATACTCGGGTGGTGGTAGTGTTGTAACTTCTTCATTGTTACTCACATCTAAAACCTTCCCATCTTCTGGTGCTGGTTTTTCAGAATTTGTTGATACCATATTAACATTCTCATTCCAAGGATTTACTTCAGTATTACTCGGTAGCTTTCCTTGTTCCCTCTCACTAATCATGCTAGCAAGAGTACCTACGTGTTTTTCTAGATTCAAAATGGAAGCTTGTTGAGTTCTTAATGACTGATCAAACCACTCATTTGTTTGGGTTTGAGATGTAATAAATTATTTTTGAGATTCCATTAGCTTTGCCATCATTTCTTTCAGATTTGACTTTTTCTCTTCGGTTTGTTGTGGTGGTTTATACAAGTCAGGTCTTTGTTGATTTAAAGTGTTGTTTTGAGTTGGTTGGTTATTCGGACCTTGTTGGTTATACGAGTTATTGTTAGGTCCATTTGGATTGTAAAGAATGTTTTGATTCCGTTTAAAGTTAGGCCTTGGCGGTTGATAATTATTTTGATAATTATTTCCCGGCCTTTGGTTCATGTAGGAAACATTCTCACGTTGTTCCATGGTTTGCTCAATGTGACAATCTTTCATTAAGTGTGGTCCACCACATTGCTCACAATTGATTCGTATTGCGTGAATATCTTTAGTCATCTTTTCCATTCATCTTTCGAAAGCATCTATTTTTACGGAAACGGAATCAAAGTCATGGCTAGAATCGGCTCTAGCCGCTTTAGATGAACGAAAAATATCTTTTTCCCGGTGCCACTCATGCGAGTGGGAGGCTGTATTATCAATTATCTTGTGAGCTTCTGTTGCGGTTTTCTTGATAATGGAACCACCAGCTGCTGTGTCGATGTCTTTTCGTGTAGCAACGTCGACACCTTGGTAGAATATTTTTACTATTTGATAAGTGTCTAAACCGTGCTGAGGACATCCTCTCAACAACTTTTTGAATCTTGTCCATGCCTCATATAACGTTTCGTTTGGATTTTGCGCGAACGTAACAATTTCTCCTTGAAGTCTCACGGCTTTAGATGCCGGAAAGAATCTTTTAAGAAAATTTTCAACTAAGACATCTCATGTATCAATCGCCCCTTTAGGTAATGATTCTAACCAATCTTTGGCTTCTCCCTTTAAAGTCTAGGGGAACAACATAAGATAAATAGTTTCATCCTCAACTTATCGGATTTTAAATAGATTACAAATCCTATTAAAAGTTCAAAGATGTTCGTTTGGATCTTCTTTTGCTGTACCACTAAATTGGCACTGATTAGTGACCATGTGTAGGATTTGTCCTTTGATTTCAAAATCTGGCGCATTAACATTTGGCTGATTAATGGCGTGACCTTGGCCCGTGCGTGTGGCTCTCATTCGGTCTTCCATACTTTGAGGTTCCGTTATTTCCATATTTGAATTTGTTGAATCTGAATCACTAGAAGATTCTGATTTAACGGTTTGTGGTTCAGGAGGAAAGATTAGTGGTTCAGGATCTTGGAATTGTCCTTGAATATCCTCCGGGTTCTTAATTGTGAAGTCGAGTTCAAAAAATGGATTATCGGGATTTTGAGTTGGAGTACTTGGATTACTAGATGATGATTCTAAAGAAAAATCAACGGGGATAATATTGGCTAGATGTCTTGATCGGGTTACAGGTGGTGAACGTATGAAAGGTGGTAAACGTTTTGCTCGGTGCATTCACTGAATATCTTATTAGTTATAAAAATAAAAATTATATAAGTTATCAAATTAATAGACTTTTCTGATTTTTGCCCACGTTTCGAATAGCCAATAGATGCAGCAGGTAGCCAGGACCCTTTAAATCGGAAGCCCACAACTCGCCACTAACAAATTCAACTATTACTACGAACCAGAAAATTTGGATGTCTATTGATTTAATTGCTTAAAATAATTTTTCGTCGAAATTTTGAAATAAAAATCTATGTCCCAAAAACTAGAACGTAGAAATGAAAAAGAAAAAGCGCGCCGAAAAATGTCAAAAATAAAAAAAAATAAGAAAGAAAAACGTCGAAACTTAAAAGTCTAAAAACAAAAAATTAAAAATTGCATCTAAAGGTATTAAAGCTTAAAAGGAATTCTATATCCAAAACGGTAATAACTTAAAAGGTACTAAAATCTATAAACTTAAAATGACGTCGCAAAATTCTAAAGCACCTAAATCTTAATCTAAAGAAAAAACACTTAAGGGATTTTACGGCAAAGCCTAAAAATCTAGAATTATAAAATACTACAGCAAAAACTAAGTTTAAAACTAATTACGAACGATAAATATAAAAATTACGAATTTAAACGAATAAAAAGATACACAATATAAAAATAAAACTAAAGTTATAAAAATATAATTTTTATATTATTTATATAAAAGTATTAATATAAATATGTAAATAATAATAACTAAAACTTAAAATACAAATTATATTAAAACTATATAATAATTAAACCCTAATAATAATAATAAATATAAAATTAAAACCCTAATTCGTATTTAATGCGTGGGTTCAGACCTATCAGCTCATTCCATGCGAGCACATAGATTCAACGTGTCCAGCTCATGCGATCGCATGAGCGTGCAGGCTCAGAATTTTGCAGGTTCAAATTCAACAGGTTCAAAACTCTTTTTTTTTACAATATAAAAGGTAGATAATAAATTTTTATTTTAAAAATCTAAATAAAAATACTTTTTAAAGACAATCTCTTAAATATATGTATATATTTTTTTTTCTTTTTTTTATTTTTTAACAATTATTACACACACAATTATATTTTTACAAAATTAAAAATTATATATTTTTACCCAAATATACTTTACAAAAATATAGCGTTTTTTTAGCGTCCCCGGCAACGCCGCCAAAAACTTGATGTGCAGTGGAGGTGTACAAAATACTACTCCCTACGTCCCAATTTAATAATCCACAGACAAAAGGGCACACAGTTTTAGGAAATCCCACAAACTTCATTTATCCACCAATGAAATATTTTCTCTCTCCAGATCCACCAATCAAATATCCTCTTTCCTTTCTATTTATGAAAGTGGACTATTAATTTGGGATATCCCAAAATGGAAAAATAGGACTATCTAATTGGGACGGAGGTAGTATTATTTTTATTACAAAATACATTACAAATTACACAAGTTTTAATTATTTATAGATGAGATATACTTAAACCTTGCTACAACACTTATAGGCAGTGTACCTAATCGTAGATAAGTGTAGTTTTTATTAAGTCCGGTTCGTTCCACAGGGAGCTAGTGATTACGTACTATATTTTTATAAAACTATATTTATATAAAATATATATAATTATATATAGTAATATTATTATTATAAAAGGGGGTTTACCGTTTAAAGACCGGTTTGTCGATTTTATATTTTAAGCGTAAAGATAAATGACAATAATTAAATTGCGTAAAATAAATGACAAAATTAAAATAATAATAAATAAAATGCCAGTAAATAAAAGTACGATGAGAAATACAATAAAAGTATTATGCTTATTTAAACTTCCGTAATCATGATGTTTGACGTTTTGATTTTAATTCATTATTCTGTGTTAATTGTCCTTTGTCATGGATTATTTGAAACCTATCTGGTTTTGCCCATAATAGTCCATCGGTCATAATTATAAAATGCTCGTTAAATTAACCTTATTCCCGAAGTCAAATATTCCAACTAATTAGGGATTCAAACTGTAACAAGGTTTTAATACTTTGTTAATAATTACACCAGGTTATCGACTGCGTGTAATCCAAGGTTTTAATACTTTGTTAACAATTACACCAATTATCCTTTTATGTAATCCACCCCTGTTTTAATGAGATATGAATATTAATTTACCCACTTGATCAGTTTGAATAATCAATTACCCAACCCGAATAATTAATTAAATGATTGTAAAGGATGTCGTATAAACGTCACTAAACAGGACATTCATAATCATTTAATAATTATTAGATTAACTAATTTGAAGATAGGTTCGACCCAACCCGTCATCCGACCAAAGACACGCGTTAAAAAAAAATTTGTGACACAGTGTATCTGGACGGCGTCCAGTTATCTGGACGGCGTCCAGTTCTGAAGGACTCGACGGCGTCCAAACCTTTTGGACGGCGTCCAAATGAACTAAAATATTCTGATCAGTTTTACATTTACACGCGAGCGAAAAACCCGCTTCCCGACACTTTCACATGAAAATACTTTCACACGAAAACACTTTCACAATATGTTATAATAATTAAAACTAAGAGTTTTCCACGATAAAACCGAGTTTTACGACACCGGGCCCACATCGGCCGTTTTACGACTTTCGTACAAAATCACAAGTTTTTGACCACGCGAGTTTTAACATAAACTAAAGACCGAGCATGGTGATTGGGGATACGCTACCCAATCCTAATCAAATCCAAAAGCAAGATCTTCTAAAGCAACTACGCGAGTCCACTAGTTCTCACGCTTACCCGACCTACCGCATCCAAGCAAATCTATAAAAATGTAAACAACGAGAGGGTAAGCTAATGCTTAGTGAGTGAGAATATACTACATACATATATATGCATAAAATGAATACGCATCGCCAACACATAAATAGTAAACACATACCGAAATCCGAGCATAACTAAGCAATGTTATACCTAACGTACCACCAAGCCAAATCCGTAAGATTAGCTACAACATACAATAAGTATATATACTCATAAACAAGGATACAACCAGTAATACAACAAGGTTAACCCCATAACCTTAAACCCATGAAGGTTGGCCGAACAACCCGAGCCTTAGTGAATTCGCACAACCCGAGATTCACTTCCTTCACCACTTCAACAACCGAGGTTGGTCGAACTACCCGTGCCTTAGTAAATTCGTACAACCCGAGATTCACTACCTCATCAATAAGATGACCGTACAACCCGAGTCATCATGAATCCGCACTACCCGAGATTCATTACCTCAACAATACCCACATCATCGTGGTTACTCAATCGTATCTCAATACCAATCCCACTACATCGGGATTATATAACTCCATATCACAAGTCCATGTGATAATGTACACATGAAGTGTGCACCTCGCCAAAGGTGGTCAACCAAAACGCACAACCGTGCCAATTGGACTTATTACACAAGCCCATCAAATCCACCTATATGTGAAGTGAGTTCTATAACCGAGAACCACTTCACTCGACCCGCACCCATCCTACACATACATATGCACATAGGATATTAACACTTACCTTGTCGTCTTGATGAATGCAACCGAAAAATTCCACAAGACGCTAATGGAAAGTGCCTATTGCATTATCATAATACAAACAACACAATTAGGGTGGACTTACAAACCAACCTAATTGATACTTAGTGCAATTTTGACCCAAATGCACTTCCAAGCACAAATCGCGCCCAAACTAACCAATAATCACTAACACAAGTGAAAATGGTTCTAATATGCCAATTAAACCCGAACACACGTGTTAAGCACTCGTCTTGCCCAAAATGACACACAAACCCTAATTTTGACCCATTTCAAAATTAGTCAACCAAAAACCCCCAAATGGGTTCCAACACTTCCATAATCACTAAACCTAGTGATTAAACCTAATATCAAAGCCTAAATATGGCCAAATCGTCAACCAACCCAAAACCCGCCAAGTGACCACAATAACTAGTCACCATAAACTCACTTCATCATCAAAAGGGTTTCACAACTAAACAATCTCAAACCCTAACTTGAATATCAATTTTAACAAATGAAATTCGGAGTTTGAACTCACCAATACTACCACAACGTAGCCGTGAACGAGATGAACAACTACTTTAAAACCCGAGCTTTGGTGAGAATCCGACTCCTTCGTTTCCAAATCAAGCTCTCTGTCTCTAAACTCTTCCTCTCTCTAAGGTTTGAAGATGAGAGTGTTTGTGGGTGTAAAGTGAGGATAAGATGATCAATAGGTCAGCTTTGAAGGCTCCAAACCGACCCCAAGTGAAAAGACCAACATACCCCTTTTAAAATCATAAAATTACACAGCTGGCCCGTCAGTTCTGTTGGACGGCGTCCCAAGTCTTGGATGGCGTCCCACCTTTCTTTGCTGGACGCGGTCCTTCAATCTGGACGGCGTCCATTTCTACTGAAAAAGACTGAAACAGAAACAGGGTCTTACAACTCTCCCCCACTTAAAATCGATCACGCCCTCGTGATCTCCATCACTTAACCAACCGGACCAACACTCAATGGTCCTCAAACGTACGTTCCAATATGACTTCCGCCACATTTATGGTAAATCTCAAATATTGTTCCACTTATCAAATATACACGTACACGCATTTCGAGACATGCAACGCACACAACATTCGAAAACTACTACAAACACTTAGCCTTTATGGAAACATCACGCGTTTCTTCCAAATTCCTTTAGGCAATTCTTCCCAACGAATCACCTTGAACACTAAATCGTCATCCGCGATTTATCAAATCCACAAATTCGAGAACTAAAAATCGCTCAATCCCTCACATCGGGAAAAACTCAACCAATCTCTTACCGAGATATCAATCCCGTAGCGTACCCTTACCAAGTACAATGCTAATAATAACCACGTTCCAACATAAGGTCAACAACCAAACCAATGAAGACCAACAAAAGCGAATCCTTACGGATAACACTTACCACTTACAAACCTTGTAGTGCGCAACACGACCAATACGCAACTATCATAAAGTCGTAAGCAAACGACTAAATCCGCTTGCGTCCAAAATGACTATGGCAACGCTAATCCCAAGGTGTACAAAATCGACTATTGTCACACCCGTAACAACATGTGAGCGATACACGGTTATCACATCACTAATCACATAACATGGTCCTCGTGACCCCACCATTGGTATATAAAACAACCAATAGTTCACAATACTAACCACACCAACATGGCAGAAACAACCCGAGCCGAAACACATATGGAGGACGGTCGAAACAACCCGAACCTTAGTGAATTCGCAACTACCCGAAATTCACCAACCCAATCCATATTTGCCATAAAAAAATGACCGCACAACCCGAGTCATCGTGAATACGCGCAAACCGATATTCACTACCTTCACCACATAGTATAACCGAGGATGGTCGTACAACCCGAGCCTTAGTGAATCCGAACTACCCGACATTCACTACCTCAAACTATGAGTCCAACCAACAGGGACAATCGAACTACCCGAAATATTGTGAATACGAGCAACCCAATATTCACGTCCCAAACTACACGCAAAGAATGGTACTCCCATTCCCCATCGGTACTCGAATTTCCCGATAACGTTATACCATACCGATATAACACTACACCCATGATGAAGTTAGCGGACCGAATCAACGGCCATAACCCACCAATCACATACGCTCTTTTGGCCTCAATCAACGAGTAGTGCAACACCGCGCACTACTACACTATAGTGAATACTAACGGATTACACTAACCATTCACCACAAACGAAGTATATACGCATACTTAAAATCATTCCACACAGCCTGGAATTTCCGCACACAAATCATACGCTCACGCGAACATCGCTATCACAATCGAGCAAAAACCACCTATATCGCACATAGGCACAAAACAATAATTCTCTCGAAGAGAATCCGACATTAATCTTTTTTGCTACCTTGAGTTTTTTGTGTTTTTGTATTTCGTGTACGGTGCATTCTTGTTTAGATGTTCACATAGGATTCTATCTCGTTATCGTTATGTGTATCATCTTGTGCGGACTTTTTGTACCTTTTCGGGTTTATCAATAATATTGTCGTTCAAAAAAAAGAGAATCCGACACACACATCTCTTAACCGAGGGATTTCACCTTGCTCGTCAAATACGCTCATTATCTCTCAACGAGATTTACCACATTACCACCTCGGTGATAATTCAAATCTGAAACCATAAGTACAATTTAACCAAAATTGTACTCTACCACAAATCGACCAAATCTAGGTCCCGACACTAATCTCGGATCTACTAAGAGCATTATCCGAAATCTCACACTAAAACCTCCTCGTGCGGGAGTGTAACTCCCCCTTGGAACTACGTTCCATAACCGCATTGCCATGGTAACATCATCCACGATAATTATCACTCTCCGACATACGTGACAAATTTCTCCATCGGTCGTAATACTCGAATCCTCACGAATTCATTTTGTACATTAGAAATTGACGCACACCGTCACCCGTTGGCTTTATTTAAACAACGACACAAAACCAACACAACACACCTTGTACAACCGTACAATTCTACCAAAAGGTAGACTTTTCTACAATTGGGTTCACACGACCCGTCACCACATCTTGCTCCAACTTTGAGCATACGAAGGATTTTTAACCTATCCTTTATCACTTTGAAGGAAACGTTTACCATAAATTTCACAAACTTTATTCTTGCAATCCTCCGATTGCCATAGCTTGTCACATTTCTACCTAGTCACTCATGTACCTATGGGTTTCTATAGGGTACCCTAAGTACAATGTAACCGCAACACCATTGGAGTCGAACACCACGCTAGTATGTATGAAAGAGGTACCTAACATCGCGTCACATAGACTCCATTACCAACATACGTCGAGATCAAACACTAGATCTCAAGGGTTCTATCCACCCGACGACCCTCATGGTTCACCATCTTCAACACAAAAGTGAACACGTACTCATAACCGAACACCATAGCCCAATCCCATGACTTGGTAGAAATGTTTCCCAAACACTAAGGAATGCTTGGTTGCACCAAGTCTTACGCCCTTCGCCCATCAATCAAAACGTCACCGTAGGGTAATTCCATTAGGAACATCACCCATAACAATACTATGTACAACACAAGGCATTTAACAAACCCGAACTTAATCGGTACATAATAAATATTCAAAAGACATATTTATTAAAACGAAACGTACCTTAACGTCTCTTTCCGGCATTCGTCGCCGCCAACTCGGGACAATCCGGCTTGCGATGTCCCTCTTTATGACAATAGTAGCACATTCTGTCATCGCTTCTCGACATTGTGCACTCCCATAACTTGTGGCCCCTAACACCACAATTGAAACATCTAGGCGCACGATAACTCGTCGTGCCTTTGTCCACATTACCCATACTCACACTTGCACCCTTATTTTTCTTACTTAGGTCGCCTTACGAATCAACCCTTCTCTTACTCGGAGCATTATCAATTATCTCCCAAGGATATGGCTCAAAACCCTTAGCCATGGCAAATAGCTTGGCAAACGAGTTCACTTGCCCAAGGCTTATCTTCCCACGTAACTCACCATTTAAAGCCTTACGGAAGTCTTGCATCAGTAACCTTTCGTTATTCACATACTCAGGGCAAAATCGCGCCTTAGACATAAAGGTAGCCCGTAGAGTATTTAGGTCCATAGACCCTTGTCTCAACACGCGTATCTCCTCACGCATTCTTGTCAACTCGGCTTACGTTCGGAATTCTTCAAAGAATTCCTTCTTAAAATCGCCCCATGACAAACTCTTGAACGGTTCTTCGTCGACCGTATCAATCTTACCATCCAACCAATCTTTCGCACCATCTCGCAACAAACTAGTAGCGATTCTCGTCTTCTTGTCCGGAGGACACTCACTTGTACGAAAACATCCTTCGATCGCCGAGATCCAACGAGTACTCACTAACGGATCCGGTTCTCCATGATACATATGAGGTTTAGTCGCTCGAAACTCCTTGTAACTAAACTCCTTCTTACCATTACCCCGAGGCTCGATAAGCCTTCTTTCTAACTCCTCTTGAATTGTTTTGACTTGTTTTACAACCTCGGCCTCAACCCTAGCTGCAAACTCATCGTCATTCATCTCGATCTCGTTTCGCGTCATCATTCTAAGGAATGCAAACCATTAGTCCATGAACGTATAAAATCACACGAACCAAACCGCCCCATCTTGCTCAACACTCATCGTACATCACTTATTAGACACGATTTGCACCCGTAATAGGGTTTGCAAGTCCTTATTACGCACACACGCCGTATCAACTTGTTAGAACAACGACTATCTTGCTTGATGATATTCGCAATGCAAACAATAACAAAACACAACGCAATAGTATATTAATAATATCCGCATATTAATATAAACGTTAGCCCACCTACAATTAAGGCACTAACCAAATACTCATTCCGGCCCGTACTCCCTACAAGTCCCGCAACAAATAAGCGCACACAAAAGTCTAAGTCTAGGCACCTATCTCAAGTCACCTAAATAACTTAGACCATGCTCTGATACCACTTGTAACGACCCAACCCGTTATCCGACCAAAGACACGCCTTAAAAAAAATTAGACACAGTGTATCTGGACGGCGTCCAGTTCTGAAGGACTGGACGGCGTCCAAGCCTTTTGGACGGCGTCCAAATGAACTAAAATATTCTGATCAGTTTTACATTTACACGTGTGACGACCCGAAAATTTCCGACCAAATTTAAACTTAACCTTTATATGTTTCCGACACGATAAGCAGAATTTGTAATGTTGAATCTCAAAAAGTTTGGAACTACATTCATGTAATCAATTATCCTTTGACCGTGTTCGACGATTCATGAACAATTATGTGTATATAGATATGTATATATAATATATAATATTAACTGAAAACATTAACAAAGTATTAGATATATGATACTTTACATGAACGTTTTTGTTTCGATATATTTATTGACAGAATTAAGAGATAATATCAAATGATTGAATTATCAGATACATTATGATATGATTACGGACCTATGTTATGAGGTCCACTGTGATTTAAGAAATCTATTCTTTTTGACCACTCATTACTTAACTAGTATGATAAAATAACGATATTTATATTTTATTTTATCAAATATATATAACGATTTAAATTAATATTATATATATTTATACGCGTATTATACGTACATAGTTTTATACTTTTACTATACTTTAACTTTACCTTTACTTTACTTTAACATTAATAATTCATACTTTAATAATTCACTTTAATAATTTATACTTTAATAATTCACTTTAATAATTCATACTTTAATAATTCACTTTAATAATTCATACTTTAATAATTCACTTTAATAATTCATACTTTAATAATTCACTTTAATAATTCATACTTTAATAATTCACTTTAATAATTCATACTTTAATAATTCACTTTAATAATTCAAAAATCTATTATAAATAGAATTCAATAGGTTTTATTATTTCATAGAAACTTGAAAATATATTTCTCTAAACTCTCTCAATCGAATTACACATATATATTTTCTTTGTATTATTTCAAGATATTATTAGTATACATAAAATACTACGACGGAGTTATATTCAGACGATTTTAAAATAAGTTTTCAAACGGGATAGAGCTAAGGAAATTATGGGTTATAGCTTTGGAGGTTATGGGTATTGATCGAGGGTATTGCTCGTGAGGTCAACCTAACGTTTATCATTTTCGTTTCGTCTACGTACTTTCCTGCAATATTGAATCTCAATATTGATACGTGAGCACTCATAACTTAACTTTTATATTTCAATAGTGTATCCCTGACTAGTGCTCGAGTATATAGGATTATGCATGCTTGTACATTCGATATTGTCTTTAGATAGGTTTGTTGAATCCTGAATTAGATACATATGCTACTGAGATAGGGTATATGATATGCATGTCATTGGAAAGCTAGCGAAAAATTAAGAACTTTTCATTTAGATATCGAATGGTTTCGATGAACGGATTAGAAGTTATAGTCAACTGAATTTTAGTATTATTGTTAAAATGATTATTATTACTATCGTCGTATTATTTTAATAGAAATATCATTGTTATTATAAAATATCATTATTACTATTATGTTAGTATTATCATTTTATCATAATAACATTTTTAGTAAATATAAATATTGTTATTTTTTATAGAATAATAATAATTATTATTACAAAATAATACAACTTTTACTTATTATTATTATGATCAATATTATTTTATCAAATAAATAGGGGATACAAAGATATTTTTCACCACGCGTAATATAATTACATTAATAATACTTACCACTATAGTTTTACGATATTAAGTGAACTTTATAAATTTTACTACTTAAGATATATAAAAGTATATTTTATCATATATAAACGTTAATATAAATTTTTATTAATAAATGACTTTTATTATTATAAAATCTAATAAATATATTTAAATATATAAAATGACTATAGTTAAGTTATATAATAAACACGTATAAATTTTAGAAGTCATTTAGGGTTAAGTTGACTTTTGTTGACTTTTGCATATTAGTCTCGAGCATTAGGATTGTGGTACACTATGACTTGACCAAAAATTGTTAGATAAATATTGACCAACATATAAATATATATAATTAATATAGGTTCGTGAATCCGAGGCCAACCTTGTACTTGTTAAATGACGTTATATGTATTTTTACTATGAAATACAGTATGGTGAGTTTCATTTGCTCCCTTTTTAATTGCTTTTGCAATATATATTTTTGGGCTGAGAATACATGCGCTGTTTTATAAATGTTTTACGAAATAGGCACAAGTACTAAAACTAATTCTATGTGGGTTTAAACCAGAAATATACCCTTAGCTTGGTAACATTAAACTACTTGTCTATGTACGGTAGGCGCGAATCCTAAAGATAGATCTATTGGGCCTGACAAACCCCATCCTGACTATGGGATGCTTTAGTACTTCGAGGTTATTTTAAACACACCTGATCTGGTGTACTTCAGAGGGTAAAACATGAACGTTAAGGCTTGTTACCGGGTGCCTACAACTTATAGAATACTTTTATACACTCGCGAGTGTACGGATATTTATAGAAATTGAAATCTTGTGGTCTATTACTATTACGGAAATGATTGATTATGATAAACTAATGAACTCACCAACCTTTTGGTTGACACTTTAAAGCATGTTTATTCTCAGGTATTAAAGAAATCTTCCGCTGTGCATTAGCTCATTTTAAGGATATTACTTGGAGTCATTCATGACATACTTTGAAAGACGTTACATTCGAGTCATTGAGTTCATCAAGATTAATATTAAGTCAATTATAGTTGGATGTAATATGAAATGGTATGCATGCCGTCAATTTTTGATGTAAAGAAAGTTTGTCTTTTAAAAACGAATGCAATGTTTGTAAAACGTATCATATAGAGGTCAAATACCTCGCGATGTAATCAACTATTGTGAATCGTTTATAATGTATATGAACGGATCCTTTCAGTTGGTATCAGAGCGGTGGTCTTAGCGAACCAGGTCTTGCATTAGTGTGTCTAACTGATAGTTGTTAAGATGCATCAGTGAGTCTGGACTTCGACCGTGTTTGCATGTCAAAAGTTTTGCTTATCATTTTTAGTCTGAAATCATCTACTTACCACCCTTAGGAAATTACCTGCTTATCATTCTTAAGTCTAGACGCGTTTTCCTACATTTATTGCATAATAGTGTATAGACGAATTCTTATCTTAGCATATCTGTTACTGTGAACTTTGACTGACATCTTTCAAAGATTCCTCCGTAATTTATGGGATTTTGGTATTATATATACATATGTAAATTATGTATTGAAGAATACCGAATCTAAATTCTACAATCTATTTCATACAAAAAAATTCTTTCCCTGATCATACAAGATGGATCCCTCAACCAGTTTGAGTTCCTCGGATTCCGACAGCTATGCCGATATGGATTTCCACATGAGCTCCGAAAGCAGCGTGATCGGAATGGATCAACCAATTAGCCATCATCTATTCTGGATGAATTGGGGATGGATTCATAATCTACTTAACCATTGGAGACAAGAAGAAGGTGATCCCTTTCATCCACCACATTGCCCTCTTGGCAATGAACCTGAAGCACTTACTGGCGAACCTGTCCGAAACACCATTTTCTCTCTCATTTCCATAGTATCTCGTCATGATTATATACTACACCAAATTCTAGATCTTATTTATCCGCTCGTCCGAACCGACAATCACCCCGGTGTAATAGAAGAAGTCAACGAGCTTCGCGCTCGGGTAGTGGCTTTGGAGAATATGGTGTAAAGGTTACAAACACCAGCAGCAGCACCAGCAGCATAACCAGTACCACCATCAACAACATCAACAGTACCATTACCACCACCAACAACAACAACATCGCAAACCTCAACTTCACAATCTGTCCCACGAGCATCGACGTCATACGCCATGTAGATACCAAGGAATACCACAAGGATTAAGTATTGATTCATAACTTCATTGGGGAAACATTCTACGGCGATTATGTAATTTCTAAAGTTTAGAAATTATCTATCCTAGCCTTAACCATAAATCAAATGAGTTTAATTTAATATTAACTCATTAAATCTATATTAAATCTGAAGAAATATACACATATATATTTCCATAAAGACTGTAATAAAATTCTTTTGTACAAAATATTAATTGTGAATTTTTTTTAACGGGTAGGTAATACCCGAAAGATATATAAATTCACAATTAATATGTTACATTCTTCGAATCTGATTCAGCAAGTCATCCATTATACTCCCTACTTTCACAACAATATACATTCTTTTATAGAAATCAAAACAACCATACTCATTCAAAATCTAATTACATATTCTGATTTTAAAATCTCAGAATTCGATTCAAGATATAACCAAAATCATCACTCTTAGATTCCTACATCTTTCAAAACTATACTTTGACTTCAAAACTGTCCTAGAACCTCATTTCTATTCATGGAACTCACAAAAATATTTGTATCATTCAAAATCTTAGAACATCATATGTATATTAACAATTACAATATGTGTTCAAACACTTCGAAATTCCTAAAGACATGCGAGATGATTATCCAACCACACATTACCCACTGTCATGCACCTGAAAAGCTCTCGAAACCAAAGTTATAGTTTAACATGTATCCATGTCAGATCCTTTGATATTTATTACCAAATATAATTTTTCAATCTCTTTCCAAAATAGACAGTTTTGTCACAGCTCCAGCAAATCACCTTCATTTGTTTATACGAATAAACCCTTCATCATGGTTACCGGGGAACCTTTCATATCTCGTCACATTAGCAGTAAACTTATCAACAACTTCATTAACCTTCGACTTAAGCCTCTCCGAAAATCCACTATACTTATTCATTAAAACCCCATCATGTACTCACCTACATCCTGTAACAATAATTGTCACACCAACTACTGGGAATTAGCAATCAGTATTTTGAATTTCGCGACAATTTTACGTTAAAAGTTATATGTATACATATAACGTCTATCTCCTAGACTTACATACTTCGAATGTGAATTTTCTGAAAAACATCCCAAACTATGAACTAGTTCTCCGAAATTGGAAAAATGTTGATGAAGCAGCAAAAACTGTAAACGACTTTAACAGTCAAAAGTTTGATGATAAAGAATAGTATGGTGGTAAAGCTGAGAAAAAGAGAAGGTTTGAAACTGGAAAATGGATTGAGCAGACCATGAAGGAGGCTGTGGACAAATCACAAAGACTAAACCTGCCTTCAAAGGATCCAAATGTTTAAGTGTCTACTGAAATCGTTAGCAAACACCTTACTTCTTATTCTAAACCTTCACAGACAAATCTTCTTCATCATCCATCTATGTTAAGAATTCTAAGATATTATCATATCTTTTATTATAAATATCTTCGATATTCCTGAAGATATTTTCACAACTATTCTTATCCGAAATCTTTTATCTCTTCGCAATATCTGCGTTACAACATAAAAAGAAACTGTGTTAGTTTCTAAATTCTGAAGAAAAAATAATTCGAATTTAAAATAGGAATGTTTTTAAAGCAGTGTTGGGAACTGAAACATGAGTTAGTATAATATAATGACAATTGATCAACGTGATTATATTACAGTAAGTCATGCTGAGTTTCTAATGGAACGTGATGATTCATAGAACATATCGTCATCATGTACTATTTACACGACTCTTACATTCTACCCAATTTCCAAACATATTAAGAACATATCATCTTGATAGCTCTATATTTTCAGATATTCTGGTAAGTTGCCAAATTAAGATCGTGCCATTACGATTTTCTTCTTGGAACATTAACTATGTTCATCCAAAAATTCATATCTACGAATTCTGGACCATTATCCGCTTGACTTAAGGCTGGGAAGAGAAAATGAAAGCATGAAGCTCCGAAATATAATGGAGAATATAAAGCCCGATAACAACCTCGAAATTACAAATCGTGTATATCAATGCGTATAGCAATATAAAGACACGGGAGAATGAAAAACACAATAACCCCAAGGTAATGGTAGAAGAAAATAACTTCCTCCGGTGGTAGATGAAAAAGAAGAATGACAGATATGAAAGTTAAGAGTATATCAAGAATCAATACTGGATGAAGCATATTAACGAATGCTTTAAAGTATGAATTGGGGAGAAAGACTAGAAGGTGTGAGCTGTGGAAATAAAGAAACGAAGGGGGTAGATTTATAGTAAAATATCAGACAGAGAAATCGAGACAGATTATCGCATTTAATCAAAGAAGGTCATGATTTTCTTAATCGCCGAAGAACCAAATCTTATTGCAAAGATTTTCTTTAAATCTAATGAATTCTGGAAATCAATCATAACTACGTCATCGGTTAAAATAAATATACGTTTACTCATTTCACTCTCTTACGATAGCTTCACTTATACTCTTCGCGTAATCAAATTGTTTTATCTATATTACTCAATGATGATAAAACTCTATTTATCAACTCATATTCGTCATGAAAACATTTTTATAGTTAGCCATGACGACCTCGATCAAATTTCGGGACGAAATTTCTTTAACGGGTAGGTACTGTGACGACCCGAAAATTTCCGACCAAATTTAAACTTAACCTTTATATGTTTCCGACACGATAAGCAGAATTTGTAATGTTGAATCTCAAAAAGTTTGGAACTACATTCATGTAATCAATTATCATTTGACCGTGTTCGACGATTCATGAACAATTATGTGTATATAGATATGTATATATAATATATAATATTAACTGAAAACGTTAACAAAGTATTAGATATATGATACTTTACATGAACGTATTTGTTTCGATATATTTATTGACAGAATTAAGAGATAATATCAAATGATTGAATTATCAGATACATTATGATATGATTACGGACCTATGTTATGAGGTCCACTGTGATTTAAGAAATCTATTCTTTTTGACCACTCATTACTTAACTAGTATGATAAAATAACGATATTTATATTTTATTTTATCAAATATATATAACGATTTAAATTAATATTATATATATTTATACGCGTATTATACGTATATAGTTTTATACTTTTACTATACTTTAACTTTACCTTTACTTTACTTTTACTTTACTTTAACTTTAATAATTCATACTTTAATAATTCACTTTAATAATTTATACTTTAATAATTCACTTTAATAATTCATACTTTAATAATTCACTTTAATAATTCACTTTAATAATTCATACTTTAATAATTCACTTTAATAATTCATACTTTAATAATTCACTTTAATAATTCATACTTTAATAATTCACTTTAATAATTCATACTTTAATAATTCACTTTAATAATTCAAAAATCTATTATAAATAGAATTCAATAGGTTTTATTATTTCATAGAAATTTGAAAATATATTTCTCTAAACTCTCTCAATCGAATTACACATATATATATTTTCTTTGTATTATTTCAAGATATTATTAGTATACATAAAATACTACGACGGAGTTATATTCAGACGATTTTAAAATAAGTTTTCAAACGGGATAGAGCTAAGGAAATTATGGGTTATAGCTTTGGAGGTTATGGGTATTGATCGAGGGTATTGCTCGTGAGGTCAACTGATAATGCTAAAAACGAACATATATTTCATAGCATTATTCCTCAAGAAAGACAAGCTTTTAGTTGAAATTGTTCTATTTACAAGTGATATTCGTTTATATAATAAAAGGTGAAGACAAAAGACAGATTCGACGAATTGAAGACGCAAACGACCAAAAAGCTCAAAAGTACAAAAGACAATCAAAGAGGTTCCAATTATTGATAAGAAACGTCTCGAAATTACAAGAGTACAAGATTCAAAACGCAAAGTACAAGATATTAAATTGTACACAAGGACGTTCGAAAATCCGGAACCGGGACCAGAGTCGACTCTCAACGCTCGACGCAACGGACTAAAAATTACAAGTCAACTATGCACATAAATATAATATAATATTTAAATAATTCTTATAATTATTTATATATTATAATAAATAATAAAAACCGTCGGCAAGAAAGACTCCAAACCAGAGTGAGCTGTAATTGCAAACTCCACGACTCGCGGAGTTTGAAGGCAAAAATGCCGCGAGTCGCGGAGACCCAAAAGTCGAAAATCCCTATAAAGCTCGCGCATTCTGATCGTAAAAATTCACCAAAAATATATCCATCTCTCTATCTATATCGTATATATTTATATTTATATTTTAATTTTAATTTTAATTTTAATCCTAATAATAAGGGTATGTTAGCGAATGTTATAAGGGTGTAAGTCGAAATTCTGTCCGTGTAACGCTACGCTATTTTTAATCATTGTAAGTTATGTTCAACCTTTTTATATTAATGTCTCGTAGCTAAGTTATTATTATGCTTATTTAATCCGAAGTAATCATGATGTTGGGCTAATTACTAAAATTGAGTAATTGGGCTTTGTACCCTTATTGGGGTTTGGACAAAAGAACGACACTTGTGGAAATTAGACTATGGGCTATTAATGGGCTTTATATTTGTTTAACCAAACGATAGTTTGTTAATGTTAATATAAAGATTTACAATTGGGCGTCCCTATAAATTACCATATACACTCGATCGGACACGATGGGCGGGGTATTTATATGTACGAATAATCGTTCATTTAACCGGACACGGGAATGGATTAATAGCCACTAGAATAATTAAAACAGGGATGAAATTATGTACAAAGGACACTTGGTATAATTGATAACAAAATATTAAAACCTTGGGTTACACTCAGTCGACAACCTGGTGTAATTATTAAACAAAGTATTAAAATCTTGTTACAGTTTAAATCCCCAATTAGTTGGAATATTTAACTTCGGGTATAAGGATAATTTGACGAGGACACTCGCACTTTATATTTATGACTGATGGACTGTTATGGACAAAAACCAGACGGACATATTAAATAATCCAGGACAAAGGACAATTAACCCATGGGCATAAAACTAAAATCAATACGTCAAACATCATGATTACGGAAGTTTAAATAAGCATAATTCTTTTATTTCATATTTAATTTCCTTTATTTTATATTTAATTGCACTTATAATTATCGCATTTTTATTGTTATTGTATTTAATTGCACTTTTAATTATCGTACTTTTTAATTATCGCAAGTTTATTTTATCGCACTTTTATTATTTGCAATTTCATTATCGTTATTTACTTTACGCTTTAATTTAAGTCTTGTATTTATTTTTAATATTTTACATTTGGTTTTAACTGCGACTAAAGTTTTAAAATCGACAAACCGGTCATTAAACGGTAAAAACCCCCCTTTATAATAATAATATTACTTATATATATATTTGTATTTTTATAAAAGTAAACTAATATAGCGTTGAGCTTTGTTTAAAAAAAAGATTCCCTGTGAAACGAACCGGACTTACTAAAAACTACACTACTGTACGATTAGGTACACTGCCTATAAGTGTTGTAGCAAGGTTTAAGTATATCCGTTCTCTAAATAAATAAATATCTTGTGTAAAATTGTATCGTATTTAATAGTATTTCCTGCTAAAATTTAATAACTATTTTATACCACTCTGCTAAAACATCAAGTATTTTTGGCGCTGCTGCCGGGGAACTTTCTAAACGCCGAAAGCGCAACGCTAATATATATATAAAAAAGATTTTTAGTTTACTTTTATTAAAATTTGTTTTTATAAAAATACGTTTTAAATATTCAAAAATATAAAAAGAAAAACAAAAATTTATATATTTTTAAGAGTTTGTTAAAAGTTTTATAAGTTTCTTTATTTTTATTTTAGTTTATAAAAATATAAGTTTTATTTAAATATCTTTTATTTATATTAAAAACAGAAATTAAAAAAAAAGAAGAAAAACGCGTCGAATTTTTTAACCTGTCAGTTGAATTTCTGAACCCCGCAACTCGCGGGGTTTGCAGCTTTGAGAACCGCGACTCGCGGAGGGGACCTGACACACGACAGAAGCCCTAATCCTGCATTTATTACGGAGTATTATTAATTATTATTAATTAAATTGTATTAGGGTTAAATAATTAATTAATTTAGTAGTTAATTTAAGTTTTAATTAATTTTTATTATTTAGTTTAATTAGTTTAATTAAATTATAAAATTAGTAGTTTTAATAAATAAATAATATAAAAATAATATTTTTATAAAAATTGTACTTTTTACAATTTTTTGTATATTTTTATATTTTGTCCCTTTTTAATTGTTTTAGCGTAATATTTGTATTTTTAGCTCATATTTAATTTTAAACTTAGTTTTTGCCATAGTCATTTTTACTTCTAGATTTTTAGGCTTTGCCGTAGAATTCCTTAAGTGCTTTTTCTTTAGACTAAGATTTAGGTACTTTAGAATTTTGCGACGCCTTTTTAAGTTTTAGTTTCTTTTTAAGTTATTTCCATTTGGGATATAGTTTTTCCTATAAGCTTTAATATTTTTAGACACCTTTTACTATGTACCAATTATCATTCCAATTAGTAATTTCAATTTGTGATTATAATTTTAAGTTAGTTGTAGTAATAAGGTTAGGTTAGTCAAGTATTTTTAAGTTTTATAAGTTTCTTTTATTTTTCCGTCACCTTTATTTTTCAACCATTTTTCTTTTTCAATCTTTTTCCGACGAACTCTTTTTCTTTCTTATTTCTCGCTATTCTAGTTTTAGGACATAGATTTTTATTCTACTTCTTATCTAAATTTTCTTAAAATTACGAAAATTTATTTTAAGTGGTTAAATTAATAGACATCAAAATTTTCTGGTTCGTAGTAATAGTTGGATTTGTACGTGGACCGGGTTATTGGAGCCAAACAGTCCTCAATTATATTGAGACCAAACGAATCCTGCCCCTCTGCTGCATCTTTTGGCTATTCGAAACGTGGGCAAAATCAGAAAAGTCTATTGGTTGGATAACTTATTATAATTTTTCTTTCCTTTTAAAAACTAATAGGATATTCAGTGAATGCACCGAGCAAGACGTTCACCACCTTTTGTACGTTCACCACCTGTAACTAGATCAAGACATTTAGCAAATATTACTGCCGTTGATTTTTCTTTAGAATCGTCATCCAGTCGACCAAGTACTTCAGTTCAAATTTCCGATAATCCATTTTTTGAATCCGACCTCACAATTGAGAATCCGGAGAATATTCAGGAACGGTTCGTAGATCCTGAACCACTAAACTTTCCTCCGGAGCCACCAATCATTCAAACAGAGATTGTTGAGGAACGAACCATTAAATCAGAATCATCTAGTGATACCGATTCAACAAATTCAATTATGGAGAATCTGGAACCTTTAAGTATGGAAGACTGAATGAGAGCTAAACGCACTGGCCAAGGTCACGCAATTACTCATCCAGACATTAATGCGCCAGATTATGAAATCAAAGGACAAATTCTACACATGGTGACTAATCAATGCCAATTTAGTGGTGCGCCGAAGGAAGATCCAAATGAACATTTATGTACCTTTAATAGGATCTGCACACTATTTAAAATCCGAGAAGTGGAGGATGAACAGATATATCTCATGTTATTT
This sequence comes from Rutidosis leptorrhynchoides, assembly GCF_046630445.1. Taxonomy (NCBI): domain Eukaryota; kingdom Viridiplantae; phylum Streptophyta; class Magnoliopsida; order Asterales; family Asteraceae; genus Rutidosis; species Rutidosis leptorrhynchoides. The sequence goes on along the minus strand of NC_092340.1, from coordinate 107,297,864 downwards.
CCCTGGACTTTAAAGGGAGAAGCCAAAGATTGGTTGGAATCGTTACCTGAAGGGGCGATTGATACATGGGATGTTTTAGTTGACAAATTTCTTAAACAATTCTTTCCTGCATCTAAAGCCGCAAGACTTCAAGCAGAAATTGTTACGTTCACACAGAAACCAAATGAAACTCTATATGAGGCGTGGACAAGATATGGAAAGTTATTAAGAGGATGTCCGCAACATGGTTTAGACACCTGTCAAATAGTACAAATATTCTACCAAGGATGCGACATCACTACAAGAAAAGACATAGATATAGCAGCTGGTGGTTCTATTATGAAGAAAACCGAAACTGATGCTTACAAAATTATTGATAACACTGCTTCCCACTCACATGAGTGGCACCAAGAAAAAGACATCATTAGATCATCTAAAGCAGCTAGAGCCGATTCTAGCCATGACTTAGATTCCATTTCCGCAAAGATAGATGCTGTGGAGAGACGAATGGAAAAGATGACTAAAGATATTCACTCAATACGAATTAGTTGTGAGCAGTGTGGAGGATCACATTTGACAAAAGATTGTCTCAGTATTGAATTAACAATGGAACAAAGAGAGAATATTTCATACATAAACCAAAGGCCTGGAAATAATTATCAAAATAATTATCAACCGCCAAGACCGATTTACAACCAAAACCAGAGTTATAACCGAAATATTCCATACAACAACCAACAAGGTCCTAGCAATCAACAAGTATCCAATAATAATTACAATCAGCAAAGACCGAATTTTCAAAATAAACCACCACAACAAACCGATGATAAAAAGCCGAATTTAGAAGATATGATGACGAAGCTAGTTGAAACTCAAACGCAGTTTTTCACATCTCAGAAACAAACCAATGAACAAAATGTTCAAGCATTTAGAAATCAACAAGCTTCTATTCAAAATCTAGAACAAGAAGTAAGTAACCTAGCAAGGTTAATAGGTGAAAGAAAACCGGGAAGTTTACCTAGTGATACAAATGCTAACCCCCGGAATGAAACAGCTAAAGCTATTACCACAAGAAGTGGTACAACACTTAAACCACCTGAAATACCTGTAACTTCTGATGAAACTATTCCTACTCCACAAGAACCACAACCTGATCAAGATAAGGAAAAAGAACCGGTAGTTGAAAAGGTTAATGAAGATAACACAGTTAAGGATAAACCTTATGTTAAACCATACCAACCACCACTTCCTTACCCGAGTAAAATGAAGAAAGAGAAACTTGAAGCCGAGCAATCCAAATTCTTGGATATGTTTAAACAAATAAATGTAAATCTTCCTTTCATTGATGTGATTTCAGGAATGCCTAGATATGCTAAATTCTTGAAAGATTTAATCTCAAATAGAAAGAAAATGGAAGAACTCTTGGCTGTTACTATGAATGCTAATTGTTCAGCAGTGCTGTTGAATAAGATACCAGAAAAACTATCTGATCCAGGAAGTTTCACAATTCCATGTTTTCTGGGTAGTCTTAGTTCAATAGAAGCATTGGCAGACTTAGGTGCTAGTATAAATCTAATGCCGTATTCACTATACGCTAAACTAGACCTTGGAGAATTGAAACCAACCAGAATAAGCATACAACTAGCCGATAGATCAATAAAATATCCTAGAGGGATAATGGAGAACATGCTAGTTAAAGTTGGTACTTTAGTATTTCCAGTAGATTTTGTTGTTCTGGACATGGAAGAAGATTCTCAAGTTCCTCTCATATTAGGAAGACCATTCTTAAACACGGCTAAAGCAATGATAGACGTGTTCGGTAAGAAACTGACCCTAAGTATAGAGGATGAGAGTGTTACCTTTTTAGTTGATAGAGCAATGCAACAACCGCAATCTGCAGATGATACATGTTATTATATTCAAACTATAGATGCACATGCAGAATTATTAGAAGAATTTCCAGAACTACAAGGAACAGGAGAATGTTCTTTAGGAGAAGGTAATAAACCAATTGATGAAGCTGAAATGTTAGCTACACTTATAGCTAATGGATATGAACCAACAACAGAAGAAATTCAAATGCTAAAAGAAGAAGACAGATATCGATATAAATCATCGATAGAAGAACCTCCGAAATTAGAGTTAAAGCCACTTCCAAACCATTTGGAATACGCTTATTTACATGGTGAATCTGAATTACCTGTAATAATATCGTCTTCTCTTACTGAAAATGAGAAATCACAACTCATTTCTGTGTTGAAAGCTCATAAACCAGCCATTGCATGAAAAATTCATGATATTAAAGGAATAAGTCCTTCGTATTGCACACATAAAATCCTTATGGAAGAAGGTCATAAAACGTATGTGCAACGCCAATGAAGACTAAATCCTAATATGCAAGATGTAGTTAAGAAAGAGATTATTAAACTGCTAGACGCAGGTCTAATTTATCCAATCTCTGATAGTCCATGGGTAAGCCCAGTTCAATGCGTGCCTAAGAAGGGTGGCATGACTGTCATTACAAATGAGAAAAATGAGCTTATTCCTACTAGGACTGTAACAGGATGGCGTGTGTGTATTGATTATAGAAAATTAAATGACGCCACCAGAAAAGATCACTTTCCCTTACCTTTCATAGATCAAATGTTGGAAAGATTAGCCGGAAATAGTTACTATTGTTTCCTAGATGGATTTTCCGGATATTTTCAAATTCCAATAGCACCCGAAGATCAAGAGAAAACCACGTTCACGTGCCCTTATGGTACTTTTGCTTACAAACGCATGCCATTTGGACTTTGTAACGCCCCTACAACCTTTCAAAGGTGTATGATGGCGATTTTTCACGACATGATAGAAGAATGCATGGAAGTATTCATGGATGACTTTTCAGTCTTCGGTGATACATTTGAATCATGTCTAGTTAATCTTGAACGAATGCTTATTAGATGCGAACAATCAAATCTAGTACTTAATTGGGAGAAATGCCATTTCATGGTTAAAGAAGGCATCGTTCTTGGACATAAAATTTCAAAAGAAGGAATTGAAGTGGATAGAGCTAAAGTAGATGTAATTGCTAAACTTCCACATCCCACCAATGTTAGAGGAATTAGGAGTTTTCTAGGGCATGCCGGTTTTTACCGACGTTTCATAAAAGATTTTTCTAAAATTGCCACTCCTATTAATAAACTCCTAGAAAAGGATGCTCCATTCATCTTTTCAGATGAGTGTATCAAATCTTTTAATATTCTTAAAGAGAAACTAACTAATGCGCCGATCATGATAACACCAAATTGGAATCTACCATTTGAACTAATGTGCGATGCAAGTGATTTTGCAATGGGAGCCGTTTTAGGACAAAGGATTGAAAAACGATTTCAACCTATATATTATGCTAGTAAGACGTTACAAGGAGCACAAAAAAACTATACAACTACTGAAAAAGAACTCCTTGCTATTGTCTTTGCTTTTGACAAATTTCGATCATATCTCGTTCTAGCAAAAACGGTGGTCTATACCGACCATTCTGCTCTTAGATACCTATTTTCAAAACAAGATGCTAAACCAAGATTAATCCGTTGGATCTTACTCTTACAAGAGTTTGATATTGAAATCCGAGATAAAAGAGGAGCAGAAAATCTCGCCGCTGATCATCTTTCTCGTCTTGAAAATCCTGAGTTAGAAGTTCTAAATGAATCGGCCATACAAGACAACTTTCCTGATGAATATGTATTGAAGATAGATTATAATGAAATCCCATGGTTTGCAGACTATGCAAACTACTTAGTTTGTGGATTCCTTGAAAAAGGATTATCGTACCAAAGACGAAAGAAATTCTTCAGTGATATAAAACACTATTTCTGGGAAGATCCACATCTGTTTAAAAGTTGTCCCGATGGAATAATACGCCGATGTGTATTTGGAGATGAAGTTAGTAAAATTTTAAACCATTGTCACACAGGACCAACAGGAGGGCATTATGGGCCTCAACTAACAGCAAGAAAAGTTTATGAAGCTGGATTCTATTGGCCTACAATTTACAAAGACGCACACCTTCTTTGCAAATCCTGTGATGCATGTCAAAGGGCCGGAAAAATAAATCAACGTGATGAAATGCCATAAAATGTCATCCAAGTATGTGAAGTATTTGACATTTGGGGTATTGACTTTATGGGTCCATTTCCAAAATCTCATAATAATCTATATATACTCGTAGCCATTGATTATGTATCTAAATGGGCGGAAGCACAAGCTCTCCCAACTAACGATGCACGAGTTGTAGTCAACTTTTTAAAACGTCTTTTTGCAAGGTTTGGAACACCGAAAGCTTTAATAAGTGATCGGGGTACTCATTTCTGTAATAATCAACTTGAGAAAGTTCTTAAAAGATATGGAGTAACTCATAAAATCTCCACCGCATATCATCCACAAACAAGTGGACAAGTTGAAAATACCAACCGAGCTTTAAAACGTATTCTAGAGAAAACCGTAGGATCAAATCCGAAGGAATGGTCCATTAAATTAGAGGATGCACTCTGGGCTTTTAGAACAGCCTACAAAACTCCAATTGGAACCACACCTTTTAGACTTGTTTATGGAAAAGCATGTCATCTTCCAGTAGAAATTGAACACAAAGCATTTTGGGCTTTGAAGACATGTAATCTTGATTTACATGAAGCCGGACGTCTACGATTAAGTCAACTAAACGAATTAGAAGAATTAAGACATGAAGCATACGATAATTCGTTAATCTATAAAGAACGAATGAAGAAATGGCATGATAAAAGAATCAGAAGTTCAAAAGAATTTAAAGAAGGAGACAGAGTTCTCCTTTTCAATTCACGATTCAAGCTATTTCCTGGAAAATTGAAATCAAGATGGTCTGGACCATTCATAGTCAAAAGAGTTTTCCCATACGGAACGATAGAATTAATAAATTCAAATGGGATTGAATTTAAAGTTAATGGTCACAGAGTTAAACATTACATACATGGTCCGATGGAAGTCGACAACGAAGTTAATCACAATTTCGACACCACAGCTAACTAAGTGTGGAGAGGATCAAGTCTTTAAAGGATAATATGTATTTCTGTTAGAGTTAGATTGTCTGTTTTCGTGTAGTTCTCGAAAATGGAATCCGAATGGTCTTTCCATAGCAGACCCTAAAGAACTAGTCTTTTTCCCCCATTCTGAATTTTTTAATTTTTTTAGGTTTTTATAAAATGAAGACTGCCTGTGAACTAAACCATGGTCTAATGCTACACGCTTTGATCACTAAACGAAATAATGACATACTCCCGAGTGAATTAGTATCAGTAATCAGAGAAAGAATGGACGGAGTTAGAAAAGAATCCAGATGCGAAGATAATAAGTTACAATTTGGTAAAGGAAAATCAAAATCCGCAGCGAAAAGAAGAGCACGACACCTAGAACGATGTCACAAATGCGGAAAATGGTCACATGGAGGTAAATGTTCAAATAATCAAACCTATTCAAATACCGAATTTGTTACTTTATGCAGAGACGGACCGTTCATATGTTTAGAAGAAAAGACACTGAATGCTCGAGGTTACGCCTATGTAGCCATGGAAAACCAATTAAACCGACTATCTTATGAATGGGATAGATCATATAACTAAGAAATCTATTTCACAGGTATGTCTGTACAGTTTTTATTTTTATTTTTATTTTTAACCTTTTGATAATAAACGCTAATTTGTTCGCTAAAAAGTATTAAATTGGTATTGAATAAAATTAGGTTTGGCGACCGAAATTATTGATATCATTCAAAAATTTATTACATCACTGCGAAATTTAACGTTTATTCTTAAGGTATAAATATCTTTAAACAATCAACCCAAAATATTTCAAAAATTCGTCATGAGTTAAATTAGGTTTTGGAACCGAAATTACTTTACCGAAAAGAGGGGCGCATATTTTTGATAATATTTGATTGATTAAAGTGGGATAAAAAGCCAAAAAGATTTTTAATTTTATTTTTACCATGTTTTTAAAATTAATATTTAAATCTTAAATTAATATTGTAAACTTTGTAAAAACAATATTTTTAAATTTGTAAATATTTGAAAAATTAATATAATTTTGGTGTGAATTTATAATATGAATTTTTAAAATTAAGTTTGGTGTGAATTTTTAATTTTTAAAATATGAATTTTTAATTTTATGCATTTCAAATTTTAAGTTTAGTTTGAATTTTTAATATTAATTTTGAATTTTATATTTAAGTTGTGTGAATTTAAAAACAAAAATTTACTTTATCTCATTAAGTTAAAAATATGATTTTTAAAATTTGTCGTAAGTTGAAGACTAGGTCTTTGAACCGAAATTGCTTTACCCGAGGGAGGGACGAGAACTTTTATTATCATTATTTTTAATCTTATTGAATTAAAGTATGCCAAAAACATTAAAAAACCAAAAATCTTAGCTTTTAAAACAATCGCTACAAAAAGACAAATTTTAAAATTTTGTCGAGGGACAAACTAGGACATCGATCCGAAACGACCTCGTCCTAAATAATAAGGGAAACAAAATTTTAAAATTAATTACTTAATTATTTTAATAAGTTAAAGTTTATAAAAAAAAAAAAAATTACCAAACTCCGCGACTCGCGGAGTTTGGAGGTTTAATCCCCGCGAGTCGCGGGAGGACCGGATTACAGAAAAAAAAAAAGAGCTGAAACAGCTCAGTTTCACTCCCCACAACAGAAAAAACTGCGAACATACTCCACAAAAACCCGAAAAATACACCCCAAATTCACAATTTTTAACCGTTAATCATCAAATCTTTTGCTAAAATCATGTTGAGAAGGATGCTATCTAGGAATTACTCAAGAAAAACGGTAAATTTCTACACCTAAACACCATTTAATCCGAAATTTGGTGTTCTTGAGCAATTTTTACCCCAATTTGATTTTGATGCTTTTTAGTGTAATTAGGCTTAAATTGTTTATGTATTATGCTTGTATAACCTAGATTGATGTTGTTTAACATGATTAGAAGCCTTAAACTTCAAATTTTGAATAATCTAGGGTTTGTGTTCTTGAGCAAATTTGGGGCTTTTTGATATAAACAGGTTATGGCCAATTTTTGTCATGAATTGTTGCTAAATTAAGTAGTGTAACATGTTTAGGTAGTTAAATGATACAAACTTTGAGCCTAAACATGATTTTGAGAATTAAAGTGGACTTTTTCAAAGTCTAAAAATTCATGAACTTGATTTTTGAAAGATAATGCCATTTGAGACTTGTTTAATTGCTAGTAATGATTATTTTGACATGTTATTTGAGTTGAATGCTTATGAACTTGGCGAACATTTTCGTATATGCTTATTTGAAAAAGTGTAGATTTGATGAAAATGTGAAAATGAGCTTAAGTTTGATATAAATTGATCATGTCATTGTGATTATTTTGATTGATGATTTTGCTGACACTAATGCATATTTGGATGCACAAAAATTGTGTTTGATGTATTTTGCAGACTGAAAGGGGTGAATCTTCATCACAAGCCCGCAATGCTCCTGCTGAGAACGCGGAACAACAGGAGTTGGATAACTACTACAAGCAGGATATACCTCATCCAGTCATGACCTTTTCTGATATGCACTTGGAAGAGTTGCACCCGAACCTGAGATTTGACAGACTTGGGATAGATTATCCAAAATATCAAAGGGGTTTGCATACTCTTCATTCTAAGGTTGTTGAGGTACCGAGGGTCATAGAATGGGGACCCTTAGAAGCTGTAGAATTGGCCGGACCAATTAGGGAATTACTTGTACAGAGGTATGGTAATTCTACTTTTAATGACTGGGTACGTTTATTCACCATGCGTAGACCTGTATATAAAGTATGGTGTGAAGAATTGTTGTGTAGTATAGAGTTGAATGATCGGGTAGCTAGTTTAACCGATCGTTCTTTTATTAGATTTTTGTTAGGCGGTTCGATGCGCCACATGTCTTTACTGGACATGGCTCAGGCTTTACGTATATATACGCCTGAGGAGTTAGCATCTGCCGATTGTAGAGGGTTGATACTAAACGGTAGAAAGATAGATGAAAATTTTGATACACACGGTGTGTGGAGTCAAATGACAAGCCATCACCGTTTCAAAGGGGGAAATTACTCTTATTTGGATATAGATAGAGCCGAATTAAGAGTGATTCATAGGTTTTTAGCTAATTCGATTACACAAAGGGGTAAAAACAAGGAAAAGGTAAATGAACAGGATTTGTTTTACCATATGTGTATTCGAGACCCACAAAGCGCTGTAAGTATACCGTATTGTGTGGGTTATTATTTATTAGCTATGGTTCGGGGGATGCGACCGCATAGCATAATAGGAGGTGGTATTTTTATTACTTTGATTGGTGAATATCTCGGTGTGGATATAAGTCGGGGGGGATTATTAGTAGAAGAACCAGAACCCCGCGATACTATAGGTTTAAATGTATACCATGGTGCGAAAGTTTTGAAAAGGCGAAATAACGCCGCAGTACCATACCATGGTAGACATCCACAGGTTGAGAGAAACCAACAGCAAGGTAATGTAGGAGGGGGGAATGAGATGCAAGAAATGCAAAGGTTTATAGCTTCTCAGGAATACGAAAATGCTAGACAGAGAGCATTTGAAGATTGGCAAGTTCATCAGAACCAAATCATAGCTCATTGCCAACATATAGGTAGAAACTATATTCCTACACCGAAACCCATCTTCCCTCCCTGGTCTATAGAGATGCAGCCACCATATCCTACGTATAACCCTGCCGAAGCATTCTATAGCACCTATGGTTATGCCTGGAACCCCTATTGGTACCAGTATCATCCCTAGTATACTTATTTTTTTTTTGTAATTTGTAATTATTGATACGTTTAATACTTTTGTTAATATTGTAATCATTTTTATAATTGTCTAACTTTTATTCTTAGATTTTAATAATTTTTGAATGTGGGGTAATATACCAAACTTCAAAAATATGTATATATGTTTGCAGTTTATCTTATGTACACAACAGGGTAAAACAACGCATTTTCAAAGACTGGCATTAAGTTCAGCAAAAGCAACTAATTTTGACGACAAGATGCAAAATATATGTGAAATAACAACAAGACGGAATGAACAAATGATGTGCACCATTTATCATTCAGCAAACAAACGCCAATATATTTGGAAACTTTGGTAAAAAATTTAATCATTTTTACACAAATCACCCTCAATAATTTAAATTATTACTGATTTCTTGCAAATGAGGGCATTGCAAGATCTTAAGTGTGGGAAGGGGTTAAATTCTTTCGGATTTTAAAATTTTTTACTTTATACACTTGGTTACCATTAAAAATACTAGTAAAGCAGTAGTTGTATTAGAATCTAGTGCTCTCTGATAATAAAGAACAGCCCTAGTCTTATATACTGACTACCCAATTCTAGTAAATTTTTCAAAATTTTCAATTAAATGAACTCAAAATCATGTTTATACATATTTATGAACAATAAAACTAGGTTTTAACACCGAAATTATTGTTACCTCGGAAAGGACATAAATTGAGAAACAAACTAAAATGTTAAAATTCATTTAAAATGGAATAGAGGACGATAAAAAGGAAAATAAAAGCCAAGTGTGGAAAAATTTACCAAGTTATCTTAAACATATGTCACATATTTCTGTAACAAATAACTGAAAATACTTTTGCTTTGGACTAAACTAAACTGTTTTACCCGATGAAAGAAAAGAAAAGATGGATCAACACGATGAATCAATTCCATCATTAAAAGGAAGTAAAGTCTTCCGAAAAAGACACGCGCTTCTTGATTTAGGTCATGAAGTTGTCGTCCAGACCAGCTGTAGGTTGACGAAAAATCTAGAAAAGTCATCACTAAAATCAGCAGAAAATCCACGGACCTCAGCATTAAACAGGGTCGCCAAGTGGTCATATTTATCCTAACCATGAGAAGGATTTATCTCGTACAATGGAGGGGCACCGTGCAAATTAGCTGGACAAGACTAATGAATCAGATCCCCAGAAAGGATAATCTCCTTAAAGATTAAAAATCAGCTTTTAAGACTGATATTACTCAATCCTAGAGATTGACCTTAAAGATTGAGAATTCAAACTCATGGAATTCAATGATATCTAAACTTGAGCTTGAACGAGAAAATATTTTGATCAAAATTACAAACCGATTTGTTTTCTGAAAACCCTATTTTCAATGCGTTCATTACCATTGAACGTAAAATCCTAGGAATTCACCTGGAATTCATTAGGTCACCTGAACTAAATCGGGTGTCAACCGTAAGAACGGTGGTTGCATAGCATGGTCAAAGACAGGACCTTGTGCCAGACCGAAAAATCATAAGGGTGAGCTTTACTATTGCTCCTACCAAGGATAGTAATTGCGTCCGACACGTTATAGACCATAATTAAAAGCATGTCAGGGGACATTGCCTTAACAGTTGCTTGTTCAACGCTTTCCTTTACAACCGGAGGGTAGTTTACCGAAAGGTAATATATGGGACAAGTGAACTGGACGTGTTGCTTTCCAAATACAAGGTTAGCAAGTGGGTGACACAAAACCGCAAGTTTTGAGCTAAAATTTTCAAATCTGAAACCCACCAAACCCACAAAAATATTTTGCAAACACCGGTAAAGGGTTATTCCGGAAAACTTATTTAGGGAAAAAACTAGATTTAATTTTCAAAAGATCAAATGTTTTCATAAAGATCCAATTTCCTTAATGGATCTAAATTTTTATAGTCATGTGGGACTGTAAACCATATCGTTACTACCATTGTTTATACCACTGTATAAAAATCACTGATGTACAAAGTGTGAAGAATAAAGAAGTGATTCTAGTATTTCAAGACGATATTGCTTGAGGACAAGCAACGCTCAAGTGTGAGAATATTTGATAATGCTAAAAACGAACATATATTTCATAGCATTATTCCTCAAGAAAGACAAGCTTTTAGTTGAAATTGTTCTATTTACAAGTGATATTCGTTTATATAATAAAAGGTGAAGACAAAAGACAGATTCGACGAATTGAAGACGCAAACGACCAAAAAGCTCAAAAGTACAAAAGACAATCAAAGAGGTTCCAATTATTGATAAGAAACGTCTCGAAATTACAAGAGTACAAGATTCAAAACGCAAAGTACAAGATATTAAATTGTACGCAAGGACGTTCGAAAATCCGGAACCGGGACCAGAGTCAACTCTCAACGCTCGACGCAACGGACTAAAAATTACAAGTCAACTATGCACATAAATATAATATAATATTTAAATAATTCTTATAATTATTTATATATTATAATAAATAATAAAAACCGTCGGCAAGAAAGACTCCAAACCAGAGTGAGCTGTAATTGCAAACTCCGCGACTCGCGGAGTTTGAAGGCAAAAATGCCGCGAGTCGCGGAGACCCAAAAGTCGAAAATCCCTATAAAGCTCGCGCATTCTGATCGTAAAAATTCACCAAAAATATATACATCTCTCTATCTATATCGTATATATTTATATTTATATTTATATTTTAATTTTAATTTTAATTTTAATCCTAATAATAAGGGTATGTTAGCGAATGTTGTAAGGGTGTAAGTCGAAATTCTGTCCGTGTAACGCTACGCTATTTTTAATCATTGTAAGTTATGTTCAACCTTTTTATATTAATGTCTCGTAGCTAAGTTATTATTATGCTTATTTAATCCGAAGTAATCATGATGTTGGGCTAATTACTAAAATTGGGTAATTGGGCTTTGTACCATAATTGGGGTTTGGACAAAAGAACGACACTTGTGGAAATTAGACTATGGGCTATTAATGGGCTTTATATTTGTTTAACTAAACGATAGTTTGTTAATGTTAATATAAAGATTTACAATTGGGCGTCCCTATAAATTACCATATACACTCGATCGGACACGATGGGCGGGGTATTTATATGTACGAATAATCGTTCATTTAACCGGACACGGGAATGGATTAATAGCCACTAGAATAATTAAAACAGGGGTGAAATTATGTACAAAGGACACTTGGTATAATTGATAACAAAATATTAAAACCTTGGGTTACACTCAGTCGACAACCTGGTGTAATTATTAAACAAAGTATTAAAATCTTGTTACAGTTTAAATTCCCAATTAGTTGGAATATTTAACTTCGGGTATAAGGATAATTTGACGAGGACACTCGCACTTTATATTTATGACTGATGGACTGTTATGGACAAAAACCAGACGGACATATTAAATAATCCAAGACAAAGGACAATTAACCCATGGGCATAAAACTAAAATCAATACGTCAAACATCATGATTACGGAAGTTTAAATAAGCATAATTCTTTTATTTCATATTTAATTTCCTTTATTTTATATTTAATTGCACTTCTAATTATCGCATTTTTATTGTTATTGTATTTAATTGCACTTTTAATTATCGTACTTTTTAATTATCGCAAGTTTATTTTATCGCACTTTTATTATTTGCAATTTCATTATCGTTATTTACTTTACTCTTTAATTTAAGTCTTGTATTTATTTTTAATATTTTACATTTGGTTTTAACTGCGACTAAAGTTTTAAAATCGACAAACCGGTCATTAAACGGTAAAAACCCCCCTTTATAATAATAATATTACTTATATATATATTTGTATTTTTATAAAAGTAAACTAACATAGCGTTGAGCTTTGTTTAAAAAAAAGATTCCCTGTGGAACGAACCGGACTTACTAAAAACTACACTACTGTACAATTAGGTACACTGCCTATAAGTGTTGTAGCAAGGTTTATGTGAAGACCCGTCCTAATCCATCCGGACGAAGTCCATATCGATTATAAACGATTCACAACAGTTGATTACATCGCGAGGTACTTGACCTCTATATGATACATTTTACAAACATTGCATTCGTTTTTGAAAAGACAAACTTTCATTACATCGAAAGTTGACAGGCATGCATACCATTTCATAATATATCCAACTATAATTGACTTGATAATAATCTTGATGAACTCGATGACTCGAATGCAACGTCTTTTGAAATATGCCATGAATGACTCCAAGTAATATCTATAAAATGAGCAAATACACAGCGGAAGATTTCTTTCGTACCTGAGAATAAACATGCTTTAAAGTGTCAACCAAAAGGTTGGTGAGTTCATTAGTTTAACTTAAACAATCGTTTCCATCATTTTAATAGACCACAAGATTTCAGATTTTCATTTCTCATAAACATACGTCCCATGCATAGAGACAAAAATATCATTCATATGGATTGAACACCTGGTAACCGACATTAACAATATGCATATATAAGAATATCCCCATCATTCCGGGATCCTCCTTCGGACATGATATAAATTTCGAAGTACTAAAACATCCGGTACTTTGGATGGGGCTTGTTGGGCCCGATAGATCTATCTTTAGGATTCGCGTCAATTAGGGTGTCTGTTCCCTAATTCTTAGATTACCAGACTTAATAAAAAGGGGCATATTCGACTTCGATAATCCAACCATAGAATGTAGTTTCACGTACTTGTGTCAATTTCGTAAAACAGTTATAAAAGTTGTGCATGTATTCTCAGACCAAAAATATAAAGGGTAAAAAGACAAATGAAACTCACGATACTGTATTTTGTAGTAAAAATACATATGACGTCATTGAACAATGCAGGGTTGGCCTCGGATTCACGAACCTATATCAATTGTGTATATATTAATACGTATAATGTAAGTTACAAAATTTCATTTATTAATATGTATTATTTATATATTATAGTTTTGTAGAATTTATTCTAACCTTTATTTTAAAACGTATACTTATATTATATTTTAAGTTATATTTTATATATATATATATATATATATATATATATATATATATATATATATATATATATATATATATATATATATATCTATTTTATGTATATATATCTATAATGATTTACGTTTATATAAATAGTGACATTAATATATTTATATACATATATTTGTGGTTAGTATTGTATTTATGAAATTTTATTAGTTTGTTATGTGAATTATTAATACAATCCTAGTATATACCATAAGTATATATATAGTGTACAAAAGATTTATTTGTTAAAATAATAATTTAGATAATAATGATTTACTAATAATAATAATAATTTTATTAATAATGATAATACTAATAGTAAAAAAAATGAAAATGATAACTGTTAATGATACTAATAATAATAACTCTAAAATAATATTAATACTAATACCATACTTATGTTAATAATAAGGGTTCTAATATTTATAAAATGATAAATGATAATCATAATAATACTAGTAAATATTAATGATGATACTGATAAATATGATATTATTAATTGTAAATGTACTGATGATACTATTATTTATAAACCGGTACAAATTCTAATATTGATGATAATAATATATTTTTATTTCCTTCATAATAATAATAATGATAATCATAATCATAATCCTAATGATGATAAAATACTAAAATGATAAGTTTATTACTAATAATAATATTATTAATACCTATCATAATAATAATAGTAATGTCTATAATACTTTCAAATATGATAACAAGTATGATACTAATAATAACAATAACAATAACAATCAAAACAATCACAATAATAATAATAATACTAATAATAATTAATATATAATAACAATAATAAAATTAGAAAAGAAAACTACCTCACATGAAAAGAGTTTCAAAAAAAAAGAAAAGAAACTACCGTCCTCTGGACTCGATCTCGTGACCACATGCTCACACGCAAACACTCTCGACCATCCCACCAATTCTGATTCTCTGTACTAATATCGAATTTAAATTTTATATATAAACTGTTTTTCTTCTATTCCTCTTCTTCTCCACAAGTCTCATGGATTCAACAAAACATCAATAACAAAAAAAAAAAAAAAAATCGGGGTTCCCTTTAAAGCTTCAAAACATTACAGAAAAAATAATAATTTGGGTTCTAAAATAAAAAAAAAATACTAAAGGCCTACTGCAGCGTCGGTTCTTGGAACAAAACAAAAAAATTGATTTCGTAATAGATAACATTATAGATAATGTTTATAACACGAAATAGTTTTCTAAACATGTATAAAAACTACTGGAATCGTCAATTTGATCAGAAACATATACACGAACGCGAATTTGTCTCAAGAACAATTGTTGACTTTTTTTAAACTAAACTTTGACTTCAAAATTCAAGATCGATATAAAGATTTGAGAGTTGAGATTTTGCAGATAGATTCAAAGAAAGATTTCTAACCTTTCTGCATTTTTAGATTTTGAAACTTTATTCGAAATTGAATTAAGAGAAAAAAAAAATTGGAGCGTGCAGAGAAGAAGAAAAAAAAAATATCGCTGTGCTCTTTAATCCCATTGGATTTCCTTTTTATTTGATTTGCAATTATACATAATCATGTTGTAATAATAGAGATCGGTTGATAAAAAATGGAGAAAATGTCAACACAGGTTCACGAGTTGGGAGCAGGAAAGAAACAAAAAAAATAATAATAATAGAGATAAAGGATACAGAGGTCACGCGTATAATATAGATCCCTACTGTTTTTTTTTAATTAATAATAATAATATATAATAACAATACTATTAATATCTAATAATATTAATAAAATTAATAATAATGATAAATATAATATTAATGATAATAATAATTGTAAAAATGATAATAATAATAATAATAATAATAATAATAATACCATACTAATTATGATAATATTAATATTTTATCGATAATAATAATATTAGTAATAATAATCTAATTTATACATCCAATTTCATCTTTATATGATATAAAGTGATATTATGAATACAAATATTGATATTTGACGATACAAATAACATTACTACAACAACTATATTTGTATTTAAATTTAATTTATTAATATCATCTATTATTATGTAATATTTAATAATTATGTAATATGTATTGTAACATATACTGAATATTATATATTTATGCATTTTAATATAAATATATTATAATATTTATTTACATACTAATTATATTATACTTATGTATGTAATTATGAAAAATATAAATTTTTTATATATGTAAGTATTATATATATTTATTAAAATAGTACATTATTTCATCATAGATATATTATAAATTTCTACATATACATAATATAATAATTATGTATAAAATCATATATATATAGTTATATTTATGTATATATGTATACTACCATATATATAAAATCATGTTTTAAATATTGAGTAGATGATTAATTATGTATATTAAACAATTAACTACAAAGTATAACATTGTACATTTAATATTTTGATAACGTTGGTAAAATATGTTTGAATCATTTATATACAATATACTATATATATTCAAAATGAAAATCTTTAGTTATTAAATGTTATCTTTTATAATAACAAAATTACTTAATAGTTCATTAATACTAATATAATTAGTTTTATATATAATTATTTATATTTACATTCTTAGTTACAATTAAAGGTTCGTGAATCGTCGGAAATAGTTAAAGGTCAAATGTTATCATGAAATAGTTCAAACATAATGAGACTCGGTTTAATAGACTTTGCTTATCGAGTCGAATCATATAAGATTATGTTTAAATTTGGTCGGAAATTCCCGGGTCATCACAATACCTACCCGTTAAAGAAATTTCGTCCCGAAATTTGAGTGAGGTCGTCATAGCTAACAATAAATATGTTTTCCTGTTGATAACTTGAGTTTTATCATCATTGAGTAATATGGATAAAAATAATTCGATTATTCGAAGAGTGCGAATGAAGCTATTCACAAAAGGATGAAATGAGAAACAAAGATTTGTTTTTAACTTTTGACGTAGTCAGGTTTGAATTTAGAAAATAAGGCGCGTCTTAACTTTTGACATTGCCTTGGTTGAATTCCGGAATTTAAGGGATTTAAAGAAAATCTTGAAGATCTATAAAATCTGATTCTTCGGGATTTATGGAAATTAAGATCTCTTTAATTAAATACGGTGATCTGCCCCGATTACTACGTCTGATATTTCCAGTATAAATTAAGCTCTTCCTTTCCATTATTCTCACCATTCTTATACTTTCTTTCTTAGTTCATACATCCAAAAGATTCTGAAAATGATTAATCCAGTTCTGATCCTTGTCCTCATCCTTACTATCGCAACAATCATTCTCCTTTTCCAACTTCCACCAGAGGAATCTGCTTTCTTCTACTTCGCCCTCGGGATTATAATGTTTTTAATTCTCCCGTGTCTTTATGTTGCGATAAACATTGATATACACGGTTTGTAATTTATGTGTTGTTATCGGACTTTATATTCTCCCTTATATTTCAAAGCTCTATGCTTTTGTTTTCTCTTCCCGACTTCAAGTCAAGCGAATAATGGTCCAGAATTTATAGATATAGAGTTTCGAATGATTATAATGTTCTAAGCATGAAGGAACGTGATAGCACGATTTGATTTTCAAATTTATCAACATCACGGAAGATAGAACCATCAAGAATACATTTTCTTGATTTGTTACGGAGTTAAGTAGGATGAAAGAGTTATGTAACATGGCACATGATGACGTTATGATCTGTGAATCATCACGTTTCATTTAGAAACTCAGCATGACTTACTGTAATATAATCACGTTGATCAAGTGTCATTATATTATACTAACTCATGCATCAGTTCCCATCATTACTACAATAACATTCATATTTTAAGCTTGAAAATTTACAGAATATAGAAACTATAGTTTCTATATGATGTAATACTGATAGCACGAAAAGATTAATGATTTCAGATAAGAATAGTTATAAAAATATCTCCAGAAATATGGAGGATATTTATAATGAAAGGTACGATAATATCTCAGAATATCTAAGATCAGAGGATGATAGAAACTATTGTCTGCAAGGGTTTAGAGTAAGGAGCAAGTTATTCACTATAGACTTTAGCAGACATTGAATTATTTGGATTCTTTGAAGTCAAACTTATTCTTTATGATTTATCCACGGCTTTCTTCATAGTTTCGCATAATCTGCTTTTCGGTACTATATTTTCTATTGAATGTTTCCAATATATTGATACACAGGAAGCACGAAGAGGTATATAATTTCGGACGAGAATATTTATGAAAATATCCTCAGAAATATCAAAGATATTGATGATGATATTTTGGAATTTCTAAGTTCGACGGTTGATGGAGAAAGATTTTCCGCACGATTTTAACATGACTTCGGAGCAAGATATTCTCTAAAGATTTCAACGGATCCAGAATTACCTGAATCCTTTGGATATAGGATTTGGTCCTTGTATTTGTCCTTGGTCTCCTTCCTGGGTAACTCAATATGTTTTTCAATACCCAATTTTCTATCGAGCGTTCCTAACACTCCTTTCTTTATCATCAAACTTTTGTCCGTTTAGACCATCTACCATTTTTCTGTTTCCTCTGCATTTAATGCTATGATATCTGAATCATCGGTTATTAATCCGAGGTGGTTTCAGGAGAATTGTGTTTTTAGATGATTAAACGCTGATGGTAATATGATGGAATATGAAAGGTTACCTGGTAACAATAAAAGAGCACGCGTATATATAAACGTTATAATAAGGTTGTTTCGTACGAAAAGTCGAAGTTGACTTGTTGGAGCAGTGACAAAATTGGCTAATTTTGAAAAGGGATCGCAAAGTTGTTTTTGTTAATAAATGCCAAAGGATCTGACGCGGCTACGTGTTGAACTTTTACTCAATTGCCGAGAGTTTCTCAGGTGCATAACTATATGCATAAATCTTTCCTTCCGTAGATGAAGTGCGGTTGATTCATCCTATCGATTGAGGTGTTTTCAAGAATCATGAAAGGTTTGAACGCAGAATGTAATCGTGAAGATACAAATGAGGTTTAAGACGAAATCAAGTGGCAAACTTGAAGAATTGTTTAGTTTCATATGTTATATTCAATATTTTAATTCATTTTAATTGTCCAATGTTATTAGTCCACAGTCGATAGTCCACAGTTGACAGTGCAATCATTCATATATAGTTTAATATATAATATTTGAATTAATTAATACGTATCGTGACCCGTGTACATGTCTCAGACTCGATCACAACTCAAAGTATATATATTATTATAGAATCAACCTCAACCCTGTATAGAGAACTCGATCATTACTGCATATAGAGTGTCTATGGTGATTCCAAATAATATATATAGATGTGTCGATATGATATGTCAAAACCTTGTATACGTGTCCCGATATTTAAAGTGCGTAAAATAAATAACAGAAATTAAATGACGATAAATAAAGTACGTAAAGTAAATAACAGAAATTAAATGACAATAAATAAAATTGCGAGAATATAAATTGCGATAAATAAATTGCGATAAATAAAATGTAATACGGAATTAACAGTTAGCTAGGAACAGTTAGCTAGGATTTTGTTAGCGTGGTTTCTTAATAAAATTTAATATTGTTAATTACTCTGTTTCTAATCAATTTTTATTGTGTCCATTATTTCTTCATTATGCCACTTGTTGGATTCTGATAGGTCAAAATTCAAATATGAAATTGAATTTGAATGAAAATAGTTATTCTTTGGTGAATGGATAAGTATCCCGGTGGTTGTAAATAGGATAGTGAATAACTGTTGAATCAGATTCGAAGAATATACAGTGTAACTTATTAATGTGAAATTTAAATATTCCTCGGGTATTACCTACCCGTTAAAATATTTTTATTATTAACAGTTTGTACAAAAGAATTTTTAATTACAATCTTTATGAAAACATATATACATATATATTTTCTTCAAATGTAATCATGAATTTAATGAGTTAACATGATATTAAACTCATTTAGTTTTCAGTTGGAACTAGAATAAATAATCTCTAAAACATTAGAGATTACATAATCACCATGTCGAACGAAGATAACTGATGTAGAATGTCATGTAGAATGATGATTATACTCGAGGTATAGATTGAGATGTTGAGGCATGTGATATTGAAATTTGGGTTGTTGGTGGTACTGTTGGTGCCGGTGATTTGGATGAAGCTGGTACGTTTTGCACCATATTTTCCAAGACTACAACTTATGCGCGAAGTTCGTTAACTTCTTCTATTACACCGGGATGATTGTCGGTTCGGACGAGCGGATGAATGAGGTTTAGAATCCGAGATAGTATATGATCGTGATGAGATACTTTGGAAATGAGAGAGAAAATGGTGTCTCGAACAGGTTCGCCGGTAAACGTTTTAGGTTCATTGTCAAGAGGTGAATTTGGTTAGTGGAAATGATCGCCTTCTTCGCGTTTCCATTGATTAAGTCGACTACGAACCCATCTCCAATTCATTCAGAATAGATGATGGCTAATTGATCGATTCATTCCGGTTACTCTGCTTTCGGAGCTCGAGTGGAAATCCATATCGAAATAGCTGTCGGAATAACTATCGAAATAGCTATCGAAATCTGATGGACTCGAACTGGTTGAGGGATTCATCTCGTACGATCAGATGAAGGATTTTCGATAAGAAATAGATTATAGGATGTAGATTAGTACCCTGCAATACATAATTTACATATGCATATATAATACTAAAATCCCATAAGCTACGGAGGAATCTACGGAAGCTGTCAGGCAAAGGTAACAATAACAGATACGCTAAGATATGAATTTAACTATACACTGTCTATGCAATAAAGGCAGTAAGACGTGTCTTAGACTTTAAGGATGATAAGCAAATAATTTTTCAATACTAAATGATAAGCAAAACTTTTGACATGCAAACACGGTCGAAGTCCAGACTCATTAATGCATTCTAACGACTATCAGTTAGACTCACTAATGCAAGACCTGGTTCGCTAAGACCACCGCTCTGATACCAACTGTGAAGACCCGTCCTAATCCATCCGGACGAAGTCCATATCGATTATAAACGATTCACAACAGTTGATTACATCGCGAGGTACTTGACCTCTATATGATACATTTTACAAATATTGCATTCGTTTTTGAAAAGACAAACTTTCATTACATCGAAAGTTGACAGGCATGCATACCATTTCATAATATATCCAACTATAATTGACTTGATAATAATCTTGATGAACTCGACGACTCGAATGCAACGTCTTTTGAAATATGCCATGAATGACTCCAAGTAATATCTATAAAATGAGCAAATACACAGCGGAAGATTTCTTTCGTACCTGAGAATAAACATTCTTTAAAGTGTCAACCAAAAGGTTGGTGAGTTCATTAGTTTAACTTAAACAATCGTTTTCATCATTTTAATAGACCACAAGATTTCAGATTTCCATTTCTCATAAACATACGTCCCATGCATAGAGACAAAAATATCATTCATATGGATTGAACACCTGGTAACCGACATTAACAATATGCATATATAAGAATATCCCCATCATTCCGGGATCCTCCTTCGGACATGATATAAATTTCGAAGTACTAAAACATCCGGTACTTTGGATGGGGCTTGTTGGGCCCGATAGATCTATCTTTAGGATTCGCGTCAATTAGGGTGTCTGTTCCCTAATTCTTAGATTACCAGACTTAATAAAAAGGGGCATATTCGACTTCGATAATCCAACCATAGAATGTAGTTTCACGTACTTGTGTCAATTTCGTAAAACAGTTATAAAAGTTGCGCATGTATTCTCAGCCCAAAAATATAAAGGGTAAAAAGACAAATGAAACTCACGATACTGTATTTTGTAGTAAAAATACATATGACGTCATTGAACAATGCAGGGTTGGCCTCGGATTCACGAACCTAAATCAATTGTGTATATATTAATACGTATAATGTAAGTTACAAAATTTCATTTATTAATATGTATTATTTATATATTATAGTTTTGTAGAATTTATTCTAACCTTTATTTTAAAACGTATACTTATATTATATTTTAAGTTATATTTTATATATATATATATATATATATATATATATATATATATATATATATATATATATATATATATATATATATATCTATTTTATGTATATATATCTATAATGATTTACGTTTATATAAATAGTGACATTAATATATTTATATACATATATTTGTGGTTAGTATTGTATTTATGAAATTTTATTAGTTTGTTATGTGAATTATTAATACAATCCTAGTATATACCATAAGTATATATATAGTGTACAAAAGATTTATTTGTTAAAATAATAATTTAGATAATAATGATTTACTAATAATAATAATAATTTTATTAATAATGATAATACTAATAGTAAAAAAAATGAAAATGATAACTGTTAATGATACTAATAATAATAACTCTAAAATAATATTAATACTAATACCATACTTATGTTAATAATAAGGGTTCTAATATTTATAAAATGATAAATGATAATCATAATAATACTAGTAAATATTAATGATGATACTGATAAATATGATATTATTAATTGTAAATGTACTGATGATACTATTATTTATAAACCGGTACAAATTCTAATATTGATGATAATAATATATTTTTATTTCCTTCATAATAATAATAATGATAATCATAATCATAATCCTAATGATGATAAAATACTAAAATGATAAGTTTATTACTAATAATAATATTATTAATACCTATCATAATAATAATAGTAATGTCTATAATACTTTCAAATATGATAACAAGTATGATACTAATAATAACAATAACAATAACAATCAAAACAATCACAATAATAATAATAATACTAATAATAATTAATATATAATAACAATAATAAAATTAGAAAAGAAAACTACCTCACATGAAAAGAGTTTCAAAAAAAAAAAAAAGAAACTACCGTCCTCTGGACTCGATCTCGTGACCACATGCTCACACGCAAACACTCTCGACCATCCCACCAATTCTGATTCTCTGTACTAATATCGAATTTAAATTTTATATATAAACTGTTTTTCTTCTATTCCTCTTCTTCTCCACAAGTCTCATGGATTCAACAAAACATCAATAACAAAAAAAAAAAAAAAATCGGGGTTCCCTTTAAAGCTTCAAAACATTACAGAAAAAATAATAATTTGGGTTCTAAAATAAAAAAAAAAAATACTAAAGGCCTACTGCAGCGTCGGTTCTTGGAACAAAACAAAAAAATTGATTTCGTAATAGATAACATTATAGATAATGTTTATAACACGAAATAGTTTTCTAAACATGTATAAAAACTACTGGAATCGTCAATTTGATTAGAAACATATACACGAACGCGAATTTGTCTCAAGAACAATTGTTGACTTTTTTTAAACTAAACTTTGACTTCAAAATTCAAGATCGATATAAAGATTTGAGAGTTGAGATTTTGCAGATAGATTCAAAGAAAGATTTCTAACCTTTCTGCATTTTTAGATTTTGAAACTTTATTCGAAATTGAATTAAGAGAAAAAAAATTGGAGCGTGCAGAGAAGAAGAAAAAAAAAATATCGCTGTGCTCTTTAATCCCATTGGATTTCCTTTTTATTTGATTTGCAATTATACATAATCATGTTGTAATAATAGAGATCGGTTGATAAAAAATGGAGAAAATGTCAACACAGGTTCACGAGTTGGGAGCAGGAAAGAAACAAAAAAAATAATAATAATAGAGATAAAGGATACAGAGGTCACGCGTATAATATAGATCCCTACTATTTTTTTTTAATTAATAATAATAATATATAATAACAATACTATTAATATCTAATAATATTAATAAAATTAATAATAATGATAAATATAATATTAATGATAATAATAATTGTAAAAATGATAATAATAATATAATAATAATAATAATAATACCATACTAATTATGATAATATTAATATTTTATCGATAATAATAATATTAGTAATAATAATCTAATTTATACATCCAATTTCATCTTTATATGATATAAAGTGATATTATGAATACAAATATTGATATTTGACGATACAAATAACATTACTACAACAACTATATTTGTATTTAAATTTAATTTATTAATATCATCTATTATTATGTAATATTTAATAATTATGTAATATGTATTGTAACATATACTGAATATTATATATTTATGCATTTTAATATAAATATATTATAATATTTATTTACATACTAATTATATTATACTTATGTATGTAATTATGAAAAATATAAATTTTTTATATATGTAAGTATTATATATATTTATTAAAATAGTACATTATTTCATCATAGATATATTATAAATTTCTACATATACATAATATAATAATTATGTATAAAATCATATATATATATAGTTATATTTATGTATATATGTATACTACCATATATATAAAATCATGTTTTAAATGTTGAGTAGATGATTAATTATGTATATTAAACAATTAACTACAAAGTATAACATTGTACATTTAATATTTTGATAACGTTGGTAAAATATGTTTGAATCATTTATATACAATATACTATATATATTCAAAATGAAAATCTTTAGTTATTAAATGTTATCTTTTATAATAACAAAATTACTTAATAGTTCATTAATACTAATATAATTAGTTTTATATATAATTATTTATATTTACATTCTTAGTTACAATTAAAGGTTCGTGAATCGTCGGAAATAGTTAAAGGTCAAATGTTATCATGAAATAGTTCAAACATAATGAGACTCGGTTTAATAGACTTTGCTTATCGAGTCGAATCATATAAGATTATGTTTAAATTTGGTCGGAAATTCCCGGGTCATCACAGTTTAAGTATATCCGTTCTCTAAATAAATAAATATCTTGTGTAAAATTGTATCGTATTTAATAGTATTTCCTGCTAAAATTTAATAACTATTTTATACCACTCTGCTAAAACATCATCAACCTAACGTTTATCATTTTCGTTTCGTCTACGTACTTTCCTGCAATATTGAATCTCAATATTGATACGTGAGCACTCATAACTTAACTTTTATATTTCAATAGTGTATCCCTGACTAGTGCTCGAGTATATAGGATTATGCATGCTTGTACATTCGATATTGTCTTTAGATAGGTTTTTTGAATCCTGAATTAGATACATATGCTACTGAGATAGGGTATATGATATGCATGTCATTGAAAAGCTAGCGAAAAATTAAGAACTTTTCATTTAGATATCGAATGGTTTCGATGAACGGATTAGAAGTTATAGTCAACTGAATTTTAGTATTATTGTTAAAATGATTATTATTACTATCGTCGTATTATTTTAATAGAAATATCATTGTTATTATAAAATATCATTATTACTATTATGTTAGTATTATCATTTTATCATAATAACATTTTTAGTAAATATAAATATTGTTATTTTTTATAGAATAATAATAATTATTATTACAAAATAATACAACTTTTACTTATTATTATTATGATCAATATTATTTTATCAAATAAATAGGGGATACAAAGATATTTTTCACCACGCGTAATATAATTACATTAATAATACTTACCACTATAGTTTTACGATATTAAGTGAACTTTATAAATTTTACTACTTAAGATATATAAAAGTATATTTTATCATATATAAACGTTAATATAAATTTTTATTAATAAATGACTTTTATTATTATAAAATCTAATAAATATATTTAAATATATAAAATGACTATAGTTAAGTTATATAATAAACACGTATAAATTTTAGAAGTCATTTTGGGTTAAGTTGACTTTTGTTGACTTTTGCATATTAGTCTCGAGCATTAGGATTGTGGTACACTATGACTTGACCAAAAATTGTTAGACAAATATTGACCAACATATAAATATATATAATTAATATAGGTTCGTGAATCCGAGGCCAACCTTGCACTTGTTAAATGACGTTATATGTATTTTTACTATGAAATACAGTATGGTGAGTTTCATTTGCTCCCTTTTTAATTGCTTTTGCAATATATATTTTTGGGCTGAGAATACATGCGCTGTTTTATAAATGTTTTACGAAATAGGCACAAGTACTAAAACTAATTCTATGTGGGTTTAAACCAGAAATATACCCTTAGCTTGGTAACATTAAACTACTTGTCTATGTACGGTAGACGCGAATCCTAAAGATAGATCTATTGGGCCTAACAAACCTCATCCTGACTATGGGATGCTTTAGTACTTCGAGGTTATTTTAAACACACCTGATCTGGTGTACTTCAGAGGGTAAAACATGAACGTTAAGGCTTGTTACCGGGTGCCTACAACTTATAGAATACTTTTATACACTCGCGAGTGTACGGATATTTATAGAAACTGAAATCTTGTGGTCTATTACTATTACGGAAATGATTGATTATGATAAACTAATGAACTCACCAACCTTTTGGTTGACACTTTAAAGCATGTTTATTCTCAGGTATTAAAGAAATCTTCCGCTGTGCATTAGCTCATTTTAAGGATATTACTTGGAGTCATTCATGACATACTTTGAAAGACGTTACATTCGAGTCATTGAGTTCATCAAGATTAATATTAAGTCAATTATAGTTGGATGTAATATGAAATGGTATGCATGCCGTCAATTTTTGATGTAAAGAAAGTTTGTCTTTTAAAAACGAATGCAATGTTTGTAAAACATATCATATAGAGGTCAAATACCTCGCGATGTAATCAACTATTGTGAATCGTTTATAATGTATATGAATGGATCCTTTCAACACGCGAGCTGAAAACCCCCTTCCCGACACTTTCACACGAAAATACTTTCACAATATGTTATAATAATTAAAACTAAGAGTTTTCCACGATAAAACCGAGTTTAAGACACCGGGCCTACATCGGCCGTTTTACGACTTTCGTACAAAATCACAAGTTTTCGACCACGTGAGTTTTAACAAAAACTAAAGACCGAGCATGGTGATTGGGGATACGCTACCCAATCCTAATCAAATCCAAAAGCAAGATCTTCTAAAGCAACTACGCGAGTCCACTAGTTCCCACGCTTACCCGAGCCACCGCATCCAAGCAAATCTATAAAAATGTAAACAACGAGAGCGTAAGCTAATGCTTAGTGAGTGAGAATATACTACATACATATATATATATGCATAAAATGAATACGCATCACCAACACACAAATAGTAAACACATACCGCAATCCGAGCATAACCAAGTAATGTTATACCTAACATACCACCAAGCCAAATTCGTAAGATTAGCTACAACATACAATAAGTATACATACGCATAAACAAGGATACAACCAGTAATACAACAAGGTTAACCCCTTAACCTTAAACCCATGAAGGTTGGCTGAACAACCTGAGCCTTAGTGAATTCGCACAACCCGAGATTCACTTCCTTCACCACTTTAACAACCGAGGTTGGCCGAACTACCCGTGCCTTAGTAAATTCGTACAACCTGAGATTCACTACCTCATCAATAAGATGACCGTACAACCCGAGTCATCATGAATCCGCACTACCCGAGATTCATTACCTCAACAATACCCACATCATCGGGGTTACTCAACCGTATCTCAATACCAATCCCACTACATCGGGATTATATAACTCCATATCACAAGTCCATGTGATAACGTACACACGAAGGGTGCACCTCGCCAAAGGTTGTGATGATCCTTCCAAATCCCTTTTGGACGAACACATCATTCATCGATTTCACAGTGAGGTACTGACCTCTATATGATACGTTTTGTAAATGTTGCATTCTTTTGAAAAGGTATACCATAATTGAATATCAAATTCCAAGGTTTTTGACGTTTGATGATTTCTACATATAGACAATCACCGTAATTAATAGTTTACAATACTACATCCGTTGATAATGCAGTCAAAATAAGATACATGGTGATGATTTTGTAAATGCAACGTTTTCTCGAATAAAGCATGTATGACTCCATTTTTCCATGCACATAGCTTGTATCACATATAAGCAAACAGCGGAAGACTTCTAGGAACCTGAGAATAAACATGCTTTCAAGTGTCAACACAAAGGTTGGTGAGTTCATATTTTTAAATTTTGCGCATAATCTGTATATAAAGGTGGATCACAAGATTTCAGTTGTTTCATCCGAAACGTTTATCAAAAGATTCTACGAAAATGAGCACCCTGGTAACTAAACTTTAATGTTATAATAAGTACCCCTGTTTTAACATACATGCAACCAACATGTAAAATACACGCAAACCAACGTGTACTAAACTCAAATAGCATACGTCTGTTTTATAGTTCAGGCTAGGGTTTCTATACCTGGAACAGACGGGGATGTCAAGCCCTATGGATCTATATATAACTACGCGCGCCCACCAGTTCTTATAACCGGCAGTTACTAGTTACCAAATCTAAAGGATTTTCGGTTCAAACTTGGTGTAGAATTTAGTATGTACTTGTATGCATTGCGTTTAAAATAAATTGTATGTATTCTCAGCCCAAAAATATATATTGCAATTAAAAAAGGAGCAAATGAAACTCACCTTAGTAGCACATAAGGTCATTCACCGAAATGTGACCGAAACTCGGAGTGCAAGATAACCGTAGATCTCAACCTAGAGACCATATGTTGGTCAATACAGGTCTAACAAGCTAGGTCGGGTCATAGTGTATCACAATCCTAATGCTCAAGATTATCATGCAAAAGTTAACAAAAGTCATCTCAAAAGTCAACCTGACCCAATATGATCTTTAAATCTATACATGTTTATTAACATAGTATAAGTCTTGATAATTGAACGAATTTATAGTTTATCAAACTCAAAATATTATTTATTTCAGGAGCTATATTATATTTGAATTATCATGGCAATCGAACATGATTTTCATATAGTTTTCCAATACTTAAAAAATCAGATTATAGTGTTTATAAAGCTTTAAAACATGATAAGACAGTCAACTTTGACAATTGTTCAACAAGACGAGACGTGCCTTATATAGAAATTCATTTACTCGATTAGTAATATTTGAAAAATCCAATTTATCAATCTTATAAACAATTTGTT
The DNA here is from genome assembly GCF_046630445.1 of Rutidosis leptorrhynchoides. Classification (NCBI taxonomy): domain Eukaryota; kingdom Viridiplantae; phylum Streptophyta; class Magnoliopsida; order Asterales; family Asteraceae; genus Rutidosis; species Rutidosis leptorrhynchoides. The sequence continues at coordinate 107,268,881 of NC_092340.1, read as the reverse complement.
TAAATATCAATTGCAGATTCAAAAGTAATTTCAATTAATATTAATTATAATTCAGTTGACCATAACTTTTAATCCGTTCCTCGAAAACACATGATTTCTAAATGAAAAGTTATTAATTTTTCGACAACTTTCCAACGACATGCATATCATATACCTTTTATCAATACCATATGTATCAAATTTGTAATTCATCATAAACTATCTATCGACAAAATTAAAGCATACTAGCATGCATAACATTTATACTCAAGCACTAGACATGGATACACTATTAATATATAAAAGATAAGATATGAATGCTCACGTATCAATATTGTGATTCAATATTGCAGGAAAGTACGTAGACGCAACGTAGATGATAAACACTAGGTTTGACTTGCGAACAATACCCACGAACAATACCCATAACCTCCATAGCTATAACCCATAGTTTTCTTAGCTCTATCCCGCTCGAAAATCTTGTTTTGAAATAACTCACTCATGACTTCGTCGTAGTATTTTATGTATAATACTAATAATAATAATAATACTTCTAGTGATAATAATAAGATTAATAATAATAATATTAATCTTAATAATAATAATAATAATAATATAAATATAAATATAATAATAATAATAATAATAATAATAATAATAATAATAATAATAATTTAAATATATATTATTGGAGAGCAGAGAGATTGATATTAGTGAAAAAATTCGGCCAAGAATGCTAGAGCTTTATAGGAAGTTTTTGCCAGCCGCCCCCCATGCGATCGCATGGGGATCAAGGCAAAAAGGTCATGCGATCGCATGGGCCTCCATGCCAGCTCAACTTTGTTTAACTCCTAGCTTGTCGACATGTTTTTTAATATATATATATATATATAATATATATAATTTATATTAATTATATATATATTATATTATATTCTCGTGTATAGATGACTTGTAATTTTAGTTCCGATAACTTGTACGTTGACGCTCGACTTATGTCCCGGTTCTAGTTTTTCGAACGTCCTTTCGTACGCTAAGAAAACTTGTAACTTACGTCTCGCGACACGTACCTTTACTAATAATTAAACTTATTCCCCAATAATTTATATTACAAGAAATGTAATTTATACATTTGAGTGTTTTGGTCATTTGTTTCTTAAAAACATCGTCTCATTATCTATTAAAGTATATCAAAATGTTTTATATCTAAATTACTATTATATAAAAATATAAATTTGTACACCTTAAATATAAACGAAATATTTATTTAACCATAAACGAGTGCCATTATCAAACACAAAAATAATTTTGAATCTACATATACAATATATATATATATATATATATATATATATATATAAATTTATTTTAAATACACGTTGCAGGTTATTTTATATATCTAATTCCAAATATAATCAAAAGGGAAAGATTTTCTAAATCGAAGTGGACCTCACAACAGAGACCCGTAACAATCATGTTAGGTGCTATCAAAATATCTTCTACTTCGATCGTTTGATAATATCCTTTAATAAAACATATATTGAGACAAATACGTTTAATGTAAAGTATTGTACACTTAATACTTTGTTAACGTTTTCCAATTAATATAACTATATATAATATATACATATCTATACACATAAATGTTCGTGAATCATCGAGCATAGCCAAAAGTAATTGATTATATGAACACAGTTCAAAGTTTTTGAGATTTCAACATTACAGACTTTGCTTATCGTGTTGGAAACATATAAAAATTAAGTTTAAATTTGGTTGGAAATTTTTGAGTTGTCACAAAGGTGGTCAACCAAAACGCACAACCGTGCCAATTGGACTTATTACACAAGCCCATCAAATCCACATATATGTGAAGTGAGTTCTATAACCGAGAACTACTTCACCTGACCCGCACCCATCCTACACATACATATGCACATAGGATATTAACACTCACCTTATCGTCTTGATGAGTACAACCGAACAATTCCGCAACACGCCAATGGAAAGTACCTATTCCATTATCACAATACAAACAACACAATTAGGGTGGACTTACAAACCAACCTAATTGATACTTAGTGCAATTTCGACCCAAATGCACTTCCAAGCATAAATCGCGCCCAAACTAACCAATAATCACTAACACAAGTGAAAATGATCCTAATATGCCAATTAAACCCGAACACAAGTGTTAAGCACTCGTCTTGCCCAAAATGACACACAAACCCTAATTTTGACCCATTTCAAAATTAGTCAACCAAAAACCCCTAAATGGGTTCCAACACTTCCATAATCACTAAACCTAGTGATTAAACCCAATATCAAAGTCTAAATATGGCCAAATTGTCAACCAACCCAAAACCCACCAAGTGACCACAATAATAGTCACCATAAACCCACTTCATCATCAAAAGGGTTACACAACTAAACAATCTCAAACCCTAACTTGAATATCAGTTTTAACAAATGAAATTCGGAGTTTGAACTCATCAATACTACCACAACGTAGCCGCGAACGAGACGAACAACTTTAAAACTCGAGCTTTGGTGAGAATCCGACTCCTTCTTTTCCAAATCAATCTCTCTCTCTCTCTAAACTCTTCCTCTCTCTAGGGTTTGAAGATGAGAGTGTTTGTGGGTGTAAAGTGAGGATAAGATGATCAATGGGTCAGCTTTGAAGGCTCCAAACCGACCCCAAGTGAAAAGACCAACATACCCCTTTTAAAATCTTAAAATTACATAGCTGGCCTGTCAGTTCTGTTTGACGGCGTCCCAAGTCTTGGACGGCGTCCCACCTTTCTTTGCTGGACGTCGTCCTCCAATCTGGACGGCGTCCCTTTCTACTGAAAAAGACTGAAACAGAAACATGGTCTTAGAGAAGATAGGTTCGACAGATTCCAATGAGTTGTCATTCGAGACAATACCCCCATCTATTAAAATTCCATAGTCCAATGTCCACAAGTGTCGGTCTTTTGTCCAAACCCTAATTATGGTACAAAATTCAATAACCCCGTCTTAATATTTAGTCCAACATCACGATTACTTCGATTTAAATAAGCATAATAATAAATTAGTTACGAGACATTAATTTAAAAAGGAAGAACATAGCTTACAGTGATTATTAATTTTGTAGCGTCACACGGACAGAGTTCCGACTTTAAAACTTGTAAAACATTTCTTACAATAACTCAACTAAACCATAACTTATTATTAATCTTAATTATAATTATATATATATATATATATATATATATATATATATATATATATATATATATATATATATATATATATATATATATATATATATATATATTACATGTAGAGAGAAAGAAGTTTGTGAAGGTGTAAAGAACTCGTCAGAAAACTGGCCAATTTATAGAACTTTTTTGGATCCTGAAGCTCATGCACTCGCATGAGATTTCAGTGTATTTCCCATGAACTCGCATGGGCTCATGCATGTAAGACCCAAATATTTATGGTACATAATGTATTTATGGTGTACGATGCGTGTATGAGGTGTACGAAGCATGTACATGTCACTTGCTCGAACGTCGAAGGAAACTGGACGTTGTCTGAAGTAACAAGGTGTGTGCTTATCTTTTCAACCCCAAATAAAGTTTGTGTTGATGTTTCAAAGCCTTATCATTGGAAAGAAAATCTTATTACATTTCCAACGATATTTGGTTCATCGAAAACGGAGCTACGGTCAAAAAGATATGGCCAAAACAAGTTTCTGAAATCTAACCTGCAGTGTGGAGCGGCGCGCGACCTTTTGGCGCGGCGCGCCGAATGGGTCTGACGCTTTTTTCAGCATTTTAAGTGTCTAAATGAAGGGTATTATGGTCCTTTCACTTGTGGACGGATTTGTGGCTTTTAGATCAGTTTTAGATCCACTTTTGGATCATTTTCAAGTCCACAAACACTCTCATCTTCAACCTCAAGTTCTAGAGTGAGAGTAGAGTGAGAAAGCTTGAGAAGAGGAAGAAGAAGCTTGGATTCTTCAAGTTTAAGCTCATTACTTGTGTTGTTGTTGTACTAGCTTCATTTTCTTCAAAAGGTAAAACCCTAATTCGGATTTAGTTGTGTTAATTCGTTTATTATGCTAGGGTTTGTGTTAAAGTAGATGTAAAACCCATTTCTTGGAAGTTTGGGGTAAACGGGTTAAGTTTTAGTGCAAGAACCCTAATATTGGTGGGTCTAGGGTTGGATGATGATATTGTGGGTTTGTAAAACTAAATTAGTTGATGAAATCACTAGCTACTTGGATTGTTGGTGATTAGGGGTGTAAACTTACAATTTGGTGTTTTGACTAGTTTTAGGTCAAAATGGGTTTTTGAGTAAACAACCCTATAAATGGCGTTTAATGGCTAAAAGAGTTAAGATTAGCTATTTCGGGAACGCGGGAAGTGATTTCATAAGTTTTGGACTTGTGAGTATCGTTTTATGCTTAATAGGGTGTAAAACACACTTTAGGACCAAATGGGCGGGTCATGTGTTTAAATGAGTGATCGAATGACCAAACCATGTTCAAATGATGTTGTTGAGGCATAATCACAAGTCATTTGTGATTATGAAGGTTTTCGAGCGAAAAATGGTCTTTGGTCAAAGTTGGTCAATAGGATGTTCTAGAAGAACATAAGTGTTGTTTGAGTCGGATAAGCATTTCGTGTAGCTTATTTGCATTGAAACTTTGCGTAGGTGATTTTGCGTGAAGTCAGTGGAAGAAGTAAGATCGCGGATACGTTCTTCAAGTGTTCAAGGTGAGTGGAATATTTATACGCTTATGTATATAATTTGGTTGCTTGTGTGCGGGGTGGTAAGTGATATCCGTTAGGATTCCCTTTTCGTGGACCACATTTGAGTTGGGAAAAATATAGTGAGTGATATCCGCGTGGATAGCTCTTCGTTGGCTATATTCGTTTTGGATATGTAGCGAGTGGTTAATGTTTGACCTATCACTCTTCGTCGGCTACATGTGTGCGTTTGGATATGTGACGAGTGGTTAATGTTTGACCTATCACTCTTCGTCGGTCACATGTGTATATTTAGTTTGTGGCGAGTGATTAACGATTGACCTATCGCTCTTCGTCGGCCACATGTGTGTTTGGGTAAGTGGTGAGTGTTAACCGTTTAGGGGTTCGCTCTTCGTTGGCCACTTATCGTGGGATGGTAAGCGGTTCCGCTTTTCGTCGGCCATCCTTGTGATTGAGGTAAGTGTTAATGTTTCGGTTGCACTTTTCGTCGGCCTCATGGTGCGTAGTGGTGAGTAGTTAACGATTTTGACCTACTACTCTTCGTCGGCAACTTACGCGTGCGATGGGTGGTGAGTAGTTAACGACTTTGACCTACTACTCTTCGTCGGCCACCATCGAGTCGAATGTCGACATTGGGTATATTGGGATGTGTAATTTTATTAGCATTGTACGTATTCGTTTTTGGCATGTATTATTGTTGAGATCTCTATGCTAATGATGTTGACTTGTTGTACGTACGATTAATCGTTTATTTGTTATTGCGGTTTGCTAATGTTATTGTGTTGTTGTGTAGGTGTATGCAAGTAATTGGATTATGTATGTATGCGTATAAGTATTTCATTCACTAAGCATTAGCTTACCCTCTCGTTGTTTACATTTTTAGGTTCGAAGGCGGACGTGGCAAGGGTATGCTCGGGATTAGATGATTTTCCCATTTTGATGCTTGCTTGGATTCGACCTAGGATTGGGTAGTTTATCCCCAACATCATGCTCGTAGTTTGTTGGAACTTAAACTCATTGGGTCGGAGTTGTATTTTGTATTAAAAGGGGTATTTTGGGCATATGTGGGCCCTGCGATGTAAAGCTCGTTTTAATTAATTAATCATGTTAGTTTTACTTATATTAATGTGTTGTAAAAAGCATTTCGTCTGAAAGTATCGGGAACGAGTCTATCTTTTTCGCATTTAAAAAGCCCGGGGACATGCCGTTTTGGCGCGGCGCGCCAGATAAGGGGCGCGGCGCGCGGGGTCACTGTACAGCAAATTTTTTTTTTGTTTGTATTTTCACGGGGTTTGGTCGAGGGTTGGTTTGGGTTGTTACAAGTGGTATCAGAGCATGGTCTAAGGGATTTAGGTGACTTGAGATAGGCGCCTAGACTTAGACTTTTTGTGTGTGCTATTATGCGGGACTTGTAGGATTACGGGTCGGTTCGGGTTTCTAGTTAGTGCCTTTGAGAATAGGTGCTTTAACTATGTGTTGATTATTTGTTACTAATCATGTTGTGTTGTGTTGAACATCTAGCGAGATGATTGTTGTATTCATGAGTTCGGCATGGCGTGTGAGCGTAATAATGCTTCGCGACCGTTATTACGGTTGCAAGCCAAGTCATGCAAGTGATGTACAACAAGTGTTGAACTAGATGGGATGTACGAACGGTGGCATATTATATGCTTGTGAACGATTGATCGTGGTGGTGTGTGTAAGTTATTCATGTTGTGTTCCTAACCGAGTTCATTTCTTAGAATGACGACAAGGAGCAAACAAGCCAACGAAGATCAAGACGAAGACGTTGAGTTCACGGCTAAGGTTGAGGCCATCATTAAACGTTATAAAGTGGAGTTTCTCGAGGATGTTAGAAAGGTGTTCCAGGAATCGGTTGATGGGCAAGTAACCGAACTAATCGACGAACGAGTGGATGCCGCGATCGAAAAGGCATTCGAGGCTAGAAACATTTACCCTCGCGGTGAAGGGAGCGATGGTAACGGTGGACATGGAAGGCGGGACTTCCATTACAAGAACTTCAAGGATGCACAACCTCCTATGTTTAATGGGGTAAGGGATCTGTTGAAGAGTACATGTTGGGTTTCCGACATCGAGGGGGCTTTCCGTACTAGTGAATGTCCTCCCGAGAAGAAAACGAGGTACGGTTCTAGTATGTTATGTGAAGAAGCCAAGTTGTGGTGGGATGACAAGATTCAATTGTATGGCGAGGAACAATGTATGAGCTTGTCATGGGATGAGTTCAGAAAGGAGTTCTTTGAAGAATACCGAACTTCTTCCGATCTTGATAAAATCCGGGACGAGTTACACAATTTGCGACAAGGTTCGATGGACTTGGTTACTCTCAAGTCTACCTTCTTGGCAAAGACTCGTTTTTGTCCGGAGTATGTTGGTGACGATCACAAGTTGATGAAAGATTTTTACCGTACGATGAATGATGAATTGAAGGGTAAAATTAGTCGGGGAATGGCTAAGTCTTTTGAGGAGCTATTCGAATTGGCTCGGGGTTTCGAACCGGAGGTGTCGAAGCCAAGTGTGTCTGATGTTAGTAAACGGAAGTCCGAGACTACGATGCATTCGAACAAGAAAAGTAAGAGTATTTCCGAGGGCCGCGGGAGCATGAAAAGGAGTGGCACCGGTGGTTTTGTGCCCACGTGTTATAATTGTGGCGAACGAGGTCATTTGTCGCGCGAGTGTACGAATGCAAAGTCTAACAAGGTTATGTGTTTTAATTGTCAAAAGGAGGGACACCGAAGGTCGACGTGTCCGGATTTAGTTAGTGATGCATGAGAACCTGACGAGGGTGTTCAGGTAATTTTTCGACTATCTTATTGAAACGTACTTATGATGTTGTTTGTTGCATTTTGTGTTAGTGCGTAGTGTAATGAGGGGTAGTGTTCCTCATGGAATTACCCTATGTTGTTGATCCGGTTGTCGGGCGAAGGGCATAAGACTTGGTGCAACCAAGCATTCCTTGATATTTGGAAAATGTTTATACCAAGCCACATGGGTGGGTTTTGGTGTTCGAATGATAGAGCGTGTTCGCTCTCGTGTAGAGGTTGTTAAACCGTGAGGTTCGTCGGGTGGGTAAAACCTGAGAGATCTAGTGTTGATCTCGACGTGTATTGGTGAAGGAGTCTACATGACGCGACGTTAGGTGCCTTTTTCCATACCTACAAGCGTAGTGTTCGACTCCGATGGTGATGCGGTTATGTTGTACTTAGGGTACCGAAGATAAACCCTTAGGTACATGAGTGACTAGGTGAAACTTTGATTAGTTACGGCAATCGGAGAATTTGCAAGGTTAAAGTTTGGGTAAATTATGGTACACTTTTCGTTCGAAGTGTTTGAGGATAGGTTTTTAGTGTGAGATTTCGGATGATGCTCATAGTGGATCTGAAATTTGTGTAGGGACCTAGATTTGGTCGGTTTGCGGTAGAGTACAATTTCGGTTAAAATTGTACTTATGATTTTGGACTTAAATTATCACCGAGGTGGTAATGTGGTAAATCTCGTTGAGAGGTAATGGACATGTTTAACGAGCAAGGTGAAATCCCCCGGTTAAGGGATGTGTGTGTCGGATTCTCTTCTAGAGAATTATTGTTTTGTGCCTATGTGCGATATAGGTGGTTCTTGCTCGGTTGTGATGGCGATATTCGCGCGTGCGGATATTTCGTGTGCAAAAATTCCTAGATGTGTGGAATGATTCCAAGTATGCACATATACTTAATTTGTTTATATGTATTGTGGCAAGTGTCATCCAATTGTGAGGGTTCACTTTTCGTTGGCCACGGTTGAAGTGTGATAAGTAGTAAGTGTTATCCGTTAAGATTCACTTTTCGTCGGCTACTTATTGGTGTGTGGAATGCGTTTTCCGTTAGGGATCGCTTTTGTTTGGCCATGTGTGGGTAGAGGTAAGTGTGATCCGTAAGGATGCGCTTTTTGTCAGCCTCTTGTTGCGTAGTGGTAAGTGGTTAACGTTTGATCTACCGCTTTTCGTCGGCCACGTACGCGTAAGGATGTGGGGCAAGTGGTATCCAATCGTGAGGATTCACTTTTCGTCGGCTCCATTGTGTTGTTTATTGGCCATGTTATTGGTGTGTTGTTACCTTAGCGATGTACATGAAAAGGGTACACTAAAGGGATTGCTAACTTGGTACGGGATTTGGAATGTTAACTTGTTTATGTCATGCGGTCGAGGCATGAGTTCGTTCCGGTTTAGGAATGAAGCGAGACTTAGTGCTCGGTTTGGTAGATTTGGTAAATCAAGGATGATGATTTAAATCGGAAAGGTAACTTTGTGTAAAGTCGCCTAAGGGAATTGTGTGAATCTTCGGAGTTGTGGAAATTGTTGAGGACATCGAATTTGGAAGGATGTCGGAGGACCATGAATTGTGGTTCCTGTTTGTTAGAATGGCAAGGATCACGAGGACGTGATCGATTTTAAGTGGGGGAGAGTTGTAAGACCCAAATATTTATGGTACATAATGTATTTATGGTGTACGATGCGTGTATGAGGTGTACGAAGCATGTACGTGTCACTTGCTCGAACGTCGAAGGAAACTGGACGTTGTCTGAAGTAACAAGGTGTGTGCTTATCTTTTCAACCCCAAATAAAGTTTGTGTTGATGTTTCAAAGCCTTACCATTGGAAAGAAAATCTTATTACGTTTCCAACGATATTTGGTTCATCGAAAACGGAGCTACGGTCAAAAAGATATGGCCAAAACAAGTTTCTGAAATCTGACCTGCAGTGTGGAGCGGCGCGCGACCTTTTGGCGTGGCGCGCCGAATGGGTCTGATGCGTTTTTTTCAGCATTTTAAGTGTCTAAATGAAGGGCATTATGGTCCTTTCACTTGTGGACGGATTTGTGGCTTTTAGATCAGTTTTAGATCCACTTTTGGATCATTTTCAAGTCCACAAACACTCTCATCTTCAACCTCAAGTTCTAGAGTGAGAGTAGAGTGAGAAAGCTTGAGAAGAGGAAGAAGAAGCTTGGATTCTTCAAGTTTAAGCTCATTACTTGTGTTGTTGTTGTACTAGCTTCGTTTTCTTCAAAAGGTAAAACCCTAATTCGGATTTAGTTATGTTAATTCGTTTATTATGCTAGGGTTTGTGTTAAAGTAGATGTAAAACCCATTTCTTGGAAGTTTGGGGTAAACGGGTTAAGTTTTAGTGCAAGAACCCTAATATTGGTGGGTCTAGGGTTGGATGATGATATTGTGGGTTTGTAAAACTAAATTAGTTGATGAAATCACTAGCTACTTGGATTGTTGGTGATTAGGGGTGTAAACTTACAATTTGGTGTTTTGACTAGTTTTAGGTCAAAATGGGTTTTTGAGTAAACAACCCTATAAATGGCGTTTAATGGCTAAAAGAGTTAAGATTAGCTATTTCGGGAACGCGGGAAGTGATTTCATAAGTTTTGGACTTGTGAGTATCGTTTTATGCTTAATAGGGTGTAAAACACACTTTAGGACCAAATGGACGGGTCATGTGTTTAAATGAGTGATCGAATGACCAAACCATGTTCAAATGATGTTGTTGAGGCATAATCACAAGTCATTTGTGATTATGAAGGTTTTTGAGCGAAAATTGGTCTTTGGTCAAAGTTGGTCAATAGGATGTTCTAGAAGAACATAAGTGTTGTTTGAGTCGGATAAGCATTTCGTGTAGCTTATTTGCATTGAAACTTTGCGTAGGTGATTTTGCGTGAAGTCGGTGGAAGAAGTAAGATCGCGGATACGTTCTTCAAGTGTTCAAGGTGAGTGGAATATTTATACGCTTATGTATATAATTTGGTTGCTTGTGTGCGGGGTGGTAAGTGATATCCGTTAGGATTCACTTTTCGTGGGCCACATTTGAGTTGGGAAAAATATAGTGAGTGATATCCGCGTGGATAGCTCTTCGTTGGCTATATTCGTTTTGGATATGTAGCGAGTGGTTAATGTTTGACCTATCACTCTTCGTCGGTCACATGTGTATATTTAGTTTGTGGTGAGTGATTAACGTTTGACCTATCGCTCTTCGTCGGCCACATGTGTGTTTGGGTAAGTTGTGAGTGTTAACCGTTTAGGGGTTCGCTCTTCGTTGGCCACTTATCGTGGGATGGTAAGCGGTTCCGCTTTTCGTCGGCCATCCTTGTGATTGAGGTAAGTGTTAACGTTTCGGTTGCACTTTTCGTCGGCCTCATGGTGCGTAGTGGTGAGTAGTTAACGATTTTGACCTACTACTCTTCGTCGGCCACTTACTCGTGCGATGGGTGGTGAGTAGTTAACGACTTTGACCTACTACTCTTCGTCGGCCACCATCGAGTCGAATGTCGACATTGGGTATATTGGGATGTGTAATTTTATTAGCATTGTACGTATTCGTTTTTGGCATGTATTATTGTTGAGATCTCTATGCTAATGATGTTGACTTGTTGTACGTACGATTAATCGTTTATTTGTTATTGCGGTTTGCTAATGTTATTGTGTTGTTGTGTAGGTGTATGCAAGTAATTGGATTATGTATGTATGCGTATAAGTATTGCATTCACTAAGCATTAGCTTACCCTCTCGTTGTTTACATTTTTAGGTTCGAAGGCGGACGTGGCAAGGGTATGCTCGGGATTAGATGATTTTCCCATTTTGATGCTTGCTTGGATTCGACCTAGGATTGGGTAGTTTATCCCCAACATCATGCTCGTAGTTTGTTGGAACTTAAACTCATTGGGTCGGAGTTGTATTTTGTATTAAAAGGGGTATTTTGGGCATATGTGGGCCCTGCGATGTAAAGCTCGTTTTAATTAATTAATCATGTTAGTTTTACTTATATTAATGTGTTGTAAAAAGCGTTTCGTCTGAAAGTATCGGGAACGAGTCTATCTTTTTCGCATTTAAAAAGCCCGGGGACAGGCCGTTTTGGCGCGGCGCACCAGATAGGGGGCGCGGCGCGCGGGGTCACTGTACAGCAAATTTTTTTTTTTTGTTTGTATTTTCACGGGGTTTGGTCGAGGGTTGGTTTGGGTTGTTACAATGCAAGTGTATGGGATTTTAGTGCATTTCTCATACACTCGTATGGCCAGCCTGGATCAGATATTTTTGATTTGCAAAACGTGAGCTGCTCGAATTAATTAATATATAATATAATATATATAATTATATATATATATATATATATATATATATATATATATATTATATTATATTTTATTCTTGTGCATAGTTGACTTGTAATTTTAGCTCCGTTGTCTCGTACGTTTACGCCCGGTTTATGTCTTGGTTCCGGATTTTCGAACGTCTTTTTGTATGCATAGATAACTTGTACTTTGCGTTCTGCGGCTTGTGCTCTTGTCATTTATAGATGTTTCTTATCAATATATTGAATCATTTGGATTGTAACTTATATATTTGAGCTTTTTGGTCATTTGCGTCTTCAAATCGTCGTTTTCTTCTTTTGTCTTCGCACTTATTTATTTAAACAATTATTATATAAAAATAGAACAATTACAACAAAAAAATTTACATATTGGATAGATATTTCGACTAAATATATGTTCGTTTGGAGCAATATCAGTGAGAATTAGGATCGTCATTCAGTAATCCATGGAATTGACAGCCATTTTGGATGAGTTGTATGATGTGATGTTTTAACTCGAACCAGTGTCCTTGAATCTCTGGAAATCTGATTGGTCCTCCTCAGCCTTCAATCGAGGGTTTAGTATTTTCTGCTAAAGTAACGCGTAACGCCATTTGTTTTCTGATTCTTGCTTCCTTGCGTGCTTTAGAGATTATGGGGTCCAGATCAGGTACGAATAACAACGGCCCTGGTCAAGATCGGGTTTGGGTCATACACTAGGTATGCCTCTTTTTGTTATTTTAAATTTAACAGATAAACTAGGTTCGTAATTTAGTCTAAGGCAATCTAATGAGTAATCTAAGGTAATCTAAGATAGTCTAAGGTATTCTAAGCTAAGGTAGTCTAAGGTATTCTATTCTAAGGTATTCTAATTATCCTCATTATAGATATGTTTTTGGTTCTTGCTACTGATTCCCTGTTATTTCGATAATAGAGCTTTGCACCAACTATTCAATAAACCAAGTGGCCAGGCCGACTACGGTGAGGCAGGATCCTTTTGGTTCCAATATAATTGGAGACTGTTCGAAAAATCCAAAAACCAAGTCCGTGTATAATTGTCTTTCTTAGACACCACTTAAATGTTTGTGAATGAGTTTGATAGAGAGCAGTATTGTCTGATACCAGTTCCCCGGCAGCGGCGCCAAAAACTTTGATGTCACCATAATGATATGGCCAAAATGGACGGTTTTTGTAACACCCCGTTTTCCCGTGCGCATCTAAAGGTACGTACTTAATCAATAGTATGCTTATAACTTGTTTGTTATGTGATTAAATGAGCTACGGGGCTAGCTGTCGTATAAGTGTATATGTATATATATATATATATATATATATATATATATATATATATATATATATATATATATATATATATATATATGTATGTTTGAATGCGTGCGTGAACGTGTTTATGAATGTGTCGCGTTGGCGTCGAGTCGTGTGAGACCTAAGGTCGAGGTTTAGACGTGCATAGGAAGGGTGAAAGATGTTGTGCTTGTTGTTTGAACCTTTGATTTATGTTAAATTGTCGAAGTGATCAGGAATAGGCCAATGCCGCGCCGCGAGGAAAGGGGCCGTGACGCGACAATCAAAGCAAATCCAGATCAGAACATGAGTTAAGAAGGGTCGTTTTTCCTTCTTTATGTCACGCCGCAACAAAGGAGCCGCGCCGCGGCACCTCTGCAGTTCTGACTCCTTTTTCTGCTCGATTTAAAAAGGGTTTTAGGGGTAGTTTGGTCTTTTTGCGTGTAGATCTGATGGGAGCCTTTAATACCAACCACTTATCCTCAATTACTCATTTCTTTTCCTTTTTCTTTCACAATTTCCTCCCAAAACATAAAACCCACTTAGATTAAGCCTAAGATTTGGAGGTGAAGATTTGTGAATAATCCTAGGAGCAAGAATTAAAGTTGTTCACCTTGTTATTAGCTACAAGTGGATAGTTTGGTAAGTCTCAACTCTATGTTTTGAATTTTAATTGGTTTATGCTAAGGTTTGTTCATTTGGAACTTGTATGACCCATTTGAGGGTTAAATGGGTGGATTTTGGGTTAGATTGTTGAAAGAAAACCCTAACAACCATAATCTAGGGTTTGGTCTAATGAAATGGGTTTTGTAAGTGTTAATGGTGTTGTAAGCATTAAAACACTTGTTAAAATGTGGATGATATTATAATTAGGTCATGTTTGACAAAGTTGAAAGTGTAAGTCTTAAAATGGGTCAAAAGGGGTGATGTTGACCTAGTTTGGAGGAAATGGGTATGAATTACCCTAGGTTGTGCTAGTTAATGTTAGTAGACTTTAAATCACTAGCTTTGGCGATTTAATATGAGTCTTGGCCTTTATGGGCGGTTTTGGGTGTAAGTGAGCTAATAAATGCTAATGGGTCATTAAATGCTCAAAGTGTAAGTAATGTGGTAAATGCCATTAGTTGTGTATTGAATGTGTACCTATGTACTAGGTACTTTGCTCGAGGTATACGGAAGCATTTAAATCACCACCGAAGTGTTAAGGTGAGTGGAATAACTATATATGCATGTATATAATTTATTTACTTGTGGGGTATGGGTTAAAGTTCGATGTTGACGATACCATACCCTAGAGTATATTGTGTTGTTGATGAGGGTTTAAAGTTCGTTGTTGACGATACCTCATACGTATGGAATTAAAATTCGATGTTGACGATGCCATACGATTATTGTAGTGACGTTGATGAGGGTTTAAAGTTCGTTGTTGACGATACCTCATATGTGGGTTTAAAGTTCGGTGTTGACGATACCACATTAATATAGGCGAATGGGATTTAAGTTCGATATTGACGATACCATTCGTTGGGCTAGCCTTGGGATCTTGAGTACTTTGGATGTTGTGAACATCATCGTTATACTTGTGTTTTAGTATATTGTATTGTTGTGTTATATGCTATTGTTATACTAGCCTTGTTATCGTGGTACTTAGCGTTATACTTGTGAAAGGTATGCTAATTATGTAACTAGTATGTATGCGGATTTGGTAAGTGTTTGCAAGTAAGTAGGTTATATATATGTATGTATAATTGTTGTACTCACTAAGCCTTGCTTACCCTCTCGTTGTTTACCATTTTATAGGTTCCGGCTTGGACAGGGGTAAGGGCATATGTTTGGACTAGTGGTCTTCCGCTTATGTTGCCGGGGGGTGCTTTTGGTGTTAGCTTTTTGAAATTGGCCTAACGTTTTGGGTAGTTTAGCCCCAAACCATGCTCGAGTGACGTTTGGATTATAAACTATCATTGTAGTGGGTCAAACTTGTATTAAACTTAATTAATGGCCTTCGTGCCTTTTGTAAACATTTAAATTGATGTACGTTTAAATGGAACTTGTGGAATGGTTTACATATTTAATTGGCGCGTAAATGTGTATTATATAAAAAAAAAATAATTATCGTATGGAATACGGGTTGGGATGTTTCAAGTGGTATCAGAGCATGGTCTAAGGGATTTAGGTGACTTAAGATAGGCGCCTAGACTTAGACTTTTGTGTGCGCGTTATGCGGGACTTGTAGGACTTTGGGTCAGATCGGGTTTTGGTTAGTGCATAGGTTTATGTGAACTAGTCATGCGCTATTGTTTTGTGTGGTATTTGAAATCGTCAAGCGAGATAGACGTGGTACTAGTGAGTTAATGCGATGTGCTCGCGTAACAATGATTAGCTACCATTGTTACGGGTTCAAATCGTGTCAAACAAGCGATGTAACATGATTGTTGAGCAAGACGGGGTCGTGTGGTGTATATGTATATACATATGGATTAAGTCCTTTCGTTTTGTTGCTTAATTTACTTCGTTTTATAGAATGAAGAAGAGAAATGGACAGGACACCAATGACGGAGGTATGAGTGAGGACGTTGAACTCACGGCCATTGAGGCCATCTTTAAAAGGTTAAAGAGGGATTTTCTTGACGACGTTCGAAAGGTCTTCCAAGAGTCGGTCGATGGACAAGTGACCGAAATGATCAATGATCGAATGAAAGCCGCAATAGAGGAGGCTTTAGAGGCTAGAAACATTTATCCTCGAGGCGAAGGGGGTGAAGGTGTGACGACCCGGAAATTTCTGACCAAATTTAAAATTTAATCTTTATATTATTCCGACATGATAAGCAAAGTTTGTTAAGTTAAATCTCAAGGATTTTAAACTATGTTTATACATTCATTTAAACCTCGACCAAATTCCAATGATTCACGAACCATTAAATGAACATATATGAATATGTATGTATATGTGTATATGTTATAAATTGAAAATGTCAACAAAGTATTTAAATGTATAATGCTTTATATGAACGTATTTGTTTCAATATGATTATCAACGAAATTAAAAAAATATATATATTAAATTATTGAATTATCAGAAACATTGAATTATGATTACAAGTCTCTGTTGAGAGGTCCACTATGATTTGAGAAAATCTATTCCTCTTAACGATATTCGGAATAATTTGTAAAGCTATTTATAAATAAAAATAAAAAGTGTCATTTACGAAAGTTAGACAAAAGCTAGTGGAAAATTGGTTTCCATAATATTCTATTAATCTATTTTCAAACGTACAAAAACATTTTCAGTTTAAAAAGAACTTTATTATTAAAACGTATATAACTTTTATAAATATCTAGAATCACTTTTGACAACTCATTACTTAACCAGTATAATAAATATAATGATATTTATATTTTATTTCATTAAATATATATAACGATTTAAATTAATATTATATATATTTATACGCGTATTATACATACATAGTTTTTATACTTTTACTATACTTTAACTTTACCTTTACTTTACTTTTACTTTACTTTAACTTTAATAATTCACTTTAATAATTCATAATTTAATAATTCACTTTAATAATTCATACTTTAATAATTCACTTTAATAATTCATACTTTAATAATTCACTTTAATAATTCATACTTTAATAATTTACTTTAATAATTCATACTTTAATAATTCACTTTAATAATTCAAAAATCTATTATAAATAGAATTCAATAGGTTTTATTATTTCATAGAAACTTGAAAATATATATATATATATATATATATATATATATATATATATATATATATATATATATATATATATATATATTTGCTCTGTATTATTTCAAGATATTATTAGTATACATAAAATATTACGACGGAGTGATGTCCGAGTGATTTCAAAATAGTTTTTTGAATGAGTCGAAGCTAAGGAAATTATGGGTTATAGCTATGGAGGTGATGGGTATGGTTCATGGGTATGCTCGTGAGGTCAATCTAGTGTTTATCATCTCCGTTGCGTCTACGTACTGTCCTGCAATATTGAATCTCAATATTGATACGTGAGCACTCATAACTTAACTTTTATATATCAATAGTGTATTCCTGACTAGTGCTCGAGTATATAGGATTATGCATGCTTGTACATTCGATATTGTCCTTAGATAGGTTTGTTGAATCCTGAATTAGATACATATGCTACTGAGATAGGGTATATGATATGCATGTCATTGGAAAGCTAGCGAAAAATTAAGAACTTTTCATTTAGATATCGAATGGTTTCGATGAACGGATTAGAAGTTATAGTCAACTGAATTTTAGTATTATTGTTAAAATGATTATTATTACTATCGTCGTTATTATTTTAATAAAAATATCATTGTTATTATAAAATATCATTATTACTATTATGTTAGTATTATCATTTTATCATAATACCATTTTTAGTAAATATAAATATTGTTATAGAATAATAATAATTATTATTACAAAATAATACAACTTTTACTTATTATTATTATGATCAATATTATTTTATCAAATAAATAGGGGATACAAAGATATTTTTCACCACGCATAATATAATTACATTAATAATACTTACCACTATAGTTTTACGATATTAAGTGAACTTTATAAATTTTACTACTTAAGATATATAAAAGTATATTTTATTATATATAAACGTTAATATAAATTTTTATTAATAAATGACTTTTATTATTATAAAATCTAATAAATATATTTAAATATATAAAACCACTATAGTTAAGTTATATAATAAACACGTATAAATTTTAGAAGTCATTTTGAGTCAAGTTGACTTTTGTTGACTTTTGCATATTAGTCTCGAGCATTAGGATTGTGGTACACTATGACTTGACCAAAAATTGTTAGACAAATATTGACCAACATATAAATATATATAATTAATATAGGTTCGTGAATCCGAGGCCAACCTTGCACTTGTTAAATGACGTTTTATGTATTTTTACTACGAAATACAGTATGGTGAGTTTCATTTGCTCCCTTTTATATATATTTTTGGGACTGAGAATACATGCGCTGTTTTTATAAATGTTTTACGAAATAGGCACAAGTACTAAAACTAATTCTACGTGGGTTTAAACCAGAAATATACCCTTAGCTTGGTAACATTAAACTACTTGTCTATGTACGGTAGGCGCGAATCCTAAAGATAGATCTATTGGGCCTAACAAACCTCATCCTGACTATGGGATGCTTTAGTACTTCGAGGTTATTTTAAACACACCTGATCTGGTGTACTTCAGAGGGTAAAACATGAACGTTAAGGCTTGTTACCGAGTTCCTACAACTTATAGAATACTTTTATACACTTGCGAGTGTACATATATTTATAAACGAAAATCTTGTGGTCTATTAATATATTGAAATGACTGTTATGATAAACCTATGAACTCACCAACCTTTTGGTTGACACTTTAAAGCATGTTTATTCTCAGGTATTAAAGAAATCTTCCGCTGTGCATTAGCTCATTTTAAGGATATTACTTGGAGTCATTCATGGCATATTTTGAAAGACGTTGCATTCGAGTCATTGAGTTCATCAAGATTATTATTATGTCAATTATAGTTGGATGTATTATCAAATGGTGTGCATGCCGTCAACTTTTGTTGTAAAGAAAGTTTGTCTTTTAAAAACGAATGCAATGTTTGTAAAATGTATCATATAGAGGTCAAATACCTCGCGATGTAATCAACTATTGTGAATCGTTTATAATATATATGAACGGGTCCTTTCGGAAGGTAATGGTGGGGGTGAAAGGCGGGACTTTCACTACAAAAATTTCAAGGATACTCAACCTCCGATGTTTAATGGGGTGCGAGATCCGTTGAAAAGCACGTGTTGGATTTCCGATATCGAGGGGGCTTTCCGTACTGCGGAGTGTCCTCCCGAAAGGAAGGCGAGGTATGGTTCTAGTATGTTGAGGGAAGAAGCCAAGTTGTGGTGGGACGACAAAATCAACTTATATGGTGAAGAACAATGCATGAACTTGACATGGGAGGAGTTTAAGAAGGAATTCTTCAAAGAATACCGAACTTCTTCCGATCTTGATAGAATCCGGGACGAGTTGCACAATTTACAACAAGGGTCAATGGACTTGGTCACTCTCAAGTCTACCTTCTTGGCAAAGACTCATTTTTGCCCGGAATATGTGGGTGATGATCACAAGCTAATGAAGGATTTCTATCGTACTTTGAATGATGAGTTCAAGGGTAAGATTAGTCAGGGTATGGCTAAGTCTTTTGATGAGTTATTAAAATTGGCTCGGGGTTTTGAGCTGAAAGTTCCAAGAAAGAGCGATTTCACGTTTTCCAAAAGAAAGTTTGAAGGTTCTAGTCATTCTAACTTTTTAAACAAGAAAAACAAGAACAAGAAGGGTTCCAAAAGTGTCAATAGTGTGAAGAAGGGCGCTACCGGTGGTTTTGGGAACTTTGTCCCTACTTGCTACAATTGTGGGGTACGTGGACATATGGTTCGAGATTGTCCGAAGCCAATTTCAACAAACAAGCTCACTTGTTTTAATTGCAACAAAGAAGGACACCGAAAGTCGGAGTGTCCCGACTTGCGAAACGATAATGTTAAGCATCTAGAGAAAGCGGTGGGTACGGCTAGGGGTCGCAACTATTTGATGACCAATGATGAAGCCAAACAATCGAACGAAGTTGTCTCAGGTACTTTCATGGTTAATTCTAATCTGGCAAGGATTCTCTTCAATAGTGGTGCAAATTTGTTGTTTGTGTCTCCTAAATTTGTGCCTAAACTAAATAGACCGTTAGCTAAGTTAAGTCGTCTGGTAGAAGTCGAAATAGCGGACGGCAAGACGGTGCTAGTGGTCAATGTGTGTAAAAATTGTGATGTTGTGTTTGGTGCCAAAAACTTTAAGATAGATCTCATTCCGATGAATTTGGGCGACTTTGATATTGTTGTGGGTATGGATTGGCTCGATCGTAATAGAGCCAATATTGCATGTCATGAAAAATTTATTCGTGTGAAGACCCCAAGTGGGGGAGAGTTAATTATTCAAGGTGATAAGCGTAGAAGACTTGTGCCGATATGCACTTTTGCACGGGCACGTCGTTTCCTTGTTAGTGGTGGCATGGCCTTTCTTGCCCTTGTTGTTGATACTCATGATGAGCCACCACCCATTCGTGAAATTCCGGTGGTTAGTGAATTCGAAGACGTTTTTCCGGACGAGTTACCGGGTGTTCCGGCGGAAAGACAAGTTGAATTTCGCATTGAGTTGGTTCCGGGGGCTACCCCCATCGCTAAAACTACTTATCATTTAGCACCGACGGAAATGCAAGAGTTGTTAAATCAAACCCAAGAATTGCTCGAGAACAGTTTTATTCGACCGAGTGCTTCTCCATGGGGTGCTCCGGTTTTATTTGTGAAGAAGAAGGATGGTAGTATGCGGATGTGCATCGATTACCGGGAGTTGAATAAAGTGACGATCAAGAATCGTTATCCATTGCCTAGGATTGACGATTTGTTGGACCAACTCCAAGGTGCAACGTATTTCTCTAAAATCGACCTACGATCCGGCTATCACCAAATGCGGGTCCGTGAGGAAGACATCGAGAAAACGGCTTTTCAAACACGTTATGGGCATTTTGAATTCGTAGTTATGCCTTTTGGTCTTACGAATGCACCGGCGGCATTCATGGATCTTATGAACCGAGTGTGCCAACCTATGTTGGACAAGTCGGTAATTGTGTTCATTGATGACATACTAGTCTACTCGAAAAGTATGAACGAACATGAACATCATTTGCGTGGAGTATTGAAGACGTTACGAAAGGAGAGGTTGTATGCTAAGTTCTCCAAATGCGAATTTTGGCTAAGGGAGGTTCAATTCCTTGGCCACATTGTGAACAAAGACGGCATTCATGTAGATCCGGGGAAGATAGAGACGATGAAGAGTTGGAGACAACCGACTACGCCTACGGAAGTTCGAAGTTTTCTCGAATTGGCCGGTTATTATCGACGGTTTATCCAAGACTTTTCTAAGATCGCTACTTCACTGACGAAATTGACGAGGAAGAATGCGAGATTTACTTGGGAGAACGAGCAAGAAATTGCTTTTTAATTGCTAAAAGAGAAGTTGTGTCAAGCTCCGGTGTTAGTTTTGCCGGAAGGAGTGGAAGACAAATGGGTAAAGTCATCGCTTATGCCTCTCGACAATTAAAGGAACACGAGACGAGATATCCGACTCATGATCTTGAGTTGGCGGCGATTGTGCATGCGTTGAAAATTTGGCGCCATTACTTGTATGGTGTCAAGTGTACAATTTATTCGGATCATAAGAGTTTGAAACATCTCTTTAATCAACGAGATTTGAATTATCGTCAACGTAGGTGGATGGATGTGGTGAAAGATTATGATTGTGAAATACTTTATCATCCGGGCAAGGCAAATGTGGTCGCGGATGCGTTAAGTCGAAAGAGTCATCACCCGGCGTTACGATTGGGATTGTTACGTATGATTATTACTAACAATTTTCTTGAAAAACTCGGTGTGATTCAAATAGAGGCTTACGTTCACAACAAGCATGCGGAGCGAATTTGTAGCGACCCGACAAAATCGTCATTGACGGCGCCGTCTACTTAGGTCCCGTTACGTGGTCATAAGTTTTTAAAACAAAGTTTGACCAAAAGTATGTCGCATTCATTTCAAAAGTAAAGATGTTTCAAGGTTTACAAGGTAGTTTGACAACTAGTTACATAACAAAGTTTAAAGTACAATTTAAACATATGCGACTCAAATGAAAGTAGCCAAAAGACGCTCCACGTATGCATGTTTACTCGACATCCAAGCAAATATCAAAAGTAATGATCGGAAGCATGTATCACACAAATGTTCAAGGACCTGAGAAAAACATAGAAATCTGTCAACGAAAACGTTGGTGAAATCATAGGTTTGAGTAAGTAAGTACAAGTGAACCACAAGATTTGCAACAATGATATAATAGTAATACATTCCAAAAGTTTGTTTCACGAGCACCCAATTATCAATGCTTAACATTCCTTCCATAGAACCCCATCCCAATAGTGTTAGAACATACACTGTTTCTCGAAAATATATTTCATTCGTAAACGGTAGCGAATCGTTTGAATGAGGGTTTGTCAAACCCATATGGCCATATAACATAAGTTCTCGCTTACACCCGGCAAGTGTAACTAATGATAATCAAATTGAGGATTTTTGTTCAAACTCGTATGTAGAATGTTTATTTTCTTGTACTTGTGTTCACTTAGTAAAAAGAAATGTTTATGTTTTCTCATCCCAAATGTATGTGCAAAAGAGTAAAAGTGGGACTATGATCTCACCTTGAGCGCAAGGGAAAATAAGTACTTCGACAAGTAACGTGTGCAAAGAACAATGCTAGTCTTGACCTAAACAAATAGGTTGTATCAATAATGATAGTCACGATTGGTCAAAGATGTTCAATTAGTCCTATGGCTCAATACGACTCAAATAGTATAGCATGTGAATCACATTGTCAAGTTTCATACAAGAATCAAGTATAAACGTTTGGGTAAGTTTGACTAAAAGTCAAACTTGTTCAAAGTCAAAGTCAACGGGGTTAGGTCGGGTACCCGACAATTTTTCTAAGTTTTATAATCATATATGAGCATGTTGGTCAAGTTTCATGTCAATCGGAGGTGCGTAGCATAGCAAACATTTTTCGTGAGGCGACCAAGCAAAACAGAATCTGATAGTGTATCTGGACGGCGTCCCAAATGGCTGGACGGCGTCCAGAATTAAGTTTTGGACGGTGTCCAAGGTTTGGGACGGTGTCCAGAATTAAATTTTGGACGGTGTCCAAGGTTTGGGATGGTGTCCAGAATTAAGTTTTGGACG
Organism: Rutidosis leptorrhynchoides; assembly: GCF_046630445.1. Taxonomy (NCBI): domain Eukaryota; kingdom Viridiplantae; phylum Streptophyta; class Magnoliopsida; order Asterales; family Asteraceae; genus Rutidosis; species Rutidosis leptorrhynchoides. The sequence goes on along the minus strand of NC_092340.1, from coordinate 107,245,822 downwards.
GTGTCCAAGGTTTAGGACGGTTTCCCAATTGGTACTCAGACCCTGTTTGCAGAAAACACAAGTGCACGAACCAAACTTCAATCAATCCTAGTTTATGATCCGCAAACAATCAAGACATGTATCTTATATCATCGGAAAGCTATTTTGACAAGGAACACAACTAGATACATTTCCTAAATCAAGTTCATCATTTAAGACAACAAAAACCTCGTCGAATGATCATTAAACGTTCAAAGTCAATGTTTCAAGTTCATCAAATGCATTTTAAGTTTCGGGAAACCAATTCACACATATGATATGCTGTTTTGAAGGTAATCAAACACACATTGCAACCAAACACTTATCAACAACATTTCATAGCATTTGATGCATCGAAAGTTCATATTAAGCCTATCAAACCCTAACCAAAATCTCAAAACCAATAATCATGTTAATGTAAGGTTTTCATGTCAATCAACACACTAAAATGAAGCTAATGAAGTAACTAACACTTTGAACATACAAAAATTAACATCTAAACACATTTCATCATCTAAAATCAAAGATTTAACAAACATTTTTTCAAGTTCATGCTAGTTATGTCAAATCACAAGATCGAGCATACAAATTACATATACGACATCACAATGAGCCATAGACACTAATTAACACACTTTTAAGTCAAGAACACTAAGATTATGAAATTTAGAGTTTTTAGAAAGTTACCCAATCGAGATGAAATTGGTATCAAAACGTAGAGAATAAAGAGAGGATTCCAAATATGTAATTTGTTTTGATGTTAGCCTCCAAAATCGGATTTAGATGATGAATTAAGGATTGAATATTGAGAGGATTTGGAAGTAGTAAAAGATGAGGATGAAAATGAATGGATGAAAGGGGTTTGACCCTTTGACCTAGTCAAGGGTTGATCCCTTGTCAAGTTTAGTCCCTCAACTTTCGTTCGGGTACGTGAATTACCTAAACGAGATAATTTAAAACGCGTATTAACGGGAGATGTTATAAGCATATGACAGAGTTTAAAATAGTATAACGCAAAAGTAAACAGAAAAAGGCGGGATGTTACATTACCTACTCCTTAAAAGAAATTTCGTCTCGAAATTTAAGTAGGCGTAGTAGTCGTTGTTTCTTCCTCGAAATCTTGCGTTTCCAGAATCAGGAATAAGTGAGGGTATTTCTTTTGCATTTGATCTTGCCTTTCCCATGTAAACTCGGGTCCCCTTTTGGCGTTCCAACGGACTTTAACAATCGGAATTCGGCTTTGTTTCAATGTCTTGACGGAGGTGTCTACAATTTCAACCGGTTCCTCCACAAAATGAAGTTTGTCATCAATAGTAAGTTCCTCGAGAGGAATGACGATATCGGGTTCGGCAAGGCACTTTTTCAAGTTAGATACATGGAAAGTAGGATGAACGGAGTTCAATTGAGGCGGAAGATCTAAACGAAAAGCAACAGTTCCAATACGCTCCAAGATTTCGAAAGGACCAATATACCGCGGATTTAATTTCCCACGTTTTCCAAAACGAATTACACCTTTCCAAGGTGAGACTTTTAACATTACTCGGTCGCCGACTTGAAATTCGAGGTCGTTGCGTCGTTTGTCGGTATAGCTCTTTTGACGACTCCGGGCCGTCTGAAGCCTATCTCGGATTTGTACGATCTTCTCGATGGTTTCGTGAATGAGTTCGGGTCCGGTGATTTGCACGTCGCCTACCTCGGCCCAACAAAGAGGTGAACGACATTTTCAGCCATATAGCGCTTCAAAAGGTGCGGCTTTAATACTCGCTTGATAACTATTGTTGTAAGAGAACTCGGCGAGAGGTAAGTGCTTGTCCCAAGCTTTTCCAAAATCAACCACGCAAGCTCGTAACATGTCCTCCAAGTTTTGAATGGTGCGTTCGCTTTGCCCATCGGTTTGGAGATGATATGCGGTGCTCATGTCTAAACGCGTTCCCAACGCTTCTTGCAAGGTACGCCAAAACCTAGAAACAAAACGGCCATCTCAGTCGGAGATGATCGATAAAGGTACACCGTGTCAGGCTACGATTTCCTTGATGTAAAGTTGTGCAAGTTTCTCCATTTTGTCGTTCTCTTTCATGGCGAGAAAGTGTGCGGATTTGGTGAGACGGTCAACAATAACCCAAATGGTATCATAACCGCCTGTCGTTTTTGGTAGTTTGGTGACAAAATCCATCGTTATCCTTTCCCACTTCCATTGCGAGATCTCGGGTTGTTGAAGTAGTCCGGACGGTCTTTGGTGTTCGGCTTTGACTTTGGAACAGGGCAAACACTTGGAAACATAAGTAGCTACGTCCCTTTTGATGTTCGGCCACCAATATTGTTGTTTAAGGTCGTGGTACATCTTATTGGCACCGGGGTGAATCGAGTATCGTGACTTATGGGCTTCATCTAAAATAAGGCTTCGTAGGTCCCCATATCTAGGCACCCAAATCCTTCCGGCGAAATATCGAAGTCCGGTCTCCCTAACTTCGAATCGAGAGACGAGAATGTTCAAGAGCTCGTGTGAAATGTTTTCATCCTTGAGAGCCTCATCTTGGGCTACCCGAATTTGGCTATTAAGGTTGGTGTGAATGGTGATGTTTAAAGCTCAGACACGAAGAGGCACCGCTCTTTCTTTTCGACTTAAGGCATCGGCTACTACATTTGCCTTTCCCGGATGGTAACGAAGCTCACAATCGTAATCGTTCAAAGTTTCAATCCACCGTCGTTGTCTCATGTTTAGTTGCTTTTGATCGAAGATGTGTTGGAGGCTTTTGTGATCGGTAAAGATAGTACTCTTGGTTCCATAAAGATAGTGCCTCCACATTTTAAGTGCAAAGACAACGGCTCCGAGTTCGAGATCATGTGTCGTGTAGTTTCGTTCATGAATTTTGAGTTGTCGAGAAGCATAAGAAATGACTTTCGTTCGTTGCATCAACACACACCCAAAACCATGTTTTGAGGCATCACAATACACAACAAAATCGTCATTGCCTTCAGGAAGTGACAAGATAGGAGCGGTGGTTAGCTTTGTTTTCAAGATTTGAAATGCGGATTCTTGTTCGGTCGCCCAAATGAATTTCTTTCCCTTGTGAGTTAATGCAGTTAGAGGACGAGCAACCAAAGAGAAATCCTTGATGAATCTACGGTAGTATCCGGCGAGACCCAAGAATTGACGAATGTGAGTAGGTGTTGTAGGAGTCTCCCATTTACTAATGGCTTCGATTTTCAATGGATCGACTTTAATACCTTGGTCACTTACAACATGACCAAGAAATTGAACTTCCTTCAACCAAAATTCACACTTGGAGAATTTGGCATAGAGTCGTTCTTGTCTTAAAAGTTTGAGCACAAGTCAGAGATGTTGTTCGTGCTCTTCTTCCCTCTTAGAATAGACCAAGATGTCATCGATGAACACAATAACGAATTTATCGAGATACGGTTTGCACACGCGGTTCATAAGATCCATGAACACCGCCGGTGCATTAGTGAGACCAAATGGCATGACAAGGAATTCATAACTACCATAACGAGTTCGGAAAGCGGTTTTAGAGACATCTTCTCCCTTAACCCTTAATTGATGATAACCCGAGCGGAGATCGATTTTCGAATATACACAAGACCCTTGTAATTGATCAAAGAGGTCATCGATGCGAGGAAGAGGATATCAATTCTTAACCATCAATTTGTTTAGTTTACAATAATCAATGCACATTCGTAGGGATCCGTCTTTCTTCTTAACGAACAAAATCGGAGCGCCCCATGGTGAATGGCTAGGTTGGATAAAACCACGATCAAGTAGTTCTTGGATTTGACTTTGCAATTCTTGCATTTCGGATGGAGCGAGTCTATATGGTGCACGTGCTACGGGTGCGGCTCCCGGAATAAGATCGATTTGGAATTCAACTGGTCGATGAGGTGGAAGACCCGGCAATTCGTCGGGAAATACATCGAAATAGTCACTAACAATTAGCACATCATCGATGTGCTTCTCATCGGACTCGACTTTCTTAACGTGAGCAAGGATCGCAAAACAACCCTTACGGAGTAGTTTTCTAACTTTAAGGCACGAAACGAGGTTGAGTCCGGTGCAACTCTTATCACCATAAACAATCAAAGGTTCACCATTCTCGATAGGAATTCGGATTGCGTTAAGATCACAAAGGATGTGAGATTTCGTTTTGGCTAACCAATTCATACCGATTATTACATCAAAGCTTCCTAGTTCCATGGGTATCAAGTCAATTTCAAACTCATTACCCAAAATGTTTAATGTGCACCCCCGGTAATATGTGTCGGCACTCAATAGTTTCCCGTTGGCCACTTCAATGGTATAAGTGGTATCAAGTGGGAGTGGTGGAGTGCTAAAAGAATGAATCAAAGTCTTGGATACAAAGCATTTATCGGCACCCGAATCGAATAAACAAGTAACATAAGTTTTGTTGAGAAGAAACGTACCCGTGACTAATTCATTGTCATCTCGGGCTTCCTCGGTGTTGATGTTTAAAGCTCGGTCGCGCGTATTGGGGTTATCTTTCCTCTTCGGGCATGCATTTCTATAATGGACCGTTTGGCCACATTCATAACAAGTGCCCATTTTTGGTGCATTGGGACCCTTTCGAGCGATGGGGGCAACACTTTTACACTCATTGGCCTTATAACCAACTCCTTGGCACCGGTGGCAAACTAACTTGCCACATTCACCAAAGTGATGTTTGTTACATTTGTTGCAAAGAGGTAGGTTCCCGGCATAACCCTTCTTGCCGTCGGAGGTGTAAGGCTTCTTAGCAAAGTTGTTGTTGCTTGTTTGGGGGGCTTCGCACTTTCTTTTGTTGTTACCCGACTTATCCTCGGCTTTAGGTGCCGGCACTACAATTTCGTCCACCGTTTCTATCAATTTGTGGGCCATGTTCAAAGCTTCTTGATGATTAGTGGGTTTGGACGACATTACTCCGTGTTTGATGCTCTTAGGAAGACCATCCATGTAAAGTTCAACCCTTAAAGCTTTGGAGTTCACAAGATTTGGGCACATCAAGGCTAGTTCGGAAAATCGTTGATTATAAGCCTTGAGATCATTTCCGACCGCCTTTAAAGTTCTTAGCTCTTGTTCGAGCCTTCGGGTTTCTTCACGAGGGAAATATTCGACAATCATCTTTTCCCTCAAGTCGGCCCAAGAGAGGGTGTGAGCTTCATCGATACCCACCGATTGTACATAGGTGTTCCACCACGTGAGGGCGATACCGACAAAGGTGTGGGTGGAATATTTGACTTTATCTTGGTCTCGACAACCGTTTATGCTAAAAACAGCTTCCGTTTGTTCGAACCATCGAGTGAGTACAACCTGTCCCCCGGTTCCATCAAAAGTGTGAGGTTTGCACCCCATGAAGGCTTTGTAGGAGCACCCTTCGCTTGAGTTACCGGCCCCTTGATTGTTGTTGTTGTTGTGGTTGTTGTTATTGTTGGAGGAGTGATCGGCCATGGCCGCTTCCACGGCGGTGGCTATCATTTGTTGTAGAGCTTGTTCGGGAGTCTCATGGCGTGGCACACGACGAGGAGGCATTGTTCCTTCAAAACACGAGAATACCGTTGATTAGTATTTTCAATAATACTAATCATGATATGGAAATAGGATAGAGAGAAAAATTTTCCTTGACTCGCCTTAAATTCTTTGTGTCATAATGTCGGAACATTCATATGAGTCACCGTAATATAATCCCGGAAATTATATTACCCTAATTCATATGTGCATTCGACATTACTTCACTAAGTCAAGGTGGCGCGTCAATCAAATTAAACAACGTGAGATTAAGATGAAATAAAAGTAGATATGAGTAGAAACGTTCGAGTATAATGCACAAGTAGTCAAGTAATTCCTACTTCAAGTCTATATGCCGGTTGTAGTCTAGACTCACTAATGTACCCTATGACTCGGGGTTGACACCAATGAACTCTAAATTCCTACAACTAACGCTCTGATACCATCTGTAGCGACCCGAAAAAATCGTCATTGACGGCGCCGTCTACTTAGGTCCCGTTACGTGGTCATAAGTCTTTAAAACAACGTTTGACCAAAAGTATGTCGCATTCATTTCAAAAGTAAAGATGTTTCAAGGTTTACAAGGTAGTTTGACAACTAGTTACATAACAAAGTTTAAAGTACAATTTAAACATATGCGACACAAATGAAACTAGCCAAAAGACGCTCCACGTATACATGTTTACTCGACATCCAAGCAAATATCAAAAGTAATGAGCGGAAGCATGTATCACACAAATGTTCAAGGACCTGAGAAAAACATAGAAATCTATCAACGAAAATGTTGGTGAAATCATAGGTTTGAGTAAGTAAGTACAAGTGAACCACAAGATTTGCAACAATGATATAATAGTAATACATTCCAAAAGTTTGTTTCATGAGCACCCAATTATCAATGCTTAACATTCCTTCCATAGAACCCCATCACAATAGTGTTAGAACATACACTGTTTCTCGAAAATATATTTCATTCGTAAACGGTAGCGAACCGTTTGAATGAGGGTTTGTTAAACCCATATGGCCATATAACATAAGTTCTCGCTTACACCTGGCAAGTGTAACTAATGATAATCGAATTGAGGATTTTTGTTCAAACTCGTATGTAGAATGTTTGTTTTCTTGTACTTGTGTTTACTTAGTAAAAAGAAACGTTTATGTTTTCTCATCCCAAATGTAAGTGCAAAAGAGTAAAAGTGGGACTATGATCTCACCTTGAGCGCAAGGGCAAATAAGTACTTCGACAAGTAACGTGTGCAAAGAACAATGCTAGTCTTGACCTAAACAAATAGGTTATATCAATAATGATAGTCACGATTGGTCAAAGATGTTCAATTAGTCCTATGGCTCAATACGACTCAAATAGTATAGCATGTGAATCAGGTTGTCAAGTTTCATACAAGAATCAAGTATAAAGGCATGTTAAAACGATTGCATAAACGTTTGGTTAAGTTTGACTAAAAGTCAAACTTGGTCAAAGTCAAAGTCAACGGGGTCAGGTCGGGTACCCGACAATTTTTCTAAGTTTTATAATCATATATGAGCATGTTGGTCAAGTTTCATGTCAATCGGAGGCGCGTAGCATAGCAAACATTTTTCGTGAGACGACCAAGCAAAACAGAATCTGATAGTGTATCTGGACGGCGTCCAAAATGGCTGGACGGCATCCAGAATTAAGTTTTGGACGGTGTCCAAGGTTTGGGACAGTGTCTAGAATTAAGTTTTGGACGGTGTCCAAGGTTTGGGACGGTGTCCAGAATTAAGTTTTGGATGGTGTCCAAGGTTTGGGACGGTGTCCCAATTGGTACTCAGACCCTGTTTGCAGAAAACACAAGTGCACGAACCAAACTTCAATCAATCCTAGTTTATGATCCGCAAACAATCAAGACATGTATCTTATATCATCGGAAAGCTCTTTTGACAAGGAACACAACTAGATACATTTCCTAAATCAAGTTCATCATTTAAGACAACAAAAACCTCGTCGAATGATCGTTAAATGTTCAAAGTCAATGTTTCAAGTTCATCAGATGCATTTTAAGTTTCGGGAAACCAATTCACACATATGATATGCCGTTTTGAAGGTAATCAAACACACATTGCAACCAAACACTTATCAACAACATTTCATAGCATTTGATGCATCGAAAGTTCATATTAAGCCTATCAAACACTAACCAAAATCTCAAAACCAATAATCATGTTAATGTAAGGTTTTCATGTCAATCAACACACCAAAACAAAGCTAATGAAGTAACTAACACTTTGAACATACAAAAATTAACATCTAAACACATTTCATCATCCAAAATCAAATATTTAACAAACTCTTTTTCAAGTTCATGCTAGTTATGTCAAATCACAAGATCGAGCATACAAATTACATATACGACATCACAATGAGCCATAGACACTAATTAACACACTTTTAAGTCAAGAACACTAAGATTATGAAATTTAGAGTTTTTAGAAAGTTACTCAATCGAGATGAAATTAGTATCAAAACGTAGAGAATGAAGAGAGGATTCCAAATATGTAATTTGTTTTGATGTTAGCCTCCAAAATCGGATTTAGATGATGAATTAAGGATTGAATGTTGAGAGGATTTGGAAGTAGTAAAAGATGAGGATGAAAATGAATGGATGAAAGGGGTTTGACCCTTTGACCTAGTCAAGGGTTGATCCCTTGTCAAGTTTAGTCCCTCAACTTTCGTTCGGGTGCGTGAATTACCTAAACGAGATAATTTAAAACGCGTATTAATGGGAGATGTTATAAGCATATGACGGAGTTTAAAATAGTATAACGGAAAAGTAAACGGAAAAAGGCGGGATGTTACAGAATTGTGGGACAATCTGAGTTCATTACTATGGGCTCGCGTGGTTTGTTGTCTTTTCAAGGAAGAGGGTGGGTGCCTAAGATGGGTGATTACCGACAAGTGCTACTCGATGAAGCACATAAGTCAAAGTATTCCATTCATCCGGGCGTGACGAAAATGTATCTTGATTTAAGGAAAGATTATTGGTGGCCGGGCATGAAACGTGATGTTGTGAAGTATGTTGAGCAATGCGTCACGTGTTTGCAAGTTAAGGCCGAGCACCAAAAGCCGTATGGTAATTACAACCGTTAGAAATCCCGAAATGGAAATGGGAGCACATTACCATGGATTTCATCACAAAGTTACCTAAAACGGCGAGAACCCAGTTTGATTCGATTTGGGTTATAGTTGATCGACTGACGAAGAGTGCTTTGTTTCTTCCCATTAAGGAAGCGATATCGTCGGAGACCTTGGCTAAGTTGTTTATCAAGGAAGTCATCTCGCGACACGGAGTTCCTATATCGATTATTTCGGATCGAGATACTCGTTTTATATCTCGGTTTTGGGAAAAGTTTCATGAAGATATGTGTACACAATTGAAATTGAGCACGGCGTATCATCCTCAAACGGACGGTCAAACTGAACGTACGAATCAAACGTTGGAGGATATGTTACGGGCATGTATTATTGATTTCGGTGGTAGTTGGGACGAGCACTTACCTTTGGTGGAATTCTCGTACAATAATAGTTATCATACTAGTATTGGGATTCCACCTTATGAGATGCTTTATGGGCGTAGGTGTCGAACCCCGATTTGTTGGGGTGAAGTGGGACAAAAGGAAATCAGGAGTACCGATTTGGTTTTAGAGACGAATAGCAAGATTGATATGATTCGAGAGCATTTGAAGAAGGCTCAAGATAGGTAAAAGTCGTATGCCGACAAACATAGACGAACGATCGAATTTCAAGAAGGTGACATGGTGATGCTTAAGGTTTCTCCATGGAAAGTTATTATTCGATTCCGGAAACGAGGAAAGTTAGCTCCTCGGTTTATTAGACCATTTAAGGTTTTAGCTCGTGTTGGTGAAGTCGTGTATCGTTTGGAATTACCCGAAGAGCTTGCGGGGATCCATAATACATTTCATGTTTCCCATCCTCGTAAGTGTCTTGCGGATGATTCATCTTGGGTGCCATTAGACGAGATCGAGCTAAACAATAAGTTAGAATATATTGAGGAACCGATTTCCATACTTGATGAGAAGGTCAAAAGGTTGAGACATAAAGAGGTTAGGACTTTTAAAGTTCAATGGCGTTGGAGTAAGGGTTCCGAGTTTACTTGGGAACCCGAAGAGTTTGTGTTGGTTTATCTTCCTTCTTGTCATGCGGCTTGGATCGCGAGGACGCGCTCCGATTCAAGTGGTGGAGAGTTGTAACACCCTGTTTTCCCGTGTGCGTCTAAAGGTACGTACTTAATCAATAGTACGCTTATAACTTGTTCGTTATGTGATTAAATGAGCTACGGGGCTAGCTGTCGTATAAGTGTATATGTATGTATATATATATATATATATATATATATATATATATATATATATATATATATATATATATATATATATATATATATATATATATATATGTTTGAATGCGTGCGTGAACGTGTTTATGAATGTGTCGCATTGGTGTCGAGTCGTGTGAGACCTAAGGTCGAGGTTTAGATGTGCATAGGAAGGGTGAAAGATGTTGTGCTTGTTGTTTGAACCTTTGATTTATGTTAAATTGTCGAAGTGATCAGGAATAGGCCAATGCCGCGCCGCGAGGAAAGGGGCCGCGACGCGACAACCAAAGCAAATCCAGATCAGAACATGAGTTAAGAAGGGTCGTTTTTCCTTCTTTATGTCGCGCCGCGACAAAGGAGCCGCGCCGCGGCACCTCTGTAGTTCTGACTCCTTTTTATGCTCAATTTAAAAAGGGTTTTAGGGGTAGTTTGGTCTTTTTGCGTGTAGATCTGATGGGAGCCTTTAATACCAACCACTTATCCTCAATTACTCATTTCTTTTCCTTTTTCTTTCACAATTTCCTCCCAAAACATAAAACCCACTTAGATTAAACCTAAGATTTGGAGGTGAAGATTTGTGAATAATCCTAGGAGCAAGAATTAAAGTTGTTCACCGTGTTATTAGCTACAAGTGGATAGTTTGGTAAGTCTCAACTCTATGTTTTGAATTTTAATTGGTTTATGCTAGGGTTTATTCATTTGGAACTTGTATGACCCATTTGAGGGTTAAATGGGTGGATTTTGGGTTAGATTGTTGAAAGAAAACCCTAACAACCATAATCTAGGGTTTGGTCTAATGAAATGGGGTTTGTAAGTGTTAATGGTGTTGTAAGCATTAAAACACTTGTTAAAATGTGGATGAAATTGTAATTAGGTCATGTTTGACAAAGTTGAAAGTGTAAGTGTTAAAATGGGTCAAAAGGGGTGATGTTGACCTAGTTTGGAGGAAATGGGTATGAATTACCCTAGGTTGTGCAAGTTAATGTTAGTAGACTTTAAATCACTAGCTTTGGCGATTTAATATGAGTCTTGGCCTTTATGGGCGGTTTTGGGTGTAAGTGAGCTAATAAATGCTAATGGGTCATTAAATGCTCAAAGTGTAAGTAATGTGGTAAATGCCATTAGTTGTGTATTGAATGTGTACCTATGTACTAGGTACTTTGCTCGAGGTATACGGAAGCATTTAAATCACCACCGAAGTGTTAAGGTGAGTGGAATAACTATATATGCATGTATATAATTTATTTACTTGTGGGGTATGGGTTAAAGTTCGATGTTGACGATACCATACCCTAGAGTATATTGTGTTTTTGATGAGGGTTTAAAGTTCGTTGTTGACGATACCTCATACGTTTGGAATTAAAGTTCGATGTTGACGATGCCATACGATTATTGTAGTGACGTTGATGAGGGTTTAAAGTTCGTTGTTGACGATACCTCATGATAATGCTAAAAGCGAACATATATTTCATAGCATTATTCCCCAAGAAAGACAAGCTTTTAGTTGCAATTGTTCTATTTACAAGTGATATTCGTTTAAATATTAAAAGGTGAAGACAAAAGACAGATTCGACGAATTGAAGACGCAAACGACCAAAAAGCTCAAAAGTACAAAATACAATCAAAGAGGTTCCAATTATTGATAAGAAACGTCTCGAAATTACAAGAGTACAAGATTCAAAACGCAAAGTACAAGATATTAAATTGTACGCAAGGACGTTCGAAAATCCGGAACCGGGACCAGAGTCAACTCTCAACGCTCGACGCGACAGACTAAAAATTATGAGTCAACTATGCACATAAATATAATATAATATTTAAATAATTCTTATAATTATTTAAATATTATAATATATTAAAAATTCGTCGGCAAAGAAAGACTCCAAAGTTGGTGAGCTGGAAAATCAAACTCCGCGACTCGCGGAGTTTGAAGGCAAAAATTGCCGCGAGTCGCGGAGCCCCAAATTCTGAAACCGCCTATAAAAGCAAACGCAGTTTGATCGCAAAAATATCAATATATATCCATCCATCTATCTATACGTAATATTTATATTTATAATTTATATTTTAATTTTAATTTTAATTTTAATCCTAATAATAAGGGTATGTTAGCGAATGTTGTAAGGGTGTAAGTCGAAATTCTGTCCGTGTAACGCTACGCTATTTTTAATCATTGTAAGTTATGTTCAACCTTTTTACATTAATGTCTCGTAGCTAAGTTATTATTATGCTTATTTAAAACGAAGTAATCATGATGTTGGGCTAATTACTAAAATTGGGTAATTGGGCTTTGTACCATAATTGGGGTTTGGACAAAAGAACGACACTTGTGGAAATTAGACTATGAGCTATTAATGGGCTTTATATTTGTTTAACTAAATGATAGTTTGTTAATTTTAATATAAAGATTTACAATTTGACGTCCCTATAAATAACCATATACACTCAATCGGACACGATGGGCGGGGTATTTATATGTACGAATAATCGTTCATTTAACCGGACACGGAAATGGATTAATAGCCACTAGAATTATTAAAACAGGGGTGAAATTATGTACAAGGACACTTGGCATAATTGTTAACAAAGTATTAAAATCTTGGGTTACACTCAGTCGACATCCTGATGTAATTATTAAACAAAGTATTAAAATCTTGTTACAGTTTAAGTCCCCAATTAGTTGGAATATTTAACTTCGGGTATAAGGATAATTTGACGAGGACACTCGTACTTTATATTTATGACTGATGGACTATTATAGACAAAAACCAGACGGACATATTAAATAATCCAGGACAAAGGACAATTAACCCATGGGCATAAAACTAAAATCAACACGTCAAACATCATGATTACGGAAGTTTAAATAAGCATAATTCTTTTATTTCATATTTAATTCCCTTTATTTTATATTTAATTGCACTTCTAATTATAGCACTTTTATTTATTGTTATTGTATTTAATTGTACTTTTAATTATCGTACTTTTTAATTATCGCAAGTTTATTTTATCGCACTTTTATTTATCGCAATTTCATTATCATTATTTACTTTACGCTTTAAATTAAGTCTTTTATTTATTTAATATTTTACATTTTGTTTTAACTGCGACTAAAGTTTTAAAATCGACAAACCGGTTATTAAACGGTAAAACCCCCCTTTATAATAATAATATTACTTATATATATATTTGTATTTTTATAAAAGTAAACTAATATAGCGTTAAGCTTTGTTTAAAGATTTTCCCTGTGGAACGAACCGGACTTACTAAAAACTACACTACTGTACGATTATGTACACTGCCTATAAGTGTTGTAGCAAAATTTAAGTATATCCATTCTATAAATAAATAAATATCTTGTGTAAAATTGTATCATATTTAATAGTATTTCCTTGTAAAATATAAAGCTATTTTATATACACCTCGCATAATATCAAGTTATTTTTGGCGCCGCTGCCGGGGAACAATCAAACTTAAAAGCCAGAAGCGCAACGCTAAATAAAAAAAAATATTTTTATTTTTAGTTTACTTTTATTAAAATTTACTTTTGTAAAAATACGTTTTTAATTATTCGAAAACATAAAAAGAAAACAAAAATATAAATATTTTTAAGAATTTGTTAAATATTTAAGTTTTGTAAAGTTTCTTTATTTTTATTTTATAAAAATATAAGTTTTATTTAAATATTTTGTTTTTATTAAAACATAAAAAAAATAAAAAAAAACGTCGAATTAAATCCTGTACCTGAGTTGAATTTTGGAACCCCGCGACTCGCGGAGTTTGCAGCTTCGAATACCGCAACTCGCGGAGCCGTCTGACATGGGCCACACAGGAACCCTAATCAGCATTAATTACGGAGTAATTATTAATTATTATTATTATTATTAACCCTAAATTACTTATTATTATAATTAGTTTTAAGTTTCTTTTTATTTAATTTATATATTTAGTTAAATTAGTTTAATTAATGTAAAATTAATAGTTTTAATAAATAAATAATATAAAAATAATATTTTTATAAAAATTGAAATTTTGACAACTTTTAGTATATTTTTATATTTTTTCCCTTTTTAATTGTTTTAGCGTAATATTTGTATTTTTCGCTAGTTTTTAGTTTTAAACTTAGTTTTTGCCATAGTTATATTTTTATTTCTAGATTTTTAGGCTTTGCCGTAAAATCCCTTAAGTACTTTTTCTTTAGACTAAGATTTAGGTACTTTAGAATTTTGCGACGCCTTTTTAAGTTTTAGTTTCTTTTTAAGACATTGCCATTTGGGATATAGTTTTACTTGTAAGCTTTAATATTTTTAGACGCCTTTTACCTATGTATCAATTATCATTCCAATTAGTAATCTCAATTTGCGATTATAATTTTAAGTTAGTGATAGTAATAAGGTTGGGTTAGTCGAGTGTTTTTAAGTTCTATAAGTTACTCTTTTTCTTTCTTATTTTTATTTTTCGACCTTTTCCGACACACTCTTTTTCTTTCTTATTTCTCGCTATTCTAGTTTTAGGACATAGATTTTTATTCTACTTCTTATCTAAATTTCTTAAAATTACGAAAATTTATTTTAAGTGGTTAAATTGATAGACATCAAAATTTTCTGGTTCGTAGTAATAGTTGGATTTGTACGTGGACCAGGTTATTGGAGCCAGACAGTCCTCAATTATATTGAGACCAAATGAATCCTGCCCCTCTGCTGCATCTTTTGGTTCGAAACGTGAGCAAAATCAGAAAAGTCTATTAATTGGATAACTTATATAATTTTTCTTTCCTTTTTAAAAAAACTAATAGGATATTCAGTGAATGCACCGAGCAAGACGTTCACCACCTTTTGTACGTTCACCACCTGTAACTAGATCAAGACATTTAGCAAATATTACCGCCGTTGATTTTTCTTTAGAATCGTCATCCAGTCGACCAAGTACTCCAGTTCAAATTTCCGATAATCCATTTTTTGAACCCGACCTCACAATTGAGAATTCGGAGAATATTCAGGGACGATTCATAGATCCTGAACCACTAAACTTTCCTCCGGAACCACCAATCATTCAAACAGAGATTGTTGAGGAACGAACCATTAAATCAGAATCCTCTAGTGATTCCGATTCAACAAATTCAATTATGGAGAATCTGGAACCTTTAAGTATGGAAGACCGAATGAGAGCTAAACGCACTGGCCAAGGTCACGCAATTACTCATCCTGACATTAATGCACCAGATTATGAAATCAAAGGATAAATTCTATACATGGTGACTAATCAATGCCAATTTAGTGGTGCGCCGAAGGAAGATCCAAATGAACATCTTCGTACCTTTAATAGGATCTGCACACTATTTAAAATAAGAGAAGTGGAAGATGAACAGATATATCTCATGTTATTTCCCTGGACTTTAAAGGGAGAAGCCAAAGATTGGTTGGAATCGTTACCTGAAGGGGCGATTGATACATGGGACGTTTTAGTTGAAAAATTTCTTAAACAATTATTTCCGGCATCTAAAGCCGTAAGACTTCAAGGAGAAATTGTTACGTTCACACAGAAGCCAAATGAAACTCTATATGAGGCGTGGACAAGATTTGGAAAGTTATTAAGAGGATGTCCGCAACATGGTTTAGACACCTGTCAAATAGTACAAATATTCTACCAAGGATGCGACATCACTACAAGGAAAGACATCGATATAGCAGCTGGTGGTTCTATTATGAAGAAAACTGAAACTGATGCTTATAAAATTATTGATAACACTGCTTCCCACTCACATGAGTGGCACCAAGAAAAAGATATCGTTAGATCATCTAAAGCAGCTAGAGCCGATTCTAGCCATGACTTAGATTCCATTTCCGCAAAGATAGATGCTGTCGAGAGACGAATGGAAAAGATGACTAAAGATATACACTCAATACGAATTAGTTGTGAGCAGTGTGGAGGACCACATTTGACAAAAGATTGTCTCAGTATTGAATTAACAATGGAACAAAGAGAGAATATTTCATACATAAACCAAAGGCCTGGAAATAATTATCAGAATAATTATCAACCGCCAAGACCGATTTACAATCAAAACCAGAACTATAACCGAAATATTCCATACAACAACCAACAAGGTCCTAGCAATCAACAAGTATCCAACAATACTTACAATCAGCAAAGACCTAATTTTCAAAACAAACCACCACAACAAACCGATGATAAAAAGCCGAATTTAGAAGATATGATGACGAAGCTAGTTGAAACTCAAACGCAGTTTTTCACATCTCAAAAACAAACCAATGAACAAAATGCTCAAGCATTTAGAAATCAACAAGCTTCTATTCAAAACTTGGAACAAGAAGTAAGTAACCTAGCAAGGTTAATAGGTGAAAGAAAACCGGAAAGTCTACCTAGTGATACAAATGCTAACCCCCGGAATGAAACAGCTAAAGCCATTACCACAAGAAGTGGTACAACACTTAAACCACCTGAAATACCTGTAACTTCTGATGAAGTTATTCCTACTCCACAAGAACCACAACCTGAACAAGATAAGGAAACAGAACCGGTAGTTGAGAAGGTTAATGAAGATAACACAGCTAAGGATAAACCTTATGTTAAACCATACCAACCACCACTTCCTTACCCGAGTAAAATGAAGAAAGAGAAACTTGAAGCCGGGCAATCCAAATTCTTGGATATGTTTAAACAGATAAATGTAAATCTTCCTTTCATTGATGTGATTTCAGAAATGCCTAGATATGCTAAATTCTTGAAAGATCTAATCTCAAATAGAAAGAAAATGGAAGAACTCTCGGCTGTTACTATGAACGCTAATTGTTCAGCAGTGCTGTTGAATAAGATACCAGAAAAATTATCTGATCCAGGAAGTTTCACAATTCCAAGTTTTCTGGGTAGTCTTAGTTCAATAGAAGCATTAGCAGACTTAGGTGCTAGTATAAATCTAATGCCATATTCACTATACGCTAAACTAGACCTTGGAGAATTGAAACCAACAAAAATAAGTATACAACTAGCCGATCGATCAATAAAATATCCTAGAGGGATAATGGAGAACATGCTAGTTAAAGTTGGTACTTTAGTATTTCCAGTAGATTTTGTTGTTCTGGACATGGAAGAAGATTCTCAAGTTCCTCTCATATTAGGAAGACCATTCTTAAACACGGCTAAAACAATGATAGACGTGTTCGGTAAGAAATTGACCCTAAGTATAGAGGACGAGATTGTTACCTTTTCAGTTGATAGAGCAATGCAACAACCGCAATCTGCAGATGATACATGTTATTATATTCAAACTATAGATTCACATGCAGAATTGTTAGAAGAATTTCCAGAATTACAAGGAACAGGAGAATGTTCTTTAGGAGAAAGTACTGAACAAATTGATGAAGCTGAAATGTTAGCTACACTAATAGCTAATGGCTATGAACCAACAACAGAAGAAATTCAAATGCTAAAAGAAGAAGACAGATATCGATATAAATCATCGATAGAAGAACCTCCGAAATTAGAGTTAAAGCCACTTCCAAACCATTTGGAATACGCTTATTTACATGGTGAATCTGAATTACCTGTAATAATATCGTCTTCTCTTACTGAAAATGAGAAATCACAACTCATTTCTGTGTTGAAAGCTCATAAACCAGTCATTGCATGAAAAATTCATGATATTAAAGGAATAAGTCCTTCGTATTGCACACATAAAATCCTTATGGAAGAAGGTCATAAAACGTATGTGCAACGTCAACGAAGACTAAATCCGAATATGCAAGATGTAGTTAAGAAAGAAATTATTAAACTACTAGATGCAGGTTTAATATATCCAATTTCTGATAGTCCATGGGTAAGCCCAGTTCAATGCGTGCCTAAGAAGGGTGGCATGACTGTCATTACAAATGAGAAAAATGAGCTTATTCCTACTAGGACTGTAACAGGATGGCGTGTATGTATTGATTATAGAAAATTAAATGACGCCACCAGAAAAGATCACTTTCCCTTACCTTTCATTGATCAAATTTTGGAAAGATTAGCCGGAAATAGTTACTATTGTTTTCTAGATGGATTTTCCGGATATTTTCAAATTCCAATAGCACCCGAAGATCAAGAGAAAACCACATTCACGTGCCCTTATGGTACTTTTGCTTACAAACGCATGCCATTTGGACTTTGCAATGCCCCTGCAACCTTTCAAAGGTGTATGATGGCGATTTTTCACGACATGATAGAAGAATGCATGGAAGTTTTCATGGATGACTTTTCAGTCTTCGGTGATACATTTGAATCATGTCTAGTTAATCTGGAATGAATGCCTATTAGATGCGAACAATCAAATCTAGTTCTTAATTGGGAGAAATGCCATTTCATGGTTAAAGAAGGCATCGTTCTTAGACATAAAATCTCAAAAGAAGGAATTGAAGTGGATAGAGCTAAAGTAGATGTAATTGCTAAACTTCCACATCCCACCAATGTTAGAGGAGTTAGGAGTTTTCTAGGGCATGCCGGTTTTTACCGACGTTTCATAAAATATTTTTCTAAAATTGCCACTCCTATGAATAAACTCCTAGAAAAGGATGCTCCATTCATCTTTTCAGATGAATGTATCAAATCATTTAATATTCTTAAAGAGAAACTCACTAATGCGCCGATCATGATAACACCAAATTAGAATCTACCATTTGAACTAATGTGCGATGCAAGTGATTTTGCAATGGGAGCCGTTTTATGACAAAGGATTGAAAAAAGATTTCAACCTATATATTATGCTAGTAAGACGTTACAAGGAGCACAAACAAATTATATAACTACTGAAAAAGAACTCCTTGCTATTGTCTTTGCTTTTGACAAATTTCGATCATATCTCGTTCTAGCTAAAACGGTGGTCTATACCGACCATTCTGCTCTTAGATACCTATTTTCGAAACAAGATGCCAAACCAAGATTAATCCGTTGGATCTTACTCTTACAAGAGTTTGATATTGAAATCCGAGATAAAAAAGGAGCAGAAAATCTCGCCGCTGATAATCTTTCTCGTCTTGAAAATCCTGAATTAGAAGTTCTAAATGAATCGGCCATACAAGACAACTTTCCTGATGAATATCTATTGAAGATAGATTATAATGAAATCCCATGGTTTGCAGACTATGCAAACTACTTAGTTTGTGGATTCCTTGAAAAAAGATTGTCGTACCAAAAACGAAAGAAATTCTTCAGTGATATAAAACACTATTTCTGGGAAGATCCACATTTGTTTAAAAGTTGTCCAGATGGAATAATACGTCGATGTGTATTCGGAGATGAAGCTAGTAAAATTTTAAACCATTGTCACACAGGACCAACAGGAGGGCATTATGGGCCTCAACTAACAGCAAGAAAAGTTTATGAAGCTGGATTCTATTGGCCTACAATTTACAAAGACGCACACCTTCTTTGCAAATCCTGTGATGCATGTCAAAGGGCCGGAAAAATAAGTCAACATAATGAAATGCCACAAAATGTCATCCAAGTATGTGAAGTATTTGACATTTGGGGTATTGACTTTATGGGTCCATTTCCAAAATCTCATAATAATCTCTACATTCTCGTTGCCATTGATTATGTATCTAAATGGGCGGAAGCACAAGCTCTCCCAACTAATGATGCACGAGTTGTAGTCAACTTTTTAAAACGTCTTTTTGCAAGGTTTGGAACACCGAAAGCTTTAATAGGTGATCGGGGCACTCATTTCTGTAATAATCAACTTGAGAAATTCTTAAAAGATATGGAGTAACTCATAAAATCTCCACTGCTTATCATCCACAAACAAGTGGACAAGTTGAAAATACCAACCGAGCTTTAAAACGTATTCTAGAGAAAACTGTAGGATCAAATCCGAAGGAATGGTCCATTAAATTGGAGGATGCACTCTGGGCTTTTAGAACAGCCTACAAAACTCCAATTGGAACCACACCTTTTAGACTCGTTTACGGAAAAGCATGTCATCTTCCAGTAGAAATTGAACACAAAGCATTTTGGGCTTTGAAGACATGTAATCTTGATTTACATGAAGCTGGACGTCTACGATTAAGTCAACTAAACGAATTAGAAGAATTAAGACATGAAGCATACGAAAATTCGTTAATCTATAAAGAAAGAACGAAGAAATGGCATGATAAAAGAATCAGAAGTTTAAAAGAATTTAAAGAAGGAGACAGAGTTCTTCTTTTCAATTCACGATTCAAGCTATTTCCTGGAAAATTGAAATCAAGATGGTCTGGACCATTCATAGTCAAAAGAGTTTTCCCATACGGAACAGTAGAATTAATAAATTCAAATGGGTTTGAATTTAAAGTTAATGGTCACAGAGTTAAACACTACATAGATAGTCCGATGGAATTCGACAATGAAGTTAATCACAATTTCGATACCACAGCTAACTAAGTGTGGGGAGAATCAAGTCTTTAAAGGATAATATGTATTTCTGTTAGAGTTAGATTGTCTATTTTCATGTAGTTCTCGAAAATGGAACCCGGATGGTCTTTCCCTAGCAGACCCTAAAGAACTAGTCTTCTCCCCCCATTCTGAATTTTTATTTTTTTTAGGAAATGAAGACTGCCTGTGAACTAAACCATGGTCTAATGCTACACGCTTTGATCACTAAACGTAATAATGACACACTATCGAGTGAAATAGTATCAGTAATCAGAGAAAGATTGGACGGAGTAAGAAAAGAATCCAGATGCGAAGATAATAAGTTACAATTTGGTAAAGGAAAATCAAAATCCGCAGCGAAAAGAAGAGCACGACACCTAGAAAGATGTCACAAATGCGGAAAATGGTCACATGGAGGTAAATGTTCAAATAATCAAACCTATTCAAATACCGAATTTGTTACTTTATGCAGAGACGGACCGTTCATATGTTTAGAAGAAAAAACACTGAATGCTCGAGGTTACGCCTATGTAGCCAAGGAAAACCAATTAAACCGACTATCTTATGAATGGGATAGATCATATAACTAAGAATACTATCTCACAGGTAAGTCTGTATAGTTTTTATTTTTATTTTTAACCTTTTGATAATAAACGCTAATTTGTTCGCTATAAAGTATTAAATTGGTATTGAATAAAATTAGGTTTGGCGACCGAAATTATTGATATCATACAAAAATTTATTACATCACTGCGAAATTTAACGTTTATTCTTAAGGTATAAATATCTTTAATCAATCAACCCAAAATATTTCAAAAATTCGTCATGAGTTAAATTAGGTCATGGAACCAAAATTACTTTACCGAAAAGAGGGGCGCATATTTTTGATATTAATTTTGAATTTTATATTTAAGTTGTGTGAATTTAAAAACAAAAATTTACTTTATTTCGCTAAGTTAAAAATATGATTTTTAAAATTCGTCGTAAGTTGAAGACTAGGTCATTGAACCAAAATTGCTTTACCCAAGGAAGGGACGAGAACTTTTATTATCATTATTTTTAATCTTATTGAATTAAAGTATGCCAAAAACATTAAAAAAAACCCAAAAATCTTAGCTTTTAAAACAATCGCTACAAAAAGATAAATTTTAAAATTTTGTCGAAGGACGGACTAGGACATCTATCCGAAACAACCTCGTCCTAAATAACAAGGGAAACAAAATTTTAAAATTAATTACTTAATTGTTTTAATTAGTATAAGATGTTTAAAAAAAAAGTACAAACTCCGCGACTCGCGGAGTTTGAAGGGTAAAAACACCTCAAGTCGCAGAGGATAAAAAACCCAGAAAAAAATAAAATGAGCTGAACTGATCAGTCCCCATCCCCACACCACATAAACTGCGAAATAAACCCGAAAAAACCCGAAAAAACCCGAAAAACACACACCAAATTCGCAATTTTTGACCGTTAATCATCAAATCTTTTACTAAAATCATGTTGAGAAGGATGCTATCAAGGAATTACTCAAGAAAAACGGTAAATTTCTACACCTAAACACCATTTAATCCGGAAATTGGTGTTCTTGAGCAATTTTATACCCAATTCGATTTTGATGCTTTTTAGTGTAATTATGCTTAGATTGCTTATGTATTATGCTTGTATAACCTAGATTGATGCTATTTAACATGATTAGGAGCCTTAAACTTCAAATTTTGAGTAATCTAGGGTTTGTGTTCTTGAGCAATTTGGGGCTTTTTGATATAAACAGGTTATGGCCAATTTTTGTCATGAATTGTTGCTAAATTAAGTAGTGTAACATGTTTAGGTAGTTAAATGATCCAAACTTTGAGCCTAAACATAATTTTGAGAATTAAAGTGGACTTTTTCAAGTCTAAAATTCATGAACTTGATTTTTGAGAGATAATGCCATTTGAAACTTGTTTAATTGCTAGTAATGATTATTTTGACATGTTATTTGAGTTAAATGCTTATGAACTTGGCGAACATTTTCGTATATGCTTATTTAAAAAAGTGTAGATTAGATAAAAATATGAAAATGAGCTTAAGTTTGATATAAATTGGACATGTTATTGTAATTATTTTGATTGATGATTTTGCTGACACTAATGCATATTTGGATGCACAAAAATTGTGTTTGATGTGTTTTGCAGACTGAAAGGGGTGAATCTTCATCCCAAGCTCGCAATGCTCCTGCTGAGAATGCGGAACAACAGGAGGTGGAAAACTACTACAAACAAGATATACCTCATCCAGTCATGACATTTTCTGATATGCACTTGGAAGATTTGCACTCGAACCTGAGATTTGACAAACTTTGGATAGATTATCCAAAATACCAAAGGGGTTTGCATACTCTTCATTCTAAAGCTGTTGAAGTACCTAGGGTCATAGAATGGGGACCGTTAGAAGCTGTAGAATTGGCCAGGCCAATTAGGGAATTACTTGCACAGAGGTATGGTAATTCTACTTTTAACGATTGAGTACGGTTATTCAACATGCGTAGACCTATATATAAAGTATGGTGTGAAGAATTGTTGTGTAGTATAGAATTAAATGATCGGGTAGCTAGTTTAACCGATCGATCTTTTATTAGATTTTTGTTAGGAGGTTCGATGCACCACATGTCTTTAGTAGACATGGCTCAGGCTTTATGTATATATACGCCTGAGGAGTTAGCATCTGCCGATTATAGAGGGTTGATACTAAATGGTAGAAAGATAGACGAAAATTTTGATACGCATGGTGTATGGAGTCAAATGACTAGCCATCACCGATTTAAAGGGAGAAATTACTCTTATTTGGATATAGATAGAGCAGAGTTAAGAGTAATTCATAGGTTTTTAGCTAATTCGATTACACAAAGAGGTAAGAATAAGGAAAAGGTAAATGAACAGGATTTGTTTTACCATATGTGTATTCGAGACCCACAAAGCGCTGTAAGTATACCTTATTGTGTGGGTTATTATTTATCAGCTATGGTTAGGGGGATGAGACCGCATAGCATAATAAGAGGTGGTATATTTATTACTTTGATTGCTGAATATCTCGGTGTGGATATAAGTTGGGGGGGATTATTAGTCGAAGAACCAGAACCCCGCGATACAATAGGTTTAAATGTATACCATGGTGCGAAGGTTTTGAAGAGGCGAAATAACACCGCAATATGATATAATGGTAGACATCCACAGGTTGAGAGAAACCAACAGCCAGGTAATGTGGGAGGGGGAAATGAAATGACAGAAATGCAAAGGTTTATAGCTTCACAAGAGTACGAAAATGCTAGACATCGAGCATTTGAAGATTGGCAAGTTCATCAAAACCAAATCATAGCTTATTGCCAACAAATAGGTAGAAACTATATTCCTACTCAATCGCCCGTATTTCCTCCCTGGTCTATAGAGATCCAACCACCGTATCCTACGTATAACCCAGCCGAAGCATTTTATAACACCTATGATTATGCATGGAACCCCTACTGGTATCAGTATCATCCCTAGTCTACTTAGTTTTATTTATTTTATAATTTGTAATGTTGATACATTTAATACTTATGTTAATATTGTAATAGTTTTTATAATTTTCTAACTTTTATTATTAGATTTTAATAATTTTTGAATGTGGGGTAATATACCAAACTTCAAAAATATTTATATATGTTTGCAGTTTATCTTATGTACACAACAGGGTAAAACAACGCATTTTCAAAGACTGGCATTAAGTTCAGCAAAAGCAACTAATTTTGACGACAAGATGCAAAATAAATGTGATATAACAACAAGACGGAATGAACAAATGATATGCACCATTTATCATTCAGCAAACAAACGCCAATATGTTTGGAAATTTTGGTAAAATTTAATCATTTCTACGCTAATCACCCTCAATAATTTAAATTGTTACTGATTTCTTGCAAATGAGGGCATTGCAAGATCTTAAGTGTGGGAAGGGGTTAAATTCTTTCGGATTTTTTAAAATTTTTATCTTAAACACTTGGTTACCATTAAAAATACTAGTAAAGCAGTAGTTGTATTAGAATCTAGTGCTCTCTGATAATAAAGAACAGCCCTAGTCTTATATACTGACTACCCAATTCTAGTAAAATTTTTTAAAATTTTCAATTAAATGAACTTAAAATTATGTTTATACATATTTATGAACGATAAAACAAGGTGTTAACACCGAAATTATTGTTACCTTGGAAAGGACATAAATTGAGAAACAAACCAAAATGTTAGAATTCATTTAAAATGGAATAGAGGACAATAAAAAGGAAAATAAAAGCCAAGTGTGGGAAAAATTACCAAGTTATCTTAAACATATGTCACATATTTCTGTAACAAATAACTGAAAATACTTTTGCTTTGGACTAAACTAAACTGTTTTACCCGATGAAAGAAAAGAAGAGATGGATCTACACGATGAATCAATTCCATCATTAAAAGGAAGTAAAGTCTTCCGAAAAAGAAACGCGCTTCTTGATTTAGGTCAAGAAGTTGTCGTCCAGACCAGCTGTAGGTTGACGAAAAATCTAGAAAAGTTATCACTAAAATCAGCAGGAAATCCACGGACCTCAGCATAAAACAGGGTCGCCAAGTGGTCAGATTTATCCTAACCATGAGAAGGATTTATCTCGTAAAATGGGGGGGCACCGTGCAAATTAGCTGGATAAGACTAATGAATCAGATCCCCAGAAAGGATAATCTCCTTTTAAAGATTAAAAATCAGCTTTTAAGACTGATATTACTCAATCCTTGAGATTGACCTTAAAGATTGAGAATTCAAACTCATGGAATTCAATGATATCTAAACTCAAGCTTGAACGAGAAAATATTTTGATCAAATTATAAACCGATTTGTTTTCTGAAAACCCATTTTCAATACGTTCATTACCATTGAACGTAAAATCCTAGGAATTCACCTGGATTTCATTAGGTCACCTGAACCAAATCGGGTGCCAACCGTAAGAACGGTGGTTGCATAGCATGGTCGAAGATAGGACCTTGTGCCAGACCGAAAAATCATAAGGGTGAGCTTTACTATTGCTCCTACAAAGGATAGTAATTGCGTCCGACACGTTATAGACCATAATTAAAAGCATGTCAGGGGACATTGCCTTAACAGTTGCTTGTTCAACGCTTTCCTTTACAACCGGACGGTAGTTTACCGAAAGGTAATATACGGGACAAGTAAACTGGACGTGTTGCTTTTCTAATACAAGGTTAGCAAGTGGGTGACACAAAACCGCAAGTGTTGAGCTAAAATTTTCAAATCTGAAACCCACCAAACCCACAAAAAGAATTTGCAAACACCGGTGAAGGGTTATTCCAGAAAACTTATATAGGGTAAAAACTAGATTTAATTTTCAAAAGATCAAATATTTTCATAAAGATCCAATCTCCTTAATGGATCTAAATTTTATAGTCATGTGGGACTGTAAACCATATCGTTACTACCATTATTTATACCGCCGTATAGAAATCACTGATGTACAAAGTGTGAAGAATAAAGAAGTGATTCTAGTATTTCATGACTATATTGCTTGAGGACAAGCAACGCTCAAGTGTGGGAATATTTGATAATGCTAAAAGCGAACATACATTTCATAGCATTATTCCCCAAGAAAGTCAAGCTTTTAGTTGCAATTGTTCTATTTACAAGTGATATTCGTTTAAATATTAAAAGGTGAAGACAAAAGACAGATTCGACGAATTGAAAACGCAAACGACCAAAAAGCTCAAAAGTACAAAATACAATCAAAGAGGTTCCAATTATTGATAAGAAATGTCTCGAAATTACAAGAGTACAAGATTCAAAACGCAAAGTACAAGATATTAAATTGTACGCAAGGACGTTTGAAAATCCGGAACTGGGACCAGAGTCAACTCTCAACGCTCGACGCAACGGACTAAAAATTACGAGTCAACTATGCACATAAATATAATATAATATTTAAATAATTCTTATAATTATTTAAATATTATAATATATTAAAAATTCGTCGGCAAAGAAAGACTCCAAAGTTGGTGAGCTGGAAAATCAAACTCCGCGACTCGCGGAGTTTGAAGGCAAAAATTGCCGCGAGTCGCGGAGCCCCAAATTCTGAAACCGCCTATAAAAGCAAACGCAGTTTGATCGCAAAAATATCAATATATATCCATCCATCTATCTATACGTAATATTTATATTTATAATTTATATTTTAATTTTAATTTTAATCCTAATAATAAGGGTATGTTAGCGAATGTTGTAAGGGTGTAAGTCGAAATTCTGTCCGTGTAACGCTACGCTATTTTTAATCATTGTAAGTTATGTTCAACCTTTTTACATTAATGTCTCGTAGCTAAGTTATTATTATGCTTATTTAAAACGAAGTAATCATGATGTCGGGCTAATTACTAAAATTGGGTAATTGGGCTTTGTACCATAATTGGGGTTTGGACAAAAGAACGACACTTGTGGAAATTAGACTATGAGCTATTAATGGGCTTTATATTTGTTTAACTAAATGATAGTTTGTTAATTTTAATATAAAGATTTACAATTTGACGTCCCTATAAATAACCATATACACTCAATCGGACACGATGGGCGGGGTATTTATATGTACGAATAATCGTTCATTTAACCGGACACGGGAATGGATTAATAGCCACTAGAATTATTAAAACAGGGGTGAAATTATGTACAAGGACACTTGGCATAATTGTTAACAAAGTATTAAAACCTTGGGTTACACTCAGTCGACATCCTGGTGTAATTATTAAACAAAGTATTAAAATCTTGTTACAGTTTAAGTCCCCAATTAGTTGGAATATTTAACTTCAGGTATAAGGATAATTTGACGAGGACACTCGCACTTTATATTTATGACTGATGGACTGTTATGGACAAAAACCAGACGGACATATTAAATAATCCAGGACAAAGGACAATTAACCCATGGGCATAAAACTAAAATCAACACATCAAACATCATGATTACGGAAGTTTAAATAAGCATAATTCTTTTATTTCATATTTAATTCCCTTTATTTTATATTTAATTGCACTTCTAATTATAGCACTTTTATTTATTGTTATTGTATTTAATTGCACTTTTAATTATCGTACTTTTTAATTATTGCAAGTTTATTTTATCGCACTTTTATTTATCGCAATTTCATTTTCGTTATTTACTTTACGCATTAAATTAAGTCTTTTATTTATTTAATATTTTATATTTTGTTTTAACTGCGACTAAAGTTTTAAAATCGACAAACCGGTCATTAAACGGTAAAAACCCCCTTTATAATAATAATATTACTTATATATATATTTGTATTTTTATAAAAGTAAACTAATATAGCGTTAAGCTTTGTTTAAAGATTTTCCCTGTGGAACGAACCGGACTTACTAAAAACTACACTACTGTACGATTAGGTACACTGCCTATAAGTGTTGTAGCAAGGTTTAAGTATATCCATTCTATAAATAAATAAATATCTTGTGTAAAATTGTATCGTATTTAATAGTATTTCCTTGTAAAATATAAAGCTATTTTATATACACCTCGCATAACATCACCTCATATGTGGGTTTAAAGTTCGGTGTTGACGATACCACATTAATATAGGCGAATGGGATTTAAGTTCGATGTTGACGATACCATTCGTTGGGCTAGCCTTGGGATCTTGAGTACTATGGATGTTGTGAACATCATCGTTATACTTGTGTTTTAGTATATTGTATTGTTGTGTTATATGCTATTGTTATACTAGCCTTGTTATCGTGGTACTTAGCGTTATACATGTGAAAGGTATGCTAATTATGTAACTAGTATGTATGCGGATTTGGTAAGTGTTTGCAAGTAAGTAGGTTATATATATGTATGTATAATTGTTGCACTCACTAAGCCTTGCTTACCCTCTCGTTGTTTACCATTTTATAGGTTCCGACTTGGACAAGGGTAAGGGCATACGTTTGGACTAGTGGTTTTCCGCATATGTTGACGGGGGTGCTTTTGGTGTTAGCTTTTTGAAATTGGCCTAACGTTTTGGGTAGTTTAGCCCCAAAACATGCTCGAGTGACGTTTGGATTATAAACTATCATTGTAGTGGGTCAAACTTGTATTAAACTTAATTAATGGCCTTCGTGCCTTTTGTAAACATTTAAATTGATGTACGTTTAAATAGAACTTGTGGAATGGTTTACATATTTAATTGGCACGTAAATGTGTATTATATAAAAAAAAATTATCGTATGGAATACGGGTTGGGATGTTTCAGTTTTATTTATGCGATGTCGTCAGGTCGCAACGCGTCAGCTTTGACTATCAAAGGGGATATTAGTTTTAAATTGCCTAAATCTTACTACTCCTTATTATGAGTAAGGTAAGTATGACCTAGAGTCGTATTTTTGAGATATTCGTAGAATCGAACCTATATCTAAACTTAAGATAATTATAAGGTGCAGGAGTAGTGGATGATTACCTAATATTGGGTTTTCTAGATTAAATAAATAAAGTAAAGTACGATAAAATTTGTACTTCAGATAAAGTTAAAACAAGTGCATGTTACGATTTCATCAGTTACTTTGCCGATATTATGGAATGCTGGCTTATGGATAGGCAGTGACCTTGTATTTACTATACTAGTCCTAAACGCCCCTGTCATAAGACATGTCACTGAGTAATGCGATAGGCTTGAAGATTCTGAATAGATAGTAACGTCCCTTAACCCCGACGCCCGTGCAGTCTGACTACAGGCATACACGTTCAGACGGCTCATCCAATTGAGCGACTCGGTTGGGTAACGTATTAACATTCCGAAATGGTCTAAACTTTCTTAATTATAATAAAATACATGGTTTTCCATATCCGAGAGACGTGATGTATCTTACTGCTTTCGTTAATGATTGGTTTAAAAGATAGTTAGGCCCTTAAAAAGAGTTCAACCTATAAAGAACACCATGGCAAAGTCAAGCTGACTTCCATGAATACGTTCGGTTATCCTAACGGTCCAATCCTTTATGTGTTCGAACAAACAGTTCCTTAATTAACTAAGAATCCCTCAAGCGGGGTGCAATGCTTGAGACTGCGTTATGGTGAAGTGTACTAGTCAACACTAACCGTGTTCCACGGCCTTACTTAGTAGAGGTACAGCTTACAACAACCGTTGTGCTTTCAGCTTGCACGTACGAAGTTAATATGCTTGGTGACTACACTAACATGGTCTGGGACCGACAATGTACTGGGGGTATAGTCAGATGTTTCACTACGAAGAGTCCTCAGTCGGAATCCAAGGCTCGGTGGACTTACTACCACCGGTGTGCCTCAGTAAAACTTACGTTGTATCCGATAGACTTCTCTTATCAAGGGGTGACACAGATAGTGTACTCTGAATCGGGGTTCGCGACTTCCCAATAACAGAGCCAATAACTACGTTCTATTAGTTGGAAAAGCGATTAAGTTCAAAGCATAATCGGAAAGCATTTTGAAAACATACACAAACCATAATATAGTTTCGGCATTATAACTAATTACGTCATAACATACATTAAAGATAACTACTCGCTAATCATGGCAACAGTATCACAAAGCATAATAATGAAAGACATTATATAAAGACAAGGGATAGAAGTACCAGTAGATTAAACGAGTTTTGAATACAAAAGTGACAACTTCAAGACTCTAGACCGCTCCTAATACAATCTTCGGCGTTCTTCTCCGGGTACTAGGTTTCCCGTACGGAGTCGAAGACCTTGAAAGTATCACTAATATTGTACAAGAGAGAGAAAGAAGTGAATTGAAGTGTGTGTTGTAATGAATGACAAATGCCCTTTAAATAAGCTAAAATTTTCCCTGCAAACGGCTGGCAGGCCGTTTGACAGGCCTTTTGCAGGGGCCGTTTGCCAGACCAGGCTGTTTGCTTGGGCCGTTTGGCAGGCCATTTCTGAGCCAGGCAAGCCATTTGGCAGGCCGTTTGGCAGGCTGTTTGGCAGGCCGTTTGGCTTGCCTGGTCAGCTGGTTTTCCTGGATCGCCACTTGATTTCTTGTCTTTCACCGTTTTTGCTCTAGAATCTTCGTTTAAGCTCCGATTCTCTTGATTCTTTTTGCACCCGTAGTTACTTGTTCTTCAATTGTAACCGACGAAGTGGGTATTTTGCCGATAAAGTTCGAATCTTTCTTGTTTTTGGGCCTTAATACCGGGGTAAAAATGTGACTTTTTAGCCGATATCAGTCAACGTATATGTTTTAAACAATGTGGTTTCATAGTATAAGTTGTCTCATTGCTCGACTCGACGCGTTTCAAAGTAAAAGTCAACATATAGTCAACTAATTCAAACAAGTCAAACAAAGTCAACCAAAGTCAAACCAAAAGTAAAACTTGGTCAAAGTAGTCAACTAAAGTCAACATCAGTAGGTTCATGTCAAATGTTGGTCAACATATCAAATCTAAGTCAAACAACACGATTTAGATCATAAATGGTCAAAATCACAATCACAGTTTATCGTCATTTATAAAGTTCATGTACATGTAGAAAACTTCACATAATACCTCATAGCAAAAAATTCATGCAAACATGGAAAACTCCAGATCACAAGTATACTCAAAATCGATTCCAAAAAGTCCAGCCAGGGTCTCATACGATGTCTAAAAGTCAGGAATCAGAAGGGGTAAATTTATGGTTTGCCAAATCAGTTTCTGACCGCGCACTGATTTAGTATTGGCTATAACCGGAGCTAGGGACATGAAAATCAAGCTAGGTCAGTGGACATGGTTCACAAACAAGTAAAACTAACACATATCAAAAGATGAGAAAATTTTGTGTAGCCAATTGGTACAGCTTATTCGTGCAAGTTGGATGATCAGTTTTCAGCTCAATTCAAAAATTACACAAACTATGGCTCTAGTGTTCCCAATGCATAAGGTTTCAGAGATTGCAATTAACTAAACATATATCACATATCATGTCAAGATTCATATTCCAGAAGCATTCATGCTAATTCATTAAACACAAACCACAGAGTACAAAACAGAGAGCAAGTTGAAGATTCGATCCTAGTTCAGCTAGTCGCATTCGTATGCAATTATCCGAAGATATAGATACAATTAGACCATGATATCTACATAAAAAGTGAAGTAATTTTTGTTTTTATTTCAGATATGCAAAGCTTTAAACCCATAAGTTAACACATTTTAGCATACAAGTCTGTTTTCATGCAAGTGCTGGAAAAATCTACATTTTCACTAAATCAAGCATATCACAAGTTATACTCAAGCAAATGACATGATATCCTAGTGAAAACTGAGTATTTTTGAATTATCTATCCAATGGTAATACATTCACAAACCAATTCGTGGCCTATTAATACCAGATTTCTGATCAAGCAACAAAAACACAACATTAATTTCAAATGGGCATAACTTGATCATCCGAAAATGAACTTAAGCGAATCCAAAGCCTAAAATCAATAGTTTTTCATGAGGATTCTAAATATCACATAATATCATGCAATTTAAAATTTCAAATTTCTGTACACACAATAATAGATTTTAGTTTTCGTGTCAAACAATCAAAACGGATAAATTAACGTATCTAACATTAATCATACATCAAGGCTTGAGCAATAGACAACCTAAACCATGAAACATCAATAAAAATCTGATTTTAAAAAATTAGGGTTAGTTATTTATACCTTTGATCGTGAAAATAGTTATATCAACGCGTAGAGCACGAAGGGAATTACAAGTTTGATGTTGAACACTTAAGCTAAAAAGCAAAAATTGATGGTGGATTGTTGGTGATGGGTGTCGACGTGAAAGAGAGCAGGAGAGGGAAAGAGCTGCGTGATTTTGATACTAATTAGGTTTAGAGATAAAATAAAGCAGTGTTTTATTTACATACATATTCCATATTTAGCCCTAAAAACTAGTAATTAACAAAAAGGCCCCAAAAAAGAAATTAAAAGGGGATGTGAGGGTGGTTCGGCTGAA
The DNA here is from genome assembly GCF_046630445.1 of Rutidosis leptorrhynchoides. Lineage (NCBI taxonomy): Eukaryota > Viridiplantae > Streptophyta > Magnoliopsida > Asterales > Asteraceae > Rutidosis > Rutidosis leptorrhynchoides. The sequence goes on along the minus strand of NC_092340.1, from coordinate 107,213,522 downwards.
TGGCCCAAGTGGGGTATTCCCGGGCTCTCGTTTTTCAAAAGCATGTTATCGTGGTCCGTTTCAAGTGTCGTTTAGACGTACCGAATGTGATGACCCGGAAATTTCCGATCAAATTTAAACTTTAATCTTTATATGTTTCCGACACGATAAGCAAAAATATGTAAGGTTGAGTCTCAAAAAGTTTTGAACTGTGTTCATATATTCAAATACCCTTTGACTATTCCCGGTGATTCACGAACAATTAATTGTAAATAGATATGCGTGTATATATATATACAAATGGTAAGTGGTTATATAATTTGAAATATTATATATTGAAATAATCATAGCTAATTATGTAAAACAGTAATTATATATATATAATTAAAAAATATATCTATATATATATATAAAGAATGTATAGAGAATATATATTTGATTTCGAATTCATTTAGTAAACGATGGTAACAATAATTGTCATTCGTTTGATTACTATGCATTGTTAGTGTTCCTTGTTCCTTTTCGTTACCACTAATATATATATATATATATGAAGGAATTGTACATACATTTACACATGCACTTATTTTCTTTTCAGTGTTTTGTTCACCGCTAACAAATTCTGTTTCCTTTCAAATCATCTTTACAATTCATTATTTAATTATTATTCAATTATATTATAGCATGTGCATTGAAGTTGATAACTCAAACAACCACTTACCTCGAATCTTTTTCTTTTCCTGTTTTTGTTAGTCAAAATATCTAATCTACATATATGTGTATACATAGATAACATTTAAAGATATCATAAAATGAAAATCACCTCAATCACCACTTTAAACATCACACCACCTTTCTTGTTTCTATCTGACTTTTATTTCTGTTTCTATATGACTACCTTTTGATCACCACCCATCTTATTCTTTACTATTAGATTGCCTAACATACTCAACCCCTTTCATCACATGCATCGATCTTTTTACTAAATCGTACATATGGATATATATTTTATATCTACTCATTATTGCCCACTCACAAACTTCTTGTTTATTTCCTTTTGTCAAAAGTATACATTGACACCATAATTCGTTCCTCTCTGTCTTTTCAAGCTTTATTTTTTAAATATGACACACTTCATCCTTCATACATATACCAATTGCTTGCTACTAGTTTTTGTTATATGATTGAACCCACCATCATTCATGTTTCTATCTTCTATTCTCAAATGAACTAACATACATATCAAACCCATAATTCTTCTTATGCTTAATACCTTGATAATCAACATGTTCAACCGCCACCCTCATCACCACTGTCAACCAACCCATGTAAATCACTACTAGTAATTGCTGCTACATGAACGGTGCTGCTTAGGTTCTCAATTTCTGTCGACAGCCCAACACCAAAACAAACTGCTAATTGCAGTGAAAAACACAAATAAACCCGCCACTAAAATAGCTTATCGCATGTGGTTTATACTCGATAAAACCCAGCTCAAGAACATCTTTCTGCTACTAGTTCGAAGGCTTCACAAGCACACTATTATCTTTATCAATCTTACCATTAACACACAACACCATCCAAGAACACTTTCTTATTAATGTTATTTGTATCTCTGTTTTGAACAACCCATCTTGGTCGAACCACCCGAAACCACACCAAACTATCATCACTGATCACCACTAGACCAATACACCATCATTCATCATCAACTTTCAAATTGCTATTTGCAATGTTTCTGTTCCGGCTAGACCCATTTAATCACCACCTCACTTTGATCATAAACCCACTTCCACCACCTTGAACCCTCATTACTGGCCACCACAACACACCACCGAGAACCATCTTCTTTCTCTCATTCTTCATCTCCCTCTCTCTTTATATTTTCTATTTCATTTTCTTCCTGCAACTTGTGATATCCTATCCTTGTTTCCCTGTTTCAAATCGTGTTACACAAGCTGAAATGGTAACTTATTGTCTGTTCCAACCCAACGTAGGCCAAACACCACACAACCTTTGATTACATTGCAACTATCTTCCTGTTTACGATTCCACTCGAAACCCATTTGAGTGTGCTGTTAAATCTTTTTGTTTTAGTGTTCGGAGATCTAAAACCTATATGAGTACCACTACTCGTTTCTGAAATCTGTTTAAAGATCGATGATAAAGAGGAGGAACAAGTAGGGATATAATAATGGGATAATGAGTTAATGGTGGGGACGGGTACTTTGAATTCCAAACACAATATGAACGTGGATTATCCCCCTGGATCGAATCACAGCAACATTTATATTTTTTTTTACATGGGTCAAGTTCCATTGCCATTTCTATTGGGATGAGTTATTTGGGCCGGTAATTATTAATTAGGCTTGTGTAAATGGGATTGGCCCGAGGGAAAATGGATATAGGGATGAACGAGGAATTAGGTTCAACATACACGGTTCATTATCCCTATTTCATAATCAATGACACATGATAGTACGGTTATGATGATGAGAGGTAATGATCATTATTTTATGAAGATGAGATGATCGAGATGATTAAGAAGCGAGATAATTTGATGATGTGGTTTTGTGGATAGGTAACAGGTTTCATTTTTGAATCAACTTAGAAATCACAAAATTATGATTTTTGCTTATAATATAAAAGTGATGTCAACGATGTATATTGATGATGATGGAGACGGATTATTAGATATGGATGATGATAGTTGATTGTGATTAGCCTCGGTAAATTAATTGTTAAGAAGAAGAAGAAGCAACAAATATGGATTATAAATATATAAGTTATATATTAAAGCAGAATAGAGAAAATGGAGGAATAGTTAGAGTGTATCAATTTAAGTAAGAGGTCGGAGGTTCGAGCCTGGTCTAGGGTATTTCTTTTTAGAACGATCTTGTTCAAGGGTATACTTTCTTTTCCTTTCTAATTATTATTATTATTATTATTATTATTATTATTATTATTATTATTTGATGTTAATATTAATTATTATTATACTAACTATTAGTAAAATTGTTATCATTATTAGTATTACAACAGTTAATATTGTTATTATCATTACAAATACAAGTATCGATTATTATTATTATTATTATTATTATTATTATTATTATTATTATTATTATTATTATTATTATTATTATTATTATTATTATTATGAAAGTAATATAAATTATTATCATTTTCGTAAATATTAGTATTAGTACCATTATTATATTATTAGTATTATTAACATATTTAAAATTTGTAATATCATTATTATTTTAATTATTATTTTATAACAAATAAATATTATACTTATATTACATATAAATATATATACTAAACATATTAATATTATTTTTATAAATATTACATATAACAAAGAATTAACAAAATACTAATATACATAGTAAGATATATCTATATGTATAAATATTAATCATTTTAAATATATACAAATTAAATACATATAACATATAAACTAAGATATAATATATATAAATTTGCTCGATTACAAATATATGTGTTAATGCATATACAAATGATATAGGTTCGTGAATCTGAGGCCAACCCTGCATTGTTCAATGTCGTCATATGTATTTTTACTACAAAATACAGTATTTTGAGTTTCATTACTCCCTTTTTATATATATTTTTGGGACTGAGAATACATACGCTACTTTTATAAATGTTTTACGATATAGACACAAGTAATCGAAACTACATTCTATGGTTGAATCATCGAAGTCGAATATGCCCCTTTTTATTAAGTCTGGTAATCTAAGAATTAAGGAACAGACACCCTAATTGACGCGAACTCTAAAGATAGATCTATCGGGCCCAACAAGCCCCATCCAAAGTACCGGATGCTTTAGTACTTCGAAATTTATATCATGTCCGAAGGAGGATCCCGGAATGATGGGGATATTCTTATATACATGTTGTGAATGTCGGTTACCAGGTGTTCAATCCATATGAATGATATTTTTGTCTCTATATATGGGACGTATGTTTATGGGGAATGGATATATGAAATCTTGTGGTCTATTAAAATTATGAAATGATTATTTATGTTAAACTAATGAACTCACCAACCTTTTGGTTGACACTTTAAAGCATGTTTATTCTCAGGTACGTAAGAAAACTTCCGCTGTGCATTTGCTCATTTTAGAGACATTACTTGGAGTCATTCATGACATATTTCAAAAGACGTTGCATTCGAGTCGTCGATATCATCAATATTATTATCAAGTCACTTATAGTTTAGATATATTATGAAATGGTATGTATGCCGTCAACTTCCAATGTATTAAAAGTTTGTCTTTTCAAAAACGAATGCAATGTTTGTAAAATGTATTATATAGAGGTCAAGTACCTCGCGATGAAATCAACTATTGTGAATCGTTTATAATCGATATGGACTTCGTCCGGATGGATTAGGACGGGTCTCTACACCGAAGGTCTGTAATACTAAACCGATCGTTAAAACGCAACCAAATGTTTAATTTATTAAAAACTCAATTTATTAAATATATTTAAAAAGTTAATAATTATTAAAATAATTATTAAAATAAACCCGAGCTTTTCGTTGCTCAAAAAGCAGTTATCAAAACCGTATCGTTTTTATCTTATTTCTTTATCTGAAATATATTTTCGAATTAATATCAACTCATATTAATTATCGTAACCCTCCAAGGATCAAGTATGTATTTATTACACATAAACACATAAAAGTCAAGTAATCGCCGTTAAATAAACTAATAGAAAGTTAACGGAAGTGACGAAAAAAACAGGGTTGTTACATTACCCACCTGTTATTGAAAATTTTGTCCCGAAATTTTAGTGAATGACCGCTGAAGTAGTTTTCTCGGGAGTTGCGGGTACTTTTGTCTCATTTGATCTTCATGCTCCCACGTGAACTCTGGTCCTCTTCTCGTGTTCCACCGAACTTTAACGATAGGAATTCTGCTTTATTTTAACTGCTTGACCTCCCGGCCCAAGACTTCGACAGGTTCTTCAATGAAATGAAGTTTGTCATCGATACGCAGTTCCTTTAAAGGAATAATCAAATTCTCATCGGCTAAGCACTTCTTCAGGTTGGATACGTGAAAAATGTTGTGTATACCACTGAGTGCTTGTGGCAGTTCCAATCTATAAGCCACTAGTCCAACTCTTTCAGTTATCTCGAATGGTCCAACATATCTAGGACTCAGTTTACCTCGTTTCCCGAATCGTATAACACCCTTCCAAGGTGATACTTTAAGCATGACTTTGTCACCCACTTGGAAATCTATATCCTTTCGTCTAACATCGGTGTAACTCTTTTGATGACTCTAAGCCATTCTCAATCGTTCCTGAATCTGTAGGACTTTCTCCGTTGTCTCCTGAATAATCTCAGGACCTGTCAACTGACTATCCCCCAATTCGCTCCAACATACGGGAGATCTACACTTCCTTCCGTACAACGCTTCGAAAGGTGCAACTTTAATGCTCGTATGGTAGCTGTTATTATAGGAGAACTCAGCTAGCGGTAAGTACTTATTCCATCCGTTCCCGAAATCAATGACACATGCTCGCAACATTTCCTCTAAAGTTTGAATAGTACGTTCGCTTTGTCCATCTGTCTGGGAGGTGATATGCTGTGCTCATATCTAAACAAGTCCCCATTGCTTACTGTAATGACTGCCAAAACCTGGAAGTGAATCTGCTGTCACGATCGAATATAATAGATATAGGCACTCCATGCCTAGAGACGACTTCCTTAATGTAGACTTGAGACAACTTCTCCATTTTATCAGTTTCTCTTATCGGTAAGAAGTATGCAGACTTAGTGAGACGATCCACGATAACCCAAATAGTATCGTAACCTCCCACCGTTCTCGGCAGTTTTGTGATGAAGTCCATTGTAATACCTTCCCACTTCCACTGGGGAATCTGTGGTTGAGTTAATAACCCTGATGGCTTCTGATGTTCAGCCTTGACTTTAGCGCAAGTCAAGCACTTTCCGACATAGGTAGCAATGTCAGCTTTCAAATTTGGCCACCAATAAAATGCCTTCAAATCTTGGTACATTTTATCTGACTCCGGATGAATTGAGTACCTTGACTTGTCTGCTTCCTCCAACACTAGTTCTCTCAATCCACCAAACTTTGGTACCCAGATTCGATTAGTAAAGTACCATGTTCCATCATCTTTAATGTCAAATTTCTTATCCATCCCTCTGATAAATTCAACATCTACATTCTCTTGCTTCACGGCCTCTCGTTGTGCTTCGCGGATCTGTGATGTGAGATTCGTACGGACAACTATGTTAAGAGCTTTAACCCTGAGAGGTTTTTCTCTCTCCTTTCGGCTCAAAGTATCTGCTACAACATTCGCCTTGTCCGGATGGTATTGAAGTTCGCAGTTATAATCGTTAAGTAGTTCCATCCAACGTCGTTGTCACATGTTGAGCTGTTTCTGATCAAATATGTGATGTAAACTCTTATGGTTGGTAAAGATAGTAAACTTGGTTCCATACAGGTAGTGTCTCCACATTTTAAGTGCAAAGACAACAGCTCCTAGTTCAAGGTCGTGCGTAGTGTAGTTCTGCTCGTGAATCTTTAACTGTCGTGATCCATAAGCAATAACCTTGTTTTGTTGCATAAGCACGCAACCCATTCATTGACGTGAGGCATCACAATAAACAACAAAATCTTCACTCCCCTTGGGTAGAGACATTATCGGTGCAGTTGTTAGCTTCTCCTTCAATAACTAAAAAGCAGATTCTTGCGGTTCTGACCACTCATACTTTTTGCCTTTATGAGTCAACGCGGTTAATGGTTGGGCAGTCTTAGAGAATCCTTTAATGAATCTCCTGTAGTAACCAGCTAGACCCAAAAATTGCCGGATCTGAGTTGGCGTCTTTGGAGTTTCCCAATTCTTAACCGACTCAATCTTTGCTGGATCGACCTGCATTCCATTAGCCCCTACAACATGGCCAAGAAATTGTACCTCTGGTAACCAAAAGTCACACTTAGAGAACTTTGCATACGACTGCTCTTTTCTAAGCATAGTCAATATCGAACATAGGTGATGTTCGTGCTCTTCCTTGTTCTTGGAGTACACCAATATATCATCAATAAATACAATGATGAATTTATCTAGGTATAGCTTACACACACGGTTCATGAGGTCCAAGAACACTGCCGGTGCGTTCGTCAAACTAAACGGCATCACTGTAAATTCATAATGTCCATAGCGTGTTCTAAACGCCGTCTTCGGGACATCAGCTTCTTTGACTTTCAATTGGTGATACCCGGGTCTCAAATCAATCTTTGAATAACAACTAGATCCCTGTAGTTGATCAAATAAGTCATCAATCCTCGGTAGCGGATACCGATTCTTGATTGTCAACTTGTTCAATTCTCTATAGTCAATACACAATCAAATAGACCCATCTTTCTTTTTAACAAACAAGACTGGAGCTCCAACTCAGAAATTCATGGCTATGTGACCCACCTTCTAGTACCTGTCAAAAATTAGGGCATTACAACCCTGATGTTCTTCACCATGGGAAGCTCTTGTAGTTTCAAAGGTACAAGTCCGTATATTGTACGTGTAACGGGTGCAGCTGCTGGCACCAAATCAATTCGAAATTCGACTTCATGGTGGGGTGGACGTGTAATCTCAGGACAATCTCTAATAGTCAGGACATATTCGGGTCTCTTAAATGTCGATTCATCTTTACTCACATGTGACAGAATTTTGAGACATTCTCATCTCATGTACTTCTGGACCTTCGAGTAATTATTGTAACATGACGGTGCACTGATCTCCTCTCCGTACCCATTATCATCGGTGAAAGGAATTTGAATAGCCTTCTAGTCGTAGCTACCTCAGTTGTATCGTCAGATAGCCAGTTTGTTTCAACCACGAGGTTAAAACTTCCCACTTTAATAGTTCTATAGAGTACACGTTGTCTAAGGAAGGCACAAGATTATAAACGTTGTGACTAAACTTGCTAGCATTAAATCTTCTATCAACACCGGTATTGACAGCATAAATAAACATTACGATTGATGTGTGAGAACAATTTCTTGGCGAACTTCATGGAAACGAAAATGAACAAGGTGTAATGGCAACTCGAATAAAATCTGATATTTAATCGGAAAGGGTTGGTACAAACTTCCAGATGTATCGCGGGAAACAGATGGAGTGTACTTCGCGTCGATGTGTTCAAAGTTGGTCGGTAATGCTTGTGGGTATAATGAAAATGATTGCCGCTTAAGGAAAGTACGTTAGAACAGAATGGGAAGGGATGTAGTAACAAGTAGTACTTACTAGTAACAGTGAGTGGTGGTGGTAGTGATAAGTAGCTATAGGTTGTGATAAGCAGTGATGATAGTAGTGACGTATAAGTTATTAGATAGCATGCTCGCATCTTAAATATATACACATGTATATTAATGCATCCAATAATGCATAATAGTTATCAATCGGTAGACTCGTGTTGGGAAGCAAAATCATGAAACTGCGAGTGGCCGAATGATAAGTAAGTTGGAAGTCAAGTAGACAATATCTACTATGTATTGTGTGGGCTGTTACCAGGATTTCCTCCTCTAAAGACGTATCAGAAATAAATTGTGATGCACAGTAGCGAGTAGTAAAGCGTGGAGGTGCTAGTAGTGACGAGTAGTACTTAGTAGTGGTAAGTAGTAATGAGTAGTATTTAGTAATAGAAAGTAGTAAGGGGTAGCATTAAGTAGTACCTAGTGATAACAAGTAGTGAGAAGTAGTGATCAGTCGTGACTGGCAGTGAGAGGCGGCGTTGAGTAGTAGTTAGCAGCGATAAACAGTACTGAGTAGTGGTATGAGATGACGAATGTGTTCAAGTACTGTCTTTGTAGTGACAAGTAGTGATCGGTGGTGGCAGACAGTGTCGAGCAGTGACGAGTTGTGTCATGATTACAAGTTACTTACAAGTTATATTAACAATTAATTTGCACAGTGTAAGTTTCTTCCCACATTTGAGATTACACTGTTTGTTTTCTAAACGTTGTTTATCCAAGTAACCTACTTGACTCGGCCCCAATTCCTTATTTTGCGATGTCGGAACTTCTATATGAGTTATCGTAATGTAACCCCGATCATTACATTACGCTATCTCACATTTCCATTCGACATCACTCCATAAGTTCAAGATGGTGTAGTCAACTTAATTCAGTTAAATCTCGCGTCACGTGTACGTATGTGATTCGTAGTATAGCGTTTAGTTCAAGTCCATATCATATGGGTATAAGGTGTATATGTACGTGACGTAAGGTGTAGCCCTACATGTAGTATTGTGAGGCAACAGTGAAAGTATGGTGTATAAAAGTCATCCAAGACTCACGGCTATAGACTAGACTTCACTAATGCGCCCTACGGTTAGACACACTAATGTATCCTAGTTCCCTATAGCCAAAGCTCTGATACCATATATAACACCCCGTCAAAAATCCCTTTAACGGAATGTTAACTCTGGTCCCAGTGCTTTGCTTGACTTGTACGTAACAGCAATATTTTTACAGCGGAAGCAATTAATACCTGAGAATAAAACACGCAAAACGGATCAACAATAATATTGAGTGAATCTGCAGGTTTTAGGTAAACAATACCAATATGTTTAAGAAATAGTATTCCGAAAACGTTTATTAGTGGAAGACCACCAATGTTCAATGATAAAAGTTTGTATACAACACTGTGTCCCGTTTCAAAAGTTTGTTGACACTACCATGTCAAGTTTCAAATATTTGTAGACAATACCATGTCAAGTTTTATCTCATTAGTCCGTAAACCACGGTTTTAAATAACGTTGTACAGTATCTGAAAACATTATTCAGAAAATAGTTCAATTTCATTGACCACGAGATTTCAAAAGTACAACTCCAAGTTGCGAAACGTATACATAAACCATGAGTACCTGAATACTAGCAATGACCAGAGTATAGAATCCACTACACTCCCTTTACCCCATAAAATGTTATACACTTGATCGAGTGTATCTAACGTTTAAAGTAAATGCACCACAGTTATAAAGTAGGGTGAGGTTGTCAACCTAACAGATCCGTCCATCTAAATTGTGCTTACCCGATGGTATTAAAAGTATTCAAGCTAGAGACTTTGTGATCAAACTCAATATGTATATATAGTACTCGTGTCAACATAAAATCATTTGCAAAAATGTAAGTACAACAGCGTGTATTCTCATCCCTGAAAACATGTAAAAGCGGGACTATAGACTCACCTTAGAACAGTTCGGAGGAAAGACAAATGATTTGTACGGATTATAGCCGAGTAATGCAACCAGTATACATATTTAGGTTGGTCAACATATATGTTTTAAACAATGTGGTTTCATAGTATAAGTTGTCTCATTGCTCGACTCGACGCGTTTCAAAGTAAAAGTCAACATATAGTCAACTAGTTCAGGCAAGTCAAACAAAGTCAACCAAAGTCAAACCAAAAGTCAAACTTGGTCAAAGTAGTCAACTAAAGTCAACATCAGTAGGTTCATGTCAAATGTTGGTCAACATGTCAAAACTAAGTCAAACAACACGTTTTAGATCATAAATGGTCAATTTCACAATCACAATTTATCGTCATGCATAAAGTTCATGTACATGTAGCAAACTTCGTATAATACCTCATAGCACAAAATTCATGCAAACATGGAAAACTCCAGATCACAAGTATACTCAAAATAGATTCCAAAAAGTCTGGCCAGGGTCTCATACGATGTCTAAAAGTCAGGAATTAGAAGGGGTAAATTTATGGTTTGCCAAATCAGTTTCTGACCGCGCACTGATCTCGTATTGGCTATAACCGGAGCTAGGTACATGAACATCAATCTAGGTCAGTGGCCATGGTTCACGGACAAGTAAAATTAACACATATCAAAAGATGAGAAAATTTTGTATAGCCAATTGGTACGGTTTATTCGTGCAAGTTGGATGATCAGTTTTCAGCTCAATTCAGAAATTACACAAACTATGGCTCTAGTGTTCCCAATGCATAAGGTTTTAGAGATTGCAATTAACTAAAAATATATCACATATCATGTCAATATTCATATTCCAGAAGCATTCATGCTAATTCATTAAACACAAACCACAGAGTACAAAAGAGAGAGCAAGTTGCAGATTCGATCCTAGTTTAGCTAGTCGCATTCGCATGCAATTATCCGAAGATCTAGATACAACTAAACCATGATATCTACATGAAAAGTGAAGTAATTTTTGTTTATATTTCAGATATGCAAAGCTTTAAACCCATAAGTTAACACATTTTAGCATACAAGACTGTTTTCATGCAAGTGCTGGAAAAATCTACATTTTCACTAAATCAAGCATATCACAAGTTATACTCAAGCAAATGACATGATATCCTAGTGAAAACTGAGTATTTTTAAATTATATATCCAATGGTAATACATTCACAAACCAATTCGTGGCCTATCAATACCAGATTTCTGATCAAGCAACAAAAACACAACGTTAATTTCAAATGGACATAACTTGATCATCCGAAAACGAACTTAAGCGAATCCAAAGCCTAAAATCAATAGTTTTTCATGAGGATTCTAAATATCACATAATATCATGCAATTTAAAATTTCAAATTTCTGTACACACAATAATAGATTTCAGTTTTCGTGTCAAACAATCAAAATGGACAAATTAACGTATCTAACATTAATCATACATCAAGACTTGAGCAATAGACAACCTAAACCATGAAACATCGATAAAAATCTGATTTTAATAAATTAGGGTTAGTTATTTATACCTTTGATCGTGAAAAGAGTTATATCAACGCATAGAGCACCAAGGGAATTACAAGTTTGATGTTGAACACTTAAGCTAAAAAGCAAAAATTGATGGTGGATTGGTGGTGATGGGTGTCGACGTGAAAGAGAGCAGGAGAGGGAAAGAGCTGCTTGATTTTGATACTAATTAGGTTTAGGGATAAAATAAAACAGTGTTTTATTTACATACATATTCCATATTAAGCCCAAAACACTAGTAATTAACAAAAAGGCCCCAAAAAAGAAATTAAAAGGGGATGTGAGGGTGGTTCGGCCGAATGGCCCAAGTGGGGTATTCCCGGGCTCTCGTTTTTCAAAAGCGTGTTATCGTGGTCCGTTTCAAGTGCCGTTCAGACGTACCGAAGGCCCGGAACGCTAAACCGGTCGTTAAAACGCAACCAAACGTTTAATTTATTAAAAACTCAATAAATTAAATATTTTTAAAAAGTTAATAATTATTAAAATAATTATTAAAATAAACCCGAGCGTTTCGTTGCTCAAAAAGCAGTTATCAAAACCGTATCGTTTTTATTGTATTTCTTTATCTGAAATATATTTTCTAATTAATATCAACTCATATTAAATTTCGTAACCCTCCAATGATCAAGTATGTATTTATTACACATAAACACATAAAAGTCAAGTAATCGTCGTTAAATAAACTAACAGAGAGTTAACGGAAATGACGAAAAAAGTAGGGTTGTTACAAATATACAGACAACATCACTCTTAATTAGCAGACATTTTTTCCATTTTACGACATCACTTACGGTATAATTTGCTAAATCGATAATGTTTCAATTTTCTTATTTTTTTAAGGTTTTATTTACGCTTCCAACTACTCTATTGCTTGACCATTTTAACAAAAAGTTTTATCTTTAATACTCCGTAGGTGATAGTTCATATAAGACATATTGATACATACAAATTTTTTTCCCATTAAGCATGTTATGACTTGAAATATATGAACTTTATTGAAGAATAATGATGCTGATAGTTGATACTAGTTATTGAAGAATAGCTCATAGTTGATATTTAGAATCAGATAATTGTAACCTCACATGTTAGGCACATAAAAAACTATAACGAAATTTTTTACCCATTGTTAGTAACATGGACCATTTCTACGTGTTGCAAAATGACAAGTCATAATCACTTTTTCATTTTAAGTTTTTCTCAAGCGTTCAACAATTTCATTACAACTACATATAATTGAGACTATCGGAACATATGTCAAGCCAAGCAATGCATATTATCAACTATCGGAATATGGGTCAAGCCGTGCAACGCACGGGCATTGTCCACTAGTTAATTTGAATAATCAAATTTGAAACTTTCGAACAAATAATTAAATGATTAATCTTTTAGATTATATGATGTTATAATATCGTTATATAGTTATAACTAGTTGTGGAGCCCTCGCTTCGCATCGGGGGCTCCATTTTGAATGCGAGTTAAAAAAAAAAGTCTTGATCTATTTTGTAAAAAAGAATTTTTTTTTCGACATCTAACATTGAAGGGTTGTTCCTTTTATGAAAGTTGTCTCCTTTATCGTTGAGGAAGAAAAGGGGAAAAAAAAAAGTTAGTTGATTTTTTTGGTAAAAAAGAATTTTTTCGACATCTTTTGGTAACATTGAAGGGTTGGTTCTTTTATGAAAGTTGCTTCTTTTATCGTTGGAGACAAAAAAAAAGTGAAATGATGAAAATACCCCTGATTACTATTGATAAATAGTGCTGCAAGGTTTTGTCTATTAGATATATAGATAATTATTTATATATTAACATATATTTATTATTTTATTGTAGTTTATTATTATCCTATCCTCTTATCCTATTATATATGTAATATCAAATATAAATAATATTTGCATACATATATATGTGAGTAAGTTAAAAAAAACCTCTAATAGATTCGCGGATCGCATTTTACCCGTGACGGATTTTGCATATCCGTCACCCGTTCGTTACCCGACATGGGGTACACTTTTTACCCATACCTATACCCATGTGTAAGATTTCATGATTTTACCCACCTATTACGGATCGAATATTCGCGAATCACGAATTTTCGAAGCCCAGTACCATCCCTAGGTTAAAATGATAGCCTTATTCCTCTATATATCAATTGGAAATTGGGAATAAATCCTACCACGGTTGTGATCCATTTCGAGGTACACAAATAATCAGTGGCGGATGCAAGATTTTTTTTCACCGGGGTTAAAAAAAAAATTTAAACGGTAGAAATTTTTATGGACAAAATATAGAGGTTTTGAGGCAAAAATGAAAGTTTTTAGGCAAATTATGGAGATTTTGGGGCAAAATTTGAAAATTTTGAAGCCAACTATATAGGTTTTAGGGGGGGGAAAATCCACCAGAGGCAAAGTCGAAAAATCCAAAAATTTTACACTGAAAATTAAAAATCCACTCGATGCCTCCCTAAATCCGCCCCTGCAAATAATCAATCAAAGTAAATTGATCATCTATGTAGATTTTGATATCAAACATGTTAAAATGTGTTTATTTGATGTGTGTACGTGAAATCATGTGTGGTAAATACTCGGGTTCAAGGTTGCAAAATTCGCTATTTGGGGATTAATCGGTCGAGATTTTGAAAGAATTAATCGGCAATTCAGGGATTAATCGGATTGTGCTATATACATTTAAATATGTATTAAATTGTAAAAAAAAATTGTGAAAATATAGAATAAAACCCTAAATATAAACATTAGTTATAACCTAATTGTCTAAAATTGTTCATTTTGTTCAAAAACTCTAAAGTTTTAGTTTAAATTCATGTTAAAATGTTTACCAATTTTGACTTTAACCGACTTTGATTACCAAATTTAATTTTGAACAATTAATCGACGTTAACCGATTAATTAAACAGATTTTGGAAAATCAGAACGAATTGCTCAATGAGTAATCGGAGATTGGTTTTTTATAACAATGCCGGGGTAGTTATTTTTGGGTAAAGGGTAGTACCCGACAAATTTATAAAGAATAAAGAATAAATCGTTACAAAGCAAGGCCAATCCTTAAACAAAAGAGGATTGCCAACGGACCACAACCAAAAACGCAGAAGCAAAACACTCTAAACTTGTCGGGGTAATTATAATTCATGTATATAAATTATTATTGTTATTATTATTATTATTATTATTATATTATTATTATTATTATTATTATTATTATTATTATTATATTATTATTATTATTATTATATTATTATTATTAGTAGGTAAAAAGTAGGGTAAAAGGTAAACAAAAAGTACAAATGATAACAACTTTTTTTTTTAAACCAATGTGTTTTTTGTCTGTGGAGTGAAGGGACAGTACAAGTTTAAAAAACATAACGAAGAGTGATGACGAAAATCCAGACAACTCGTATATGATGGATAATAAAAAAAATTAGAGCTGATATTTTTACTTAATTATTTGATAGAATCATTAATCATTAATATTATATATATATTAACAGTTGTACATAAAAATATGGATATTGTTTGTATGTCTAACGTGGTCGTGATTTAATCGTTGTAATTCCTAGCATCTTGCTAGTTATTATCTATTACTACCTCCGTCCCATATCTATTGTCCTCAGACAAAAAACACGCAGTTTTAAGAAATTTCACTAACTTCATTCTCCACCAATAACATATCTTCTCTCTCCAGAATAACCTCTTTTGATTGGTTGAAAAAGAATCTGGACAATTAATTTGGGACATCTCAAAATGAAATAATGGATAATAGATTTGGGACGGAGGGAGTAATAATATAACTTTTATTGCCATTCAAAAAAAACATAAAAATATGGATATATTAAAAGCTAAGGTGAATTTATTTTATTGCCAAAAGAAAATGTCTAAATAAGGGGGTGGGGGGTATCCGGGTAAGGATGGTACGTAGATTGATAGATACTGCGCAAATAGGTAACGGGGTAGGGGACAGGGCGAGGGGGAGAGTGATGATGTTGAAATATTGAAATGAATGAATGAATGAGATGAATCGAGTGTGGTCAGATAATTATAGTAATAGGGAGTAATTGTCAAGCGTGAAATTAAAACATTTCTAGTTAAGGAAATTAAACTCGTACATCCTTTTTTCTATTTACCACTCTGTTTTTAGTAACCCCTCAAAACCTTATTACATGGAGTCCTATATATTTTCAAAATAATAATTTTATGATAAAAATTAAAAAATACTAGTCAAATACTCATACAATACCCGGCAGTCAAGACATCAACGCTCCGTAATTATTTCCGACAGTAGAGAAACACCACAAAAGCTGATTTATTTTTAAAGAAGTTTTTTTTTTTTTTTACTCCGCAATCAAAGGTTTATTATCTAATTCCATTTAATTTATCTACTACAGTATATACGAGGTCGCTGAACTAGTAAAGTTGGTTTATTACGTTTTCAAATAGTGGTTGAGTGGATAGTTTCATAGTTTGATAGCCGATAAGACAATTTTAAGTACTAAATTAAACTTGATAATGATAAGGATTTTCACCATAATTAAATAATTAATAAATTTCCATCATTATTATTTTTTCAAAACAAACAGCTCAGTAACTAAACCCGTGAGATAACGGGTAAGTAATTACTTAGATCTCAACATAAGAAAACATTGGCTTATTTTTTTTTATTTTATTTTTTTTTTTTTTTTGAGATGAGACGTACCGACAGAGGCGAAGCCATGATTCATGTATAAGGGATGCATTTCACAAAAATTGATTATTGACATAAAATTTTCATATATACAGCGTAACTATGATATATTTAAGGATGCTCGTGGTTATTATTAGGGGATATTGCCAACTAATATACAATTTTTAACACAGTATAATTCGCTTATTTGAAAAGTTGGGGGATGCAAAGCATCCTGATTGGCTCGTTCACAAACATATCTTTAATTTCTAAATTTACACTCAAACGTGGACTCAACTATGTGACAAGCTATACGAGAAATTTTGACTCGGTAGTTGCAATTAGTAAGTTTTTCGTTTAAGTTCCGTACCAAGAGAGCGGTAGTTGTTAGTTGAATCTAAGTAAACTCATAATCATCCTAGGTTGTGTTTGATTGGGAGGTTTTTGAAGTTTAAGATATTAAGAAGACTAATTTAAATTAAACTAAGAATAAGTGATTAAGTAAATAATAATATTAAAAGCATGCACACTTGTTTTATCCACCTGAAGCATTCAGGTTGTTCCTTTGTTCACTTAAGGTCTAATTATGCTCAAACATTAGACTAGTATCTCTACTAGATGTTATGGTGATCAAATCAAAACTTGCGAATTTCCACAAGCTTATACCAATTGATCTTAGTTGAATCATGCAATTATCACAAGTACTTAGCCTATGTTAAAGTCCCCTAAAACCCCTTGGTGATCAAAATCCCTTAAGAAAACCAAACTTCACTATGTTGACTAAGGACCAATTGATTACCAACCCAAACCAAGACCCCAATCCCTTGAAAGCCTTAATTTGATTGTCTAGATCACCTAAGTGTTGAAGTACAAATTGCTTCACTAATCAAATCCCTTTGAATGATACACAACTCATATAATCAAAGTAAAGTCCAAAACAATCATAACAAAGGATCTTGTGACTAATTCTAGTGACAAATTACAATCATCAACTATAAATTCATCTAAACACAATCATAAATCATTAATATGAACAACCCCTAGCATTCAAGCTTCAAAAACAAGTGCACATAGTAAAATCTAGCCAATCATGGCTAGAACAAGATTAATACAAGCTAATAAAGTAAATCTAAACATGATTAAGCAATAAGCAAGAGTAAGTTGTACCAAACTTAAGAAATTACAAAAGTGACAAATGAAGATGATGAAGATGATGAAGAACAAGCGATAGATCTTGATTCAATCTTCAAATCCTTGATGTAGAATGGAATGTGAAAGGACCCGTTCATATACATTATAAACGATTCACAATAGTTGATTACATCGCGAGGTATTTGACCTCTATATGATACATTTTACAAACATTGCATTTGTTTTTAAAAGACAAACTTTCTTTACATCGAAAATTGACAGGCATGTATACCATTTCATAATATCCACTATTCAACTATAAATTGACTTAATAATAATAATCTTTAATGAACTCAATGACTTGAATGCAACGTTCTTCGAAATATGCCATGAAAGACTCCAATTAATATCTTTAAAATGAGCAAATGCACAGCGGAAGATTTCTTTAATACCTGAGAATAAACATGCTTTAAAGTGTCAACCAAAAGGTTGGTGAGTTCATTAGTTTATCATAATCATTCATTTTCATCATTTTAATAGACCACAAGAATTTCATTTCCAGTTCTCATAAATATACGTCCCATGCATAGAGACAAAAATCATTCATATGGATTGAACACCTGGTAACCGACATTCACAATATGCATATAAGAATATCCCCATCATTCCGGGATCCTCCTTCGGACATGATATAAATTTCGAAGTACTAAAGCATCCGGTACTTTGGATGGGGCTTGTTGGGCCCAATAGATCTATCTTTAGGATTCGCGTCAATTAGGGTGTCTGTTCCCTAATTCTTAGATTACCGGACTTTAATAAAAAGGGGCATATTCGATTTCGATAATTCAACCATAGAATGTAGTTTCAATTACTTGTGTCTATTTCGTCAAACATTTATAAAAGCGCATGTATTCTCAGTCCCAAAAATATAAAGGGTAAAAAGGCAAATGAAACTCACGCATATAAATATTGTAAAACAGTTAATAAAGCATTTGCATGTATTCTCAGCCCAAAAATGTAAAGAGTAAAAGGGGATCAATGAAACTCAACATACTGTATTTCGTAGTAAAAATACATATAACGTCATTGAACAAGTGCAAGGTTGGCCTCGGATTCACGAACCTAAATTAATTATATATATTTATGTGTTGGTCAATATTTGTCTAACAAATTAGGTCAAGTCATAGTGTACCACAATCCTAATGCTCGAGACTAATATGCAAAAGTCAACAAAAGTAAATTTGACTCAAAATAATTTCCAAAAATCTATACATGATTAATATATAGTTTAAATATCGTCGTTTTATATTTTTAAATATTTTTAAAAGATTTATTAGAGTAAATAATATAATTTATTTATTAATAAATAAAATTTTATATTAAATTTATATAATAAAATATACTTTTATATATATTAAGTAATAAAATTTATAGGGTTCATTTAATATCATAAAGATAATATGATAGGTATTATTAAAGTAAGTTATTAGACGTAGTAAAATATGTTTGTATCACATATTTATTTGATAAAATAATATCTATAATGATAGTAAGTAAAAGTTGTATTATTTTGTAATAATAATTATTATTATAAAAATATCAATATTTATAATTACAAGGATGACATTATGATAAAACGATAATTCTAATTATGATAACTTTAATATTTACGATAATTTTTAATATTATCTTTAAAATAATAATTCTATTTAAAATAATAATAATAATGATATTTTATAGTAACAATGACATTTCTATTAAAATGATAATTTTTGTTAAAATGATAGTTTTAATACTAACGATACTTTTAATAATAATAGTAATGATAAAAATAATAAGAACGATAATTTTATCTAAATCAATATCTTATAATATTTTAATTTCATCATGATACTCTTACTCATTATTTCCTAATCGTTTCATTTAATAGCTTTTAATTTTATTTTATATCGTGTTCATAATAATGATAATAATAGTAATCAAAATAATTAGGTGTTACAAATATTTGTTTTAATTACACTAATATTAATAATGATAGTTACTATAACATTATTAACGATAATACTAATAATTATCTTAATGATAATATAGTAATAATAATAATAATAATAACAATAACAATAACTATTTTTAAATAATGATATATATATTAATAATGATAATAATAATAATAATAATAATAATAATAATAATAATAATAATAATAATAATAATAATAATAATAATAATAATAATAATAATTGGATAATAATAATAATACTAATTATAACTTTAACGATAATAACGATAGTAATAATAAAAAAAATAACAATTTTTAATGATAAATCCCTTTTATTGATAAAGATAATAATAATGATAATAATAAGATAAAACTAGAACGACGATAAAAATGACAATAATAATAATAATCATTTTTAATAAAAATATTGAAAATTCAATTGATTATAACTTCTAATCCGTTCATCGAAACCATTCGATATTTAAAGGAAAAGTTCTTAATTTTTCGCTAGCTTTCCAAGGACATGCATATCTTATACCTTATCTCAACCGCAAGTGTAACTAATTCAAGATTCAACCTAACCTGTCTAAGGGCAATATCAAAAGTACAAGAATGCATAATCCTAAATACTCGAGCACTAGTCAGGGATACACTATTAGTATGTAAAAGTTAAATTATGAGTACTCACGTATCAATATTGAGATTCAATATTGCAGGAAAGGTACGTAGACGCAACGGAAATGATAAACACTATATTGACCTCACGAGCATACCCATGAACCATACCCAATCACCTCCATAGCTATAACCCATAATTTCCTTAATCCAATCCCACTCGAAAATCAATTTCGAAATCACCCGGACCGCACTCCGACGTAATATTTTATGTATACTAATAATATCTTGAAATAATACGGAGTAAATATATATATGTGAATCGATTGAGAGAGTTTAGAGAAAAATATTTTCAAGTTTCTATGAAATAATGAAACCTATTGAATTCTATTTATAATAGATTTTTGAATTATTAAAGTGAATTATTAAAGTATGAATTATTAAAGTGAATTATTAAAGTATGAATTATTAAAGTGAATTATTAAAGTATGAATTATTAAAGTGAATTATTAAAGTCAAAGTAAAGTAAAAAATAAAGTAAAGGTAAAGTTTAAGTATAGTAAAAGTATAAAACTATATACGTATAATACGCGTATAAATATATATAATATTAATTTAAATCATTATATATATTTAATAAAATAAAATATAAATATCGTTATCTTTATCATACTGGTTAAGTAATGAGTTTTCAAAAGTGGTTCTAGATATTTATAAAAGTTATATACGTTTTAATAATAAAGTTCTTTTTAAACTGAAAACGTTTTTGTACGTTTGAAACTAAATCAAATAAATATAATAATTTTGTTTTTCAAAACCAAATATATTTTTAAGAATTATTTTGTTTAAAGGTTAAAATAATGGAAATCGTTATATCATAAAACGTTTTAGAAAAGTAGAATCATATATATTCATAATAGGTTTCAAGTTTTTAAATTACAGTCTGTTGGTGAAGCATGGGATAAAGTTCAAAGGTTAAATAAATGTATGAAATCATCTTAATGAAAAATGTCGAGTTACTTACTTGTCGATATCCAACATCTAAGTTAGTTACACTTCACGTTCTTACTTATAAATCACTTTACCATTTTCCGAATGTTGTAAAAAAGAATAGATTTCTTAAATCACAGTGGACCTCATAACATAGACCCGTAATCATATCACAATGTATCTGATAAATTAATCATTTGATATTATCTTCTAATTCCATCGATAAACATATTGAAACAAATACGTTCATGTAAAGTATTATACGTTTAATACTTTATTAATATTCTCAAGTTATAATATATATACATATTTATTTATATATAACGGTTCGTGAATCGTTAGAATTTGGTTGTGGTTATAATGAATGCATGAACACAATTTAAAATTCTTGAGATTTAACTTAACAAACTTTGCTTATCGTGTTGGAATAATATAAAGATAAAGTTTAAATTTGGTTGGAAATTTCCGGGTTGTCACAGTACCTACCCGTTAAAGAAATTTCGTCCCGAAATTTGAGTGGAAAGGTCGTGAATGATAATAAGTATGTTTTCATGATGCATACAGGCTGAAAATTAGAGTTTTATCATCAGCGAATAATTTGGATAAACAATCCATTTATATGAAGAGTACGAATGAAGCTAACATAGAAGAGTGAAATGAGTAAGTGTAGATTCATCTTATCATTTGACGTAGATATGATTGATTTCCAGATTTCAAGGGATTTGAAGAAAATCTTTGTAATAAGATTTGATTCTCCGGTAATCAAGGGAATTAGGATCCGCTTTAAATGCGATCGTCCATTTTAATTGTTCTGTCAGAGATTTTCTTATAAATTCACCTCCTTCGTTTCCTTACAACTCACACCTTCTGTTGATGCATTTTATGCAAGTCCCTAGACATCTACCCACGTCCATTGCAGGTACAACAGTTTACAGGCCACCATGATCATTCGTTATTATCCTATCCGTGTTTGTATGTGGTTACAGGAACTGCAGGAACGAGATTTGGATGTTTGACTAT
This sequence comes from Rutidosis leptorrhynchoides, assembly GCF_046630445.1. Lineage (NCBI taxonomy): Eukaryota > Viridiplantae > Streptophyta > Magnoliopsida > Asterales > Asteraceae > Rutidosis > Rutidosis leptorrhynchoides. The sequence goes on along the minus strand of NC_092340.1, from coordinate 107,191,329 downwards.
GTTAGACTTAGTCAGACGTCCGAGTGAAGCTTCACTCGTACGGCTGACAGGCTCATAAGCACGGTTGATGCTGAGCTAAGTCACAATTACAACCTAAATGAGAAGACACGAGTGAGTGATCACCCGTACGGCTGATGAAGCCAACTCATATGTGTGATGGATGAATCGTGTGGGTGATTCAATAGCAGGGGTATATAAAGTCTTATGTTCTTCATTTTAGGTTAAGCCTCTCATTTGTTACACACACTCAGATCTGGTGAGCTCCTCCGATTCTCTCTCAACCCAAATCACCCAGGTGGTGAATAATAGCTCTAAGTGTTGATCTAATCACAATTGATTTAGTTGTGGTATGACTAAATTAATCCCAAAAAGCTTAACCTATTCACTAGAGGGTTTGATTCACTTATTCCGTTATTGTGTGAGTTAAATCTGTTGATTTCTAAGTTCCTAGTCATGTTTCATCACATTCTATTCTTTCCCCCTCAACTCATATTTTAAAGTATTCATCAATATGCTCCATCCAGTTCTGATTCTCGATATACTTCTAACTTTCATATCGGTCATTCTTCTTTTTCATCTACCGCCGGAAGAATCTATTTACTTATACTATACTCTTGGGTTTATAGTGTTTCTAGTTCTCCCGTGTCTTTATATTGCTATATGCATCGATATATATGGTTTATAACTTTTGGTTTGTCGTTGGGCTTTATATCTTCCCTTATATTTCAAAGTCTCTGTTTCTATCTTCTATAATCATTGTCATCCACAGTTAATGCTCTCTTTTATTTACTGCAATTTATACCCCAATTTCTATTTCGGAGTTTTGTCATTTCGTTTCTTCTTCTTGCGATTAAGCACCACTTGTAATGGTCTAGAATTCACAGATATGAATTTCGGAATGAACATTGTTAATGTTCTAGGAAGGAAATTGTGATGGCACGATCTTGACTTGTCAAATTACTAGAATACCTCAGAAAAAGCCGAATCATCAAGAAATATTTTCTTGATATTTTAGAGGTTAAATAGAATACAAGAGTCGTATAACATGGCAAATGATGATGTTATGATCTGTGAATCATCACGTTCCATTTAGAAACTCAGCATGAATTACTGTAATATAATCACATTGATCAAGTGTCATTATATTATACTAACTCATGCTTCCGTTTCCAACACTACTTCAAAAATATTCATATTTTAAACTCAAAGGTTTATAGAGTATAGGAACTAAACAGTTTCCTTTTTGATGTAATACAGATAGCGCAAAGAGATAAATGATTCCAGATAAGAATAGTTATGGAAATATCTTCAGAAATATGGAGGATATTTATAATGAAAGATACGATGATATCTTAGAATTTCTAATATCAGAGGATGATGAAGTATGTTTTCTGTAAGGGTTTAGTGTCAGGAGCAAGGTATTCGTTAATGACTTCAACAGACACTGAATCATTTGGATTCTTTGAAGGCAAGTTCAGTCTTTGTGATTTGTCCACAGCCTCCTTCATACTTTGCTCAATCCGTTTTCCAGTTCCAAAACTTCTCTATTTCTGAGCTTTGCTAATACACTAATCTTTATCATCAAACTTTTTACTGCTAAGGTCATTTACAGTTTTTGTTACTTCATCAGCATTTCGAGAACTAGTTCGCGGTTCAGAGTGTTTTTCAGAAACTTCACATTCGAAGTATGTAAGCCTTGGAAATAGACGTTATGTATAACTGTTGGCGTCAACATGCTGTGAGATTTCAAAATACTAATTTCTAATTCCCAATGATTCATATGGAAATTCTCGTTACAAGAGGCAGATGAGTAAATGATGAGGTTTTGATAAATATAATGATTCTTCGGAATGCCCAAGATCAGTAAAGTTGTTGGTAAGTTTATTGCTAATGTGGTGGAATATGAAAGGTTCTCCGGTAACAAAAGGGTAATCACATATATCAAAATTATGATAAGGCTAATCCGAATGAAAAAATCGAAGTTGTCTTGCTGGAGCTGTGATATAATTTGCTACTTTGCAAAGGAATTGCAAGGTTATTTTTGCTAATAAATGCCAAAAGATCTGACACAGATATGTGTTGAATTATGACTTTGGTTTCGAGAGCTTTTTAAGTACATAACTGTGGGTAATATGTGGTTGGATCATCATCTCGATTGCTCATTATTTGAAGTGTCTTCAGAGATTTTCGAAGGGTTTGAACACAGATTGTAATCGTTTATATACATTTGATGTTCTAACACACTTTTGAAGTCAAAGTATAGCTTTGAAAGATGTAGGAATCTAAAAGTGATGGTACCGGTTATATCTCAAATTGAATTCTGAGATTTTAAAATCAGAATATGTAATTGGGTTTGAATGAGTATGGTTGTTTTGATTTCTATGAAAGGATGTATATTATTGTGAAAGTAGGAAGTATAATTGATAATTTGCTTAATCTGATTCGAAGAATGTAACATATTAATTGTGAATTTATATATATATCTATATATATCTCTCGGGTATTACCTACCCGTTAAAAAAAATTTCACAATTAATATTTTGTACATAAGAATTTTATTACAGTCTTTATGAAAATATATATGTATATATTCTTCTCAGATGTAACATAGATTTTAATGAGTTAATACTAAATTAAACTCATTCGACTTACGGTTGGAACTAGAATTGAATAATTCCTTTAAGGCTTTAGAGGTTACATAAGTATTTCTTCAATAATATTGAAATTATGAATCAATACTTCGTTATTTGTTGAGATGTGATGCTGGTTTTTGTTAAATTCTTGTGAACTTCGCAAAGTACGAATGATGTTATCTGAAAAGTTTCGGTTACATCAATGATGAAGTGTAAAATCAAATATATACTTGATTTATTAGGAATTGGAATTTGTTGAATTGAGACATAGATTGTAGTTAACGATGGTTAAGTCGCGGGTGAGGGACGTACATTATTGCATATTTGTAATATGAATTAACCGAGTAGTTAAGATTCATACACAATAGCTTTAACACGGAAAGATTTATTTTTTTTATTTCAAAATATATATATATATATATATATATATATATATATATATATATATATATATATATATATATATATATATATATATATATATATATATATATATATATATATATATATATATATAATATATATATAATTTCTTCAGAGGGAATGAGTTAATTTTTCATAACTTGTTGATACAATATACACGTTATTGATTCGTAATGATGTAAACAGTGATTCTTGAACTGACGGAGTTTGTGATGTTATAGGTGTTGTTGATTCTGATGTTGACTGTACTGACGATGCTGGTGACGCTGACGGTACTGTTGATGCTATTGGTAAAACAAGTTTAACTTGTTAATCACACGCCATTTTTGTCAGGGTTTCTACTCTTCCTTCTATCATTTTGGTTCGCTTAACTGATTTATGGTTAGGGCTAGATTATATAATCTCTAAGACTTTAGAGATTATATAATCGCCGCGGAATGTTTCTCCAATGAAGTTATGAATTAATACTTCGTCAGTTATTGTTGTTGGTACTCCTTGGTATCTATGGTACGTATGACGTTGATACTCGTGGGACAGATTGTGAAGTTGAGGTTTACAATGCGGTTGTGGTTGGAGGTGGTAATGGTACTGTTGGCGTTGATGATGGTGGTACTGGTTATGTTGCTGATGCTGCTGCTGGTGTTTGTAATCTCTGAACCATATTCTCCAAAGCCACTACCCGAGCGCGAAGTTCGTTGACTTCTTCTATTATTCCAGGATGATTGTCGGTCGGAACGAGCGGATAAATAAAATCTAGAATTTGATGTAGTATATAATCGTGACGAGATACCCTGAAAATGAGAGAGAAAATGGTGTCTCGAACAGGTTCGCCGGTAAGTGCTTCAGGTTCTTCGCCAAGAGGGCAATGTGGTGGATGGAAAGGATTGCCTTCTTCTTGTTTCCAATGATTGAGGAGGCTACGAACCCATCCCTAATTCATCCAGAATAGGTGATGACTGATTGGTTGATCCATTCCGGTCACACTGCTTTCGGAGCTTGAGTGAGATTCTATTTCGGAATCCGAGTGACTTGAACTGATGACAAATTCCATTTCGTACGATTGGATAAAGGATTTTTCGATATAAAATGATTTTTCGGCTATCGGGTGGTATTCTATTTACCTAGGTATCTATATATAGAGATCAAAAGATTTCATAGATTATAGAGGAATTTGCGGGATATGTCAGGCAAAGTTTAAAGTAACAGATACGATAAGATATGATTTAGCAGATACGCTAAGATATGAATTTTGTCTATACACTACTCATGCAATTAATGTAGCAAGACGTGTCTAGACTAATAATGATAAGCAGGTAATTTCCTATGGATGATAAGTAGATGATTTCCGACTAGAAATGATAAGCAAAACTTTTGACATGCAGACACGGTCGAAGTCCAGACTCACTAATGCATCCTAACGACTTATCAGTTAGACACACTAATGCAGACCTGGTTCGCTAAAACCACCGCTCTGATACCAACTGAAAGGACCCGTTCATATACATTATAAACGATTCACAATAGTTGATTACATCGCGAGGTATTTGACCTCTATATGATACATTTTACAAACATTGCATTTGTTTTTAAAAGACAAACTTTCTTTACATCGAAAATTGACAGGCATGTATACCATTTCATAATATCCACTATTCAACTATAAATTGACTTAATAATAATAATCTTTAATGAACTCAATGACTTGAATGCAACGTTCTTCGAAATATGCCATGAAAGACTCCAATTAATATCTTTAAAATGAGCAAATGCACAGCGGAAGATTTCTTTAATACCTGAGAATAAACATGCTTTAAAGTGTCAACCAAAAGGTTGGTGAGTTCATTAGTTTATCATAATCATTCATTTTCATCATTTTAATAGACCACAAGAATTTCATTTCCAGTTCTCATAAATATACGTCCCATGCATAGAGACAAAAATCATTCATATGGATTGAACACCTGGTAACCGACATTCACAATATGCATATAAGAATATCCCCATCATTCCGGGATCCTCCTTCGGACATGATATAAATTTCGAAGTACTAAAGCATCCGGTACTTTGGATGGGGCTTGTTGGGCCCAATAGATCTATCTTTAGGATTCGCGTCAATTAGGGTGTCTGTTCCCTAATTCTTAGATTACCAGACTTTAATAAAAAGGGGCATATTCGATTTCGATAATTCAACCATAGAATGTAGTTTCAATTACTTGTGTCTATTTCGTCAAACATTTATAAAAGCGCATGTAATCTCAGTCCCAAAAATATAAAGGGTAAAAAGGCAAATGAAACTCACGCATATAAATATTGTAAAACAGTTAATAAAGCATTTGCATGTATTCTCAGCCCAAAAATGTAAAGAGTAAAAGGGGATCAATGAAACTCACCATACTGTATTTCGTAGTAAAAATACATATAACGTCATTGAACAAGTGCAAGGTTGGCCTCGGATTCACGAACCTAAATTAATTATATATATTTATATGTTGGTCAATATTTGTCTAACAAATTAGGTCAAGTCATAGTGTACCACAATCCTAATGCTCGAGACTAATATGCAAAAGTCAACAAAAGTAAATTTGACTCAAAATAATTTCCAAAAATCTATACATGATTAATATATAGTTTAAATATCGTCATTTTATATTTTTAAATATTTTTAAAAGATTTATTAGAGTAAATAATATAATTTATTTATTAATAAATAAAATTTTATATTAAATTTATATAATAAAATATACTTTTATATATATTAAGTAATAAAATTTATAGGGTTCATTTAATATCATAAAGATAATATGATAGGTATTATTAAAGTAAGTTATTAGACGTAGTAAAATATGTTTGTATCACATATTTATTTGATAAAATAATATCTATAATGATAGTAAGTAAAAGTTGTATTATTTTGTAATAATAATTATTATTATAAAAATATCAATATTTATAATTACAAGGATGACATTATGATAAAACGATAATTCTAATTATGATAACTTTAATATTTACGATAATTTTTAATATTATCTTTAAAATAATAATTCTATTTAAAATAATAATAATAATGATATTTTATAGTAACAATGACATTTCTATTAAAATGATAATTTTTGTTAAAATGATAGTTTTAATACTAACGATACTTTTAATAATAATAGTAATGATAAAAATAATAAGAACGATAATTTTATCTAAATCAATATCTTATAATATTTTAATTTCATCATGATACTCTTACTCATTATTTCCTAATCGTTTCGTTTAATAGCTTTTAATTTTCTTTTATATCGTGTTCATAATAATGATAATAATAGTAATCAAAATAATTAGGTGTTACAAATATTTGTTTTAATTACACTAATATTAATAATGATAGTTACTATAACATTATTAACGATAATACTAATAATTATCTTAATGATAATATAGTAATAATAATAATAATAATAACAATAACCATTTTTAAATAATGATATATATATTAATAATGATAATAATAATAATAATAATAATAATAATAATAATAATAATAATAATAATAATAATAATAATACTAACAATAATAATAATAATAATAATAATAATAATAATAATAATAATAATAATAATAATAATAATAATAATAATAATAATAATAATAATAATAATTGGATAATAATAATAATACTAATTATAACTTTAACGATAATAACGATAGTAATAATAAAAAAAATAACAATTTTTAATGATAAATCCCTTTTATTGATAAAGATAATAATAATGATAATAATAAGATAAAACTAGAACGACGATAAAAACGACAATAATAATAATAATCATTTTTAATAAAAATATCGAAAATTCAATTGATTATAACTTCTAATCCGTTCATCGAAACCATTCGATATCTAAAGGAAAAGTTCTTAATTTTTCGCTAGCTTTCCAAGGACATGCATATCTTATACCTTATCTCAACCGCAAGTGTAACCAATTCAAGATTCAACCTAACCTGTCTAAGGGCAATATGAAAAGTACAAGCATGCATAATCCTAAATACTCGAGCACTAGTCATGGATACACTATTAGTATGTAAAAGTTAAATTATGAGTACTCACGTATCAATATTGAGATTCAATATTGCAGGAAAGGTACGTAGACGCAACGGAAATGATAAACACTATATTGACCTCACGAGCATACCCATGAACCATACCAAATCACCTCCATAGCTATAACCCATAATTTTCTTAATCCAATCCCACTCGAAAATCAATTTCGAAATCACCCGGACCGCACTCCGACGTAATATTTTATGTATACTAATAATATCTTGAAATAATACGGAGTAAATATATATATGTGAATCGATTGAGAGAGTTTAGAGAAAAATATTTTCAAGTTTCTATGAAATAATGAAACCTATTGAATTCTATTTATAATAGATTTTTGAATTATTAAAGTGAATTATTAAAGTATGAATTATTAAAGTGAATTATTAAAGTATGAATTATTAAAGTGAATTATTAAAGTATGAATTATTAAAGTGAATTATTAAAGTCAAAGTAAAGTAAAAAATAAAGTAAAGGTAAAGTTTAAGTATAGTAAAAGTATAAAACTATGTACGTATAATACGCGTATAAATATATATAATATTAATTTAAATCATTATATATATTTAATAAAATAAAATATAAATATCGTTATCTTTATCATACTGGTTAAGTAATGAGTTGTCAAAAGTGGTTCTAGATATTTATAAAAGTTATATACGTTTTAATAATAAAGTTCTTTTTAAACTGAAAACGTTTTTGTACGTTTGAAACTAAATCAAATAAATATAATAATTTTGTTTTCCAAAACCAAATATATTTTTAAGAATCATTTTGTTTAAAGGTTAAAATAATGGAAATCGTTATATCATAAAACGTTTTAGAAAAGTAGAATCATATATATTCATAATAGGTTTCAAGTTTTTAAATTACAGTCTGTTGGTGAAGCATGGGATAAAGTTCAAAGGTTAAATAAACGTATGAAATCATCTTAATGAAAAATGTCGAGTTACTTACTTGTCGATATCCAACATCTAAGTTAGTTACACTTCACGTTCTTACTTATAAATCACTTTACCATTTTCCGAATGTTGTAAAAAAGAATAGATTTCTTAAATCACAGTGGACCTCATAACATAGACCCGTAATCATATCACAATGTATCTGATAAATTAATCATTTGATATTATCTTCTAATTCCATCGATAAACATATTGAAACAAATACGTTCATGTAAAGTATTATACGTTTAATACTTTATTAATATTCTCAAGTTATAATATATATACATATATATACATATTTATTTATATATAACGGTTCGTGAATCGTTAGAATTTGGTCGTGGTTATAATGAATGCATGAACACAATTTAAAATTCTTGAGATTTAACTTAACAAACTTTGCTTATCGTGTTGGAATAATATAAAGATAAAGTTTAAATTTGGTTGGAAATTTCCGGGTTGTCACAGAATGGATGATGAAAACTTGATAAAAACCTTAATAAAATAGCTATAAAACCCTAATTTGGATCAGCCACCACTAACTACGATTGAATGATAATGACACCCTTAATTTCTTCCTTTTTAAACTCTTCAAAATCTGCCCAGAAAACGCAGGTGGAATGGCGTTCCTCTTTTAGGAACGTCGTTCCTTGTCTTCAATCTTGACGTCGTTCTGGAGTTGTGGAACGGCGTTCTTGAATCGTGCTAGAGTTTCATTTTCTTCTGTTACCATTTTCTTGTGAATTACCTAGGTAAAACGTCGTTCCTGGCTTTGGAACGCCGTTCTTGATGATGGAACGACGTTCTTAGATAGTAAAACGTCGTTCTTGTTGCCAGGAACTTTGCAGTTTTCTTGATCATTTTGCACACTTTGGTCAATTTTACACCAAATTTACACTTTATTAACACCTATTTCCTTATGATGTAAGGCTTAGTGTGTCAACAAGATACTAGAAGTAATCTAGCTTTAGGAGGGCGGATTGTTGCCGATTGATTTTTACCCTCGGGAAATAATCCCTGCAGACCCGGTTCACAAGTGTAGAAACTTGTGGGGTGGCTTAATCAATCTGTCGTCCGTAGAGTGTAAAAGTGCTAGCCGGATGACTTCTAGTGAGAGAAAGTAGAGAGAGAAAGAGAAGTGAAGTCCCAGCTCTCAAAGTTGTCAGAATGTCTGAACTGTGTAAAATGACGACCCAAGGGGTCTATTTATAGTGTCAGATCCACCAGATTGTTTGGGGACACGTGTCAGATGATGATACGTTCTGTTATTCGTGATCCGAAATTTATGCTGAAAGTGCCGTTCTCCGGCGAGGGCTTTCACGCTAGGTGGCCTTCAGGGCTTACGCATGATGGAGCAGCCTGTACAACGGAGAACGCTGGACGGTTAACTCCACAAAACTGTTGTTTCCAGCCTTCCTGATGCTACTTTTATGCAACCATTATGCCTTTTATGCGTGTATTCGATAGGATGCACCATTAAGTCCCTCCAGTTGAATGACTTAAGCATTTGAAAATTGATTAAGTTGTTAAACTTGGAATAACGCATGCCATCCAAGTCTTCACGTTTTCCTTTTGCATTGGGAAGCACATCACAGGCATTAAATGATAGGCGGATTTTACTGACATTGTGATGATTGCTTTTTGCACAGCTAAAATATTGCACGCGCCTCTAGTTGTACAAGGACTTTTCGATGTACTCACCTTTTTATCTTGTCCTTACACGTGTGTGGCTAAAAACAAAACCCCCAAAATCACCACTGATTACAGCTGTTATATCTTTTTGCTTTTTAACCACCACAAACCCTAACCAATCATTTACTTTTACAACTTCCTTCTACAGTATTCATCTTCTTCCATCAATACCTTCGTTACTTCCTGTTTCATTTAGAACATTAATGGCAGCCATAAAGGATGTTGCAGCTATTCCCAGCAGAGTAAATGAGAGATATTTAAGCGAGCTACTGCAACATTTTCCTAGATTAGCTGGTGTTGAACCAGTGATTCCTGCAATTAATGCCAGAGCCTGCTCACCACCCCCTGGCAAGGTTGCTATTTATGGCCATTCAATCTTCAATTTTTGCTTACGTCTGCCATTTACACCATTCTTCTTAGAAGTTTGCAAGTTTTACGGTGTTGCTGTTGGTCAATTCGAACCAGCATCAATTCGAAAGATTTTGATTTTTGAAATGTATTGTCACGCAAGGAACATTGAGCCATCCATTCGGATATTTTGCCATTTGGTACGTATAGCACGCCATGAAAATGGTTGGTTCACATTTAATAAAGTTCATGAGTTTTTGAAACCTGCACTTGATCATCCTGGCGATAACTGGTATGCTTCATTTATTTTATTAATGAAGATGCAATTAATAAACAATACTCAGCTACTCGAGTATGGCACAAATACTCGCATACCGTATCTGTTACCTTTCCAAAACTCGTCACCAAGGAAAACCTTTTGTTTAAGAAGATTAAGGCTGAACAAATTAATGATATTAAATATGGGGAACACATGCTTTCGCTGACATCCGTAAGCCAAGATTGGGATATCTCACAAGGTTATGCCTGTGTTCTTGCTGAAAAAAAGAGTAAGCATTTACTTTTGCTACATATGCTTAAATAAAATGTTCTTCTTTATTTATCCATTTAATCACTGTGAGTTTTTAATTTTTTGCAGAAATTACTCCGCTTACCGCCATGCGGTCATCGGTTTATTCGCAGCTTACCTTTACTACCGAGAAAATTATTGATGATACCCCCAAAACATATGTAATGAGGGAGGATGAAGATGATGATGAAGAAGAAGAAGAAGAAGACATAGGTATGAATCGAGTTGCCTCTAGAGAACGTCGTACCTCGGGTAATGAAAATGACAACACTGAATTATGCAAAATTCCATACCAAAACCTGTACTTGTTTTCTTGCATACCTAGTACTGGTGGATTTTATAATCCAAACCCTTCCTTATACTTTATGCCACCTTTGAAATGTTGTGAAGCATATTGGAACTCTTTTATAAATAACAATTTCCCTTTATATCCAACAGCTAGTGCAGCACATCAAGACACTACATTAACAACTCTTCCGCCTTCCGCCAGGAGGAGAAGAACTGGTCAAATTCCTCCGTTATCCGCTCAACAAGGAGCTAGCCCTAGTTCTTCTCAACAACAAATTACGCTTCCCAATCTTGACACAAACATGCTTTCCTCCCTTTTAAAAGGACCACCACATTCGTACGAAGATTTCATGACTTTTCTGAATGCCATGGTGTGCCCTTCACTAGCCCAATTCTTTAGCAATTTATCTGATGCAGATGCTAAGAAAGTTAAGGCACAAAGTATCATTCTGAACATTGCTTCTGGTCTAAATGACCTTCAACGCCTATCTGACTTGCAAAACAATGAAGTCACTACAAATAAGGAGCTATCTGCTGAAAAGGAGAAAGTGGCCAGGACTGAACGAATAGCCACAGAGATAAAGAGGGAATACGAGACAATGAAGAGGCATTATGAGAATTGCAATAATCAAAGGGCAGAATATAAGGAACAAGTCAAAGAACTATCTTTCAGAGAAAAGCAGCATCTGAGCAAAATTGATGAACTAGTAAAGGAGAACGAAAAAATGCTTGAGCAAAATAACATGTTGAAAGAACAGCTTAAAGCCAAAGAGGAGAACGAAAGACGAATGATAACTGGCATTCCTGTGCTTGTAGAGCGTATCTTTAACTGTCAGGCATTATCTCACAGAATCCGTGAGTTTGTCCGCCTTGCCAAATCAGTTGAACGGTTAAATTTTTTCAATTTTATGAAGAGAAAACTACCAGAACTTCCAAATCCTCTGCCTGAGGTAATCACATCAAAGATTAATGAAAATGCCATTTTAGAAGCTGATGCAGCCGGTGCCTCAATAGAAAATATGAGGTTTTCTGATCTTGAAAATCTTTGTAAAAGGCCAGATGTAACAATAGATGATGTATTGAATTATACTCCACAGGATGAATGAAACACTATGTTGTTATACATCTGCTTTTACATAACACTTAATATTGCACTTGCTTATGTATATTAGAAATATATGCTGTAACTTAGTAAGATTGTTGTAATGAACAATGCTCAAGATATTGAGATTGTACTTTGCAATCATTATAGTTATGAATATCAAAATCATATTCTCCGTCATACGCCTTCCGTCATGAAACTCATGAGAAAAAATTACGAATTACTTTCGCCTTTAAATATTTTGCTGGACACTATGATCCATTTTTCGTTTTGCTCTGCATTTTGTGTATATAAGTTGTGTCATGACATTTTTGTAGATTCGTTTCATCGCTTCGATGCTTTAGTGAGTTCTACATGTCTCACTATCGATACAACCATTTTGAGTATGATTGTACTTCTACCACCGAAAGGGTTTCTTTCTTTCTGCGGGTAGGGATGACACACAGCTATGTGACACCTGGGCTAAAAAATCCTTGGCCGGATAAAATTTGGGAAAAATATTGCCATAAGAATAATTGCTATTATTCATATTCTTAAAGAAACTTTTACATTTATGACTATATCTCATGCATTTGACAGTTGATCAAGCTGTCCATGCATATAGTGCTACGCATAAAATTTCTTTAAATTCATTGCATTCCAAGCTCTTTCATATTGCTCGCCGGAAGGCGCAGCAAGCATGTATGATCCATTCTGATTTACTTTCATGACCTTATAAGGTCCTTCCTATTTTGGGGCTAGCTTTCCAAATTTGATTTGCCTGCTTGCCTCATTATCACGTAGTACTAAATCACCTACTTCAAACTGCACATGCTGCACTTTCTTGTTATAATATTTTGCCATTTTATGCTTGTGATCTGCTTGCCGGATGGCGGCCATCAACCTTCTTTCCTCCAACAAGTTGAGATTCTCCCTTAACGCCTCAGAATTAGCCTCAACATCAAATGCCATAATGCGTTGCGTTGGCACACATATTTCAGCCGGTATCACTGCCTCTGTTCCATACACCAGACTGAAAGGTGTTTCCCCCGTGCTCCGCTTTGGCGTCGTCCGGTGTGCCCACAATACATTTGGCAGCTCATCCACCCATCCAGTCTGACTTAGACCTAACCGTGCCTTAATGCCAGCAACGATTTCCTTGTTGGTAACCTCCACTTGTCCGTTCGCTTGAGGATGAGCAACAGATGTAAAATTTTGCTTTATGCCCAGCTCTTCATACCAACTCCGAAATGGATTTTTTGCAAATTGCTTGCCGTTATCGCTGACTATTTCATTTGGCACCCCATAACGGCATACAATATCATGCCAAACAAACTTTTTGACATTTTCTCCTGTGATTTTTGCTAAAGCCTTTGCTTCAACCCATTTCGTGAAAAAATCGATCGCTACCACTAAGAACTTAGCATTACCAGTGCTCCTATTGAATGGCCCCACAATATCAATAGCCCATTTACAGAACGGCCAAGTGGATGACACCGGTATCAAATCATACTTTGGAAGACGCTGAATTGTACCATGCCTCTGACAATTCTCACATGTTTTTATGATTTCTGCGACATCCCGATAAAGGGAAGGCCAAAAATACCCTTGTCGCATGATCCGTGATGCCATAGTACGGAAATCAGAGTGTTGAGAACAAACTCCTTCATGCATTTCTTTGACCACTTTTAACGCTTCATCATCGGTTAAACATCTTAACAACGGACCATTGTATGACTTTCGATAAAGGACACCACTAACAATCTCATACATTGGTGCATTTACTCTTATTCTTCTTGCTTCCGCCTTATCAATAGGTAACCATCCGTCATGTAAATATCTCAAATACGGAGTCATCCAAGTTTCCTTAGCTCCTTCAACTATTGCAATAATTGGTTTTCCATGTATTGATTTCTCCTTAAGTTCTTCAACCAACACTCGTTTGTGCAAATGATCAAAGGTTAAAGTGGCTAACTTGCTCAAGACGTCAGCTTTTTTGTTCTTATTTCAAGGGATTTGCACGACTTCAAGGTTATCAAATTTCTTTGAAATTGCTTCCACCAACTTTACATATTGCCTCATGGATGTATCCCTTACATCGAACGTTCCATTAACCTGCTGGGCGACAATTTGAGAATCAACATATGCTCGTAAATTTGTTATCCCCATTTCTACCGCTATGCGGAGGCTGGAGAGTAATGCCTCATATTCTGCTTCATTGTTTGAAGCATAAAAATAGAATTTCAATGCATAAGTATACTCTTCACCGTCTGGACTTGTTAAAACTAGCCCTGCACATGTTCCCTCTTCACTGGATGCCCCATCAGTGTGCAACTCCCACTCATGCTGTGATGGTGCCATTTTGTTGTCATACTCTACTTTTTCATTTGTCTCCAAGAGGAAATCTGCCAAAATTTGTCCTTTAACTGCATTTCGTGGGGCAAAATTGATCTCATACTCCCCCAACTCGATGGCCCATTTTGCTAAACGGCCAGATGATTCTGGACGTCGGAGTATTTGCTTCAACGGTTGATCTGTTAACACTAAGATGGGATGACCTTGAAAATATCTTCGTAAACGTCGTGCAGTATGCACAAGGGCATAAACCATACGGTGAAGTGGTGGATAATTTGTTTCACTAAGCTGCAAACCCTTACTAACAAAATATATAGGCATTTGCACGCCGTTCCGTTCTGCGATTAGGACAGAACTTATTGCTTCCTTTGAGACAGCTAAGTATAAAATTAGGGTTTCCCCCTCTTTTGGTGCTGTTAATGTAGGTAATGTTTTTAACAACTGCTTGATCTCTTGGAATGCATTTTCGGCTTCCGCCGTCCACACAAAATCTTTTTTATTTAAACAGCCCTTTAACACCTTCATGAATGGAAGTGACTTTTCAGCTGCTCTGGACAAGAACCTTGTTAATGCTGCTAGACATCCATGTAACCGTTGAACGTCCTTCTTGCTAGTTGGTGACTTCATATCTTCAATTGCTTGAATTTTCTTAGGATTAGCCTTAATTCCACGTTCTGTGACAATATGACCTAAGAATTTTCCCTCTTCCACACCAAACGTGCACTTCTTGGGATTTAATTTCATGTTAATTTTTCACAGAGATGCAAAAGTTTCCTGTATATCTCGTAACATCTTTTCTTCAGTATGACTTTTGATGACAATGTCATCAACATAAGCTTCTAAGTTTCGCCCAATTTGATCCTTAAATGTCATATCAATAAGTCGTTGATATGTTGCTCCTGCATTCTTCAAACGAAAAGGCATTTTCATGTAACAGAATATGCCCTCCGTCGTGTGAAAAGCCGTTTTGTCTTCATCTTTTAAAGCCATTGGGATTTGATGATATCCCTTAGCAGCATCTAGGAAACATTTGAATCGATATCCTGCCAATGATTCAACCTTCTAATCAATTTCAGGAAAAGGATAATTGTCCTTTGGACATGCTTTATTGATATCCGTGAAATCCACACACATCCGCCATGAGTTGTCCGGCTTCCTAACCATGACCGGATTGGCTACCCATGTTTGATATTTGACCTCTCGCAAGATCCCAGCATTCACCAAACTTCGTACCAAATCACGGAGGAATTTGCTTCTTTCTGGCGCCATGCCACGCTTTTTCTGACAAACAGGATGTATGTTGGGATTCACGTTTAGCCTATGCTCTGCAATTTCCCTTGGAACACCGGTCATATCAGACGGCTGCCATGCAAAAACGTCTAGATTTGTTGTCAAAATATTGTATAATTTTTCTTTACATTCGGCGGACAACGTGTGCCCAATTATGATTTTCTGATCTGGAAATTTAAGATTTGGTGAAATTGACCCATCATCGTGTATGATTGGCTTAATTACTGCCTTTGTTACTTGGGAACACTCAATTGACTTCTGCCGTTCTGCATATAACGTTGCTACTCCGCCTGGCGTTGGAAACTTCATCAAACCATGTACAGTTGACGTTACAACTCCAAACGTCATTAAAGCAGTTCTTCCCAAAATTATGTTGTACTGTGAATTTGCTTTAACCACCAAAAACTCAATGTTGGCTGTGCATCTTAGGGGTGGCTTGCCCAAGGTTACTTCAAGCAAAATACTTCCTTCAGCTAGGACGGCTCACTTGTAAAACTTGCCAACGGCACATATGTTTCCTTCATTTTTTCTTGTACATCTTTGGGTAGCTGTATGAAGCAATGTTCATACATAATGTCTGCTCCAGCTCCTATGTCAGTGTAAATGTTGCGTATTAAGCAATTAGCAACTCACACTTCTATAACTACTGGACCATCGGATGGATTTGTGTTACACATAGAAGGAAATGATATTAATTGCTCTTCCCAATCTTCTAATACTTCTGCCTTCCTCCGTTGTCCAGCCTTCCATGGATGTATCATGCCCACTTCTATGGGTATGAATTCGTTATCTTCGCCGTCTTTATCAGTGTTGGTGAGATGATTCGTCTTAATCATGGATGGCGCCATTGTTAACACCTATTTCCTTATGATGTAAGGCTTAGTGTGTCAACAAGATACTAGAAGTAATCTAGCTTTAGGAGGGCGGAGTGTTGCCGATTGATTTTTACCCTCGGGAAATAATCCCTGCAGACCCGGTTCACAAGTGTAGAAACTTGTGGGGTGGCTTAATCAATCTGTCGTCCGTAGAGTGTAAAAGTGCTAGCCGGATGACTTCTAGTGAGAGAAAGTAGAGAGAGAAAGAGAAGTGAAGTCTCAGCTCTCAAAGTTGTCAGAATGTTTGAACTGTGTAAAATGACGACCCAAGGGGTCTATTTATAGTGTCAGATCCACCAGATTGTTTGGGGACACGTGTCAGATGATGATACGTTCTGTTATTCGTGATCCGAAATTTATGCTGAAAGTGCCGTTCTCCGGCGAGGGCTTTCACGCTAGGCGGCCTTCAGGGCTTACGCATGACGGAGCAGCCTGTACAATGGAGAACGCTGGATGGTTAACTCCACAAAACTGTTGTTTCCAGCGTTCCTGATGCTACTTTTATGCAACCATTATGCCTTTTATGCGTGTATTCGATAGGATACACCATTACACTTAAAACTCTAATAGCACTCATAACGAGATAAAATCCAAGATCATAGCTTTTCGAGCACTTTGGTAACGAAAATCGAGTAAAACGAGGTAGATATTGTGTGAGAAGCATAGCGTGAATGAGCAATATTAAACCCCCTACATTTGAACCTTGCTTGTCCTCATGCAAGCATACAATAAACAAGCCTTAGAGATAAAGAGGAATAAGATGATCAAAGCCAAAGTGCAAAAAGTTTGGGTAACAATTGATACCTTCATGAATACGCACTTCGATGGCTAGAGTGATCTCCAAAAACTTTCATTTGCTTAGGGTCAAGCATAACCTTTCTCCTCTTCTTCTTCTTCTTTCAAACATCAACAACAACAAAAAAGCTCGACCATCAAGCTCCAAACCTCTATAACTC
The DNA here is from genome assembly GCF_046630445.1 of Rutidosis leptorrhynchoides. Taxonomy (NCBI): domain Eukaryota; kingdom Viridiplantae; phylum Streptophyta; class Magnoliopsida; order Asterales; family Asteraceae; genus Rutidosis; species Rutidosis leptorrhynchoides. Next base: position 107,173,785 of record NC_092340.1, on the reverse strand, counting down.
ACTACTTCATCAAATGAGGCAATGGTGGGGGTGGCAATTCTTGACCAAATCTTCAATTGAACCTCCAAATTAAACATCACTCTTCAAAATCAAACTCCAAGTCTTCAAACAACCTCGAATCACACAAATTCTAGCCTAGGCTAAACTTATGCACATCTTCATTCATATTGAAACAAACTATCAACACATGCTCCCTAGAAAGGCTCAAGTTTCCACAAGATTTTCAATTAAGAACAAACATATCAAGATTCGAGCTTTTTAGTGTAAACCCTTCTAGGAGCATTCAATAGACCGTCACAAGCAAAGACTTCTCTTTTTCACCCAAAATTCATCACCACCTAGTCAAGGATTGCTCGCACACTTCTTTTGAGTACAATGGAGCATCAAGTCACATGAGTTATCCAAGAAAAACATTTTAGCCTTAAGGAAGACAAGGCTTTAAAAAAATCATTTTTGTTTTTGAAAAGGGAAAACGAGCCAAGTTGTGAAACGAGACAAATTTTCCGAAAATTTGATGGTTTAAAAGCTTTGTGCATTCCAAAGCCATCCCGGTTTTGGGACAACCGCACGGATAGTTAATTCCCTGGTATATCATCGAAGTGAACTACCTTCTTGTATTGAAGGTGATGAGACAATAACTATCTTGACCTCATAAAGGCGATGTGCATACAAGCCATCCCGATGGTGGGATGGCCGCACGGCTAGCTACTTTCCCGGTATATGACCGAAGTGAACTACCCCTCAGTGTCGGAAGCGATGAGAAAGCAACTACCTTGGGTGTAAGATTGGCGGTGGGTCCATTGCGTGATACTTGGAAGACTTTACTTCCAAGCTTAGGTCTTTTTGGAACAAAACTTAACTTGAGAGACTTTACTCTCAAGCTTGGAACACATCATAACTTGGAAGACTTTACTTCCAAGTTTGGAAGACTTGACTTCCCAAACAACAAAAAGGAGGACTCGACTCTCCCGGGAGTGTCAAAGCTTAAAGCTTTTATTCACTCGTCTACTTCCCACATAACAAGCTTTTATGCTTATGTTGAGAAAAGGTAGGAAGTAGTTACTACCTTTCCGTTAATTGATAGCACAAGGGTGCTTTTGGCTATGGTGTGTGTTGTCTAGCAACACTAGCACGAAGCCATTGCTCTTCATTAAGAAGATAGCACACGGTGAAGCTCGGTGGCTCCTCTTCCCACGGTATGATACATCGGTTGAAACATCGTGAAATGATGAAATAACCAATGTTAATATGAAATGGTGTAGATTAGGAAGTCTCTTACACCAAGTAAAATGAAATTCGAGAGACTTTACTCCCTAACAACAATGGATGGACTTGAGTCATCCGGAAGTGTTAAAGCATGGAGCTTTAAACACTTGATTTTGGTGCACAACATGGAAGACTTTAACTTCCATGCAAAAGTTTTGATTTTTCTTTTGATTTCATCATTTTGAGCACAAAATCTTTTGAAAGTAGGAGACTTTACTCCCACTTGAGATTTGCAAGAACAACACAAAGGGAAGACTTTACTTCTCTAAGTTTTGAAATGACAAGGAAAAGACTTAACTTTTCCATAATTTACAAGTTTTAACCACTTAATTGTTTATGATTTGTATTAATGTAATGGTTAAAAACTTGTTCCAAAAATTTGGTCAACATTGCAAGTTTTAATCTTTATAGCGTATGTGACAAGTTTACCCGAAAAAGTTCAATATAACCCAAAATTTTAACTCTCCCCCTACATTTAGTTTGATGCAATGCCCTCATTGTATTTAAACGATAATATAAGATAAGATAAGTAAAAATGACGGACATTTTGAAAATAGAATAGAAGAGAGGAAAGAAAGAAAAAAAATCGGAATTAGATCAAGTGATCTTTGTTGTCATCAATCAGAATAAACTTAGTCACCAAAGTTGCTTGCGTGTTGTTTTACCACTTGTTGAGCCAAAAAAAGGAGCCAAATGGATATGGCGTTCCTACAATTTCAAGTATGCTCACAATGGCACAAAATGTGTGGGGCGATACTCGGGGAAGTATATGCACCCACAAAAAGAATCAAAAAGTTCCAATGTCATCACAAAAGTAATCTAAACATCCATAAGTATAGTGACTAACTCAACTAAACAACCAAATTCTTATAATCACAAATAAATGATAGTCTATATGCTTTAACAAACAAGCATAAGATAGTAATGATCATCAACAACACATGCACAACCACTAAATTAATCAACATATTCGTCAACACCATATGCATAACAAGAACGAATATAAACATTAAGATCCTAGCAATTGTTAAATTATTACAAACGAAGTTCAAAATCATCATTGTTTTATCCGAGAATCATGTACCCTTCGGATACAAATAACTACCATTAATCAACCATGAATAACTAAAAGCTAAATTGTTTCATCATGCAACCAAATTAACACAAACATCACCCAATTGTTTCAACTCCCCAAACTATCCGCCCGCCATTATCAGAAACTGATTGTCAAGTTTAACAAAACACAAGTTCATCAAAGTTTCACAAATAAGGACCAAACACCAACCATTAATTACCATTCCTTTCATTGCCAAAAGTTCCAATGTGACCATCCGCTCGGTCCTCCACCTTGATAACCCATCTCGGCCCTTCGTTGTTCCTCCTCATCTTGACGTTCGCGTTCACGTTCATCTAAGCGGTGTTGTTGTGCATTGTACATTTCTCGTGTACATTGCATTGGGTGATCATAATTGTAAGGAGTTGGATATGGTGGAGGTGGAATTGAATCCACAAAAGGGCTCCATGGTTCACGGTAGGGAAGTCGCTCGTCGGGGGTCATCCTCATGGTATCAACAGAATGACACATCTAATTAATATCCCGTCTATGTCCCGCTTGGGTGTACTTGATACCATATAGGCGTCGATTCACCGCACCAAATTCACCACCAAGATATTCCCAGTCTTGTTCGCTAAGGTTGAACCCACCTTGGGTGGTGCACTAGAACTCTCACTACCCCATGCTTGGTTCGGGTTGGTCTAATGGGTTTGTGTTTAGGTTTGGGTTGGTGCAGTTCCTCCTGTAAAAATAACATACCTATTACCGTCCTTAGTCAAAATATTGCAACCAAGATAATCATTCATATTTGTTTTCTTTGACTCTTGTCTCTCATCCTTTAAACCATCGAGATTGATGTTCAAGTACTTAGCTATCAAGGTCATGAAATGCCTACCCGCCAAAGGCTTTAAGGTCTTGGAACCATCATCATCATGAAGGATGGAGGCGATGGTGTTTGGAATGTACGCATTCTAACCATTGTATATCAAATGGTTAAGCCAAAGGTCAAGATAGGACATTTTATCATAATTCTCCGCTCGACTATTGATGACACCGAAACAACGATGTGAATCATTTGGCATATAAGGGATCTTATGTTGGTCATGGAGGTTTTCCCGGCGATGAATCGTCCATCGGCCATGAGGCCCCACTTTTGATCAAAGTCGAATGTGGAAAGCATAACTTGATAATTGTCCAAATAAGACCATAACAAATCAGGGTCGTGAATATATTCTTCATAAATTCCCAAAATACGAACCCATTCTAACATGCTTAAACTCCGATCACTCCCGCTAGACGAAAGGTCATGTAACTAGTATCCGTGATTGATTCAATTCCTGGTCTAAAGTGCATCGTAGTGAGAAACTCCCTATTGATAGTTTGGTATGTGGCTTCCCTTAGGTTAAAAAGCATCCACCAAGGGTTTATGCTTTGTTGCAAATTGGAGGGGTTCGGGTAAACTAAAACATATTGCTTAAGGATGTTGTACTTGCCTATGTCCTGAAGGGGTTGCCAATCAATGTATGTAGCCACATTGACTTGCTTGGCAAGTCATGCTCTCAATCTCTTGTGCCACAACTCTTCCCTCTCTAAGTCAAAGATGGCTTCAAGCCATGGATGTAAGAAATAGCCTTGGTCATCCTCCTCATCATGAGGTGGTGAACTAGGGGGTGTTGGGTCAGGAGTTGCAAATTGTTGTTGCTCTTGTCTTGCACGCTTAGCCCTAATCACCTTTTAGCGTTTGGTGCCCCCTTCGTCTTTCTTTTCCTTACCCTTGTTTGTCCCTTTACCTCTTCCCTGAAATAGAACAATAGCACAAACACGAACCATGGTTGCATAAAGTTAGCCTTAATGTTATCAAACTACAATCAATTCGACTCAACTAGGGGGTTAACTTACCCTTACATTTAAGCTTATAAATCAATCAATCACAATTCACCCATTAAAGATCCAAATTTTATCATGCTTGAGCCAAATAGTCAATGTGCAAAGATAATACAATAGTTAATTCGGACATATCAAATAGGTGTAATTTTAGCAAACTAAATTATCATTGCAAGCATATCAAGAATACACATGAAAACTATAGGCCATACTACTTAATACATCAAATCAACTAAATCAAAGTCAAAAGGTCAAAACTAGTCAAACTTCAAAGTTATAAACCCTAATTTGCAAGTTCTCAACTAAAAATCACCAATTTTTTAAGGGATGAACAACAATAGCACGATAGTAGACTAGTGATTAACCTTAGACAACACCCAATTTCATCTCAATTGACCGATTTCAAAAAGCCCCAAAATTGAAGAACCCTAGATTTTCAAAGTTGTAATTTACGCAATTAGTCGAGAGAAGCATGTTAAGTAACAACAATGTAGTCTAGATTCAACAATAATTTCACAACTATCAACCTAAATCAAACAAAATCAACATATGAAGTAATTAGAGAAATCAAAGCATGAATATTACATGTAATCAAGTAATAAAACAAGAAAGAAGTAAGAATCATACTCTTAGAAAGTTCATTGTTGACGATTAGGTGAAATTCTTATTGATTAGTGGGTGATTTGGATGTTAAAATTAGGGTTTTTAGTTGTAGGAGTCGGACTTGAGAGAAAAAGAAAAGAGGGGTGTGTGAAAAAGTGATTTAAATTAACTCAAATATTCAATATATCAGACACCGAAATGTCGTTCCTAAAAGACAAGAACGTTGTTCCTGAAAATTTCCAGGATTCTGGAACGTGGTTCCTATTATACTAACGTCATTCCAAGGGATTACCAGGAATTGGGAACGGGGTTTCCAAAATTACAACGTCGTTCCTAAAAGACAAGAACGTCATTCCTGAAAGTGTTTAGTACTTGTCCTATTCTAAGTTGAGAAAAAGAACATCGTTCCTCTGATAGGAACGTTGTTCCTCGAACAAAACTGTTGTTTTTCAATACAAAGCACAATCTAATCCCTTTACCAAATATTTTTAGTCTTTTCTAGTTTACCCAAATGCATGAAATGCAACGTAAATGCAGATGCAACTAACGAAAAAGCAATACCATACAAGTTTATATGGAATGCAACTAAATGAGCTATGTACAAATTTGTGGAAATTGTTTTACGAGTCTATCACCCGACTCAACTTCCACTTTAGTTTCAACTAACACCGGGATGGTAAACCTCCCCTCCCTTTGAGCTAAGGGTACCACTATTATGACAACCATCATCTAGCATTAACAACAACCAATTGTTCACTTCCTTAGTTTCGTTAATCAACTCCTTAAGCTTGTGTTTTTCATGTTTTGAAAAATTAGATACAAGGCGTTTCCTCAAGTGTTCATTCTTATTTGATGATGCCCGATGTACCAGGCCATACAATATTTCATGGATTTTTTAATTATATCATTTCGATCTTTGGGCTTATTTAGAGTGATTTTGATCATCTTTCCACCACAATTAGTTGGTGGACCAACTTGAGTTGTGCTTGTAGTGCATTGCATACTAGCAACAACTTGTGGTGTGGTAAAGGGCGTTGGTGGTAGTTTAGAATACTTGCTACGAATGCTCATGCATTTGCCTTTATCTCTAAGGGTCAATTTTTAGATTCTAAAGTCAAAGAAAGAGCCTGCGATTGCCAAAAATGGCCTTCCTAAAACAAGGGGCACAATCGGGTCTTCCTTTATATCGACAATGACAAAATCAATTGGGAATTCTATGTCTCCTACTTTCACAATTAGATCTTCCGTGATCCTTACACTAGAGCTAATGGATTGGTCAATTAACTTTACTCCCATTTTAGTGAGTGAAAGGTCACCTAAGCCTAATCTTTTATAAATGGAATAGGGCATAAAGTTAATGCTTACCACCCGAGTCGGCTAAGGATGTAAAAATCTTCGACCCGTTCACATTACATGGTATAAGGAAAGGTCCGGGATCACCAATTTTGGTGGTAGGTTACACTTCTTTAAAATCCCATCACACTCCTTTTTCAAGAAAGCGGTGGATGCTTGCTCAACATCTCTCTTTTTGGCCATGAGCGCCTTCAAAAATTTCCCATAATTGGGCATATTCTCAAGCACCTCTGCTAAGGGAAGCTTAACATAAATATTTTCATGATTGGTTAGGGTTGACTTACAATCCACATCTTTTAGATGTGTGGGAGACAATGATTTAGGGTATGAGACCGGTGTCTCACACTTTTTTTTGATGAAGCAAGAACATCATTCGCGTTCCTTTGCTCCTTTGCATTCAAAACATTTTCGATCTTTGACTCCTTTTCAAACTTTCCTAATTTTATTTTCTCAAAATCACCCTCTAATTCCTTGCATGTTGATCCGGTAGTTTCCATAGACATCACACTCTTTACTTGATAGGGAATGAACTCCGCTATGTCCGATTCATCCAAAAACTTGAACACCCCAAAATCCATTGTATCGATTTCCCATGCTCCATCTAATTCCCGCTCTTCCTCTTTAACATCGAATGTAAATACACGAGGACATTTGGTTTGATCTTCCTCTTCCATTGAAGCAATTGAGTTGACTTACGCATAGTCGTGATTTGGTGTCGCATTTGATAAACCTGCTTGGTTGTTGTTTTGATTGTTAGTATTGCTTTCGATAGGGATAACTCTTGTGTTGTTGTGGTTTTAGTTTTGTTGGTGTTGTTGAGGTTGTTAGTTGCTTCGGTTGTTATTGTAATTGTTGTTTGGGTTAACTTGAGTGTTTGAAGATAAAGTTCCTTGTGGTCTTTCGACAACTTGGTTTGAAAGTCTTCCAATGGTGCTCTCAAGGTTTTGGAATGAGGCTTGTTGGTGTCGTATTTGTTGCTTTAAGAACTCGTTCTCCTTTTAACAAAAATGCTTTGGTTGTCTCCACCTTCTTTATGTAATTTTGCATGATTTCTTCTAGGCTCTTTAAAGGTTGGGATTGTTGAGTGTTTTGTTGAGGTTATTGATTATAACCTTGGTTATTTTGTGGTTGACTATAACCTTGGTTTTGATAGCTTTGATTTCCTTGGTTGGTATAAGGTTGGTTGTTATAGGATTGGTTTTGGGATTGGTAATTGTTGTTTCGGTTTTGGTTGTAGATTGAATTATAGCCTTGGTTTCGGTTTTGATTGGTAAATCCGGGTGGTGGATTTGTTTGATTATTGAACGATACTTGTCTTTGGTTAGGGTTGTAATAGCTTTGGCTTGATGTTCCACTCATTTGATAGTTTTGATTACTCACGTAGTTGACATGAGCATCCGAATTCATGAGAATGTCATCCAAATCAATATGGTTGCATTGATTAATTTGGGGACAATTCTTGGTGAGATGTGGCCCTTCGCACCTTTGAAAACCTAGTTGCATTGCAACGATCGATTGTTGTAGCTTTTTCAACTCTTTCCCATATATTTGAAATTGATTATTTAAGCTTGCAAGGGTGACTTGTCCATTATCACTCTCTACTTGTGCTACACTTTTCCTTGATAAATCACGAGGTGAAGGTGCCCATTCGTATGTATTAACCGAAATGTCTTCTAACAAAACTTTGGCCGCATTTGGTGATTTATACATAAACACTCCACCCGAGGAGGAATCAAGATATTGTCTAGTCAAAGAATTAGTACCCCGGTAGAACGTGTTGATGTACTTCTTCTTAGTCAAACCATGTGGTGGGCAAGTTCTTAGCATCTTCTTGAAACGTACCCATGCATCATACAAAGACACATCACTCCGTTGAGTGAATCCATTAATTTCCATTCTAAGTTGCTCCACCTTGGATGGTGTAAAGAAGTGATTAATAAATGCATCGGTTAAATCTTGAAAAGTCCTAATAGAATCGGATGACAAATTCCTTAACTAAACTTTCGCATCATGTTGGAGTGTAAAGGGGAATGCCCTTAACTTAAAAGCGTTAGATATCACAAATATCATTGAAGTGTTGAATGTGTTCGAAAGGATTTTCGTCTATTAACACATTGAAGAACATATCTTTGATCATTGTGAAAAATTTTCCCTCAATCTTCCAATTATCGGCTCCAATTGGTGGTTTTGTAATATCCGGAGGCACCAAGATAGGTGCAACCAACCTAGCATTCCACATCGGCGTGTCATTTGGATCATCTTGTTGTTCTTGATTAACTGGTAGACCATGACCAATTGGATCACGCTCTTCATTGTGAATTGGTTGACCGTTAGGATCCATCTTTTCTAAACAAAATGGTAAAGCTTCAAAATTTCTTTTTAATACCGTTTCTTCTCTACGCTTATAAACCCTGTATTTCTCTGAATCGGAAAATGGATGTGTAAACTCTTGATCCTTTTGGGATCTCCTTTTCATACACCAAAGTACCTATTCTTCAATCACAACACAAACACAAACGATTTTCCAAACACAAATAATATATATAAAAACAAGAAGAGTAACTTTTGCAAGGATAAATCCTTACGAAAGGATCAAATGATTAAAAGCTAAAAACAAAGATACCACTAACTAACCGTTCCCTGGCAGCGGGCCAAGAAATTTGATTGGCTCGTTCACAAACATATCTTTAATTTCTAAATTTACACTCAAACGTGGACTCAACTATGTGACAAGCTATACGAGAAATTTTGACTCGGTAGTTGCAATTATAAGTTTTTCGTTTAAGGTTCGTCCCAAGAGAGCGGTAGTTGTTAGTTGAATCTAACTAAACTCATAATCATCCTAGGCTGTGTTTGATTTGGGGGAAGGGGGTTTTGAAGTTTAAGATATTAAGAAGACTAATTTAAATTAAACTAAGAACTAAGTGATTAAGTAAATATCAATATTAAAAGCATGCACACTCGTTTTATCCACTTGAAGCATTCGGGTCGCTCCTTTGTTCACTTAAGGTCTAATTATGCTCAAACATTAGACTAGTATCCCTACTAGATGTTATAGTGATCAAATCAAAACTTGTGAATTCCCATAAGCTTATACCAGTTGATCTTGGTTGAATCATCCAATTATCACAAGTACTTAGCCTAGGTTAAAGTCCCCTATGTAACACCCCGTCAAAAACCATTAACGGCGATGTTAACTCTGGTCCCAGTGCTTGGCTTGACTTCTATGTAACAGCAAAGTTTTACAGCGGAAGCAAAAAATACCTGAGAATAAACATGCTTAAAGAGTCAACACGAGGTTGAGTGAGTTCATAGGTTTGTCATAATTAATGATTTTGATAATATTAATAGATCACAAGATTTCAATTTTCATAAATATCCTTACACCACAGTGTAATAAAAAGATTCTACAACCATGGGCACCTGGTAACAGCCTTAACGATAATAATATAATAATGAATACCCCTAATGTCTATAGAGCACCGAATCAAGTGCGATAAATACCCTCGAAGTACTAAACATCCGTTGACTGCTAGCGCGATTAGCCCGGATGAGGTTGTCAAACCCGATAGATCTATCAATAGGATTCGCGCCTACGGTATAGAGACCAATAGATTACGTTACCAAGCTAGGGGAATATTTGTGATTCTAACCCACGTATAATTAAGTTTAGTACTTGTAACTATTTTGTAAAATAGATATAAAACATTGCATGTATTCTCAGCCCAAAAATATATATAAAAAGGGAGCTATGAAAACTCACAATACGATATTTTATATTTCGTAGTAATTATGCATATGAGCGGCACTGAACAAGTGCAGAGTTATCCTCGGATTCACGAACCTTGAAAAGCTTTACTAAAAAAAAATACCCAAGACGGGACTCGAACCCGTGACCTCTCGTTCAACACACATCACCCAACCAATCCTCCATTTCGTATTTTCTGTTTTAATAACCCATTTAAATTTATTTAACACTTTTCTATTTCAAGTTCTTCTTCTTCTTCTCAAATTGAAAGTCGACCATGGATGAAAACTTACAACCAATAAATTTTCATTTTAGGTTTAGGAATTTCAGAGAAACAGATTAACAACCTTGTTGATGTTTAATAGACGGGAAAAAAAATTAAAAATTTTAAAACAGGCTTGCTGTTCGACGGAAAGAAAAGAAAAAAAAATATACTAATTTCGATTTTTAGAGCTTTTTAGATCACGCTCTCTTCATGAAATATTTTCCAAATCACCATTATAACACTCTGGAACCATCAATTGAACTGGAAACAACATATAATTCGTGAATTCGAAGGAAGAAGAAACAGTTGACTTTTTGAAATTAAACTTTGACTTCAAAATTAAGAATCGTTACGAGGAATTGGGAGATCAAACTTTGTAGAAAGTTTGATTGGATGAATCCTAACACAACTACATTTATACATTTTGATATGGAATTCAAATTTGATTTATGACAGAAATATACAAGAACAGAGGTTTAAAGGTATTTTTTTATTTCTGTTTGATTTCCTAGTAGCGTCGATCATTACCAGTTATATAAACGATTATGATGATATTAAACGAATAATTAATGCAGTATACTTTGTTGTTATCAAGTGATAATCAGCACACACAAGAAGAAAATAATAAAAAGCAGAATAAAAATAATCAGGAGAAAAGATAATATAAATAAATAAAAAAATAGAAAGCTGATTGAGATCGATCTGGAGTTCATGAATAGCAGATAGGAATCACAATTAAATAAAAAAATATAAAAAAACATATAATAAAAAAATGGAAGCATGTAGATAAAAATAAGAAATAATATAAAAGCAGAATCATGGGTTTAAAAAAATAAAAAGCTGATCAATGATAAAAAAAAATAAACAAATTCGTACATGTATCTTGACTTTTAATTTATTTTTAATTAATATTAATAATTAATATTAATAATAATAATACTAATAATGATAATTATATTAATAATAATAATACTTTTAATATTATTAAGAGTAATACTACTAATAATAATATATATAATAATAATATAAATGACAAAATTATTAATAATATCAATAACGATAGTACTAATTATTATAAAATGACACAAATTCTAATATTAATGATAATAATAGTAAATTTTATTACTTTCATAATAATAATAATAATAATAATCATAATCATAATCATAATGATGTTAATAATACTAAAATGATAAGATTACTAATAATAATATTATTAATACTTATAATAATAATGATAATGATTATAATAATTTTACATACGGTAATGATAATAATAATTATAACACTAATAATAAAAATAATAATAATAATAAATAATAGATAATAATGATAATAATATTGATAATAATAATATTTGTAAATGATAATGATTAGTGATAAAAATGATATTAATAATATTATTAATATAACGTATTAATACAAATGCATAATTATTTATGAATAATTGTTCGTGAATCGTCGAAATTTGTTGAAGTTTAAATGAATCGTCTCAAAGATTTTGTTCAAATTTTGTCGAAAATTTCCGGGTTGTCATAGTACCTACCCGTTAAAAGAAATTTCGTCCTGAAATTTAGTTGTTGCCATCAATCGGCGTTGTTTGTAAACAGGTGATGATATTTTCATTTTATTTGGTCTTCACGTTCCCAGGTATACTCGGGGCCATGCGTGAATTCCAAAAGATAGAATATTATTCTGTTTCAAGCGTTTAAATCATACGAACCATAAATTCTACAGGTTCTTCAATGAAGTGCATTTTATTATTAATGCAGAGATCATTCAAAATGATGATATTATACAAGTCATTTAAGTAAATTGGATACATGAAATGTGTTATGAATAATATTGAGCTCATTTAAACCTTGAGCATTTATGTCACAATATTTGGGTAGACAAAATAGAGAGGAGTTCGTGAAAATCACGGTCATGAAATTTGATAGAGATCGTCATTGTTTACAATAAGAATGATGAATATGAGTTGAAAAAAATAGAGTCTTATCAACATTGGGTAATATGGATGAAACGATTCGATTACAGAAAGAGTATAAACGAAGCTATCACAAAAGAGTGAAATGAGAAAATTAAATGTTCGCCTTAACTTTTGACATAGTTAAAGTTGATTTCTGGAATTCAAGGGATTTAAAGAAATCTTCGTAATCTTTATAAGATTCGATTTTTTGGTAATTAAGGAAATTAGAATTTTCTTTAATTTAATGCGGTGAATTTGCCTCGATTGATGTGTCTGGAATTTCGCTATAAATTAGCTTCATCCGTTTCATTATCTTCACCACTTCTATAATTTATTCCTCAATTCATACTTCTAAAAGATTTGTTAATATGCTCAATCCAGTATTGATACTTGTTATTATATTGACCATATATGCAGTCATTCTTCTTTTTCATTTACCACCAGAGGAATCTGTTTACTTCTACTATGCTCTTGGTTTTATAGTATTTTTAGTTCTCCCGTATCTTTATATTGCTATACGCATTGACATACACAGTTTGTAATTTCAGTGTCGTTATCGGGCTTTATATTTTCCCTTATATGTCGAAGCTTCATGCTTTTGTAAAGCAAGTAATGGTCCAAAATTCGTAGGTATGAAGTTTCGAATGATTATGATGTTCTAAGTAGAAAGGAACATAATATCATGATTTGATTTGTTAAATTCCCAGAATTACTGAGGATAGAACGATCAAGAATATATGTTCTTGATATGTTCAGAGGTTAAGTAGACTGTAAGAGTCGTGTAACATGGCAAATGATGATTATAAAGTCTATGAATCATCATCTTCCATTAAAAATTTAGCATAACTTACTGTTATATAATCACGTTGGCCTGACGTCATTATATTATACTAACTCATGCTTCAATTCCCAACACTTCTTTAAAACATTTATAATTTAAACCTGAATTTTACAGAATATAGAAACTAAAACAGTTTCCTTTATGATATAATAAAGATATCGCAAAGAGATAATTAATTGCGGACAAGAATCATTATGAAGATATCTTCAGAAATATAGAGGATATTTATAACGAAATATACGATAATATCTTAGAATTTACTAAGATCAAATGATAATGAGGAAAATTCTTCTGTAAGGATTTAAGATAAATAAGGAGCAGGGTAATTGCTAATGATTTCAGCAGATACTGAATCATCTAGATTCTTTGAATACATCTTTAGGAGGATAATACCTGCTAAAGTTTTACTTAGATTCTGATATGTCAAAATCAGAATATGTAATTTGATTTGTATGCAAATGGTTGTTCTTTAGTGAACGGATACATATATCTGTGGATGTAAGTAGTATAGTTACTGATTATTGAATCAGAATTGAAGAATGTACGGTGTAACATATTAATGTGAAATCTAAATATTTCTCGGGTATTACCTACGCGTTAAAATATTTTCACAATTATCAGTTTGTACAACAGAATTTGTAATTACAATCTTTATGAAGATATCCGTTCATATATGTATTCTTCAGATAAAATCATGTATTTAATGAGTTTATATAACATTAAACTCATTTGATTTGCTGTTTCAAACGAGAATAAATAGTCTCCAAAACTTTAGTGATTACATAATCGTCGCGAATATTTCTTTAATGAAGTTATGAATCAATACTTCATCGTTCATTGTTATTGATATACCTCAGTATATGATGTTGGTGCTCGTGGATTTCTTGTGAAATTCACAAGGCACAAATAATGTTTTCTATAAAGTTTCGAGTATATCGAAAATAAAAGTATATATTCAAACATGTATTTGAATAATACACTTGGTTTATTATGAAATGGAGTTTATTGTGTTAAAGCAGTGATTAACGACTGTTAAGTCATTAACGAAGGATGTACATTATAGCATATTAGTGATATGAATTAACCAAGTAGTACATACTAGTTAAGATTCACACGTAATAGCTTAGTACGAAAAGATTTATTATTGTTCCAAACCATATATATATAAAGTATACATATATAATTCTTCATGAAGAATGAGTCAATACATCTTAACTCATTATTACTAATATTCCTTGGTATCTATGGGGCGTATGATGTTGATATCCGAGGTACCGAGTGTGATGTTGAGGCGTGGAATGCAGAAGTTGTTGTTGGTGAAGCTGATGCTGTTGGGGGTGATGCTGATGGTACTGGTGGTGCTGGTTATGCTGCTGGTGCTGCTGATGCTCTCAGATTTTGCACCATATTCTCTAAAGCCAATACTCGAGCGCGAAGCTCGTTGACTTCTTCTATTATTCCGAGATGATTGGCGGGTTGGACGAGTGGATGAATAAGATCTAGAATTCTAGATATTATATACTCGTGACGGGATATCCTGGAAATGAGGGTGAAAATAGTGTTCCGAACAGGTTTGCCGGTAAGTGCTTCAGGTTCTTCGCCAATAGGGCAATGTGGTGGGTGAAAAGGATCACCTTCTTTCACTTCTCCATTGATTAAGTAGACTACGAACCCACCCCCAATTCATCCAGAAAAAATGATGACTAATTGGTTGGTTCATTCCGGTTACGCTGCCATTGGAGCTCAAGGAGTTCGAGGAATCAAGTGAGAAATCCATATTATGTGTTTGGAATAGGGTTTGATATGAAATGGGTGTTGGATACTGAATGATATATTTGTCTCCTTGAATACGTATATATAGCAAAAAGATTTCCGTAATTTACGGAGGAAATTTAGGAAAAGTGTTAGACAAAGTCTATTGAGATAGATATGATAAGATATGATTTGTCTATACTCCATTTATGCAATAATTGCAGTATGACGTGTCTAGATTAAAAATGATAAGTATGTAATCAGATAATCTTTCAATTAAAGACTTTTAATTCGTAATGGCCTATTCAGGTCTAGGGGCTTGAGCTATAGGATTCTTTAAATCGGTAATCCAAACCCTTCCATTCTAGAGTTTCGTAGACGCCATCCGTCAAGAAAGTTCAATGATCAAAAATAACGAGAAAACAAATTTTTTAGAAGTAACGAATATGAATAGTGATGACATTATAATGTCTTTGAGATTCTCGATAATCTTTATGAGTCAATAATGACATTTTCAGGTTCTCAAACCAATACACAAAGGCATAAGGGCACACAGGTACGAGATATAACAAGGAGGTTATATACGTATGAGTATGAGTAGTAACAAATATAGAAATTTCAAAAATCAGGGATGACATTTCATGTAATACATACGTAATACACAAAACCAGGATAGATGACATAGGAATGTCAAGAATTTCAGAAATCATGAGTGACATCTCTCGGTTTCACCAACCAAGGTGATCTTATAAAGATAATGCGCGTGAGTTATAGAATATTGTGAATCACATTGGAAGTTCCTTCCAGAGTGACTAACTAAGAGATATGTATTGTATAATGTAAGTAATAATATTTTAAAGCTATAGGTCAGGCTGTAGACTAGACTTTAATGCATCTTATAAATCTGGGTTATCCATGAGAATTTCAGCCAACATGTCCTAGATGACCCACTCATAAAAATTTGATTTTTTTTTTAAATTAGCCTGACGATTAAACGAGAGCGATCCGAGAAAAATACCGCTACTCAAATTAAATACGCGGGAAGAATAATAATTCAAGAAATAAAACATAGGAATAGTTTATTAACTCATACGACATCGGAATATCGTATTAAAATAATTCGGATTTGGAAATCTCGAAAGTCTAATCGTTGGTTTGGAAACCGAGACGATTCATCGAATAAAAACGTTATACGTAGGAACGTATAAACACATAGTCACGCCTTTTTATTTAATAAATAATATAGGAATATTAGAATATAATTTAGTCACATAAAATGACTTCATAAAACCTTTCAAAATTTTGAGACTCATAATAACAAGTTTGCTTATCGAGTTGAAACCATTCAATCATATAGAGAATTGACTTAAAAATAAGTTGAAATTTTCAGGCAAGAAATGATAAGTGAAATTTAAAATAAACATGTACGGTCAAAGTCCAGACTCACTAATGCATTCTAACAACTACCGGTTAGACACACTAATGCAAATTCTATTTCGCTAAGACCAATGCTCTGATACCAACTGTAACACCTCGTCAAAAACCATTAACGGCGATGTTAACTCTGGTCCCAGTGCTTGGCTTGACTTCTATGTAACAGCAAAGTTTTACAGCGAAAGCAAAAAGTACCTGAGAATAAACATGCTTAAAGAGTCAACACGAGGTTGAGTGAGTTCATAGGTTTGTCATAATTAATGATTTTGATAATAGTAATAGATCATAAGATTTCAATTTTCATAAATATCCTTACACCACAGTGTAATAAAAAGATTCTACAACCATAGGCACCTGGTAACAGCCTTAACGATAATAATATAATAATGAATACCTCTGATGTCTATAGAGCACCGAATCAAGTGCGATAAATACCCTCGAAGTACTAAACATCCGTTGACTGCTAGCGCGACTAGCCCGGATGGGGTTGTCAAACCCGATAGATCTATCAATAAGATTCGCGCCTACGGTACAGAGACCAATAGATTATGTTACCAAGCTAGGGGAATATTTGTGATTCTAACCCACGTAGAATTAAGTTTAGTACTTGTATCTATTTTGTAAAACAGATATAAAATATTGCATGTATTCTTAGCCCAAAAATATATATAAAAAGGGAGCTATGAAAACTCACAATACGATATTTTGTATTTCGTAGTAATTATGCATATGAGTGGCACTGAATAAGTGCAGAGTTGTCCTCGAATTCACGAACCTTGAAAAGCTTTTCTAAAAAAAATGCCCAAGATGGGACTTGAACTCGTGACCTCTCGTTCAACACACAACACCTAACTAATCCTCCATTTCATATTTTCTGTTTTAATAACCCATTTAAATTTATTTAACACTTTTCTGTTTCATGTTCTTCTTCTTCTTCACAAATTGAAAGTCGACCATGGATGAAAACTTACAACCAATAAATTTTCGTTTTAGGTTTAGGAATTTTAGAGAAACAGATTAACAACCTTGTTGATGTTTAATAGACGCGAAAAAAAAATTAAAAAATTTAAAACAGACTTGCTGTTCGACGGATAGAAAAGAAAAAAAATATATTGATTTCGATTTTTAGAGCTTTTTAGATCACGCTCTCTTCATGAAATATTTTCCAAATCACCATTATAACACTCTGGAACCATCAATTGAACTGGAAACAACATATAATTCGTGAATTCGAAGGAAGAAGAAACAGTTAACTTTTTGAAATTAAACTTTGACTTCAAAATTAAGAATCGTTACGAGGAATTGGGAGATCAAACTTTGCAGAAAGTTTGACTGGATGAATCCTAACACAACTACATTTATACATTTTGATACGGAATTCGAATTTGATTTATGGCAGAAATATACAAGAACAGAGGTTTAAAGGTATTTTTTTATTTCTGTTTGATTTCCAAGTAGCATCGATCATTACCAGTTATATAAACGATTATGATGATATTAAACGAATAATTAATGCAGCATACTTTGTTGTTATCAAGTGATAATCAGCACATACAAGAAGAAAATAATAAAAAGCAGAATAAAAATAATCAGGAGAAAAGATAATATAAAAAAAATAGAAAGCTGATTGAGATCGATCTGGAGTTCATGAATAGCAGATAGGAATCACAATTAAATAAAAAAATATAAAAAATAGATAATAAAAAAATGGAAGCAGGTAGATAAAAATAAAAATTAATATAAAAGCAGAATCATGGGTTTAAAAAAATAAAAAGCTGATCAATGATATAAAAAAATAAACAAACTCGTACATATATCTTGACTTTTAATTTATTTTTAATTAATATAAATAATTAGTATTATTAATAATAATAATAATAATACTTTTAATATTATTAAGAGTAATACTACTAATAATAATACAAATAATAATAATATAAATGACAAAATTATTAATAATATCAATAATGATAGTACTAGTTATTATAAAATGATACAAATTCTAATATTAATGATAATAATAATAAATTTTATTACTTTCATAATAATAATAATAATCTTAATCATAATCATAATGATGTTAATAATACTAAAATGATAAGATTAAACAAACTCGTACACGGTCGAAGTCCAGACTCACTAATGCATCTTAATAACTATCAGTTAGACACACTAATGCAAGACCTAGTTCGCTAAGACCACCGCTCTGATACCACCTGAAATGACCCGTCCTAATCCATCTGGGCGAATACATTACATTTGGTTACATCGCAAGGTACTTGACCTCTATATGATATATTTTACAAATATTGCATTCGCTTTTAAAAGACAAACTTTCATTACATCGAAAGTTGACAGCATGCATACCATTTCATAATATATCCAACTATAATTGACTTAATAATATTCTTGATGAACTCAACGAATCGAATGCAACGTCTTTTGAAATATGTCATGAATGACTCCAAGTAATATCCTTAAAATGAGCTAATGCACAGCGGAAGATTTCTTTAATACCTGAGAATAAACATGCTTTAAAGTGTTCAACCAAAAGGTTGGTGAGTTCATTAGTTTATCATAATCGATCATTTTCATCATTTTAATAGACCATAAGATTTTCATTTCCATTTCTCATAAATATACGTCCCATGCATAGAGACAAAATTAATCATTCATATGGATTGAACACCTGGTAACCGACATTAACAAGATGCATATAAGAATATCCCCTATCATTCCGGGACATCCATCAGACATGATAAAACAACATCGAAGTACTAAAGCATCCGCAACCATGGATGGGGTTTGTTAGGCCCAATAGATCTATCTTTAGGATTCGCGTCAATTAGTAGATCGGTTTACTAATTCTTAGGCTACCAAGCAAAAAGGGGCATATTCGGCTTCGATCACTCAACCATAGAATGTAGTTTCAATTAATTGTGTCTATTTCGTCAAACATTTATAAAAAACAGCGCATGTATTCTCAGTCCCAAAAATATATATTGCAAAAGCATTTAAAAAGGGAGCAAATGAAACTCACCATACTGTATTTTGTAGTAAAAATACATATGACGACATAGAACAAGTGTAGGGTTGACCTTGGATTCACGAACCTATATCATTTGTATATATATATATATATATATATATATTAACACACATAATTGTAATCGAGCAAATATATATTGTTAGTGCTATGATTTTTATTTTAATTATGTGTTTCATTATTAACCTAATTAATTACATTTATTTTGTATACTTTAAATAAATAATTATAATATAGTTTTATTATGTATGTTTTTATATGATCAATTTTTATTGTAATAACAATAACGATAATACTAATATATTAAAAATAATGATACTTATAATAATAATAATAATAAAAATAATAATTTTATATATAATAATAAAATCATGTTTAATAATAATAATAATATTAATAATAATAATAATGATACTTTTAATAATAATAATAATAATAATAATGATAAGTTTAATAAAAATGCTAATTTTATATATAATGATAATTTTACTAAAAATGATAACTTCAATAAAAATGATAGTTTTTAATAAAAATGATAATTTTAATGATAATACTAAATAATAATTTAAATGATGATTTTAATAAACCTCTTATTCTTAATAATAATGATAATCTTAATAAAAATGATAATTTTATTTAATCACTACTTAATTGTATTTATTTTCATCTTTACTCATAAGAGTACTTCTAATTATACTTTTCGGTAGTAATTATCTTAACTATATTCATAATCACAACCTTAATCATTTTTATCTTAACATTAGTAATCTTAATTATATTAATATTAATGATATTAATAATATAATAATTATGATATCAAAATTGGCAATAATAATAATAAGAATAGTAATAAGAATAAGTTTACAACCTTTGAAGAGTGAGTTCCTAAAAAAATAATGCCCTGGACCGGGCTCGAATCCAAGACCTCTCGTTTATCACCAATACACTTAACCACTGCTCCGCTTATTCATTTCCGTTTTATTATCGAATTAAAAACCTATAACTCATATCATCGTCCTCTTTATCATTATTGTATCTCAGTTCCAACAGCAAGACGGGAATTGGGTCACGGCCCAATAATATGATCACGGCCCAACAACACGTTCACGGCCCAACAATCAACCAGTTAACAACAACCGAATAGAAAGTCCAGTTGTTGTGGGTTTCGCTTTCAAAACAGAAAAATGGGAACAACTAACGAGCAGTACTTGAAGTAAGTTATTTGATGACGTCTCAATCAGAAACAGGAATAGGAATTTATCGAGTACACTATTCATCATCTTCTTCATTGAGTCATTATCATCAACTCATGCCATCATCATAATACCGATCATCATCTTCACGTACATCATCATCTATCCATCATCCTTACATCGATCATTGTAACGTCCTCCCAATAGGGTCTGGAAGAAACGTTACTAATATCAAATAAACCAACATATTATAATACGAGAACAATACTAAATGAGAAAATTTAACTTTATTGAGTACGCAGCGGAAAATGAAATGTCGTTACAATAATGGAAATAACGATAAAGTAATTGTTCATATGCAGAAGTAATAAATGCGATATCTCTTGATCCTAAGTCCAAGTAGCATCACATAAGTAGTAGATAAGAAAGCTTGAATCAAACAGCACCTGAGACAAAACATGCTAAAGTGTCAACCAAAAAGGTTGAGTGAAGTTCATAGGTTTAACAAAAGTAGTTATCGTTGTTTTTAGACCACAAGATTTAGTTGTAAAGTTGATCTCCCGCAGGATCAAAAAGTAGATCTCGCAGATCCAAAAGTTATGCCAGTGCGTGATATTTAGACTAAACATTCAAGTTTGCCCCATGACAAGTTGTGTCTGTCCTTGTCGGTTTAATTTCATTATCAAGTAATACAAAGACTTAGTCAAATGTATCGGGGACGTTACTCCCGATAGGCCTACCCCCAATAAATAAGCATGCCGCAGCACTTAAAAATATCACTGTAGGGACTTAGTCGGACATAGCCGGGTATAGCATAGTTTTAACAGTTGGTACTTGTGTCTAAATTGTAAATAGTAAAAGCAGCATGTGTCTCACCCCAAAAAGTTAAATAAGTTTGCTAGCAATAAAGAGTGGGGCTATGAATTCACCTTAGTAAGTAGAGAGAGAGTTATTCCTCGGAATAAAGAGTTGAACGAGTGAGCAGGAAAATCAACCTATTGACATTTAAGAGTAGTTAAGTGTTTTGCCCATGTTTAAGTTTAAGTATGTGTTTAAGTATAGTTTGTTTTACTAAGTTTCTATTCCTAGTAAGTTACTATTTTTATAAAGTTTCCATTTTTAGAAAGTTTCTTATTTTACTAAGTTTCTATGACTAGAGAGTTTCTACTTTTATGAGTGTTTTCCATTTTAGGATACTTGATGTATTAGATAAGCTTCCAATCACCCCTTTCCCTTCGAATGGCTAATTTAGATCTAGGGGCTTGAGCCATAGGACCCTTTAAATCAGAAATCCAAAACCCTCTGCCTAGAATCTCGTAGAAACCATTCGTCAAGAAAGTTCGAAGATCTATACATCTCTAATACATATCCCAAAATGTTTTTGTGCTACAATATTAGTAGTAGGTTATAGGTGCTAGTAATAGTAATAGTGTATACATGTTAAGTACTAGTATAAGTAGTATTAGGGTTTAAGGTTTTAATATGTATATGTATATATAATTCGTATATATATGTATATATATAAAAATATATTTTTTTTACATGTATATATGTATATATAAATCTAGGTGTGTTTATGTATATACTTATGAATAACAAGTTTATAATATGAATATGAATTAACAAAGATTAAAGTTTATGTAAATAGTTTAGGGTTTATGTTATACCTTTGAAGATTCAAGATAATTAACAAAGAAAAGATGAACATGATGAAGATGGAAGATCAAAGCCTTGAAAATCTTGAAGAACTCCTTGAAGATTCTTGAAGAACACGAAGAACAAGCTTGAAGATCCGAATACCACAAGAGAGGGAGAGGGAGAGATTGTTTTTGAGAGAGGATTTTGGTGTGATTTGTGAATGAGAAACTAGGAGTCTAGGAGTGTTTATATAGTGCAAGTATTAGAGTGTTAGTCAATATAAGGATGTTCTAATTAATGATTTTATTTTGTTTTATAATTTTTAGTTAACAAAAGGTGGTACTAGTTTATAATTAGTCAACATAAGGATGTACTAGTTTATACTTTATTTTTAGTCAACATAAGGATGTAATTGTTTAAGATTCTTTAGTCTCATTATTATTACTATTATTACTATTATTATTATTATTATTATTATTATTATTATTATTATTATTATTATTATTATTTACATTTACTACATGATAAGTGTTATTTTATTTTTACTAATTCATGACTTGTATTTATTTTTATTTAGTTCCCAATTATTTTATTATTTATATAAATGTCACTTTTTATTTATTACTTATAGATTAATAGTTATAAATAATATTACTGAAATGCATAAATTTTAATTAGCAGTGAGTGTCGAATAAAAATTTATTATTTGGTCAACGTTAAATTGATTGTGTATATAACAACCCTTAAATAATTAATACGTATAGTCAGACAGTAAACCCTAGGGTCATTTCAGTAATTTTAGAAGTCAAAAAGTGAGGGTTGTTATAGTACCTCCCCGTTAATAAAAACTTCGTCCCGAAGTTTTAGGTAGACTTCTCGGATGCATCAGCAGTTGAGAAGAGCTGGGGATATTTCCGTTTCATATGGTCTTTGTGTTCCTAGGTATATTCGGGGCCTCTACGCGAATTCCAACAGACTTTAATGATAGGTATGTTGCTTTTACGCGTTTGTTTGACCTCTCCTTCCATGATTTCTATAGGTTCTTCAATGAAGTGCATTTTATCATTAATGCGAAGATCATTCAAAATGATGATGTTATACAAGTCATTTCAGTAAATTGGATACATGAAATGTGTTATGAATAGTATTGAGCTCATTTAAAACCTTGAGCATTTTATGCCACAATATTAGGGCAGACAAACAGAGAGGAGTTCGTGAAAATCACAGTCATGAAATTTGATAGAGATCGTCATTGTTTACAACAAGAATATTTTAATGATGAATATAAGTTGAAAAATAAAGTTTTATCACTATTGGATAATATGGATAAAACGATTCGTTTATAGGAAGAGTATAAACGAAGCAATCATAAAAGAGTGAAATGAGAAAATTAAATGTTCGCCTTAACTTTTGACGTAGTCACGATTGATTTCCGGAATTCAAGGAATTAAAGGAAATCTTCGTAATCTATAAGATTTGATTCTCCGGTAATTAAGGAATTTGAGATTTTCTTTGATTAAATGCGGTGGATTGTCTCGATTGTTGTGTTTTGAATTTTGCTATAAATTAGCTTCTTCCGTTTCATTATCTTCACCACTTCTATACTTTCTTCCTCAATTCAAACTTCCAAAAGATTAAGAAAATGCTTAATCCAGTTCTGATCCTGGTTATTATATTGACCATCTATGCAGTCATTCTTCTTTTTCTTTTACCGCCAGAGGAATCTGTTTACTTCTACTATGCTCTTGGGGTTATAGTGTTTTTAATTATCCCGTGTCTTTATATTGCTATACGCATTGATATACACGGTTTGTAATTTCGGAGTAGTTATCGGGCTTTATATTTTCCCTTATATGTCGGAGCTTTATGCTTTTGTTTCTTCTTCCCGACTTCAAGTCAAACGAGTAATGGTCCAGAATTCATAGGTATGAAGTTTCGAATGATCATAATATATAAAGTAGAAAGGAAATGTAATAGCATGATTTGATTTGTCATATTACCAGAATATCCGGAAAAGACCGAATCATCAAGAAAAATATGTTTTTGATATATTTAGAGGTTAAATAGAATGTAAGAGTCGTGTAACATGGAAAATGATGATTATAAAATCTATGAATCATCATCTTCCATTAAAAACTTAGCATGACTTACTGTAATATAATCACGTTGGCCTGACGTCATTATATTATACTAACTCATGCTTCAATTCCCAACACTTCTTCAAAGCATTTATAATTTAAACTCGAATTTTACAGAATATAGAAACTAAAACAGTTTCCTTTATAAAGATATCGCAAAGAGATACTTAATTGCGGACATGAATCGTTATGAAGATATCTTTCGAAATATAGAGGATATTTATGATGATATTTTGAAATTTCTAAGTTCGAAAGTTGATGAAGAAAAATTTTCCGCAAGCTTTTAACATGACTTCGGAGCAAGATATTCTCTAAAGATTTCACCGGATCCAAAATTACCTGGATTCTTTGAATATAGGTTTGACCCTTGTGTTTGTCCTTGGTCTCCACCATGGTTAGCTCAATCCGTTTTTCAGTTCCAAATTTTCTTTTGAGCTTTTCCAACGTACCATTCTTTATTATCAAACTGTTGGCCCTTAAGACCATCTACAATTTTTCTGTTTCCTCTGCATTTAATGCAGCCATATTTGAATCATCGGTTATCAATCCGAAATGGTTTCAAGAAATTTCATTTTTAGATGATTAAACGCTGATTGCGATCGTCAAGATTCAAAGGATGTTTTCAAGAATTTTAAATTTGAAGTGTTTAAGCGTAAGATGCATCCATCAATGGATCTAACGGTTGACGAAGAAATGTTGTGATTTTCAAAAGTAAGGAATGGTAAGTTCGGTGGTTTGATTTGATAATTCATCATAGAATACGAATGAATATAATTCATGAATGTAGTGATCTTTAGGAAGATAACACTTGCTAAAGCTTTACTTAAGTTCCGATATGTCAAAATCAGAGTATGTAACTGAATTTGTATGAAAATGGTTTTTCTTTGGTGAACATATACATATATCATGTGAATGTAAGTAGTATAGTTAACAACTGCTGAATCAGAATGGAAGAATGTACAATGTAACATATTTATATGAGATATGAATATCTCTCGGGTTTTACCTACCCGTTAAAATATTTTTTACAATTAACAGTTTGTACAAAAGAGAAGATATACGTTCATATATGTATTCTTCAGATGTAATCATGGTTTTAATGAGCTAATATAATATTAAACTCATTTGATTTGCTGTTGAAACGAGAATAAATAATCTCCAAAACCTTAGAGATTTCATAATTGTCGTGAAATATTTCGCTAATGAAGTTATGAATTAATACTTCATCGTTCATTGTTATTGATATACTTCGGTATATGATGTTGGTGCTCTTGGAATTCTTGTGAAATTCATAAGGCACTAATGATATTTTCTAGAAAGTTTCGAGTACATCGAAAATTAAAGTATACAATCAATCATATATTTGAGTAATACACTTGGTTTATTACGAAATGGAGTTTATTGTATTGAAGCAATGATTAACGATTGTTAAGTTATTAACAAAAGATGTACATCATAGCATATTGTGATATGAATTAACCATGTAGTACATACTAGTTAAGATTCACACGTAATAGCTTAGTACGAAAAGATTTATTATTGTTCCAATCCATATATATAAAGTATACATATGTAATTCTTCAGGAAGAATGAGTCAATACATCTTAACTCATTATTAATAATATTCCTTGGTATCTATGGGGCGTATGATGTTGATGTTTGAGGTACTGAGTGCGATGTTGAGGCGTGGAATGCGGATGTTGTCGTTGGTGAAGCTGGTGATGTTGGTGGTGATGTTGGTGGTGATGCCGATGGTACTGGTGGTACTGGTTATGCTGCTGGTGCTGCTGCTGGTGTTCGTAGGTTTCGCACCATATTCTCCAGAGCCACTACTCGAGCGCGAAGCTCGTTGACTTCTTCTATTATTCCGGGATGATTGGCGGTTCGGACAAGTGGATGAATAAGATCTAAAATTCTAGATATTATATATTCGTGACTGGATATCCTGGAAATGAGGGTGAAAATAGTGTTCCGAACGGGTTTGCCAGTAAGTGCTTCAGGTTCTTCACCAAGAGGTGAATTCGGTTGGTGGAAGGGATCACCTTCTTCTTGTCTCCATTGATTAAGTTTGCTACGAACCCATCCCCAATTCATCCAAAATAGATGATGGCTGATTGGTTCGTTCATTCCGGTTAAACTGCCATTGGAGCTCGAAGAGTTCGAGGAATCCATATTATGTGTTTGGAATAGGGTTTTTGATATGAGATTAGTGTTGAATACTGGATGATATATTCGTCTCCTCGAATACGTGTATATAGCAAAAATATTTCCGTAATTTACGGTGGGAATTTAGGAAAAGTGTTAGACAAAATCTATTGGGATAGATACGATAAGATATAATAAGATATGATGTGTCTATACTTTAATAATGGCAGTATGACGTGTCGAGATCATAAAGTGATAAGTATGTAATCTAATAATCTTTTGATTAAAGACTTTCAATTCGTATACTGTGATAGCCCAATGACATTTTTCGATTCGCAAACCGATGCATGAAGGCATAAGGCATATAGGTACGTGATATAATAGGGAGTTATATACGTTTGATTGTGAGTAGTAACAATTATAAGAGTTTCAAAATCATGGATAATATTTCATGTAATACATATGTAATACACATAACCATGATAGATGACTTATGAATGTCAAGAATTTCTGAAATCATTGTGTCGCATTTAGATGTGGTGGTGTAATTGGATAGTACTCAGGAAAGTGAGCAGAGTTCTTAGATTAGCTCGGCATTCTAAGATAAGTAAAGTTTCTAAAGTATAGTGTAGCATTTAACAGTTAAAGGCAACAATTAAAGGCACTATGGTCAAGAAAAGTTGTAGTCCTACATTAGGAAAGAGACTTTGATTAGAATCTTTAAGTCAAGTTTGGTAAAGCATGATTGTTAAGATTATAAGGCAATCCTAAGTGCTTTAAGTCTAAGGCAGGAAAGGTTATAGTTTCCTAGATTGCTAAGGCACCCTAGCTAGCAAGTAAGGCACACATAAAAATGCAATCCTGGTTCTCTATAACAGCCTGGTTATGCTCTGATACCAATCTGTAACGTCCTCCCAATAGGGTCTGGAAGAAACGTTACTAATATCAAATAAACCAACATATTATAATACGAGAACAATACTAAATGAGAAAATTTAACTTTATTGAGTACGCAGCGGAAAATGAAATGTCGTTACAATAATGGAAATAACGATAAAGTAATTGTTCATATGCAGAAGTAATAAATGCGATATCTCTTGATCCTAAGTCCAAGTAGCATCACATAAGTAGTAGATAAGAAAGCTTGAATCAAACAGCACCTGAGACAAAACATGCTAAAGTGTCAACCAAAAAGGTTGAGTGAAGTTCATAGGTTTAACAAAAGTAGTTATCGTTGTTTTTAGACCACAAGATTTAGTTGTAAAGTTGATCTCCCGCAGGATCAAAAAGTAGATCTCGCAGATCCAAAAGTTATGCCAGTGCGTGATATTTAGACTAAACATTCAAGTTTGCCCCATGACAAGTTGTGTCTGTCCTTGTCGGTTTAATTTCATTATCAAGTAATACAAAGACTTAGTCAAATGTATCGGGGACGTTACTCCCGATAGGCCTACCCCCAATAAATAAGCATGCCGCAGCACTTAAAAATATCACTGTAGGGACTTAGTCGGACATAGCCGGGTATAGCATAGTTTTAACAGTTGGTACTTGTGTCTAAATTGTAAATAGTAAAAGCAGCATGTGTCTCACCCCAAAAAGTTAAATAAGTTTGCTAGCAATAAAGAGTGGGGCTATGAATTCACCTTAGTAAGTAGAGAGAGAGTTATTCCTCGGAATAAAGAGTTGAACGAGTGAGCAGGAAAATCAACCTATTGACATTTAAGAGTAGTTAAGTGTTTTGCCCATGTTTAAGTTTAAGTATGTGTTTAAGTATAGTTTGTTTTACTAAGTTTCTATTCCTAGTAAGTTACTATTTTTATAAAGTTTCCATTTTTAGAAAGTTTCTTATTTTACTAAGTTTCTATGACTAGAGAGTTTCTACTTTTATGAGTGTTTTCCATTTTAAGATACTTGATGTATAAGATAAGCTTCCAATCACCCCTTTCCCTTCGAATGGCTAATTTAGATCTAGGGGCTTGAGCCATAGGACACTTTAAATCAGAAATCCAAAACCCTCTGCCTAGAATCTCGTAGAAACCATTCGTCAAGAAAGTTCGAAGATCTATACATCTCTAATACATATCCCAAAATGTTTTTGTGCTACAATATTAGTAGTAGGTTATAGGTGCTAGTAATAGTAATAGTGTATACATGTTAAGTACTAGTATAAGTAGTATTAGGGTTTAAGGTTTTAATATGTATATGTATATATAATTCGTATATATATGTATATATATAAAAATATATTTTTTTTACATGTATATATGTATATATAAATCTAGGTGTGTTTATGTATATACTTATGAATAACAAGTTTATAATATGAATATGAATTAACAAAGATTAAAGTTTATGTAAATAGTTTAGGGTTTATGTTATACCTTTGAAGATTCAAGATAATTAACAAAGAAAAGATGAACATGATGAAGATGGAAGATCAAAGCCTTGAAAATCTTGAAGAACTCCTTGAAGATTCTTGAAGAACACGAAGAACAAGCTTGAAGATCCGAATACCATAAGAGAGGGAGAGGGAGAGATTGTTTTTGAGAGAGGATTTTGGTGTGATTTGTGAATGAGAAACTAGGAGTCTAGGAGTGTTTATATAGTGCAAGTATTAGAGTGTTAGTCAATATAAGGATGTTCTAATTAATGATTTTATTTTGTTTTATAATTTTTAGTTAACAAAAGGTGGTACTAGTTTATAATTAGTCAACATAAGGATGTACTAGTTTATACTTTATTTTTAGTCAACATAAGGATGTAATTGTTTAAGATTCTTTAGTCTCATTATTATTACTATTATTACTATTATTATTATTATTATTATTATTATTATTATTATTATTATTATTATTATTATTATTATTATTATTATTATTATTATTATTTACATTTACTACATGATAAGTGTTATTTTATTTTTACTAATTCATGACTTGTATTTATTTTTATTTAGTTCCCAATTATTTTATTATTTATATAAATGTCACTTTTTATTTATTACTTATAGATTAATAGTTATAAATAATATTACTGAAATGCATAAATTTTAATTAGCAGTGAGTGTCGAATAAAAATTTATTATTTGGTCAACGTTAAATTGATTGTGTATATAACAACCCTTAAATAATTAATACGTATAGTCAGACAGTAAACCCTAGGGTCATTTCAGTAATTTTAGAAGTCAAAAAGTGAGGGTTGTTATAATCATCATTTTATCTTCTATCACAGGTTTATCATGTTATCGTACATCTTCTTACTCGTCATCATCATTCTCATCGATACATCTCTGTATCATCACCATGTTACCATCATCCGTAACAGAAATAGAATAGAAAGAGAAACAGCGAAGTAGCAATAGCGGGAGGATGGTCTGTGTTGGTGACGAAACAGGATTAGCGAAAACAGTAGCAATAGGGTTTTTCAAGTGGTGGTAGCCGGTGGTGGCTCAAGGTGGCGTGTTTGTGATGGGTGGTGATTTATAGCTGATTACTGCAACACACGAGCATGTACTTATGATAATCGTTATGAAAACCGGCCCAATTAACAGCCCAACAAGATAGTTTAAAATAACATTATTACTTCGGCCCAAGAACTACATTATCATCCAATTTGTTTTAAATTTGATATATGCCTAGTGGGATAAAACAGCTGGAAGGTATACGTTTTAGTGTGGTGTTTCGTTTTTTTTTTTTTTTTTATATCAACATCATTCATCATCTTTAATCATCGGCCCTACTCACCATCACTCTTATATTATGATGTGCATCCCATTTTCATTATTTAAAACAGAAAAAGAAGTGGAAAGAATAGTAGTAGCGACATCAGGTTCGTGATGGTGTTTGTGGTATGGTTGAAATAAAAACAAAACAAAAAAATAGATAAATAAAAGGTTGTAGTTCGTGAGCAGCAGGCTTTCAATGGCGTGTGGTGTTTGATCTTTGCGGTTATTTGAACGTAAATAGGAACCGGACAGTAGCCAGCGAACATATACAATGGACTTGACGATTTTCGGAGTTGATATTTATGGTTACAGTAAACAACTTCCGATGGTGTTTTGGGTTTGGTTAGAGAGTAGAAAACTAAGTTGATGGGTTTATCTTGGTTTGTCAACGGAATAGAAACTAGGGTGATCGGTTGCAAGTTTGAATGATGATGGTTGTAGTGGTGTTAAGGTGGTGGTTTCTTGATGGTTTGTGGTGTTTGAAGACGATGAAGATGTTAGTATTAGAGTGGGTATCGATGGTGGATTGTAGCCGTTGGAAGGTGGTATGGGGTGAGGGTGATCAAGCTAGGTGGATTGGTTGAAGGTGGCGACTGGAGGATAGTTTGATGGTTGATCAAAAAGTCGTTCCATAATACATATAATTTTACAGATTCATAGATATATTTGTAGATATATAATCATATATAACGTAATATATAATATAATAATTATAATATAATAATAATAATCAAACACAATCATTTGAATGAAACTTTTTAGAAACAGTAAATCCAATTTGAATTCTCGTGACATATAATTGTATGCATCTTACCGACAGTTTTCACGGACTGTGTATCAGGCACTATTTGAAATCAGTGGCGGATAAAAGTCTTCGAAAAATTCTCAAATTTTTAAATTAACTATAATTATTTATTTTGGTCATTATGGTATAAAATTCAATCCTTAATTTGTTAAATAAAAATTACATCAACTGTCCCTCTCATTTATGGGTAAAATATAAAAAAATACTAAAATTTTAATAACTAGATCCTAAATACATTTTAGTAAGCCTAAAATTTATAGAACTCATTTTCGGATCGCCGTTTATTTTAAAATCACATAAATTCCTTTTTAACTCGTTTAATATCCATCGAATGACAATTGAGTGTTACTGTCGTTTACTAACTAAATTCGAAATCGCAAAAATATATATTTACTATACTTTATTTATATAGATGTGTTTTAAATAATAATTTATTATAATATTTTATTTTACATAATTAATTTTAATAATAACAACATATAATATTTCTAGTTATATTATCAATTATTATTTATATATATATATACACATATCTATTTACAATTAATTGTTCGTGAATCGTCGGGAATGGTCGAAGGTCAATTGAATATATGAACATCATTTCAAAATTTTCTAGTCTCAACATTACATACCTTGCTTATCGTATTGAAATCATATAAAGATTAAGTTTAAATTTAGTCGAAAATTCCCAGGTCGTCACAAAATCTAAACATGATTAAGCAATAAGCAATAGTAAATTGTACCAAACTTAAAAAATTACAAAAGTGACAAATGAAGATGATGAAGATGATGAAGAACAAGCCCTTGATCTTGGTTTAATCTTCAAATCCTTAATCTAGCCACATTTGAGTATAAATTTAGAAATTTCTCGTATAGCTTTTCACATAGTTGAGTCCACCTCTTTTAGGAACATCGTTCCTTGTCTTAAATCTTGAAATGTCGTTCTGGAGTTGTGGAACGGCGTTCTTGAATCGTGCTAGAATTCCGTTTTCTTCTTTTACCATTTTCTTGTGAATTACCCAGGTGGAACGTTGTTCCTGGCTTTGGAACGTCGTTCTTGATGATGGAACGGCGTTCTGAGATACTAGAACGTCGTTCTTGTTGCCAGGATGAGCACTTTGCAGTTTTCTTGATCATTTTTACACACTTTGGTCAATTTTACACCAAATTTACACTTAGAACTGCAATAGCACTCATAACGCGATAAAACCCAAGATCATAGCTTTTCGAGCACTTTGGTAACAAAAACCGAGTAAAACGAGGTAGATATTACGTGAGAAAGATAACGTGAATGAGCAATATCAATCCACATGCATCCCCCTGTCTCCGCCTCTGCGTAACGATGCCTAAAATGCCCATATGACATGTTTTACGGTTAACAATTTGTGGTCGTGGTTTCGAGCAGAGTTAGATGTAAGCGTTGTTTTTAGGTTTATAGAGAAAACCTCCAGAGCAATAACCTGAACGTTGTTGCTAACTGCTTAGACTTTATTGGTTGCTTTTTCAATATTATGATACTGTTCACTCAACTATCATTCATGTTCATATCACTCAAACTTTTTATCGGAAACATCTCCTACAATTTTATACATCGCGCCCCTAAAATTATAACTTAAACGTGTCATAGTTATCCCACCAAAGAACCCGTCAAAATGCTTAGACTACTTTTAACCATAGCGGTGATGTGTAGATGAATGGTACACTTTTTGAGTGATGTGAGAATGTATTGAAGTGATGTTAAATTAATGGGAGTCTCGAATTTTGGTGTTAAATTTGAGTGGAAAGATTTTGGGAAATAGATTGAAAGTATTGTAACAACCCAAATCAGTTATCGCTTAACGACATAACGTATTTAAAAAAAAAATAATTCCAACCATCACTTTAACACCAAATCAATTCATAACAATCAACCCATGTTGAAATGATTTTAAACACATTAACTACACATGTTTAAGTATCAAAACGGGTATAACAACCCATGGGACTCCAACAACTCATTTCATACATTCATATAGTAATTTCGACCCAAAAGAGTTTAAATTCCAAACAAAAGATGAGCATGGTGTTTGAGATTAAACTACCCAAACCTATGTCGAAATCTAAAAGCAATCTTCCAATAATCAACAAGAGGGAGTTCTATAATCCCGAGCTTACCCTTGCCTTTATCCGCGCCTGAATCGAAAAATAATAAACGAGGGAGTAAGCAACATGCTTAGTGAGTGAAATAGTTATATGCATACATATATAACCTACTTACTTGCACATACATAGACAATTCCGCATACAAGTTAGCATCAAACCAATATATGATATCGCAATATAATGTGCTAACTCTACAATCACACAAAAATGGTTAACCATACACAATAATGTTACTCATAAAATGATATAACACTATTCAACACATGTACGTGGCTGACAAAACGTGAACCTTCCGGATGGCACTTACCACGTACGTGGCTGACAAAGAGTGAATCCTTACGAATAGCACTTACACATGTCACAATCGCAAACCTGGCCAACAAAAAGTGGATCCTTACGGATAACACTCACCACTTTGCACTAAGTGACCAACAAATAGTGACTCCTCACACTCGGATGTCATTCGCCACATCACTCGCAAGCAACCAACTTTATTACATACACATATATATACTCCACTCACCTTATTGCTTAGGTGAATGCTTAGCAAAAAATCCCACAATCTTCAGTGCAACATACCTAATGCATTTATCACAACAATCAACACACAAAAGAAGTTGGACTACTTACCAACCCATAAACCCTAGTGCAATTACGACCCATAGGGAAAATGTGAGCCATTTGCACTACTAACACCCACTCTAGTCCAAGACCACCCCTAATCTCTAATAACTAGTGATTATGGTCCTAATACATTAACTAACACAAGGTTTGAGTATTTACATACTCATCTTGCAAGTTTGGGTCTCACCACACCCAATTGACCCATTTCAAGGTCAACACCCACATTTTGGGTCAACTATGAACCCAACAACACCGATACACTAACACATAAGTGTGCTAGCGATTTAGCACCATTTCAAGACTTACTAGCCCAAATTGTAACATGATTTTATTTTAACAGACAGAAACCAGGGCTAGATGTAAGATGACTATTTTGCCCACAGGTTTATGTGCACTTCATTATATGATTTTATTTTAATAATGTGTGTATTATTATGTATGTATGTGGTTAAGACCAGTTTAAGACAAGGGTTATAGAACAGGTTTATTTATTGAATTTGGAGTCTGTTAGGGTTGCCAAGTTAAGTATGAAAGATATCAGATAACTGATAAATACCTGTGTGTTGTGGGGTATGGGTTTTAAACCCTTTAAGTGTATGTATTTGCTTCTTGAGTTCATTTCCAGAACTCTCCTATAGCTTGCTCCGTACCTAATCTCTTTCTCATTCCAAACCCTAAATTGATTCAAGCTAGGAATCAGATTATGAAGCTTTAAGGAGTGATTATTATCATCCTTGTGATCCTCTATCCAGGTTTGTTTGCTTGAATTCGTGTTTTAATCTTTAAAAATTAGGGTTCTTAAGCTTTTGGTGAAAAAGTGAGTTTTAATGCTTGAATCTTGATGGATTGTGTTTTTTAGTGTTAATGGATGTTAGAATTATGTTCTATAGTTGTTATATGATGTTTTTGAAGTGGTCTTGTGACCAGAACAAGCAAAAATCACGATTTAAGGTCAAAAACCCGAAAACAACGTGTTGGTGCTATTCTTCAGCTCCCACACTTTTGACAGCTCAACCATGCAGTTGAGCATGTGTTTAAGGGCTCAACCACGTGTTGAGGGCTCAACCGTACGGTTGAGGGCTCAACCATGCGGTTGAGCACTTATCAGCTTTTGGTAAAATTGAAAAGGGCATATCTTTCAAACTGTAACTCCGTTTTTGGAGAATAAACTATCGTTAGAATCGTCTTGAGGTATAATTTCCAATGATAAGGTTTTACAAAGCTAGATCAATCTGTATATTGGTTAGAAAAAGAGGTTTTAGCGTATATGTCTTGTTTTGCACGCATTTGAATGTCGTTATTGATTGAAGTCATGAGGTAGACTTATCATATAGTGAATACATGATTGTATGTGTTGATTTAGAGTATGTATTAATGTTTGATATTGTGCATTTTGGGTTGAAACCCGTTTAATTAGTTGCTTCTACTATTCTTCATCACTCGCACGAGTGAACCTTCACTCGTACGGTTGAGGTGGTCAACCGTGTGATGAACCGTGCGAGTGATGGTTAAGGAGAACTATTGTTTTGGTTAAAATGATACGTACGGTTGAGATGTGACTCGTACAAGTCACTGACCACTCGTGCAGTGAACCGTACAGATTAGGTGATTCACTGTTGGATGTTTGGTCCTAGACCAAACGTACGAGTGAGTTGTCAACCGCACGGTTGAATGTTATCAAACGTGCGTTTGAGGGTGTTACTCATACGATTGGCATACCAGTTGTAAAGTGCTTAAATGTTGGTATTTTGTGTTGTTGTCTTGTTGTTGGGTTGCTATCAAGACATGATTACTGACTGTGTTATTTCTATTATTAGGTGGAAAAGATAAAGAGAAAGCTCAGCAGTCAGAATCTGAGCAGCTGCTGGTGATTGGTGAGTGGGTCTATCTTCGGATAGAATTTAAGTAGTAAATCATGCTATTGTGGATTACTCTGATTACCTAGTATAGTGTAGTGTTTGACATGCTAGTTGGATAGTTGCATGTTATGTGATTTATACGTTGTATACGCACGATGTGTTGACACCAACTGAGGCCAGGCAAGGTTGGTAACTCACTGAGGCCAGGCAAGGTCGGGTTCGTATGAGGTCAACCGATGCTACGCAAGGTTGAGTCCAAGTCCTACAGTCTGTTTAGTATAGCATAGAAGAACACATGTGTTGCGTTTGGATAGTTATGTAGAGACTTAGTAGGAAGAACTATCGGTAGATCCTAGCCCGTTCAGCTAGGATCGTGTGCCTGTATAGCCGCCAATCCTTATATTTTCTTTGTTTGAATGCTTGTTGGTTGTAAGCATGTTAGCTGACTGTTGTATGACAGATTGCTTAAGCTTAATCTGTAGATAGATTCCATTCACTTAGCAGTGCGCTAATCCCCCACATTTCCCCTGCAAGTTTAGGTACTCCTGATGGGATCGGGCTGTGAGATAGTAGACATGTTAACTTGCAACTCTAATGTCAGACCCATTTGAAGGTCAACACTCACATTTTGGGTCAACTATGAACCCAACAACACCCATACACTAACATATAAGTGTGCAAGTGATTTAGCACCATTTCAAGACTTACTAGCCCAAAATCACAACATCAAATCCTAGATCATGTATCTTTGGGTCTACATACACAAATCTTACCCAAAATCCCCTAGTTTCCAAAGAAATGGGGCTGACACCCAACACTAGACCAAAACACTAACCATAACCCAAATTAAACAATAGAACTCGGATTTGAAACTTACCACAACACCAAAACGTAGCTAGCAAGTGGATTCAACAAGATCTAAACTCTAAGTGATGAGATCTAGCTCCTTCCTCATTGATTTAAGTTTTCTCTCTCTAGGGTTGGTTCTCTCTCTATGGTTGGGAGTGTTCGAGTGAATGGAAAATGAGATCAAGGTAAGGTTTAGATTAGATTAAAGGCTTAGAACTCGACAGCCTAGTGAAAAGATCATTCTACCCCCTTTTAAAATAATCAAAACTTGTTACAACAGCGCATGTGCGCCGCATATTTTAGCCTCATGCGCCGCATATTGTTGTCTGAATTCGTATGCCTAAAAAATACACTACATATGCGCCACATATTGTAACAACCTCGCTTTGGGGCTAGTAGTAATGACCTATTTACCCTTGTGGGTTAGTATAGTGATTTTAATAATTATGTGTTTTATAATTATTGTGTATGGGATAATGTACGTTTTGTGACAAGGGTCACAGAACATATTTCCTTTTGGGAAATGGACTTAGAATAAATAAGTTATTTAAGATTTTGGATTTTAGATAACTGGTAAATACCCGTGTGTTAGACGGAAGAGTTACTTACGTGTGAAGAAACCTAAATAATAAGATATATACTCTGTACGAGTTTTTAACTTACTCTTTTTGGTAATTCAAAACCCTAAACACACCTTGGTCTCTAAATTCATAGATTAAAAAGTATGAATTCAAGCTTGGTGATTTCGTGAATCAGATAGTAGTGATTTCAAGGATCAAAACAAGGTAAGATTATTTGAATTTGGTAATTTCAAATGGGTTTTATGTGGGTTTTGAAAAAGTAAGCTTTTTATGTTTGATTCTTGCTTTGAATGTGTTTTGTGATGCTTAATTGAGGTTAGAAATAGATTATATGTGTGTCATATAGTGTTCTTGGGTCATTGGATTGATCAAAACAAGCAGAAATTGGGTTTTAGGTGTAAAAAACTCAAAAGCAGCGAGCTGGTGGTGTTCTTCAGCACCCACACGAGTGACAGCTCAACCACGCGGTTGAGGGTTCAACCACGCGGTTGAGCACTGGTCAGCTTTTGGTAAAATTGAAAAGACTGTAACTTTCAAACCGTAACTCCGTTTTTGACAAATAAACTATCGTTGGAATCGTCTTGAGGTCTATCTTCCAATGATAAAGTTTTAAAACACTAAATCAAACTTTAGTTTGGGTGTAAAAAAGCTCGAATTGCAGTTGTGCTGCTGTACTTGCTCAACCGTGCGTATGAGTGAAGTGTCCATTCGTACGAGTGAGGCACTAAACCCTGTGAGTAGGTTTGATAATCACTAGTATAAGTGATAGGTCAGTCGTGCGAGTGAGGATACTCACCCGTGCGAGTGAGCATAGTCAGTCGCACGAGTGAGACCTCATCCGTGCGAGTGACAGTGTTTGTATGTTTGGGTCAAGTGCAATTCTGACCCATTTACTGTATTGCTGTGATATTTATGTTAATGAGTAATTTGATTGAAAAGTGTACTAACTAGAGAACTGATATTCTCAGGTGATAAACGGAAAGGTGAAGGCTCGGTGATATAAGACAATTGAGTACTTGTGCTTTCAGGTGAGTGGGATTATCTTTATGAATGTGATTATATAGTGACAAGTATAGTGATCTGTGCCATGCTTATAATTAGACTTTGTAATGAGTCTGTGACCAGTATTGTGACTATATGTGATTATGTGCGCACCAGTGAACGTCGATGGGTGTAATTCCAACGTAAGAGGTCAATGCTATTTACCTTGTGTACTTGAGGTGATAGTATCGGGTTCAAGTGCTACTGATTAGTGGTATAGTATGAATGACGAGTGCGTCACGTCTGGAAGAGTATACCAGTGACTCAGTAGTGTGGGCTATCGGTATATTCTAGCTTGATTAGCTATGGGTTGTCGATTCTCTGGTGTATGGATTTAAGTGATTAGTGACCAGTGCCTTTAAGCTGTGCTTAATGCGTGTAGTGATGTCCACCTAGATATTGCCATTCACTTAGCGTTATGCTAATTCCCCCACAGTGTTTTGCCCTGCAGGTATAGATTAATAGTTTTTGGTGAGTTTTGCAAGGCAAGTGAAGATGTTTGACACAGTGAATAACTCTGATGTTTTGTAATAAATAAATCGTTTGTATTAATAATGTAACACCTGTGATTTTGTGTAATCATATAAGTATGTACTAATGAAAGTTAATAAGTCTTTCGCTGTGAATATCTTAAAAAAAGTACGGTGTTACACATATGGTGCCACATAAGTCACGCCCTTTATTCTCGCGCCCTATAAAACACGCCTAATACGTCAAAGTTACCGTCGTGTCGGTTGATTTTTTTTAAAAGTCTTCATTTAATGCTTTGATATTAATATTTTTTTTAGAATGGTATTTTGGTATCGAATCTTATCATTTGCCACTCACGCACCTGTTAGGAAGAAATTCCTTGTATCCATCACACAAAGCTTACCCGAAATATTTTAGGTTAACTGCTTGACCCGCACAGAATGAAGGATATCAGAGGCACAACCTTAGAATAAACTATCCCCCAGTATTTGAACCTCCACCTATTTTTTCAAGAATACGGGTTCAGAACCAATTAAGGATTTTTACCACTCAATCAATAGTTCGGTGGTTTGATATTAATATTTTAATATTAATTAATCATCACTGAACTAGAAATCAACTAAATAATGATTTTTAATTTAAATAAAGTAGAATATATTATATTATATTGTTATCATCATCACCACTATTCAATAAAAATATCGCCCAACTTTACCTTTCCTTTTCGATTTGATTAACGTCGGAGGGCTTTGTAGAAAGAGACTTCTCTCTACATATACACATAAACTACATACGGAGTATCATAATTATATTAGTTAGATTAATTAATAAATATATTAT
Organism: Rutidosis leptorrhynchoides; assembly: GCF_046630445.1. Taxonomy (NCBI): domain Eukaryota; kingdom Viridiplantae; phylum Streptophyta; class Magnoliopsida; order Asterales; family Asteraceae; genus Rutidosis; species Rutidosis leptorrhynchoides. The sequence continues at coordinate 107,134,520 of NC_092340.1, read as the reverse complement.
ACTCGTATTCAAGATATAAGTAGCTAGCTGGCTTCTTCAAAACTTGCTGTATTTGGCAGTTTAGGCTGAAACATACATACATACTTTTACAGCAACCATCATCCACAGTAACCTAAATAATCCCCACCCTTACCTACCTACCCTTTAATAAATTATAATAAACCCCCACATCCATACATCTATCCACTATTTCTATTATATATGTTCTCAGGAACTTAAAATATCAATCAATATAATCCATCAAATGTAGAGAGAAGAGGCTCTTAAACAGATTAATTAAAATTCCGTGTTCTTATTTTCATTTTCAATACTTCAAAAATTAAACAATAATGTGGGATCTAAACGGGTCACCCGACTGGAAACGGGACGTCGTCGAACCGGAAGAACCAGGTAATATTATTAATGATAATAAAGGTAAACAACACGTTGGAGGTTCTTCTAATTCCAGCTCATCAGTAATGGTTATTGATCAATCCGATGATGACGAGGATGATTCCGAACAACCTGGATTTGATGTTGGTTTAAGGAAACTTGGTACCGGTGATAGCCGGTTATTTGGTTTCTCTATGACCGACAACTCATCATATGACCATAATCCTCCGGTTACTCATCAGTTCTTTCCTTCTATGGATGGTCAAGGGTCCACCACTTCTGTCGGAGACATGACGTCATCTACCTTTCCTAATTCTAACTGGGTCGGTGTCAAATTTTCACAACAGTCCGGTAATGGTGTCGGTGTCACCGGAAAACTTACAAATGCTCCTCAACCGTTAAAAAAAAGCCGGCGGGGACCCCGGTCTAGAAGCTCACAGTACCGAGGAGTTACGTTTTACCGACGAACCGGCCGATGGGAGTCACACATATGGTTGATTTTTTTCTATTCAATTTCTTGTATTCCCAATGCGTTATTATTCTCATTATTATTACTTTTATTACTTTTAAAGCAAACATATCTCATTGGTTGTCAAACATTTTTTATTAATTTAAGTTCTGGTTTTCATGATTTCAGGGATTGTGGGAAACAGGTGTATCTTGGTACGTTTATGTGTTTTTTTATTCTATCCAATTAAAACCGTTTTCTAGATTTATGTATATTTTGATTTAAGTTTGTTTTAATTGTACCCAATAGGTGGATTCGACACGGCACATGCAGCTGCACGGTGAGCACCAAAAATAAATTTAAAATTTTATTTGAAAAATTAATGAAGAGAATATTTATAAATTCGTATACGATTTTAGTGCTTATGATAGGGCAGCAATCAAGTTTCGTGGCGTAGAGGCTGACATAAATTTCAGTCTTGACGATTACGAAGATGACCTAAAACAGGTGTGTTTGTGTATTATTGAGAGAAGGAAAGTGAATTATTATTATAAATAAATTATAAAAAATATTAAATAAATGGGAGAAAAATTTGTACATTAGATTTCATCTTATCTTGAATAGTGGTGTTGCAGCCTTATCTCGAAACAACTTTTTTAGTAGTTGCTCGAGACAAAACACAAATAGTCTAATTAACATGGTGTTTTACGTTTTTGCTTTTGATAATAACAAGATAAAGGGTGCCCGCTTCGCAGCTGAAAATTGCCAACGATTACTTTGCCGGCGATTCATTACAAACATAATCTACATAGTAAAGTGTTTAACGGTTACACACATATCAACAGTTTGAGTTGTAATTAAAAACATAAAAACATGTCATTCCGTTTTTTTTTTTTTGCCAAACACTCCTATTTGGGATTTCTACTGTGCTACAGTGGACTCGATTTTGGGTTATGAACAGTTGTCGAAAATGGGTCTCAACCAATGGGAGAGTTTCATTTAGTTGTGTCAATATAGAGTGGGGAATAATAATTATATACTACGTATTATATATTATATATTATATATTATATATAATTATAGAATTAAATTATATGTTGTTGTGAAAAATTAGATGAGCAATTTATCAAAGGAAGAGTTTGTGCATGTTCTTCGAAGACAAAGTACCGGGTTCCCTCGTGGTAGTTCGAAATACCGAGGCGTTACGTTGCACAAATGTGGTCGATGGGAAGCTCGAATGGGCCAATTTTTGGGTAAAAAGTACGTAATTATTCAAGGATTATAGCTATAGATGAATGAAGAAACAAAAAGTTTTTCTTATTTATTTTTAAGTATGGTTTCTTGATTTTTGAAATACAAAAAAAAAAAAAAATCATTTAAATTGATTTAGATTAGATAGGTAAAGCTATGAGGACAGAAGAATCTATCTAAGCTATCACAAGATCAAGAAACAAGACACTTTGGAACTATTGTTTTTGCCTTTTTTGGTTAGTTTTATTTAATAATTGTCATGTGACAAATTTGGGTTATAATAACAGGTATGTGTATCTGGGTCTTTTTGACACTGAAGTTGAAGCTGCCAGGTAAATGTATCTTGAAGGACCTTAGCTGTCAAATTCATGTACTTGAGGGGTATTAAAGGATATATATTGTTTTTACTTTTTAGGGCTTACGATAAAGCTGCTATAAAATGCAATGGGAAGGATGCTATCACAAATTTTGATTCCAAGATTTATGAAAATGAGCTCAACTCTAGTGGTAACGCATTTAATTTCCTTATTTATGAATTTGTACCATCCAATACATTTTCCTGCAACATTTGTACCACTATTTGTTTCCTTATATACAAAGGAAGGTGAAGGTGATTTCTACACCACTTAATTAAACTTATTAACAAGCGTATTTTAGTACTATTTATATAATTTATTATTGTTCTTTGCAATGCATTGAATTCAAGTCCTTGCATTTAATTTCTACCCGGATTTTACCTGGCCCTATATTTTTTTACATTTTGATATAATCTTAATGTAAGACATTGCAATTTTTGTGATTGTGACTTTGTAGTTATATTTTGGGATAAGTATTTGGGAATACATTCAATTTATACTCTATGTATGTTGTGTTTACCTAACATACATTTCCTAGTTTAATTTAATACTTTAAGTTTTCAAAAAGTGTGTTTTAATATATTATATAAATTTTTATGATTTATGTGACACCTTAAATAGATTTTTGTCGACAAGTCGACAAAATACATTAAACACTATGTTTAAAAAGTCGGATGCACTAACAAATAGCATATGTAGGGTACATACGATAGAAATCGTGTACAAGTTGGATGCGTTCCCAAAATACTCGTATTTTTAGCAACCATAGTGGGTTCATAAACTTTAAATTAAGCACCAAAGGGCTTATAGCCTTGCGGTATTCGAATAGCCTTTCAACCAAAGAGATTGGGTTCAAGCCATATCTTGGACATATTCGTAAATAAATTTGTGTTGGGTGTGTGAGTTGTTCTTAAAAAAATAACAGATTAAGCGCATGAAAGAATCCATGTTGTGTATCATATCTTTCTTGATCTCTATTTATAATTCACGATTCGTTTTTTGTTTTCAGAATGTTCGAATTATAACATCAACAACAACGACAACCCATCATTGGAGCATAATCTTGATCTGAGCCTAGGGGGAAGTTCGGCTTCAAATAACCAACGAAACATAGAATTCGGAAATAATCAGCAATTTCCTTCGAGTCATCAGTACACTAACTCGATCCAATTTAATCAATCACGGGTAATCTTAACTTCACAATTCGTATAAAAGTTGTCGTACAACTCACAAATTTCCCTTTTTACATTTTTGAAAAGGCATCCGGCCCAGGTTGGTTTGATGGAGTTAGCCAACCACACCATCAATCTCCTACCACCCTTCTAATGGGTCAAAACGAGCCACGTGGATATGGGTCGTTTATCCGACCCCCAGATCCAGTTATGGTGCATTCGTTCAACCCGAATGCATTCAACTCAATGAGCCATCAAGTGAGTCACCATCCCTCTTTCTATATATATTGTTCAGCCACCTAGGAAATTAATGTGTATCTTTTACTCAGATATACACGACCTAACTGGATTAGCCTTTAATTATTTCTAATCTTTTCATCGCCTCCCTAAGATATGAACTTGTGAGAATATCATGGCCCCAAGTTAATTGGTATTTATTATATTTATATAGTTAAGTTTATCATATAATAAAGTTAATTGTGGATGCAGTTTACAAGCAGCACAACACATAGAGGTGGAAGTAGTGATCAATATCTACAACAAATGTATGCAAATAGTGCTGCAGCATCATCAGGATTCCCACAGCAAAGATTTCGTATCAGACATCCACCATAAGAATGAGACAAACTCATTTTAATGGGCTCCACGTACAGTACAACAAAATCTAGTTAGAAAAAAATTTATGTTTTTTACCCTATGTTCTTTCACTTTGAAGAAGAGCTAGATCAATGTTTTTTTATTATGTTCGGAAATCTAGCACAAGGTACGAAAGATACAGCTTTGTTTGACTATTGACAGTTGACTAATTAGCTAGGGTCTTGACTCTTGAGTTATTAGACTATTTCTATCCGTGATGGTGACGTCAAAGGCAAACGATGTACTTTTTGATGATGCGGCAAGGTTAAGATATGAAGTTAAATAAAGGGGTAGTGATTTATCCAAATGCATTTTTGATAAATCCAACTAAAAGTACTTAAATACCCTTAAATGATAACTACACAAATTTTGATGTTAGAATTTTTCTAAGGGTACTTTGGGAAGAAAGCACCAAATATATGTGGATCTATCAAAATTGAATTTGGAGATATCATCTCCCTAAAGGGGATGACTTGCATCACTCTAATAGGATTCCTTGCTTGCATCATATCGTACAAATAAAGGGGAGTGTCAAATTTGAGGGTTAAATTTGTAAATGAGTGATGTGGTAAAATATTATTGGTAGTTGGGTATATAATTTATTAATTAATAATATATAAATATATGTGCTGAAATCTGATTGGCTGTAAATTATTTGACACATCCGTGAAATTTCCAACTGACGCCCCGGGCGTCAAATTTTGACGCCGCGTTAGGGGCGTCAAGGGTGTCAAGCAAGCTGCCATGTGAGATGATGGAGTAAATTTGACGCCGGGTTAATACAAGTCTTACGGATGTAAAAAGGAAAACAATTTCATATGTATGAGTAGAAGTTTTATATATTAGCCTTGCAGTGCATTCTCGTGTTATTTTTGAGACGAAAAGAAAAAGATACGAAAACCAAAAATAAATGTTGCATTTTGGAGTTTTTATTAGGATAGAAAGGAATGGAGACAAAGTAATATAGACGAAAAAAATAAGTACTTTGTTATAATTAATATCGAGCCACCAAAGGGTTATTGCTCTAGCATTATTAACCCTTCCAACTTAGAAGTTGTGAGTACAAATTCAAAGGTAGACTTTATAAATATTCATCTAAAGTTCGTGTTTGGTGTGTGTGTGTTTGCATTATAAAACCAAATTATTTTCTGGCCAAAATTAGCCGGATAAAAAGTGAAACTATCTATTAATTTTTTTTTTTTTTTTTTTTTTTTTTGAAAGGCAAGCTTGCATCAGTCCGGACCGAAGCCTAGTCATCATTTGCACACACACACGCGCTTTCGGGCAGGAAACCCGAACCACACTCTGAGGATCCGACCCTTAAACCATCCCAAGGGGCAGGCAGGCCGGACCTTAGTCCCGGAGCGGGTCGGTAAAACCTTCCCTTTGGGCCACCTTCAAGGAATATATTTCAATTCCTAGAGCGGGTGACGAGGTTCGAACCCGAGACCTCTAGCCCTGCGAGTACACAAGTGTAACCGCGGTACCGCTGGACCGAAGATCCGTTGGTAAAACTATCTATTAATTGTGAGATAAATTTATGAATCATAATCATAATACTCCATATAACACATATTATTAATGGTTATAAAGCACAAACTAATCTTATCGAACTTATGTAATTTTTTATAAGATTAGATGAATCTTATTCCCAAATAAGGAGCAAAATCTTGTTAACTGATCCTCTTCCTTCTGTCAAAAGAACTATTGCAATTGTGTCAAGAGAGAATCTCACAGAGCTTTTTCTCATAATAGTAGTTCTTCAAAACCACAAACTGTTAATCACTTAAACCCCGTATCTTATTATTCATTATTGAATCGGTATATATAGACTACACATAAACCCTAGTTACACAAAACCCTAACGGACCCAAGCCCACAATCGGACTTGGGCCATAATACTAAACCCATCTAACACTCCCCCGCAGTCCGAGCGGCGAAATCGCGAAAACTCGGACTGGAAGAAAACAATAAAGATTAAATAAAGGAAATAAAATAAACTCTATTTTTTCCATTTGTCTTGCATCGAATAGACCGATCTTCGTTGATAGAGTTGCAGATTTCTTGACGGCTTCTCCTTTTCCGTAGCGTTTTTTTTAACGTCGTGGCTTGCTGTGCTTAAGGATCAAGTACCGATTTGATATGCTACTTTTGTCAATGATAACGATCTTCATCAACGCTGCAAATAAACTTTTTCTTTTTTTAATATATTCCTCTTTTTTTTCGGGGTTTGGAACCTAGTCAAGCTAGGCGGTTCATCCCCACGCCGATTATTATTTGTTGGTGTATGAATCCTCAGCCGTAGATTGATTCGTTGTTTGATACATTCGGTTATGTAATAATGTTTACTTATGACTATTGATTACGTTTGTGATTGTGCGTGCTTAATTTGTTAAACAATCAATTAGTTAAACTGCACACACAGTCGACCGAGTGTGTCCACACACTCGACAGATTGTGTTACACAGTTGACCGACTGAGAGACACTCGACCGAGTGTGTCTGATATGCAGCATATATACGGGTTGAGACTTCTTTGTTGAGGTTACTCATCCCATTTACCCTAATCGACAGGTTTTTGTCTCTGCCGAACTCTAACACCAAATACCACCGAAATACTTCGTTTAGGCGTCAATCTAATCTAGTAATTGTCCTAGGTTTGATCTATTCGATTCCGATACGACTCATATCTCGGTTTAACCCAATTCTAGTGTATTCCGCCTCTAGGATTGTTAGCAAGCGACCTAAGATCCTTAAATCTTCGTCTACAAAGTGGTATCAAAGCCGAGTCTCTGGTTTTGCTTGATCTAAATCGTTTTTGGGTCAAAAAGTTGGTGTTTTTGGTGTTATTTGTGTTTTGAACGATTAATCCTTTTTCTTACGTTATAGTTTGTGTTTTCTTTTCAAAAAGTGTTTCTGGAGTCATTGCAGTTGTTTTCTACGTTTTGGTTTAGAGTTTTTTCATCAAAAATCGATCGAAAAATCGATTTTAGTCTAGAAAACCCTAATAGTTGACCTGTATCTGTTAAGAACATACTCGGCCTTGTGTGTCTTGACAATCGGCCGTGTGAGTCCCTCAATCGACCGAGCGAGCTTGTTAGTCGACCGTGTGTGTATTATCAAAGCCGCGTGAGATCAATATAGTCGGTCGGCCGTGTGTGTGTAGTCACTCGACCGTGTGAGCAATCCAATCGACCGTGGGAGTTTGACAGTCGGCCGTGTGAGTTGTAATACCAAAGGCATAGTGTGTAACGAAGTGCTACCAAAATTTTGACAGACAATCAACCGTGTGTATTAGTCAATCGACCGTGTGTCTTACACAATCGACCGAGTGTCTTTTAACCCAGAAACTTAATTTACATTTAATTCTCACATAATTAATTAGAATGTCGGACACTAATGAACAAGCGGCTAATGAACTCAGTGCTTTAGTGATTTCACCTGGACTTCAAAAATTAATACTTTCTGAGAATGAGTCTGGAACTTCCAATAAGGTTCCCAAGCTTGATAACCTAAAGGACTTTTTGGACTGAAAGGCACGTTTTATGATATATTTGAATGTTATAGATTCTAGACTATGGGAGTTTATTGAGACTGAATTTGCATGGCCAAATGGGGCAGACGGTGAACCTAAAGAGACCGCTCAGTTCAATCCTGCTGAGCGTGAACAGTATAACTTGGAGTGTAAGTGCTACGCTCAATTTACTCAGGCACTGTCTAAGGAGATCTTCTCACAGTTCAAGAACAGAAATATGACCTCGTATACCCTTTGACTTGCTCTTCAACCAGCCACAGAAGGAACAACCACTTACCGTGCCACTAAGGGTAAGGTTCTCAAAGATGAATGGAGAGTGTTTGCTGCTCTTCCTTTCGAGTCTCTTGAACAAACTTTGGAGAGATTCGTCTACTGGTTGCTGAAATGGCAGATTATGGAATTGATTTATCTGATGAGAAAGCAGTTAGAGTTTTGAAAGACGGTCTTCCTGAGAAATGGGACAATGAAATTGAAAAGATTCAGAATAGGTACATTGCATCAGGTTCTACGTTAACCTTGACGGCTTTTACCTCCAAGTTGATGGAAAAGGATATTCAGGTTGAGGCAAAGAGGAAGAGACTTGGTACTGTATCTGGTTCATCCATTATTGGGTCATCTTCGGGAAATCATGCTCTTTTGCAAACAGCTTACATTTCAACCAATGCATCACAGATTTCAGCTCCAGCATCAGATTCTGGTTATTTCATTGCCAAATCTCAAGCACAGAAGTCAACTGCTAAACTGATTAATTCCGGTGTTATGCAACAGACTCAATCACCAGTGATCAAGATAGAAAATATCAAGAAAAGGCCTCTAGAATTGATTCAGGAGGATATGGCTTTGGCTGCTATCGTGGTTAACTCTTACAATGATATGATAAGTGGGCAGATAATTAATGGTCATCTGGAGAATGAGGACTATGATCAGATATATGAGGATGAGATTGAGAGAATGGACATCCTGTATGCTATAGGCAGTGTGGTGAGACGTGCTAGAAAGTATTTGAAGAGAACAAGTCATAGTACTTTGAGTTTGAACCACAATACTAAGTTTGGTTTTGATATGTCTAAAGTGAGATGCCATAATTGTGATGAACTTGGTCATTTCAAGAGGATATGCACAAGACCACCTAAGCTTGGTTTTCATAATCCTTTTCATAATACTTCAATTGAAGTAACTCCTGGACGTGCTGGTCCGACAGTGAACAAGGAAGAAACTTCTAGTGGTCCATCCAAGGCTTTGACTACTACTTATGCTGATGAAGTGTGTGATTGGTCGATCTCAGTTGATACTAATAAGGATAACGTGGTTTTTGTTGGTAAGAGTGAAGCTGAAATAGAAGAAGAAAGAGTTATAAGAAGAAATGCTGGTTATATAGGTAAAGATGATCCTGCTTGCATATGCTATGTATGCAAATGTGACGCACGTATGAAAAGGGTTGAAGCAATAATGAAGATGTGTCTTAGAAAGAGAATTAGTGATAGGTTGTATGATAAGTTCCGCAAAGCCAAGGATCTGTCTGATCTTGAATTCACAACTGACTCTTCAGATGATGATGAATCCTCAGGAATGAGTTGTCATATAGGAACCTGGTTTAGAAAGAACTTGCACATTTGATTAAGGGTGATGTTGAAGGTACTGATGAGAAGATAGTCACGGTGACAAGTTCGGATAATCCTGCTAAAGTTGAGGGCAAAGAAGGTTATGATGCTGATTATTCAGACAGTACAAGTTCAGAGTCAGAATCAGAATCAGATACAGATTCGCTGGTCGGTAGAAAAGATTAGGCGTTCATGGCTAACACATCCAGCAATGACAAGGTATGTAATGATTCAGATTCTTTATGTTTAAAATGCACTGACCTTTAACAGGAAATAGCTAGACTTGAATGTGTGGTCTCTAAGCTTAACGAGATACCTGCTACTTGTGAAACTTGTCTGAAATTTAGACTTAAACTTAAGAACTTGAGTCTAGAAAATCAGACACATAGGAAGAATTATGATGATGCTCTTCTCTACCTTAATAAGCAGAAAGAGTATGTTGATGTTATTAAGTCCTTAGAGAATCAGATAGGTCATTTAAAATCAACTATTGTAGATGATGAGAAAGTGATTCACCTGTATTTGAGCCAGATAGAAACACTTAAGGCTAAAAAAGATTCATACAAGTTAAAATATGAGTCAGAAAAGGCTAGGATCGATAACTGGCAAAGAATGTCATACGTGACTCAAACTTTGAAACATCCAAAAAACCAAAGGATAGGCTATAATCAGGTTGCACCACCACTTTTGGGAGAGTTTGTAAATAAACCTGTTGAGAAAAGTAGGGATCCGATTGTAGGACCGCAGTATGGTAAGCCTGAGAAAAATCCTGATGAGTGTAAAAGTGAGAATGGTGATGGTAAGAAGCCATTAGATGTTGTTTATGAGACGGATTCCGACACTGATGTCGACACCGAAAAAGACGGGAAATCTTTTGTAGTTGTGACTAAGCCCATTACTATTTTGAATAATCCAAAGAATGAGGCAAATAGGAGTGAGAGTCAGAAGTCTGAGAAAAGGAGTGTTAGAAAACCGAAACAATCTAGGAAGAAAAACACTCAGCTCACCCATGTTAAGTTTGTTAAGGATAGTAGTACTGTGAATACTCAGGTCATTGATTCCAAAGTTGAACTTCCACCAAAAGGTGAGAGTTCAAATTTAGGAAACGTGACAAAATATATTCCGCCTAATCGTTGACATACCGTTAAACATCAAGTCACGTCATGAAATGTCCCGTTCATATTGATTATAAACATTCCATATTAATTGATTTCGTTGCGAGGTTTTGACCTCTATATGAGACGTTTTTCAAAGACTGCAATCGTTTTTAAAACAAACCATAACTTTTATTTTATCGGCAAGGTTAAAAGGACACCACCTAGATTATCAGAAATGATAACCTAAAAATATCACACTTACACACTACCAATACATATTGGTTTAAAATATTAATATGTTACAACAAAGTAAATTTCGAATGCAGTTTTAAACAATATTATACAAGCATGCTGACTCCAAATCTTGTCCATATATTAGCATGCAATAGCAGAAGCTCTTAATAATCACATGAGAATAAACATGCTTTAAACATCAACAAAAATATTGGTGAGTTATAGGTTTAACCTATATATTTATCAAATTGTAATAATAGACCACAAGATTTCATATTTCAATATACATCCCATACATAGAGATAAAAATCATTCATATGGTGAACACCTGGTAACCGACATTAACAAGGTGCATATAAGAATATCCCCATCATTTCGGGACATCCATCTGACATGATATAAAACTCGAAGTACTAAAGCATCCGGTACTTTGGATGGGGTTCGTTAGGCCCAATAGATCTATCTTTAGGATTCGCGTCAATTAGGCGTGCACTAATTCTCAAAATTAGTGATGTTCCCTAATTCTTAGGCTACCAAGCAAAAAGGGGCATATTCGGCTTCGATCATTCAACCATAGAAAGTAGTTTCATGTACTTGTGTCTATTTTGTAAAACATTTATAAAGCTGCATGTATTCTCATCCCAAAAATATTAGATTTTAAAAGTGGGACTATAACTCACTTTCACAGATTTTTACTTCGTCGGGAAGTAAGACTTGGCCACTGGTCGATTCACGAACCTATAACAAATATGTACATATATATCAAAGTATGTTCAAAATATATTTACAACATTTTTAATACGTTTTAATGTTTTAAGTTTATTAAGTCAGCTGTCCTCGTTAGTAACCTACAACTAGTTGTCCACAGTTAGATGTACAGAAATAAAGCAATATATATTATCTCGAATCAATCCACGACCTCGTGTATACAAGCCTCAGGCTAGATCACAACTCAAAGTATATATAATATTTTGGAATCAACCTCAACCCTGTATAGCTAACTCCAACATTACTGCATATAGAGTGTCTATGGTTATTCCGAAATATATATATATATAGATGGGTCGATATGATATGTTAAAACATTGTATTCGTGTAAATGGTATCCCAAGATTACATAATATATTAGAATACATGTATAATACAATATGAGTTAGCTAGGATATGATTAATATATATTTGTTACCAATTTTCACGTAGCTACAACAAGAAAAATTATCCAATCTTGTTTTACCCATAACTTCTTCGTTTTAAATCCGTTTTGAGTGTTTCAAGTTGCTATGGTTTCATATTGAACTTAAGTTCATGAATATAAATAGAAAAAGTATAAGTTTATAGTCAAAAATACCGGTTACAACTCGTTTTTGTAAAGGTAGTCATTTTAGTCGAAAGAACGACGTCTAGATGACCATTTTGGAAAACATACTTCCACTTTGAGTTTAACCATGATTTTTGGATATAGTTTCATGTTCATAAGAAAAATTATTTTTCCAGAAGAACAACTTTTAAATCAAAGTTTATCATAGTTTTTAATTAACTAACCCAAAACAGCCAGCGGTGTTACTACGACGGCGTATATTCGGTTTTACGGTGTTTTTCATATTTTCAGGTTTTAAATCATTAAGTTAGCATATCATATAGATATAGAACATGTGTTTAGTTGATTTTAAAAGTCAAGTTAGAAGGATTAACTTTTGTTTGCGAACAAGTTTAGAATTAACTAAACTATGTTCTAGTGATTACAAGTTTAAACCTTCGAATAAGGTAGCTTTATATATATGAATCGAATGATGTTATGAACATCATTACTAGCTCAGGTCTTATGGACAAACATACTGGAAATTAGAAAAATAGATCTAGCTTCAAAGGATCCTTGGATGGCTTGAAAGTTCTTGAAGCAAAATCATGACACGAAAACAAGTTCAAGTAAGATTTCCACTCGAAATAAGATTGTTAAAGTTATAGAAATTGAATCAAAGTTTGAATATGAGTATTACCTTATATTAGAAAGATATCTTACTATAAATAAGAAAGATTTCTTGAGGTTGAATGATCACTCAAAGTGGATTTGCAAGATTGGAAGTAAGCTAGCAAACTTGGAAGTGTTGTTGGTGTGTTCTTGAGTAGTTGATTTATGACTTGGTTTATGTATGGATTTATGAACTAGATTGAGCTAGATTTTGTTGAAGATGATGAAGAACACTTAGAACAAGGAAAGAACACTTGAGAGAGAGAGAGTAATTTGATTCAAGAAAATTGCAAAGTGAATGTGTTTGTGAGCTACATCATTCACATGAACTTACACTCTCCATATAGGCTCCATTAGTTTGTAATTTTGTGAGATATTTCATGCTAGATGTTAAATGATGGTTCCCACATGGTTAGGTGACTCACATGGGCTGCTAAGAGCTGATCATTGAAGTGTATATACTAATAGTAAATACATTTAGAAGCTGTGTATTGTACGAGTACAAATACGAGTGCATATGAGTAGAATTATTGATGAAAATGAATGAGGATGTAATTGTAATCATTTTTGTTAAGTAGAAGTACTTTGATAAGTGTCTTGAAGTCTTTCAAAAGTGTATGAATATATATTAAAACACTACATGTATATACATTTTAACTGAGTCGTTAAGTCATCGTTAGTCCTTACATGTAAGTGTTGTTTTGAAACCTTTAGGTTAACGATCTTGTTAAATGTTGTTAACCCATTGTTTATTATATCAAATGAGATGTTAAGTTATTATATTATCATTATAATATGATGTATTAATATATCTTAATATGATATATATACAGTTAAATATTGTTACAACGATAATCGTTATATATATCGTTTTCGAGTTTCTTAATTCAATAGTCTCATTTTTATGTATATAACTCATTGTTAAAATACCTAATGAGATACTTACTTATCATAATATCATGTTAACTATATATGTAACCATATATATGTCATCATATAGTTTTTACAAGTTTTAACGTTCATGAATCACCGGTCAACTTGGGTGGTCAATTGTCTATATGAAACCTATTTCAATTAATCACGTCTTAATAAGTTTGATTGCTTAACAGGTTGGAAACAGTTAGTCATGTAATTATCAAATTCAATTAATATATATAAACATGGAAAAGTTCGGGTCACTACAGTACCTACCCGTTAAATAAATTTCGTCCCGAAATTTTAAGCAGTTGGAGGTGTTGACGTATCTTCTGGAAATAAGTGCGGGTATTTCTTCTTCATCTGATCTTCTCGTTCCCAGGTGAACTCAGGTCCTCTACGAGCATTCCATCGAACCTTAACAATTGGTATCTTGTTTTGCTTAAGTCTTTTAACCTCACGATCCATTATTTCGACGGGTTCTTCGATGAATTGAAGTTTTTCATTGATTTGGATTTTGTCTAACGGAATAGTGAGATCTTCTTTAGCAAAACATTTCTTCAAATTCGAGACGTGAAAAGTGTTGTGTACAGCTGCGAGTTGTTGAGGTAACTCAAGTCGGTAAGCTATTGGTCCAACGCGATCAATAACCTTGAATGGTCCAATATACCTTGGGTTTAATTTCCCTCGTTTACCAAATCGAACAACGCCTTTCCAAGGTGCAACTTTAAGCATGACCATCTCTCCAATTTCAAATTCTATATCTTTCTTTTAATGTCCGCGTAGCTCTTTTGTCTACTTTGGGCGGTTTTAAACCGTTGTTGAATTTGGATGATCTTCTCGGTAGTTTCTTGTATTATCTCCGGACCTGTAATCTGTCTATCCCCCACTTCACTCCAACAAATAGGAGACCTGCATTTTCTACCATAGAGTGCTTCAAACGGCGCCATCTCAATGCTTGAATGGTAGCTATTGTTGTAGGAAAATTCTGCTAGCGGTAGGTGTCGATCCCAACTATTTCCGAAATCAATAACACATGCTCGTAGCGTGTCTTCAAGCGTTTGTATCGTCCTTTCGTTTTGCCCATAAGTTTGTGGATGATAGGCAGTACTCATGTCTAGACGAGTTCCTAATGCTTGCTGTAATGTCTGCCAGAATCTTGAAATAAATCTGCCATCCCTATCAGAGATAATAGAGATTGGTATTCCATGTCTGGAGACGACTTCCTTTAAATACAGTCGTGCTAACTTCTCCATCTTGTCATCTTCTGTTATTGGCAGGAAGTGTACTGATTTGGTGAGATGATCAACTATTACCCAAATAGTATCAAAACCACTTGCAGTCCTTGGCAATTTAGTGATGAAATCCATGGTAATGTTTTTCCATTTCCATTCTGGGATTTCGGGTTGTTGAAGTTGACCTGATGGTTTCTGATGCTCCGCTTTGACCTTAGAACACGTCAAACATTCCCCTACGTATTTAGCAACATCGGCTTTCTTACCTGGCCACCAAAAATGTTTCTTGAGATCTTTGTACATCTTCCCTGTTCCAAGATGTATTGAGTATCTGGTTTTATGAGCTTCTCTAAGTACCATTTCTCTCATATCTCCAAATTTTGGTACCCAAATTCTTTCAGCCCTATATCGGGTTCCGTCTTCCCGAATATTAAGATGCTTCTCCGATCCTTTGGGTATTTCATCCTTTAAATTTCCTTCTTTTAAAACTCCTTGTTGCGCCTCCTTTATTTGAGTAGTAAGGTTATTGTGAATCATTATATTTATGGCTTTTACTCGAATGGGTTCTCTGTCCTTTCTGGTCAAAGCGTCGGCTACCACATTCGCCTTTCCTGAGTGGTAACGAATCTCAAAGTCGTAATCATTCAACAATTCAATCCACCTGCGCTGCCTCATGTTCAGTTGTTTCTGATTAAATATGTGTTGAAGACTTTTGTGGTCGGTATATATGATACTTTGGACCCCATATAAGTAGTGCCTCCAAGTCTTTAATGCAGAAACAACCGCGCCTAATTCCAAATCATGCGTCGTATAATTCTGCTCGTGAATCTTCAATTGTCTAGACGCATAAGCAATTACCTTCGTTCGTTACATTAATACACAACCGAGACCTTGCTTTGAAGCGTCACAATATATCACAAAATCATCATTCCCTTCAGGTAATGACAATATAGGTGCCGTAGTTAACTTTTTCTTTAATAATTGAAACGCTTTCTCTTGTTCATCCTTCTATTCAAATTTCCTCCTTTAATGCGTTAATGCAGTCAAGGGTTTTGCTATTCTGGAAAAATCTTGGATGAGTCTTCTGTAGTAACCAGCTAGTCCTAAAAATTGGCGTATATGTTTCGGAGTTTTCGGGGTTTCCCATTTTTCAACGGTTTCAATCTTTGCTGGATCCACCTGAATACCTTCTTTGTTCACTATGTGACCAAGGAATTGAACTTCTTCCAACCAAAATGCACACTTTGAAAACTTAGTTTACAGTTTTTCTTTCCTTAACAACTCTAGCACTTTTCTCAAATATTCTTCGTGCTCTTGATCATTCTTTGAGTAAATAAGTATGTCATCGATGAAAACAATGACAAACTTGTCAAGGTATGGTCCACACACTCAGTTCATAAGGTCCATGAATACAGCTGGTGTGTTAGTCAACCAAACGGCATAACCATACACTCGTAATGACCGTAACGCGTCCTAAAAGCAGTCTTTGGAATATCATCCTCCTTCACCCGCATTTGATGATACCCAGAACGTAAATCAATCTTCGAATAAACCGACGAGCCTTGTAGTTGATCAAATAAGTCGTCAATTCTCGGTAGTGGGTATCGGTTCTTGATGGTAAGTTTGTTCAACTCTCGGTAGTCGATACACAACCTAAATGTACCATCCTTCTTCTTGACAAACAAAACAGGAGCTCCCCATGGTGATGTGCTTGGTCGAATGAAACCACGCTCTAAAAGTTCCTGTAACTGACTTTGAAGTTCCTTCATTTCGCTGGGTGCGAGTCTGTATGGAGCACGAGCTATTGGTGCAGCTCCTGGTACAAGGTCTATTTGAAATTCAACAGATCGGTGTAGAGGCAGTCCCGGTAATTCTTTCGGAAATACATCGGGAAATTCTTTCGCGACAGGAACATCATTGATGTTCTTTTCTTCAGAATTGACTTTCTTGACGTGTGCTAGCACAGCATAGCAACCTTTTCTTATTAGTTTTTGCGCCTTGAGGTTACTAATAAGATTTAACTTCGCGTTGCTCTTTTCTCCGTACACTATTAAGGGTTTTCCTTTTTCTTGTATAATGTGAATTGCATTTTTGTAACAAACGATCTCTGCTTTCACTTCTTTCAACCAGTCCATACCGATTATCACATCAAAACTCCCTAACTCTACTGGTATCAAATCAATCTTAAATGTTTCGCTAACCAGTTTAATTTCTCGATTCCGACATATATTATCTGCCGAAATTAATTTTTCGTTTGCTAATTCGAGTAAAAATTTATTATCCAAAGGCGTCAATGGACAACTTAACTTAGCACAAAAATCTCTACTCATATAACTTCTATCCGCACCCGAATCAAATAAAACATAAGCGGATTTATTGTCAAAAAGAAACGTACCCTTAACAAGCTCCGGGTCTTCCTGTGCTTCTGCCGTATTAATATTGAAGACTCTTCCGCGGCCCTGCCCATTATTATTCCCCTGATTCGGGCAATTTTTATTAATGTGGCCCAGTTTTTCATATTTATAACAGACTACGTTGGCAGTACTTGCTCCGACACAACTTGTTCCGACATTACTCGTTCTAACATTATTTGTTCCTTTAGTTCTGTTATACATTGGTCCGTAGACCTCACACTTTGTCGTGCTATGACCCTTTCTTTTACACCTGTTGCAAAATGTTGTGCAGAACCCCAGGTGATTCTCTTCACACCTTTGGCATGGATGTTTCTGATTATTGTTGTTGTTGCGGTGTTATTGTTGTTGGGATGATTATTGTAATTGTTGTTGTTGGGACATTTGTTGTAGTTGTTGTTGTTGTTGTTGTTGTTGTTGTTGTTGTTGTTGTTGTTGTTGTTGTTGTTGTTGTTGTTGTTGTTGTTGTTGGGATTGCGATTGTTGTTGTTGTTGTTGTTGTTGTTGTGATTTATGTTGCGGTTGTTGAGATAGTTGTTGCGATTGTGGTTGTAATTGTTGTTGTTGTTGTTGTACTGGTGACTCTTGTCACTGTTTTCCTCCCACTTCCTCTTGAGTTATTTCGTGTTGGCTTCTTCGGCCGCCTGCTCTTTAATTCTTCCCTCAATCTGATTTATGAGTTTATGAGCCATTCGACTTGCCTTTTGTATGGAAGCGGGCTCGTGTGAACTCACATTTTCTTGAATCCTTTCTGGTAATCCTTTTATAAACGCGTCGATCTTCTCTTCTTCATCTTCGAACGTTCCCGGACATAATAGGCACAACTCTGTGAATCGTCGTTCAAACGTGGTAATGTCGAACCCTTGTGTTCGTAACTCTCTAAGCTCTGCCTTGAGCTTATTGACCTCGTTTTTAGGACGGTACTGCTCGTTCATCAAGTGCTTGAATGCTGACCACGGTAGTGCGTAAGCAGCATCTTGTCCTACCTGTTCGAGATAGGTATTCCACCATGTTACCGCCGTACCTGTGAAGGTATGTGTAGCGTACTTAACTTTGTCCTCTTCAGTACACTTACTTATGGCAAACACCGATTCGACCTTCTCGGTCCACCGTTTCAATCCAATTGGTCCTTCGGTTCCATCAAATTCCAAAGGTTTGCAGGCAGTGAATTCTTTGTAGGAGCATCCTACACGATTTCTTGTGGAATTAGTTCCACTGCTAGATCCAGAGTTATTGTTATTTTGCATCGCAGCCTGTGCTGCGGCTATGTTTGCTGCAAGGAAAACACAGAAGTCTTCCTCACTCATGTTCAAATTCTGACGAGTTGCCGGTGCCATTTCCTTCAAAAATAGCCAAAAGAATTGAGTTAATCTTATAGAATTTAAGAGTAGTCAATAGTATTTCGTAGCATTATATGAACTTATTTATAAAAGTTTTTTCTTCATATTAGCATTTTACAGTTTTAATTCGGGTAGTACCTACCCGTTAAGTTCATACTTACTAGCTACTATACAACTTAACTACTACGCTTCTATATGAAAAACTTATTACAATAAAATTTCACGTTCAAAAAATTTTATACAAAATATTACAAACTTACTATATCACTATTATACATATAGGATGAAATATATCACATAATAACATTGCTACTCGGCAGCTATAAAGGAAATTCTAGTTAATACGCAAGTTGTTCAGCAAAAGAATTAAAGACACGTAATTCATAAGTCCAGAAACAAGTCATGCATTCTGGTTTTACTAAGACGACTTCCTATCCTTGGTTTTGTGAAAAGTAACCGTTATGACCATTGGCTAGGCAACATGTTGTAATGTCGTCAAAAGGATGATGGTTTCGCAATGCCCAACAGCCCCGTAACAATCTAAAAACCTTGTTTCTTATCTCAACTACCGAGTCCGTCACTTGTGGGAATGTTTTATTTAAAAGTTGCAACCCTATGTTCTTTTTCTCAATTTGATGAGAAGCGAACATTATTAATCCGTAAGCATAACATGCTTCTTTATGTTGCATGTTAAAAGCTCTTTCTAAAGAATGGAGTCCTATGTTGGGATATGTTGAGTCAAAATAGGTTCGTAACCCGTAGCGTAAAATTTCATCTAGATTTCCCGCACTAAATGCCTTAGAGAAAACTTGGCGTAACTTAAAGTCTCCCCAATGTGATATACCTCATATTTCAAAGGAAAGCCTTTTATATATTAAGGCACGCCTGGAATGTCTTTCAAACGTTTGACAAACTAATATTGCCGTAACTAATTGTGCTGATGAATTCTGCCCGACTCTAGACAAGATTTCATCAATCATATCTCCTGGTAGGTCTTCTAAAATTTTCGGTTGTCGACCCTTAACGTCCATTTTATTTTTATACTGTAAAATAGACAAGGATTAGATTCGTAAAAGATAATTAACAAACAATACAAGCAATTTTTACATAGAACATAAAAGTACAAGTACACTACAATACACATAATACACAACATGATTACAACCCTCTAATCTGAATCACTGGTTTCTTCTTCTTCGGACTTGGTTCATTTTCCTAATTTTCTAGGGATATATGGTGTTCCTCTAATACGAGCTGTCATTTTCCACAATGGTTTAGAAAAACCTGGTGGTTTAGAGGTTCCCGGGTTATTGTTACAATTTAGGAAATACGGACGTTGCCGATACATATAAAGTTCATCGGGGTTGGAATCAGGTTTCTCTATTTTTATACCTTTTCCCTTATTATTTTCTTTTGTTTTATTAAATTGGGTCAAGGTAATTTCTATAACATCATCGGAATCCTCATCGGGATCCGATTCATCGGAAAATTGGTAATCTTCCCAATATTTTGATTCCTCGACGGAAACACCATTGACCATTATTGACTTTGGTCCGTTGGTTGAGGATTTTATTTTATTTAACCGATTTACTATAGGTATCAATATTTCTTTCTCCGGAACCTCTTCTTCTTCCGGTTCTTCCTCTTCCGGTTCCTCTCCTTCCGGTTCCTCCTCTTCCGAAATTTGCGAATCTTCCCAAAGTATATTCGACTCTTCATTATTATTAGGTGAGTCGATAGAATTTGTACTAGTGGTAGACATCTATCACACAGTATCAAACACATTAAGAGGTTAATATATCACATAATATTTACATGTTAATAATATATAGTTTCCAACAAAAGTGTTAAGCAATCATTTTTAAAGAAAACACGGTCGAAGTCTAAACTCAATAATGTATCCTAACAAACTCGATAAGATACACTAATGCAAATTTCTGATTCTCTAAGCCCAACGCTCGGATACCAACTGAAATTTCCCGTTCATATTGATTATAAACGTTCCATATTAATTGTTTTCGTTGTGAGGTTTTGACCTCTATATGAGAGGTTTTTCAAAGACTGCATTCGTTTTTAAAACACACCATAACCTTTATTTTATCAGCAAGGTTAAAAGGACACCACCTAGATTATCAGAAATGATAACCTAAAAATATCACACTTACACACTACCAATACATATTGGTTTACAATATTAATATGTTACAACAAAGTAAATTTCGAATGCAGTTTTAAACAATATTATACAAGCATGCGGACTCCAAATCTTGTCCATATATTAGCATGCAATAGCGGAAGCTCTTAATAATCACCTGGGAATAAACATGCTTTAAACGTCAACAAAAATGTTGGTGAGTTATAGGTTTAACCTATACATTTATCAAATTGTAATAATAGACCACAAAATTTCATATTTCAATATACATCCCATACATAGAGATAAAAATCATTCATATGGTAAACACCTGGTAACCGACATTAACAAGATGCATATAAGAATATCCCCATCATTCCGGGACATCCATCGGACATGATATAAAACTCGAAATACTAAAGCATCTGGTACTTTGGATGGGGTTCGTTAGGCCCAATAGATCTATCTTTAGGATTCGCATCAATTAGGCGTGCACTAATTCTCAAAATTAGTGATGTTCCCTAATTCTTAGGCTACCAAGCAAAAAGGGGCATATTCGGCTTCTATCATTCAACCGTAGAAAGTAGTTTCATGTACTTGTGTCTATTTTGTAAAACATTTATAAAGCTGCATGTATTCTCATCCTAAAAATATTAGATTTTAAAAGTGGGACTATAACTCACTTTCACAGAGTTTTACTTCGTCGGGAAGTAAGACTTGGCCACTGGTCGATTCACGAACCTATAACAAATATGTACATATATATCAAAGTATGTTCAAAATATATTTACAACATTT
The DNA here is from genome assembly GCF_046630445.1 of Rutidosis leptorrhynchoides. Classification (NCBI taxonomy): domain Eukaryota; kingdom Viridiplantae; phylum Streptophyta; class Magnoliopsida; order Asterales; family Asteraceae; genus Rutidosis; species Rutidosis leptorrhynchoides. The sequence goes on along the minus strand of NC_092340.1, from coordinate 107,113,017 downwards.
TTAATACATTTTAATGTTTTAAGTTTATTAAGTCTGCTGTCCTCGTTAGTAACCTACAACTAGTTGTCCACAGTTAGATGTACAGAAATAAAGCAATATATATTATCTCGAATCAATCCACGGCCTCGTGTATACAAGCCTCAGGCTACATCACAACTCAAAGTATATATAATATTTTGGAATCAACCTCAACCCTGTATAGTGTAACATCCTCAATCGGGCCTAGATGTAAGATTACTAGATTGCCCTTAAGTTTGTATTGTGTTATTATATGCTTTTATTTTTATTTAATATTTATTATTAAATAATGATGTGGTTAGGATCAGTTTGTGACAAGGGTCACAGAACAGGTTTGTTTATTTAATTTGGACTCCGTTTGGGTTGCCAAATGACGTACGAAAGATATCAGATAACCGATAAATACCCGTGTATCGCACAGTATGGGAATTAAACCCAATTAAGTGACTAGTGCATGTGTTCTTCTTCCCATTTCTAGAAAATTCCCAAAACACACCCGTTCTTCATCTTCCTCACCTACTTCAAACCCTAATCCTTGATTCTTGTTTTAGAGCTCAAATTGTTCATATCTTTGTGTTCCTTGTGATTCACTGATTCTTTTAAGGTAAGAATCACAAGCTTTCATGCTCTAATCTTTGTGAAATTTAAGGTTTTGTGTTAGTTTTCATATAAGTGTAAATTTGTGTCAAAACAAGTGATTTAAGTGTTGTTATGGTCAAATTGTTGTGGGTTTTGAGTCTATAACAAGTAGTGAACAAGTTGTGGTCGATTTTGGTGTTTAAAACGAGCTCTAGATCGAGATTTGAGGATTTCATCGTGAAGTCCGTAGCCTTTGTTCAGTTTCTGATGAAGATAAACACAGTCGGCCGACTGTCGGTCGATAGTCGACCGACTGAGGGTTGAACCGGCCGGTTGACGAAGACAACCGACCGATTGTTGAGTGAACCGACCTACTGAGATTTACCTTCGGCCGATTGATGTAATACCAAATGAATCGACCGACTGGGAAGGTCAGTCGACCGGTTGTGTCGACAGTCGACCGACTGTAAAAATCAGTCGACCGACTGAGTGTCCAGGGCAGAATATTTTACCTAAGTGTTGATTTTTAGCCGTTATGCTGCCCGTTTGTACTTTGATGTTAAGGATGTAAATTTTGAAAGTGCATATTTTGAAAGTGCATAAGTGTTAAGCAAAAATTTTTAGCGGACACTTTTTCTGACAAAAATTTATGTATTGTGTTATTTGGGGTTAACGGACAGAAACTAACTTGTGTGTATGTTTTCTCAGGAGAAAAGGAGACAGAGAAGGTTCAGTGATTAGATAGCTGAATATCTTCTCGTTTGCTGGTAATCGGTGAGTGGGACTGACTGGAGAATATAGTATATAGTAGCATGTTATATTATGATTGCCATGCCTGTTAAATATACTTATTGTTGTGATTAGTTAGTTCTTTGTGATGACTGCATGCTGGTTGATGCTTGCCTATTGGAACCCAGTGCGTCCCTATCTTGTGGTAGCCTAATTCGATAGGAGAGATCAACCTGCGGGTTGGATTCCTCATGTGGCAGCCTATTTGCATCCGTGTAGTATATGTTTGAATGACGCGTTCGTCGCGTGTGGATGATTTATGCAGCACGGTATGTAGGAGGAACTTCCGGTAAACCCCAGCCCGATCAACTGGAGGTTAATGGTTTGGCCGAACCGCCGGAGTCTCTGTAGACTGCACTACTGGGAGATATTTGTGTGTTAGACTATATGACATGATTAGTATAACACTTCTGTATTCTATGGCCTGTAGTTAGTCGTACTCACTTAGCTTCGTGCTAATTCCCCTCCATCTCCTCCCTGCAGGTTGTATGTTGTAGATATTGCTTTTGGGAGAAGATGGGCATGGTGATGTTATGTTTGACAGGAGTCAAATCTGATGTTGTCTTGCTTTATGAAAACAATAATCTTTTGTAAACTTATTGTAAATATGTCTTCTCTGTATAAACAAGTATCTTGTAACGACACGTGACACAGGTTGTATTAAGAATAGTTAAGGTGGATATCGTATTTAATTAATATTATGCTTCCGCCATGTATTAAAAAAAAAAATCAGCGGTGTCACAATTTGGTATCAGAGCTTAGTTTGGCAGCATGTGCATTGTGATCTAAATGTCATGTTCCCAAACTTAGAAGAGTCATGTCAAACATAACATGCTGGGGATGGGTTAAGTGAGTATTAGGACAGGATATGTGTTAGTTGTTAGTACTAACAGAATTTATACTAAGCTTTGGTGTGAGTGTTGTGGTAGTGTAGCAATAACAGATAACGAAGCTAACGCTACTGGCCCTACTGTCCCTACTGTCCCTGGAACTGGTACTTTTAGAGCCCCTGACGAAGATGGACATGTGTCTTCAGAAGAAGAAACTTCTCAAGAAGTAATAGAACTTCAAAGTCGGTTACTAGAAGCTCAGGAGAAAATTAAGGAATTGGAACAAGAACAGGCGCAATGGAACCCTAATACCACTGCGTTGAACACAACCTTTCCTCCTAACTTTTATAATCTAGTCGGTGGCAGTTCCCAATCACAGTTTCCACAAAATACCTATCAAAACTATCAAATGCCATTTCCATTTAACCAGACTTTTCCTAATCAAATGATGTACCCATTTCAAGTCCCTGAGACAAGAAGGAAGTGTACCTATAAACAATTTATGGACTGCAAACCTCCTGAGTACAGTGGTCACAAAAACCCTACAATGACCCTTAATTGGCTAAGAGAAGTAGAGAGAGCGTTGGAAGCATGTTTCTGTGAGCCTGAATCTATGGTACTGTTTGCAAGTAGACTTCTCTAGGGTAAAGCAATGGAATGGTGGGATTCTATTACTGCATATTTACCCATGGAACAGATCAGCCAGATCACCTGGGAACAGTTCGCTGCTAAGGTTCGTGAGCAGTATTGTTCTGAGTATGAGATGGAAAGATTGAAAACTGAGTTTCTGAGTATGAAAATGATCGAAAACATGATGATTGATGAGGTTTTCAGAGATTTTACATCAAGGTTAAGGTTTCCTCAATAGTGGGTACCGACTGAAAAGGATAAGATTCAGCATTTTATGCGGGTGATTAAGCCAGAATATAGAACAGTTGCGAGATTTGCAACCACATTGGCACAGGCTCATGAGATGGCTAAAGTGACTGAAGGTGATATAATGGCAGCAAAAAGAGAAAGTTCAAAAGGTGGATCTTTTGAGGGAAAATCAGAAGGTCAAACAGGTGGTCAGTCTAGTCAGCAATCAAGTAAGCAATCAGGATTTCGTGGTAAGAAGTTAGGTGGGTTTAAACAGAAGAGTAAGTCTGGTATAATCGGATCAGGTTCAAGTCAGACTGATTGGTGTAATGTTTGTAAGTTGACTCATGCCGGACCATGTTCTCCAATGACCCGAAGATGTTTGAAATGTGGAGTGAAAGGTCATGAAGCAACAACTTGTTCTTTTAAGTCAAATGTTTGTTGGAGTTGCCATAAAGAAGGTCATAGATCAGCGGATTGTCCATCTGCGTCAAGAGCCGGTTCTGGGGCAGGGTCCGGGGTGAGGTCAGTTACTTTCGGGGGATCTTCTGCTTCTACTGCCGGGCAGAAGAGAAAGAATCCTTCCTTCAACAGCAGAGGCAAGAGCGTTTCAGATGACAGTAGACGCTGCAACTGCTACCGATGATGTCATTACCGGTATGTTCTTGGTTAATTCCTTGCCAGCTCGTGTGTTATTTGATTCTGGAGCAAATCGTTCTTTTATGTCCTTAGGCTTCTGTGATAAGTTGAAGTTGCCGATTAGGATGTTAGATGCGCCTTTGGGGATAGAAGTAGCTGATGGTAAAATGGTTCCATGCGCATCATCTGTGTCTAGAATTACCATCGAAATTGACAGCCATTCTTTCCCTTTAACCTGTTTGTTGATGCCTATACCTAGCTTTGATGTAGTCATAGGCATGAATTGGTTAAGAACTAATAGGGCTAATATTAAGTGTGATAAGAAGATAATTTCTTTCCGTTTGGCCGACGGATCCCGAGTGATAGCTAGGGGAGAGCGTAGTGGATTTAACTTCCCTATGGTTTCCCTAATGAAAGCTCAGAAGGCAATAACGAAAGGGTGTGATTCATTCTTAGCCTACGTGATTGATGTTAAGAAAGAGAAGAAGCAGGTGACCGATATTCCCATTGTGTCTGAATTTCCAGAAGTATTTCCAGATGATTTACCAGGGTTACCTCCAGTACGTGAAGTAGAGTATAAAATTGATTTGGTTCCAGGTGCTACGCCAGTTGCAAAAGCTCCTTACAGATTAGCTCCGTCAGAAATCCGAGAAATGATATCTCAGATTCAGGAACTATTAGATAAGGGGTTTATCCGACCAAGTTCTTCACCGTGGGGTGCTCCTGTTTTGTTTGTGAAAAAGAAAGATGGGTCGCTTCGTATGTATATAGATTACCGCGACTTAAATAAGAGAACAATCAAGAATAAGTATCCGTTACCAAGAATAGAGGACTTATTTGATCAGTTACAGGGTGCTTCCTACTTTTCAAAGATTGATTTACATTCAGGGTATCATCAGGTGCGTGTTGCAGAGAGTGATATACCGAAAACATCGTTCAGAACTAGATATGGTCATTATGAATTTTTAGTTATGCCATTTGGGTTAACAAACGCACCAACAGTGTTTATGGATCTCATGAACAGGGTGTGTCGTCAGTATCTTGACAAGTTTGTGATTGTCTTCATAGATGATATCTTGATATATTCGAAATCCGAGAAGGATCACGCTACACATCTGAGGTTAGTGTTAGAACTTCTGAAACAGGAATAGTTGTACGCTAAGTTCTCCAAATGTGAATTCCGGTTGCAGGAAGTGCAGTTTTTGGGTCATGTGATTTGTGAACAGGGTATTAAAGTAGATCAGTCTAAGATAGAGGCCGTAATGAATTGGAACTCGCCAAAAACGCCGACAGAAATTAAGAGTTTTCTGGGTTTAGCAGGTTATTACCGCAGATTTATCAAAGACTTCTCTAAAATAGTAGGTCCGTTGAATAAGTTAACTAGAAAAGATGTAGCCTTTCGATGGACCGATGAACAAGAAAAGGCTTTTCAGGCTCTCAAACAGTTGTTATGTCAAGCGCCGATTTTAGCTTTACCAGAGGGAACAGAAGATTTTGTGGTCTACTACGATGCGTCACGCGCAGGTCTAGGTTGCGTTTTGATGCAAAGAAATAAATTTATAGTGTATGCTTCACGACAGTTGAAGAATCATGAACGAAATTACACTACTCATGATTTAGAGTTAACTGCAATTGTGTTTGCCTTGAAGCTTTGGAGACACTATTTGTATGGTACGCATTGTGAAATCTATACAGATCATAAGAGTCTTCAATATATCTTTTTGCAGAAAGAATTAAATATGCGTCAACGTCGATGTTTAGAATTGTTTAAAGACTACGATTGTGAGATTAAGTACCATCCGGGTAAAGCAAATGTGATTGCAGATGCTCTGAGTCGCAAGAAAACCATCGAAAATGTTAGATTTATGAGAATTGAAATAGTTTCAGACTTGATTGGTCGATTGAAAACCGTTCAGTTAGTAGCTTTGAATGACGAAAACTTAAAGACTGAACAAATGACTAAAAGAAAATTTGACCTATGCAATGATTCTAGAGGATTAAAGATCTATAAAGATCGAATTTGGGTGCCTATGCTTGGAGATTTGAGGGATTTAATCTTTACTGAAGCGCATAAATCGAGATTATCAGTGCATCCAGGCAGTACAAAGATGTATAGAGACTTGAAAATATTGTATTGGTGGCCGACAATGAAGACAGATGTTGCAAATTTTGTCGAAAAGTGTCATATTTGTGCGCAAGTTAAGGCAGAACATCAGAAACCGTATGGATCTTTACGACAGTTAGAAATTCCTCAGTGGAAATGGGATCATATAACGATGGATTTTGTAACCAAGTTACCCCGAACCGAGAAAGGACACGACATGATCAGGGTGATTGTGGATCGTTTAACAAAGAGTGCTCACTTTTTAGCTACTCGTGAAACAGCTTCATTAAGTGATTTGGCAGAATTGTACTTGAAAGAAATCGTTAGTCGTTATGGTATACCGTTGTCAATAGTTTCCGATAGAGATTCGAGGTTTGTATCAAACTTCTGGAACAGCTTACAACATAATCTGGGTACGCGTGTGAATCTTAGTACAACTTATCATCCACAAACAGACGGTCAGAGTGAACGAACGATTCAAACGTTAGAAGACATGTTGAGAGCATGTGACTTAGAGTATGGTGGTTCTTGGGATTCACATCTTCCATTGATAGAGTTTGCTTACAACAATTCATATCATTCGAGTATCGGAATGCCACCGTATAAAATGTTGTATGGTCGAAAATGCAGAACTCCTACGTGTTGGTTAGAAGCAGGTGAGAAACAATTTGCAGGTCCCAAAATTATTCAGATAAATGCAGAAAAGGTTGAAATTGCACGAGAGAAGTTAAAAGCAGCCATAGACCGACAAAAGATGTATGCTAATCCGCGCAGACGTCCGGTGACATTTAATGTAGGTGATCGTGTGTAATTGAAAGTTTCGCCGTAGAAAGGGGTGATCAGATTTGGCAAACATGGTAAACTAGCACCGAGATTTATTGGGCCATTTCCGATCAAAGAAATTTTGAATGATCAGACTGTTATTTTAGATCTTCCATCAGAGTTAGCAGGAATACACAACACGTTCAATGTTTGTTATTTAAGAAAGTGTAAAGTAGACGATGAAAGTCAGATTCTTCCATTGAAGGATTTGAAAGTTGATTTAACTAAGAAGTTAGTAGAAGAGCCGGTTAGAATAGTGGATAAGAAAGTCACAAAGCTAAGAAAGAAACAGATTCCTATGGTGTTCGTGGAATCGCGGCACAGTTTAGGTTCTAACTTAACGTGGGAAACCGAGGAGTTAATGAGGGTGCGCTATCCCCAGTTGTTTGACCTTGACCATATTCCGAGGACGGAATCTTCTTAAGGGGGTAGATTTGTAACATCCTCAATCGGACCTAGATGTAAGATTACTAGATTGCCCTTAAGTTTGTATTGTGTTATTATATGCTTTTATTTTTATTTAATATTTATTATTAAATAATGATGTGGTTAGGATCAGTTTGTGACAAGGGTCACAGAACAGGTTTGTTTATTTAATTTGGACTCCGTTTGGGTTGCCAAATGACGTACGAAAGATATCAGATAACTGATAAATACCCGTGTATCGCACAGTGTGGGAATTAAACCCAATTAAGTGACTAGTGCATGTGTTCTTCTTCCCATTTCTATAAAATTCCCAAAACACACTCGTTCTTCATCTTCCTCACCTACTTCAAACCCTAATCCTTGATTCTTGTTTTAGAGCTCAAATTGTTCATATCTTTGTGTTCATTGTGATTCACTGATTCTTTTAAAGTAAGAATCACAAGCTTCCATGCTCTAATCTTTGTGAAATTTAAGGTTTTGTGTTAGTTTTCATAAAAGTGTAAATTTGTGTCAAAATAAGTGATTTAAGTGTTGTTATGGTCAAATTGTTGTGGGTTTTGAGTCTATAACAAGTAGTGAACAAGTTGTGGTCGATTTTGGTGTTTAAAACGAGCTCTAGATCGAGATTTGAGGATTTCATCGTGAAGTCCGTAGCCTTTGTTCAGTTTCTGATGAAGATGAACACAGTCGGCCGACTGTCGGTCGACAGTCGACCGACTGAGGGTTGAACCGGTCGGTTGACGAAGACAACCGACCGACTGTTGAGTGAACCGACCGACTGAGATTTACCTTTGGCCGATTGATGTAATACCAAATGAATCGACCGACTAGGAAGGTCAGTCGACCGGTTGTGTCGACAGTCGACCGACTGTAAGAGTCAGTCGACCGACTGAGTGTCCAGGGCAGAATATTTTACCTAAGTGTTGATTTTTAGCCGTTATGCTGCCCATTTGTATTTTGATGTTCAGGATGTAAATTTTGAAAGTGCACAAGTGTTAAGCAAAAATTTTTAGCGGACACTTTTTCTGACAAAAATTTCTGTATTGTGTTATTTGGGGTTAACGGACAGAAACTAACTTGTGTGTATGTTTTCTCAGGAGAAAAGGAGACAGAGAAGGTTCAGTGATTAGATAGCTGAATACCTTCTCGTTTGCTGGTAATCGGTGAGTGGGACTGACTGGAGAATATAGTATATAGTAGTGATATTGCTCAATTCATGCATATTCTTAGTCGCAATATCAGTCCCAAATGTTATGATTTTATGTGTATTCGAGTAGTTTTCGGTTTGTAATTGGTTAAAATGTTCAAAGCGTCGAATGAAATGTTATTATGGATTTTCAATGATATAAAGATCAAAATGAAGATAAAATAAAGATTTCTAATGAGCAACAAAAGACTACAACATCGCGCCTCAAGACTACAAGTTAAAATGATCGAAATCACGAAATCAGCACGCCTGCACACAAAAAATCATAACAAAATCATACGGACTAAAAAGAAGGCCAATCAGGTGTCCAGACGTCCGTAACTCAAAAATCTACTACTTTCATGAAGACACCTTACGCGAAACGTGTACTTATCTACGCGAAACGCGTAGATTTCCGACCAGATTTAGATTCCAAGTCACATGGGACGGCTACTTTTAAAGTATATTAATACTTCACCAATTGAGATGCACTTTTGGAATATTACAGCAAAAAATTGAGATACAGATCAAGCTTTAGAGACTCACCTACTACTTTTCAATTTGAATATATACAAGGAGATATACTCGGAGGTAGATAGTAGGAGTAGTGTAGGTATAGAATATTACTCAACAACCAAACTTAACATACTGTCCAATTTTATCTCCAAATTTACTCTGTATCAATGATTTAATTTATATCCGTATTGTATTTACTTTCAAACTCAATTACGATAGTTTCAATATTGTACGGGTATTATTGTGCGAGTGTAAGGGTGCTTTCATTTCCATTTTCTACCATTTGTAATCATTAAATTGAAGACCTTTTGTAAGTTTGTTACTTTCATTTTTATTATTGTCATTGTTACTTATTATTATGTTTATGTATTATTATTTTTACTCTCGTACCATTATTATGATTAGTTAGTAAATTCCCATAGTGTTTGCTTAGATGTAGAGCCCCTAGTGAAATGGATTGTTATCATTTGTAAAAATTAAAATGTAACTTTAGTATTTTTAACATTGAGCCTAATTAAAAGAACTATTATTATGTATTTGGATATTTAACCCCTGTCACTTAATTTGTTAGATTAAAATAACGAAAGTTATTTTTGGCTCTCTCCATCTCTCCTAAACTTCCCCCGGGTTTCGGCCCGAGCTGTATGAGGCAGAAACTCGTCCCACGTACGGTTCGGAGGCCGAGCCCCACCCCATCATTTATATAAATTAAGCTTCAACATTCAAAGTGATCTAGACGAACTTATGACTAATTTACTAACACTAAATTAAAAGTAAGGTTCGGTGGTTTGGGTAATATCACTAGTCATATAATAGTGAAATTGTAAAAAGGGAAACCGTTATGATTTGGGTTTTGGCGAAGGTCAAAACTGGGTTGGGTCTCAATTTAAATACTTAAGGACTAGTAACTATCTAAATATAATTCAATGAAAATTAGATTTAATTTAGTTAGTCAAAACTTATTATTTTTTCGAAAGGAAAATATAAGTTTTATACTAAATATTTTAATACGAGCTTAAACTTAAAACAATCTATGGATCTAGAGGTGACACATTTAAGTAAACACCCCGATTTATATATATTGTAAAATATTTATTATTATTATTTACGTATTATTTGTAGCTCTAAAATATAAAAATATACATCAAAATACTAAGATTATACCAGAACTGTTTGTCACATCGTATAAAGCATACGCGGATCGCGTATAATGTCACACGAACCGCGTATTATTAAAAATATACACGTATCGCGTATATACCTACACGAAACGCGTAAGTGTTGATACAGTACTGTTATGATTTTAGTTTATATTCCAAGTTTTAATTAAATCTTTTTATTATTATTTCCCTTTTCTACTAGATTAACTATCGGTAATTTAATCTCTTGAACTCCATTCTTCCTGTGGAACGAACCGGATTTACCAACAAACTAAACTACGCGGATAGGACTAGTTGCCTATATATGTGTGAAACCAACCTGAATTCATTAAAACACCACATATACAATAAATCAATTCGTGTAACAAAATAATTCAAATCCGTTCATAAATAAAGGTACTGTTTCAACGCATCAAGTAGCATGTTATATTATGATTTCCATGCCTGTTAAATATACTTATTGTGATGCCCCGTACAAAACCATCGTGTACGGATCATCAACAACAGGATCATCACAAGGTCAAACACTATATGATGTTTGAAAACCGATTTGTATTCATTAAAAAGATAACGTTTTACAAAGATAACATGTCATAAGACTTATTACAAGCCATTGTTCCAAAATAACATAAGTTTACGAATGCAAAACATAAGTTTCATAATTTGAGACATCTCTAGTAATGCAGCGGATAACTAGTACAGTAGGTCCATAACAGCAATTCAATAACAGCATGACAGCAAGTGTAACAGCGGAAGCAATAAACCTCTAGGCACCTGAGAAATACACGCTTAAAAAGTCAACACGAATGTTGGTGAGCTATAGTTTAAGTTGTAATAGTAACGTAAGATAGGCCACGAGATTTCAGTGCTGCAACAGCGTATCAAAACAGTATGAAAAGTATATGCATAACCGTGGGCACCCGGTAACTAGACTTAACGTTTATAACCCCCTGAAAGTACACTTGGCGAGTGCGTATGTTCACGAAGTATTAAACACCCGTTAAATGCTAGCGCGACTAGCCCGAGTGGGGATGTCAAACCCTATGGATCCATATCTAAGATTCGCGTTCACCGGTTCAAAAACCAATGACTAAACGTTACCGTGCTAAGGGGAATGTTTATGCCGTTGTATAACCCACACACATATAAAGTTTAAGTACTCGTGCCTAACATGTAAAACGTAAAAAGCGCATGTATTCTCAGTCCTAAAATAGTTAAAGTAAAAAGCGATGCTATAACTCACTGTGATAAAAGCGGTAAAGTCGGTAATGAAAGTACGCAAGTAGTAAGTCGGTTCAAAAGGTCGTAAACCTAAGTAAAAGGTCACTAGGTTAGTAGGTTGTATTTACAAGTTCAAATAGTGCATAAAATAAGTTTAAGTGTCATCATCATCATCATTCATCATCATAAAAGCTAAGTAAGTTCGACAAGAATAGAGATCGAAATAATAGGCTGATTTCGGTCAGCTGCTACGACCTCTACGTAAATCGAAAAGACGCATAGTCAGTGGCTATGGCTCCGTATATGAGTCCCCAAACAGATGACCAATTTTCAGAACCTAACTCGTCTTTGTTTGACCGTGGCGACGGTTTAATTGCGAGTAGGTCAGAAATTTCAGCACAACATTAATAGGGTGTAGAGACTCTCGGAGGGCCATAACTCCTAAAATGTAACTCGTATTAAGACGAGGCCTAAACGGAAAATGATCCACTCGAACCGAACTAACTGAAAATCAATTTCCAGTAGCCCAGGTGGTCTGATCAGATATGAAAATCAGTGGACAAGTGCTCCGGTGGGGTTCTTGGTGCTTGATGCTCATCACGGTTCTCATCCTTGATGCTTGTAGCTTCAAGTGTACAACTCGTTGATGGTTTAGCATCACTTTTGACCAAGATTCACCATCAATACACAATATATTAAGACCAAGTAAGAACACAACTCATTCATGAGTCTTAGATGGATGATGAACCAAGGTTACATCATATCCTTAGTCTTAACACAATTTCAATTCACAATAACAACTAAAGTTACAAACTTTACATTAATTCAACAAGTAATAGCACAATCTAAGTCAAATGAGGTGATGGAACCCTAAGCTAGAGAGCTTGGATCCATTTCACACAAGTTACAAGGTTGCAAAGCTAGAAAGCTTGAACCTTTAAGTGTTCTTGAAGATCTTGAAGCATAAAGCTTGGATCTATAAGATATATGAAGAAAACAAACACAAGTTTGAATCTTTTTCATAAAACAACATGATCAAAGCAAAAAGAACTTAGATCTAACAAAAAGATATGAAGATTCAAGCTAGAAAGCTTGCATCTTGATTGTTCTTGAAGATCTTGAAGCATAAAGCTTGGATCTTGAAGATGCATGAAGATTACAAACAAAAGTTTGAATCTTTATCATAATATAGAAAGATTAAAGTATAAAAGAAGTAGATCTACAAAAGATATGAAGATTCAAGCTAGAAAGCTTGAATCTTCCATGTTCTTGAAAGATTCATGCTTGAATCAACAAGATATAAGTAAGATCAAAGCTAAAAGGAACTTTGATCTCCATAAAATGATGATGATGATCATGAATTTGAAAAGAAAAAGAAGAAGGAAAAGAAGACTTACAAGTAATGCTAGAAAGGAAAAAAAGAAAGAAAGAAAGAACAAGTGTGTGAAAAACCAAAATGATAGTAAGTGTTAAATGAATGGGATTAGGCTAGTATTTATAAGCAAATGAGTATCACATGGATTGATGAGGTGACCATGAGGCCTCATGGTGGCCGAAATTTTTGAGGGGGGAGGGGGAGACACCATGTTGCTTTTTGGTTAGTGATTGTCTAAAGTGTGTCCTTTTGCTAGAATCCCATGTGACAATTAGATAAACCTTATCCATTATGCTAGTATGACTCATTAATTAATTTTTTTATTATTTATTTATTATTATGGGCCACTAGTAATAATACTTGGGCTAATTAATTGGTTCACTAGCTAGAGTAGGGTGGGCTTGAGCCCAACAAGGTAGAAAGTCCAACAAGACTAACTATTGGGCTTTAGCAATTAAATAAATAAAATTAAGCATCCAAAAGCCCAGGTAATTATTATTAGAAAATAATAATTAATATTTTGCAGTCCAAAAGTTCCGGTTCCGACAAAAGTCAAACGTGCGCGCAGTCCGCGGTTTATTCGTAACGGCAAGTAACACTAACGGTTATAAAGTATCCAATGGACAAGTTAAGCATTCTACATACCCAAGGGCACGTTTTTAAGTATATATGAATATAAAACACGCGTGCCAAGGTTTTGGAGTAATAAAGTAACACAGTACGCACAAATACGCAGTTTCGCTAAAATACAAGGCATAAAAGCAAGTCGAAAGAGTCGGGTCGTTACATTACCCACCTGTTATTGGAAATTTCGTCCCGAAATTTAAGCTGATGGTGATGAAGTCGGAAAAAGGTGAGGATACTTCTGCTTCATTTGATCCTCTCGCTCCCAGGTAAACTCAGGTCCACGCTTGGCATTCCATCGAACTCGGACAATTGGAATCTTATTGCGTTTCAAGGTTTTGACCTCACGGTCCATAATTTTGACAGGTTCTTCCACGAAGTGGAGTTGGTCATCAATGGTAAGTTCTTCCAATGGTATGATAAGTTCCGGTGGAGCAAGACATTTCTTTAAATTTGATACATGAAAGGTAGGATGAACGGCACTCAACTGAGTCGGAAGATCCAAACGGTAAGCAACGGGTCCAACACGTTCCAAAATTTCAAAAGGACCAATATATCGCGTGTTTAACTTTCCGCGCTTTCCAAAATGGATTACACCCTTCCAAGGTGCGACCTTCAACATTACTCGGTCACCCACGTTGAATTCGAAGTCTTTACGTTTAAGATCAGCATAACTCTTTTGGCGATCGCAGGCCGTCTTAAGTCTTGCCTAAATCTGAGAAATCTTCTCCGTCGTTTCATGGACTATCTCGGGTCCGGTGATTTGCACTTCGCCTAACTCAGCCCAACAAATGGGAGAACGGCACTTGCGGCCATACAATGCTTCAAAAGGCGCGGCTTTAATACTCGAATGATAACTGTTGTTGTAAGAGAATTCGGCTAGCGGCATATGCCTTTCCCAAGACTTTCCGAAGTCAATAACACAGGCACGCAACATGTCCTCCAATGTCTGAATCATTCGTTCACTCTGGCCGTCGGTCTGGGGGTGATACGCGGTGCTCATGTCGAGACGGGTTCCCAAGGCTTCTTGCAAGGAACGCCAAAATCTGGAAGCAAAACGGGGATCGCGATCTGAGATAATTGATAGAGGCACACCATGACGAGATACAACTTCTTTGATGTACAGTTGAGGAAGTTTCTCCATTATGTCTGTTTCTTTCATCGCTAGAAAATGAGTAGATTTGGTAAGACGGTCAACGATAACCCAGATTGTATCGTATCCGCCCACCGTCTTTGGTAGCTTCGTGATGAAATCCATTGTAATTGCTTCCCATTTCCATTGTGGGATTTCTGGTTGCTGAAGTAATCCAGATGGCCTCTGATGTTCAGCCTTAACCTTCGAACAAGTTAAACACCTTCCAACATAAGTTGCAACTTCCTTCTTAAGATTTGGCCACCAATACTGTTCCTTGAGATCGTGGTACATTTTTTTGGCTCCTGGATGAATCAAATATCTCCACTTGTGGGCTTCATCAAGTATAAGGTTCTGTAGATCTCCATAACGAGGTACCCAAATTCTTCCGGCATAACATCGGAGTCCAGATTCCTTAACCTCTAATTTAGAGACGAGAATGTTCAGGTATTCACGAGATATGTTCTCCTCCTTGAGAGCCTCTTCTTGGGCTACTCGAATCTGACTGCGGAGGTTCGAATGGATGGTGATGTTCAGAGCCCGAACGCGAAGAGGTACCGTCCTCTCCTTTCGACTTAAGGCGTCAGCTACAACATTGGCCTTGCCCGGATGGTAGCGAAGTTCACAATCGTAGTCGTTTAGCATCTCAATCCATCGACGCTGTCTCATGTTTAGTTGCTTCTGATCGAAGATGTGTTGGAGACTCTTGTGATCGGTAAAGATAGTACTCTTTGTTCCATAAAGATAGTATCTCCACAGCTTCAATGCGAAGACGACGGCTCCAAGTTCGAGATTATGAGTAGTGTAGTTTCACTTGTGGACTTTCAGTTGACGAGATGCATAGGCAATGACCTTCGTTCTTTGCATCAATACACAACCAAAACCATTCTTCGAAGCATCGAGTACACAACGAAGTCGTCACTGCCTTTGGGAAGAGATAAGATAGGTGCGGTGGTTAACTTCTGCTTCAGGGTTGGAAATGCTGCTTCTTGTTCTTTTTCCCAAACAAACTTCTTCCCTTTATGAGTTAACGCATTCAAAGGACGCGAAATCAAAGAGAAACCTTCAATGAACCTTCGGTAATAACCGGCAAGACCTAGAAATTGGCGGATGTGAGTCAGAGTAGTGGGGGTTTCCTCCATGCTGATAGCCTTGATCTTGGCAGGATCAACTTTGATACCTTGATCACTCACAATATGACCCAGAAATTGGACTTCCTTCAGCCAAAATTCACACTTGGAGAATTTGGCATAAAGCTGCTCTTGTCTCAAGAGTTCGAGCACTAACCGAAGATGTTGCTCATGTTCTTCTTCGCTCTTGGAGTAGATGAGGATATCATCTATGAAGACGATAACGAATTTATCCAGATAAGGCTTGCAGACACGATTCATTAGGTCCATGAACACGGCCGGTGCGTTGGTTAATTCGAACGGCATCACGAGAAACTCGTAATGACCATAGCGGGTTCTAAACGCAGTCTTCATCACATCACTCTCTTTCACCCTCAACTGGTGATAACCGGATCGCAAATCGATCTTAGAATAAACACTTGATCCTTGCAGCCGATCAAAAAGATCGTCAATTCGGGGAAGAGGATATCGATTCTTGATCGTCATATTGTTCAGCTCACGATAATCGATACACATGCGGAAGGATCCATCCTTCTTCTTCACGAATAAAACAGGTGCACCCCAAGGCGACTAGCTCGGTTGGATAAACCCTCAGTCGAGCAATTCCTGCAGTTGAGTCTGCAACTCTTGCAGTTCTGAAGGTGCCAGACGATACGGTGCACGAGCTACGGGTGCAGCTCCCGGTACTAGATCGATCTGGAACTCCACTGCTCTTGGTGGCGGTAATCCAGGCAACTCTTCCGGAAATACGTCAGGGAATTCATTCGCAATTCGCACGTCATTCACACTCTTCTCCTTTGATTCTAAAGAGTTTACGTGTGCTAAAACGGCAAGTCGTCCTTTCTTCATGATCTTCTGCGCTTTCATACAACTAATGAGATTCAGTTTCGAACTACATCTCTCTCCGTATATAACCAGTGGCTCACCATCTCCTTGTGGTATACAAAGAGCTTTATCTTCACATATAACATCTGCCCTTACTTTGGTCAACCAATCCATACCGACGATCACGTTAAAACTTCCCAGTTTGATAGGTATCAAGTCAATTTCGAAATCCACACCAGCTTTGTTAATAATAGCTCCTCGGCCAATTTGGTCAACCTTTTCAAGTTTACCGTTGGCTACCTCGACAAGCATACTTTCTTTTAAAGGAACTAATGACCAATTTATCTTATCACAAAAGTGTCTACATACATAGCTTCTATCGGCACCAGTATCAAATAGGACAGAAGCTAAAAGATTGTTGATAGTGAATATACCTGTCACCAAGTCGGGGTTCTCACGTGCATCCCTTGCATTAACATTAAAAGCTCTACCACGCGGTGGTCCGCCGTCCTTCTTCTTATTGGGGCAATCATTCCTAAAGTGGCCCTGCTGTCCACACTCATAGCATTTCCTTGGACCATTTGGGTTTGTCCTTGCAGCTGGGACGGGAATCTTGCAGTTCTTACCAACATGTCCGATCCTGTTGCACTTTTCACATACCGCATTACAATACCCAGTGTGGTGTTTATAACACCTCTTGCATTGCGGTAGGGTACCTTTGTAGTTCGGGTTGGAGCTTGTGTCGGGGTTGGGGTTTCCACCGTTGTTATGTCTCTTAACGGGGGTTTGATCATAGGTCCTCCCCTTACTGTTATCCCACTTTCGCTTGTCACTACTACCCGCTTCAGGCTTAGACTTCTCCGGTTCATCGATGAGAATCTGATTCATGAGTGTATGCGCCATGCGCATTGCTTCGGGAACATTCGGTGGCTTGGACGAGGTGACATTACCCTTGATGGACATAGGGAGTCCCCAAAAGTATCTCTCCATACGCTTGAATTCCGGGGTGACCATGGTAGGACACATAAGAGCTAACTCAAGAAACCTCCGATTATAACCATCGAGATCATTGCCAACAGCTTTCAATTGCATAAACTCTATTTCCATCTTTTGTATCTAGGTTCTCGGACAATACTCATCAATCATAGCCACTTTGAACTCCTCCCATGGAGTAGCATACGCCTCATCAATACCTTGCGCCTGAGCCATGTTGTTCCACCACGTGAGGGCGCCATCAGATAGCGTGCAGGAAGCAAATTTGGTTTTGTTAGACTCGAAACAGTTGCTGACTCGGAATACTGATTCAAGCTTTTCAAACCATCTTGTGAGACCAACAGGCCCCTCAGTTTCGCTGAAGTTATGTGGCTTACAGCTCTGGAATTCCTTGTAGGTGCACTCTTTTCGAACGGGTTGGATAACCGGCGGTGGTTCAGCTTGAGGGTTCATTTTCGCCAAGGCTACGACGACTCGTTCATTAATCATCTCTTCGATTTGAGCTGCTGTGGGTGTTGTTCGTGTGTTTGCCATTGCCCTTCGAAATAGAAATTTTGACTTAAGTTAAAATCCAGCATTTAATATATAATAATATAGTATATAGTAAACAGGGAAACAACATAACGCATGCCAATTAAGTAACGCAACCAGGCACAAATACCGCAAAACCAACATACAGTAATGTAAATAGAACACTGTGCAAGAATTTAACAATACAAAGTTCCATTAATAAAGAGTTGCATACATAAGTTCGTACATTACATAAGGAAAACATGGAACTACAACAAGATTACAAAATGAAACCTACTACAAAGCTCTATGGTGATGGTGGGTAAAGGATGTCCAGCACATGGGACATCTGCTCCTCGAGCTTAGTCACCCGAGCACAGAGGATCTCTACCTCCCTCGCCAGTTCCTCAATAGAGGGAGGGGCTGGCAGAGTAGGCGGAGCTGCTGGTGCAGGAGGTGCTGGTGGTGCAGATGGTCCGGCTCCAGAGTTAGATGCTGCATGGCGGTAAGGCTTACGCATGAACGGATCAGCCGGGTAAGGCACGACCCGCTTACGGGCAGTAACCCTACGATGCTGACCATGTGCGTTAGTGAACGCTCGACCTCCGTTGATCCCCAGAATAACGGTGCCATCGAAACGGTACCGCTTCTTCGGCGGGGTGGAGGGTGGCTGTACAGGTGTATCATCAAGGTTCTCCTCGTCGAATTCGTCGTCACTAGTGTCGTCTGTAGATGAGTCATTAGATGATGAATCAGCTGGGGGTGGCAGCGATCGGCGACCGGTAGTCATGATCCGGTATCTGAAAGGTGGGATCGGTATGACACGTCCATCAGGAAGGCGTCGGCACTAATGGTTATGCTCATTATGGAACGGAACATCCCCGTATTCCCCGAGAATCACAACACCACCGGGGCGGGGCTGTGGCTCCTGAGGTACCGGGGCAACTGGAGCTGGAATCTCCGGAGGGTCCTAGGCTCCGACTGCGGTAACCACTGGTACATGTGTATGGCTGCTGGTTCCAGAGGATGAAGCACCGGGGTCACTGGTTAACGGGATCTGTGTGTCGGTAGCAGCAGTAGGTAAGGTGGCTGACGAGTCTGAATCGCTGCCCAAAATAATGACAGGTGGAATATCCGACATCTGAATAAGGAAAATAAATTTTTCATATCAGTAAGTCATAAGCAAGCAAGTATTAGGCACTATAGCAACCTATCATGGCAATCAATACTAATCAGAGATAACATGTGAAAGCAGATAGTAGTCATGCCAAGGCAGAAATAGGCATACAGCAAGTTCGCATGGCAGTAAAGATAAGCAATAGCATGCAGTAAGATCATACAGCAGAAAGTAGGCAAAGCATGCAGTAAGTCTCGTAGAAACAAGTCAACTAGCAAGTTGTAGATTAGTCCTATTAGTGAATCCTACTCAGGTCCGGTCTAGACTCACTAATGCAACCTAATTCCCTACAACCAATGCTCTGATACCAACTGTGACACCCCGTACAAAACCATCGTGTACGGATCATCAACAACAGGATCATCACAAGGCCAAACACTATATGCTGTTTGAAAATCGATTTGCATTCATTAAAAAGATAACGTTTTACAAAGATAACATGTCATAAGACTTATTACAAATCATTGTTCCAAAATAACATAAGTTTACGAATGCAAAACATAAGTTTCATAATTTGAGACATCTCTAGTAATGCAGCGGATAACTAGTACAGTAGGTCCATAACAGCAATTCAATAACAGCATGACAGCAAGTGTAACAGCAGAAGCAATAAACCTCTAGGCACCTGAGAAATACACGCTTAAAAAGTTAACACGAATGTTGGTGAGCTATAGTTTAAGTTGTAATAGTAACGTAAGATAGGCCACGAGATTTCAGTGCTGCAACAGCGTATCAAAACAGTATGAAAAGTATATGCATAACCGTGGGCACCCGGTAACTAGACTTAACGTTTATAACCCCCTGAAAGTACACTTGGTGAGTGCGTATGTTCACGAAGTATTAAACACCCGTTAAATGCTAGCGCAACTAGCCCGAGTGGGGATGTCAAACCCTATGGATCCATATCTAAGATTCGCGTTCACCGGTTCAAAAACCAATGACTAAACTGTAGTGACCCGAACTTTTCCATGTTTATATATATTAAATGAAATTTTTAGTTACATTATTAAGTGTTTCCAACATGTTAAGCAATCAAACTTGTTAAGACTTGATTAATTGAAATAGGTTTCATATAGACAATTGACCACCCAAGTTGACCGGTGATTCACGAATGTGAAAACTTGTAAAAACTATATGATGACATATATATGGATATATATATAGTTAACATGATATTATGATAAGTAAACATATCATTAAGTATATTAACAATGAACTACATATGTAAAAGCAAGACTACTAACTTAATGATTTTGAAACGAGACATATATGTAACGATTATCGTTGTAACGACATTTAATGTATATATATCATATTAAGATATATTCATACATCATATTATCATGATAATATAATAATTTAAAATCTCATTTGATATTATAAACATTGGGTTAACAACATTTAACAAGATCGTTAACCTAAAGGTTTCAAAACAACACTTACATGTAACGACTAACGATGACTTAACGACTCAGTTAAAATGTATATACATGTAGTGTTTTAATATGTATTCATACACTTTTGAAAGACTTCAAGACACTTATCAAAACACTTCTACTTAACAAAAATGCTTACAATTATATCCTCGTTCAGTTTTATCAACAATTCTACTCGTATGCACCCGTATTCGTACTCATACAATACACAGATTTTAGATGTATGTACTATTGGTATATACACTCCAATGATCAGCTCTTAGCAGCCCATGTGAGTCACCTAACACATGTGGGAACCATCATTTGGCAACTAGCATGAAATATCTCATAAAATTACAAAAATATGAGTAATCATTCATGACTTATTTACATGAAAACAAAATTACATATCCTTTATATCTAATCCATACACCAACGACCAAAAACACCTACAAACACTTTCATTCTTCAATTTTCTTCATCTAATTGATCTCTCTCAAGTTCTATCTTCATGTTCCAAGTGTTCTTCATAAATTCTACAAGTTCTAGTTTCATAAAATCAAGAATACTTCCAAGTTTGCTTGCTTACTTCCAATCTTGTAGAGTGATCATCCAACCTCAAATTTTTTTTCTTATTTACAGTAAGATATCTTTCTAATACAAGGTAATATTCATATTCAAACTTTGATTCAATTTCTATAACTATAACAATCTTATTTCGAGTGGAAATCTTACTTGAACTTGTTTTTCGTGTCATAATTCTGCTTCAAGAACTTTCAAGCCATCCAAGGATCCTTTGAAGCTAGATCCATTTTTCTCATTTCTAGTAGCTTTATCCAGAAAACTTAAGGTAGTAATGATGTTCATAACATCATTCGATTCATACATATAAAGCTATCTTATTCGAAGGTTTAAACTTGTAATCACTAGAACATAGTTTAGTTAATTCTAAACTTGTTCGCAAACAAAAGTTAATCCTTCTAACTTGACTTTTAAAATCAACTAAACACATATTCTATATCTATATGATATGCTAACTTAATGATTTAAAACCTGGAAACACGAAGAACACTGTAAAACTAGACATACGCCGTCGTAGTAACACCGCGGGCTGTTTTGGGTTAGTTAATTAAAAACTATGATAAACTTTGATTTAAAAGCCGTTCTTTTGGAAAAATGAATTTTTCTTATGAACATGAAACTATATCCAAAAATCATGGTTAAACTCAAAGTGGAAGTATGTTTTCTAAAATGGTCATCTAGACGTCGTTCTTTCGACTGAAATGACTACCTTTACAAAAATGACTTGTAACTTATATTTCCGACTAAAAACCTATACTTTTTCTGTTTAGATTCATAAAATAGAGTTCAATATGAAACCATAGCAATTTGATTCACTCAAAACGGATTTAAAATGAAGAAGTTATGGGTAAAACAAGATTGGATAATTTTTCTTGTTGTAGCAACGTGAAAATTGGTAACAAATCTATATTAATCATATCCTAGCTAACTTATATTGTATTATACATGTATTCTAATATATTATGTAATCTTGGGATACCATAGACACGTATGCAAATGTTTTGACATATCATATCGACCCATGTGTATATATTATTTGGAACAACCATAGACACTCTATATGCAGTAATGAGGGATCTTGGTGCTTGATGCTCATCACGGTTCTCATCCTTGATGCTTGTAGCTTCAAGTGTACAACTCGTTGATGGTTTAGCATCACTTTTGACCAAGATTCACCATCAATACACAATATGTTAAGACCAAGTAAGAACACAACTCATTCATGAGTCTTAGATGGATGATGAACCAAGGTTACATCATATCCTTAGTCTTAACACAATTTCAATTCACAATAACAACTAAAGTTACAAACTTTACATTAATTCAATAAGTAATAGCACAATCTAAGTCAAATGAGGTGATAGAACCCTAAGCTAGAGAGCTTGGATCCATTTCACACAAGTTACAAGGTTGCAAAGCTAGAAAGCTTGAACCTTTAAGTGTTCTTGAAAATCTTGAAGCATAAAGCTTGGATCTTTAAGATATATGAAGATAACAAACACAAGTTTGAATCTTTTTTACAAAACAACATGATCAAAGTAAAAAGAACTTAGATCTAACAAAAAGATATGAAGATTCAAGCTAGAAAGCTTGCATCTTGATTGTTCTTGAAGATCTTGAAGCATAAAGCTTGGATCTTGAAGATGCATGAAGATTACAAACAAAAGTTTGAATCTTTATCATAAAATAGATATATTAAAGTATAAAAGAAGTAGATCTACAAAAGATATGAAGATTCAAGCTAGAAAGCTTGAATCTTCCATGTTCTTGAAAGATTCATGCTTGAGTCAACAAGATATAAGTAAGATCAAAGCTAAAAGGAACTTTGATCTCCATAAAATGATGATGATGATCATGAATTTGAAAAGAAAAAGAAGAAGGAAAAGAAGACTTACAAGTAATGCTAGAAAGGAAAGAAAGAAAGAAAGAACAAGTGTGTGAAAAACCAAAATGAGAGTAAGTGTTAAATGAATGGGATTAGGCTAGTATTTATAAGCAAATGAGTATCACATGAATTGATGAGGTGGCCATGAGGCCTCATGGTGGCCGAAATTTTTGAGGGGGGAGGGGGAGACACCATGTTGCTTTTTGGTTAGTGGTTATCTAAAGTGTGTCCTTTTGCTAGAATCCCATGTGACAATTAGATAAACCTTATCCATTATGCTAGTATGACTCATTAATTAATTAATTTATTATTTATTTATTATTATGGGTCACTAGTAATAATACTTGGGCTAATTAATTGGGTCACTAGCTAGAGTAGGGTGGGCTTGAGCCCAACAAGGTAGAAAGTCCAACAAGACTAACTATTGGGCTTTAGCAATTAAATAAATAAAATTAAGCATCCAAAAGCCCAGGTAATTATTATTAGAAAATAATAATTAATATTTCACAGTCCAAAAGTTCCGGTTCCGACAAAAGTCAAACGTGCGCGCAGTCCGCGGTTTATTCGTAACGGCAAGTAACACTAACGGTTATAAAGCATCCAATGGACAAGTTAAGCATTCTACATACCCCAGGGCACGTTTTTAAGTATATATGAATATAAAACACGTGTGCCAAGGTTCCGGAGTAATAAAGTAACACAGTACGCACAAATACGTAGTTTTACTAAAATACAAGGCATAAAAGCAAGTCGAAAAAGTCGGGTCGTTACACTTATTATTGTGATTAGTTAGTTCCTTGTGATGACTGCATGCTGGTTGATGCTTGCCTGTTGGAATCCAGTGCGTCCCTATCTTGTGGTAGCCTAATTCGATAGGAGAGATCAACCTGCGGGTTGGGTTCCTCATGTGGTAGCCTATTTGCATCTGTGTAGTATATGTTTGAATGACGCGTTCATCGCGTGTGGATGATTTATGCAGCACGGTATGTAGGAGGAACTTTCGGTAAACCCCAACCCGATCAACTGGAGGTTAATGGTTTGGCCGAACCGCCGGAGTCTCTGTAAACTGCACTACTGGGAGATGTTTGTGTGTTAGACTATATGACATGATTAGTATAACACTTCTGTATTTTATGGCCTGTAGTTAGTCGTACTCACTTAGCTTCGTGCTAATTCCCCTCCATCTCCTCCCTGCAGGTTGTATGTTGTAGATACTGCTTTTGGGAGAAGACGGGCATGGTGATGTTATGTTTAACAGGAGTCAACTCTGATGTTGTCTTGCTTTATGAAAACAATAATCTTTTGTAAACTTATTGTAAATATGTCTTCTCCTTATAAACAAGTATGTTGTAATGACAAGTGACACAGGTTGTATTAACAATAGTTAATGTGGATATCGTATTTAATTAATATTATGCTTCCACCACGTATTAAAAAAAAATCAGCGGTGTCACATATAGCTAACTCCAACATTACTGCATATAAAGTGTCTATGGTTGTTCCGAAATATATATAGATGGGTCGATATGATATGTCAAAACATTGTATTCGTGTCTATGGTATTCCAAGATTATATATTATATTAGAATACATGTATAATACAATATGATTTAGCTAGGATATGATTAATATAGATTTGTTACCAATTTTCACGTAGCTACAACAAGAAAAATTATCCAATCTTGTTTTACCCATAACTTCTTCGATTTAAATCCGTTTTGAGTGTTTTAAGTTGCTATGGTTTCATATTGAACTTAAGTTTATGAATCCAAACATAAAAAGTATAAGTTTATAGTCAGAAATACAGGTTACAAGTCATTTTTGTAAAGGTAGTCATTTCAGTCGAAAGAACGACGTCTAGATGACCATTTTGGAAAACATACTTCCACTTTGAGTTTAACCATGATTTTTGGATATAGTTTCATGTTCATAAGAAAAATAATTTTCTCAGAAGAACAACTTTTAAATCAAAGTTTATCATAGTTTTTAATTAACTAACCCAAAACAGCCCGCGGTGTTACTACGACGACGTATATCCGGTTTTACGGTGTTTTTTGTGTTTTCAGGTTTTAAATCATTAAGTTAGCATATAATATAGATATAGAACATGTGTTTAATTGATTTTAAAATTCAAGTTAGAAGGATTAACTTTTGTTTGCGAACAAGTTTAGAATTAACTAAACTATGTTCTAGTGATTACAAGTTTAAACCTTCGAATAAGGTAGCTTTATATATATGAATCAAATGATGTTATGAACATCATTACTACCTTAGGTCTTGTGGATAAACCTACTAGAAATTAGAAAAATAGATCTAGCTTCAAAGGATCCTTGGATGGCTTGAAAGTTCTTGAAGCAAAATCATGACACAAAAACAAGTTCAAGTAAGATTTCCACTCGAAATAAGATTGTTAAAGTTATAAAAATTGAATCAAAGTTTGAATATGAGTATTACCTTATATTAGAAAGATATCTTACTGTAAATAAGAAAGATTTCTTGAGGTTGGATGATCACTCAAAATGGATTTGCAAGATTGGAAGTAAGCTAGCAAACTTGGAAGTGTTGTTAGTGTGTTCTTGAGTAGTTGATTTATAACTTGGTTTATGTATGGATTTATGAACTAGATTGAGCTAGATTTTGTTGAAGATGATGAATAACACTTAGAACAAAGGAAGAACACTTGATAGAGAGTAATTTTATTCAAGAAAATTGCAAAGTGAATGTGTTTGTGAGCTACATCATTCACGTGAACTTACACTCTCCATATAGGCTCCATTAGTTTGTAATTTTGTGAGATATTTCATGCTAGATGTTAAATGATGGTTCCCACATGGTTATGTGACTCACATGGGCTGCTAAGAGCTGATCATTGAAGTGTATATACCAATAGTAAATACATTTAGAAGCTGTGTATTGTACGAGTACAAATACGAGTGCATATGAGTAGAATTGTTGATGAAAATGAATGAGGATGTAATTGTAAGCATTTTTATTAAGTAGAAGTACTTTGATAAGTGTCTTGAAGTCTTTCAAAATTGTATGAATACATATTAAAACACTACATGTATATACATTTTAACTGAGTCGTTAAGTCATCGTTAGTCGTTACATGTAAGTGTTGTTTTGAAACCTTTAGGTTAACGATCTTATTAAATGTTGTTAACCCATTTTTTATTATATCAAATGAGATGTTAAGTTATTATATTATCATGATAATATTATGTATTAATACATCTTAATATGATATATATACAGTTAAATATTGTTACAACGATAATCGTTATATATATCGTTTTCGAGTTTCTTAATTCAATAGTCTCATTTTTATGTATATAACTCATTGTTAAAATACCTAATGAGATACTTACTTATCATAATATCATGTTAACTATATATGTAACCATATATATGTCATCATATAGTTTTTACAAGTTTTAACGTTCGTGAATCACCGCTCAACTTGGGTGGTCAATTGTCTATATGAAACCTATTTCAATTAATCACGTCTTAACAAGTTTGATTGCTTAACAGGTTGGAAACACTTAATCATGTAATTATCAAATTCAATTAATATATATAAACATGGAAAAGTTCGGGTCACTACACGTCACCCCCTCCAGCTAGGCAACAACATACACCCCCGAGGAGACAGTATTCAACTTCTAGGCGTCAAGTGTTTAATACTAATGGTTTTGATAATGTTAACTGTTTCAATTGTGGGATGTTGGGACACAGATCTATGAATTGCAAACCCATTCGACAGACACCACACAAGAAGATTGATCTTAGTCCCAAACTTACTTTTGATAGAAGATCATCTTCACCTGTGTTTAAACCTACTTCTGTCAAATCAACTGAAACAAAAGTTTTTCAAACAAATGACTATTACAGGAAACCATTACCAAAAAGTGATGTTTGGAAACGTAAATCAGAAGTGAAAGGTGTCCAAAACTCTGAAGTTCCTTCCGGATCTAAGGGACAATGGGTGGAATTGCCAGTGGTTGGCATTGATGGGAAACCCACTGCCATTCGGGCATGGGTGGCCCTTTCTAACTAATCTCCTTATTTTTATGTGCAGGTCACCTATAATCCTCGTTGCAGTACATGGATTGTTGATAGTGGTGCGTCCAATCACATGACAGGGAACTTGTCCTTACTTTCTAATGTGAAAACAGTGGATGGAGGACCAGTTTCTTTTGCAGATAGTGAAGGAGGTTTTATTACTGCGCAAGGGGTGATTGCTAACGAGAATGTCAGCTTCGAAAAAGTCAATTTTGTGGAGCAAATGTCGAACAATTTGCTTTCAGTTTCACAGGTTGCTGACAAAAAGTATACGGTTGCTTTTGATGATAAATTGTGTTATATCTTGAGAAAAGAATTCGTAATTCCGGAAGACATGATTTTCATGACCGCACCAATATGTAAGGATCTCTATATTCTTGATATGCAAAAGGTTCATGTTAAAGCAGCTACATGCCATCAGACTTTTGTTTCGAAAGCTACTGAACATGAGTCCATCATTTGGCACAAGCGTATGGGTCATCTGAGTATAAGGAAGATGAATAATCTAGTTGACAATGGACTAGTTGATGGTGTTAATCTTAAGAGGTTTGATATTCCTGAAAGGTGTCTTCCGTGTAGGAAAGGGAAACAGACAAAGAAGTCTCATGTTACCAAGAAGCATCATTATGTTAATATTCCTTTGGAGTTGTTGCATATGGATCTCTTTGGTCCAGTTAATTGCAAGACTATCACTGGAGAATCATATTGCTTGGTGGTTACAGACGAGTATTCACGTTTCTCTTGGGTTGTGATGCTGAAGCATAAATCAGATACTTTCGAGCACATTAAAGTCTTGATTCTGAAGCTTGAAAGTTTGTATAAATTGAAGGTTAGAAAGATTCGTACCGACAATGGTACGGAGTTCAAGAATAACAACATGCTGCTGTTTTGTAATGAGAAGAGGATACAAAAACAGTCCAGTCCTGCTTATACACCTCAGTCGAATGGGGTTGCTGAAAGAAAGAATAGGACGTTAATTGAAACCGCATGAACTATGCTAGCTGATGCATGTTTACCTATTGTTTTCTGAGGAAAATGCCGCAACACTTCAGCTCTCGTTTTCGTTGGTGGTATTATGATGAACGCACGGAGGAAGCGGTTATTGTGTTAGACAAAGATGGAGGAGATGAAAATGATAGTATAAGGGTTTTGGATCCAGTTTGGTTGAGGAACTGCTGTGAGGAAGATATGTTCACCTTATACTACTACCGGATGATGTATCGTCCAGAAAATCGTGTGCAGGCTGAACAGTACTGCAGAGTTGTGAAACTCTGCTATCTGAATAAATGGGTGACAGATCCGTTTACTAATTGATAACTGAATTTTTATGTTCTACGGCTAGGTCTTAGGGGGAGTTTGTTGGTGCATGAATCCCCAGCTGTAGATTGATTCGTTGTTTGATACATTCGGTTATGTAATAATGTTTACTTGTGACTATTGATTACGTTTGTGATTGTGCGTGCTTAATTTGTTAAACAATCAATTAGTTAAACTGCACACACAGTCGACCGAGTGTGTCCACACACTCGACAGACTGTGTTACACAGTCGACCGACTGAGAGACACACTCGATCGAGTGTGTCTGATATGCAGTATATATACGTGTTGAGACTTCTTTGTTGAGGTTACTCATCCCATTTACCCTAATCGACAGGTTTTTGTCTCTGCCGAACTCTAACACCAAATACCACCGAAATATTCGTTTAGGCGTCAATCTAATCTAGTAATTGTCCTAGGTTTGATCTATTCGATTCTGATACGACTCATATCTCGGTTTAACCCAATTCTAGTGTATTCCGCCTCTAGGATTGTTAGCAAGCGACCTAAGATCCTTAAATCTTCGTCTACATTATTAATGAGGTAACTTATTGAAAAAGGAAATAAGGAGCGGAAAAACAAAGATTAAAAAAAAAAAGTCATAAGATGCGGCTGTAAAAAATAAATAGGTATGAGATGGTGGCTTTTACGATGGTTGCATGAGTGGGCATTCTAATTTGCCACAATGATGGATGATACTTCATGATAATTAAAACGAAACTAAAATCAAAAGGTCGAACTTTTTTTTTTTTTTTTTTTTTGCTTTAAAGTAAACAGCCGCTCGACTTGTGGGTAGTAAAGAGACGGAAGCTTTTAGGTTTTTTTTTAATGAACCAATAGAATAGATTGAAGGAGATGAATAAAGACAGAAAAGATGGAGATGAAGATTAGACATGAGGTATAGAGACGGCGACGGCCGATTAGGCCTCGGGATCAATCCCTAAGCTCTGATTACCATGTTAATCACTTAAACCCCGTATCTTATTATTCATTATTGAATCGGTATATATAGACTACACATAAATCCTAGTTACACAAAACCCTAACGGACCCAAGCCCACAATTGGACTTGGGCCATAATACTAAACCCGTCTAATACAAACTTCTGCTTTTCTTGTTTCAAGGAATTTTGATAATAAAAGAGTTATTGGAAGAAGTCCAAAACCTTATTTCAAATGTACTAAATGTGATAAAGTGGGACACAGAATTGAAAGGTGTTATAACATTGTTGAGTATCCTCTTGGATGGGTTAAGTGAGGAATAATTTGTCTAATAATGGCAAAGTCGTTTCTAATGATTAATGTGGTGTCTCATGGTGATTCTAAGGATTATAGTACTAGTGATGTTGGCTTACTAAAGATCGGGTTTCTAAGCATCTGAGTGTGTTGAATGATAAGTCTGTTGGTAGTAATGCTCTCAGTAATATGGGAAGTATTTTTAATAACCATAATGTGTTTTTTAATGATCATTTTAATGATTTTTCTATATGAATACTAACAAATGGGATGGAAAGGATTCCATGGGTTGGATTATAGATTCGGGACTAACACAACACATGACTAGATCTACAAAAACTTATTTAATATTGTAGATGTGTCTGGTTTACAAATGATAATTGGTCAATTAAATGGAACTTTTAAAAATTGTTAGAATTGGAAACTTAGAATTGATTGATGATTTAATTTTGTATGATGTTCTTGGTGTTCTTGAATATAATGTCATTTTATTATCCGTTCACATGGTTATTAAGGATAGTAAGTTGATTATTAGTTTTGATTTGAATAATTGTTATGCTTGGGATTTAAATTTTATGAAGAGTGTCAAAATTGGTAGGCAACTTGGTGGTTCGTACTTGTTCGATGAGTGTAGCGGTACGGCTTGTTCTGTTAATTGTTATAAGTCTCATAATGTGTGGTATTATAGCCTTGGTCATCCTGTAGAACTTGCTAAAAGTATAGATCGGCAGGGACACCTTAACCCTGTGTTGCCTATGGCAACCTACCACCCTCACCCCACAAGAGAGTAATACATGTAAAACACCTCCCCCTGATACCCCATGAGTGGCAGGCACGAACCTACCCGCAAGCGGGATACTCCAACGGCCATGTAAGTACCGGACGTACAATGAGGACGTACGTAAGAGGACTAAACCCCACGAGTCAACCCAAAGAGTCAACGATAAATACATGTTGCCACCGGGATTCGAACTTGCGCCATTTTGCTAAAGCTTCCACAACATGGGGCCCATGGATCTAAATTGGTGGGTACCGTTGAAGCACTGCTTCGTTGGTTCATCTAGTAGAACTTGTCTTAAGGATTATTAAGAAAAGGGTTAATGGCTCAGGTTATACAAGTGTTGGTGTTTGTGATTTGTGTCATGGGGCCAAGCAAACAAGGGAACAATTTTCTTTAAGTGACCACAAGTCAACAGTTTTAGGTGAATTAGTTTATCTTCACTTATGAGGTCCATATAGGAATTGTTGTAAGGAAGGCTTAAGTACTTTGTTACTCCCTATGTCCCAAATTTAATGTCCTTTTGACTTTAAAGGTCTTTTCTTTTCAACTTTCACTTTAAATTATTTTTGATGTGTTAAATAATATTTGATTAACGTTTACCTTTATAAATATATTCAAAAACCAATCCATTGATATAAATTTCATCGAAATTATATAAAATATAAATAAAATAATTTAAATTCAAAGTTGAAAGAAAAAGATCTCCAAAGTCAAAACATGACAATAGATTTGAGAAGAGTGAATACAACAGTCGATGACTATACCAAGACTGTTTGGGTTTATCTTTTGAAATCTAAAAGTGATGTTTTGGATAAGATTAAAGTTTTTCTTAATCTCTTATTAAATCAGTTTAATAAAACTGTATAAACTTTTAGAAATGATAATGGAACTGAGTTTGTTAACTATAGTATGAGTCAGTAGTGTGAAAGTCTTGGTATTGTGCATCAGACTAGTTGTGCCTACGCCCTTCAGCAGAATGGTGTAGCTGAAAGAAAGCATATTGATAACTCCTAAATTATACATGTTTTTGAATACATTTTAAGGAGTTATTTTGGCATTTTAAAGGCATATTAAGTACTTTAACATACAAAAATGGATAAAATCAAGAGAAAGGTATTTTTAATATTTTGTTTGAGAAATGTGTTAAAACAGGATCAAAAACAGGAAAGATCAGAAAAGTTGATTGAAGCCGCCAGCATGGATACAAGGAAGCCGCCGGCCTGGGGTTGAATACGCCAGAATGTTCCAGAATCTCTTTAAAATTGAAAGAACTTGTTGATCAAGTAAAAAAGCAAAGGAAGCCGCCGACTTCAGCCTGAAGCCGCCGGCCTAATGAACACGGTTTCTCTACTTGTCGATCAAGTTCAAGTAAAAATGGAAACAAAATCAGAAAGATTTGGCGAATCATTGAAGCCGCCGGCCTTCCCTAAAGCCACCGGCCTTCCCTGAAGCCGCCGGCTTAATTATGACGGTTAAAAGATTTGTGCTTGCGGATTAAGTTAAACTTGCAGAAGGAGTCACCGACCTAAGGCAAGCCTCCGGCTTCCCACTGAAGCCGCCGGCTTGGCCACCGTTTCTGAACATTATAAATAAAGGCCTCTAGTCTCAGTTTTCATATGTAGTTTTCAGAATTCAATAATTCTGCTTAGTTATTTTTTATTTTTAGGGTTTTCTTTAAACCCTTAGATTAGATTTAATCATTGTAATCAAGAATCATTCGAGTTTTTAATTCAAGTTTCTTGCATCTACCTTTTTAAGGTATGATTCTATCTTTATTTTATTATTTAATCTATTTTATTTACTGCAATTATTTCTGTTCGTCTTCTGCTATGAACTAAATGTTCATAGTGGTTACGTGGATGAAAATTGAACATCATCGGGGAATCAGATGAAGCCGCCGGCCTCACCAATCCATGCCGCTGGCTTGGTTGGGAGGAAGCCGCCGGCTTCATGTGCTTTATCCGTACAGTTTCTGGTTCTTTTCCAGATCTGTATGGTCAAGTTTCTGTAATGATGTTTGAATTGTTTCGAATCTGTTATGCTTAAATACACATGTTTGCCATGCTTAATGATTAAATAACATGATTTTAGGATTGATTAATACTTGATCCGATGATCTATTATTCGATTCATGCTACTTGTTTAGATCTAGTCCATCAAACTTGTTAAATTGAATTGTATGCAACTAAGTTATAAAGCTTAATAGTGATTAACTTGTTTAAATTGAAGTAACGATTATATAATAGAATTTGATATTGTTAGGCTTAATCGAAGAACCTTTGTTTGGATTTGTTTAATTGATGATTGCATGAGAACTTAGTAGTAATTTACTTTCAGCTAGTAACTTGAATTGATCTACTTGGTGTTTAATAGCTTATATGATTTGTCAGTCTATTTGCATATTGATCCTCATCACAAGATTAATGTGTATCATGTAATTGAATTGAACATGAAGAATTAAGATGTTAGTTATGCACATCACATATCTAGTCCTACTTGTTGAATGATATGCGATACTAGCTTAACCTATTAAGGGATAATAGTTGGTCTATGATTATTATTCTGCTTTATGTTCATATAAGTTATGAAACCTGCCTAATATGATTTCCGTATGAGTTGGTTGTTCATGTAACTGCTTTTACTTTTATTTGTTTATTTTTGAATCTTCAATTCCTTACTTTACTTTATTGTCTTGTTTATCTTTAAAGCATCTCTTTCCTAAGAGATAAGAATCTATCACATAAAAAGACATAAAAATATATCTTCAATTCTTTAATAAGAATTAAATAATAAAACAACTCTTATCCGCATCTACGCTCTCTTGGGACGATAACCTAAAATACTACATGTGATCGGGTTTTGTTGCTCGTTAGGGTGTTAAAGTGTATTAAATAAAGGTTTTATAAATTTAAAAGTTGAAAGATAAGTTAAGCACTACCGCACACACTCTTGACACATCACATATACACTTGTTAAATGTGTCTTGATTTTTATTGTTTCAAAGTGGTTTACCACTTATTATGTAGTCTGAATGTATATTGACTTCTACTTATCTTATAAACATGTTACCTTCTTCTATTCTTAATGGTCATTCTCCTTTTAAGAAATTTTTTGGCTTTAAGCCTAAACTTTCCCACAAAAGGGTGTTTGGTTGTCTCTGTTTCTCTACTATTTTTAATGGTCTGATAAATTTAAAGAAAATCTAAAAATTGTGTTTATTGATTATTCAAATTTTAAAAAAGGTTATAAACTTTTTAATTTGGACAAGAAAGTTGTTTTGTTTTCAAGGGATGTAAAGTTTTATCAAAATGTTTTTCCTTTTAAACTTGTTGATATTAAGTAGTTGAATTCTTTTGAAAATGTTGATCATTTATATTTTTCAATAGTTTTGAGACATCAAATCCTGCTTTAAGTCTCAATAATGAAAGGAAAATAGATGATAGAGAGGGCAGTGGCAGTGACCATGTGTATGCTGATGATTCTTCTGAATCAAGTGTTCATGATACCACTGCAACACTTGTAGATAAAAATAATGACTTCCCTGAGGGAAACACTTTAAATAATTCTAACTCTGAAGAAGGAGATGAACCTTATTGATCAACCTGTTAATGACCCACCTAATGTGACTGCCAGGAGGTCAGATAGGTCTAGGACCTTCCCTACCAAGTTTTAAGACTTTGAAATTGGTACCAAAGTAAGATATCCTTTGTCCAATGTTGTTAATTTTAGCCATGTTTATGAGACTTTTAGAAGTTATCTCTCTAATCTGGATAAGTATGTTGAGCCTGTAAGTTATTATGAGGCATCTAAAAATCCTAACTAGGTTGATGCCATGAATAATGATATGGAGGCCTTGAACAAAAATATACATGGATTGTAACAGAAATACCAGAGAGAAGGAAACCTATAGGATGCAAATGAGTTTACAAAATTAAGTATAAGTCTTCTGGAGAGATTGAGAGGTATAAGGCTAGGTTGGTTGCAAAGGATTAAAGTCAAAGGAAGGGTATAGACTATGAGAAGATTTTTTCTCTAGTTGCTAAAATGACTTGTTTATTAAATGTTTCTATACAAAATGATTGGTCTATTATCCAACTTGACATAAATAAT
This sequence comes from Rutidosis leptorrhynchoides, assembly GCF_046630445.1. NCBI lineage: Eukaryota > Viridiplantae > Streptophyta > Magnoliopsida > Asterales > Asteraceae > Rutidosis > Rutidosis leptorrhynchoides. The sequence goes on along the minus strand of NC_092340.1, from coordinate 107,078,716 downwards.
GTTTTTTTATATGGAGACTAAGTTGAAGATGTATATATGAAGTTACCTCAAGGGTACTTTAGTGAGAATGATCCTAAAGTTTGTAAGTTGGTTAAGTCTTTATATGGCTTAAAGCAAGCTGATAGGCAATGGAATGAAAAACTTACTTCTTCTTTAATTGACTATGGTTTTAAACAATCTGTTAGTGATCTGTCTTTATATACTTTATTCTGTGACATATATACCGTTTTCTTGTTATATATGTTAATGATATTATCATCACTGGTAGTGATAATACTAAGAATGAAAATGCTAAGACTTTTTTAAAGACTAAGTTTTTGATCAAAGATTTAGGAGAACTAAAATATTTTCTTAGAATTGAGGTTATTAAAACTGATAATGGGTTATGCTTAAGTCAAAGAAAATATTGTATAGAGTTATTACAAGAGTTTGGTATGCTTGGCAATAACCCTATTCAAACTCCTCTTGAAACAAATTGCATGATTTCTAGTGATGAAATTTAAAAGGATAAATTGTTTTTGAATATAACTGAGTATCAAAATATGGTTGGTAAACTTATTTATCTTACTTTAACTAGACCGGGCATATCCTTTTTCTGTTCAGTGTCTTAGTCAGTTTATGCATTCTTCTTTGGAGTTTCATGTTAAGTTAGCTTTAGTATTTTAAGGTACTTAAAGATTTCACCACGTAAAGGTATCTCCATTACTACAACTCTTTTTGATTTTGGTTTAAAAGCATACTTAGATGCTGATTGGGGTAAATGTTTGGGAAGTAGAAGATCTTAATTGGATATAGTCTATTTTTAAATTGATCTTTAGTTTCTTGGAAAGGTAAAAAAAACAACAAAATGTTTCTAGATCTTCTATAGAGTCTGAATATAGAGCATTAGTTGCTACTACCCGTGAAATTGTTTGAGTTTTGAAATTGTTTGAGTTTTAAATTGTTAACAGATTTTAAGATTGCTTATCTTGTTCATGTTAATCTTTTATGTGATAATAAGTTTGTCTTACTACTTGCTGAAAATCATGTTTTTCATGAAAGATCAAAACACTTTGAGATAGATCTTCATGTTGTGAGAGAAAAAGTTAGTTCTGTTTTTTTTTTTTTTGGTTCGAGTGAGCAAGTAGCAGAAAGTTTACAAAAGTTTAAGTAAAGTTCAACATATGTACACGTGTGATCAATTACAAATGGTGAATGTGTTCAATGATAAGATTGAAGGAGGGTATTAAAAGGTTTAAAACCGAAACCGATTCCCTATGGGTTAAGGTCATCTCGAGTACTTATGGTCCTTCGGGTGGTCTCCTTTGTGATGAAAATCACCAAAGTAGATCGCATAAATTTGTTTACTCTAATGTTATTGATACAGGTTACTACATTGACTCTCTTGGTGTTCGGTTTAGTAACTCATTTGTTAGAAACATCGGGTGTAACAACCCGTCCTTATCCACCTGGACGAAGTCATCAACATTTGGTCCCATTGCGATGATCGACTCCAAGTAATGTCCTTAAATTGAGCAAATGCACAGCGGAAGACTTAATTCGTACCTGAGAATAAACATGCTTTAAAATGTCAACCAAAAGGTTGGTGAGTTCATAGGTTTATCATAACAATCATTTCAATATTTTAATAGACCACAAGATTTCATAATCATAAACATAATACACTCGCAAGTGTATGTAAAGCATTCTAAGTGGTTGAGCACTTGGTAACCATACTTAAGATTTAATCACGTCGCATATTCCCTTTATTATGAAATCTCACTACACCGTACCAAGTGTAGTCACCGAAACGAAGTACTGTGCAACCGTTGAATACTGGTCGTCCAGTCCGGTTGGGGTTGTCAGGCCCGATAGATCTATCAACAGGATTCGCGTTTACAATACCCATGTAAATAGTAGTTACCAAGCTACAGGGAAGTATGCCAGTGGTACAACTCAACGTAGAATGTATTTTTAAGTACTTGTGTCTATTTCGTAAACATTTATAAAAGCAGCGCATGTATTCTCAGCCCAAAAATTTATATTGCAAAAACAATTAAAAAGGGAGCAAATGAAACTCACCATACTGTATTTTGTAGTAAAAATACATAGGACGACATTGAACAAGTATAAGGTTGGTCTCGGATTCACGAACCTATATCAAGTATATATATTATCACATATATTTATAATCGAACAAATTTATATATTATTCGTGATTTAATTGTTATTTTTATTATGTGTTTCATTAATAACCTATTTAGTTACATTTATTAATATTTATTATAAAGGTATTAATATAGTTATGTTATATGTAGTAAATATAGTTTTATATAACTACTAGTTATTTGATAAAATAATATTGATAATAATAATAAAAAGTCGTTTCATCCTATAATAATAATAGTAATAGTTATAATAATAAAAATGATAATTTCTATCAAAATAGTACTTTTATCAATAATGAATACTAATAATAATAACTATAAAAATAATGATTTTACTTTTAATAATAATACTAATCATAATAATAATAATATTAATGATCATAATAATATTAGTAATAATATTAACGATAATAATAATACTTAATAATTCATTTAAATCATATCTTAATTATGCTTTTATTCATTATAATATTTCTATTTATACTTTTTATATTTTTTTTATAATCCTATTAAGAATCCTACATATTTTTAATTATATTATTAATGATAATATTCATAATATCAATATTAGTATTCGTGAAATAATAATAAATATAATAATAATAATAATAATAATAATAATAATAATAATAAATACAACCTTAAAAAGATTGAAAAATTTCCCAAGCGAGTTTCGAACCCACGACCCCTAACTTCTCAACACAACCCTCAAACCATTGAGCCATTCGCTCATATCTGAAATCATATTCATGCTAAATATATATAACCGTTTTATCTCGGCCCAATCAGGAAACTGATTCATTCCAGCCCACCAAAATAAAATGGGTCTTGGCCCAACATATATTTTGATCACGGCCCAAAGGGAGTCCGATGCAAAAACAATACAAAACAATCCCGTTTTTTTTTGTCTGATAACTTTCGAACTGCATCACCTACTCCCACTAACAAAAAGTGTAGGCCATAACTTGTATTACTTTCCCCACTTGCAACCTCTTCGTCATCATTAATAGAAAACATAAAAGGGCGACTAGCAAAACGGTAACACAACCGAAACAATCGCAGGTTTTTGTGATGATATGAGTTGTCAATGGTGGCGATGGATGGTTTTTAAAGTGGTGCTCCGGTGGTGGTTTGTTACGGTTTAAACAAAACAGCTTCAGTAACAGTTTTATGGTGGATCGAGGGTGGTGTTAAGGTGGTTTAATGAAGGTGGTGGAATATGGTTCGTAAATGGGTGGTGATGGAAGGGGTTATAGGGTGATGGTACGGTGGTGTTGGCCAAGGGTGACTGATGGTGGTGATAATCATGGTGGTTGTCTATGGTGGTTTGAATAATGCATTAAGTGAAGTGATTAATGGTGGTTATGGTTAGTGAACGATGGTTGCCGTGAAGGTGGTTGTGTTGGTTAGCGGTTGTTAAGGTGTTGAGGTGGTGGATAGTGGTGGATTGGGGTGTTGAGTTGTGTCTCGACAAACAGAAAAAGGAATCGGGTTGTGGGTATTTGTCATTCGAAACAAAATAAATAGATAGCGAAGGTGGCGTTTTGGTTATGGTGAGGGTGTAGATGGTTCATAGTTGTAGCCGTAGCCAAAGGTAGCAGAAGTAGCTCGATTGCACATGGTGACCGAAGGAAATAGAAGGGAAAACAAGGTGGTCTTCAAATGGTAGTAGCAAAACCCGAAGTGGGTTCATGGAGAGTAGCAAAAGATCACGATGGACATCATAGTTGTAAGTGGGTTTTGGGTCTCGGTTGTAACCGATGATCGAAACATGAAGAAACACACAACTTGATAGTTGTGGTGGCGGTTGATTGTGGTATCCGGTGGTGATCTTGAAAAAGAGAAAAAAAAATGTAAAGTGGGTATGGGCTGATCAATTCCCCTCTGATATGTGTATATGTTTAAATATAGATAGATATAGAGAGAGCTAATAATTAAGGTGATTAGTTGTAGTTTTGTGAAACAAACAAATACATATACAGTAAATTAAATGTTAACTCCTGAATTTACGGATAATAATTATAATATAATAATATAAATAAATCATATGAAGTGAAACGTGTAAAAACACAGTTCAGCAGCCGGATTCTTAACTTATTAATGTTTCACGGGGTATTAAATCGTGTCTAATGCTAATCAGTTGTCGTATAAAAGTGTTCCTAAAAATCCCAAACTTTTAGATTAAGCATATTAAATTATTTCACTCATTACCTGTTTGAAACCTGACCAAAAAGGTTCAATAATTATTTATTTTCTGTTTCAATTCATATTTACGGAGTATTAATATTTAAATTTAAAAATGTAAAAATATTTCTAACAACCTAAAATCTGCGTAATCAATTTACAGTCCAACTTTTATCTTAATCATTCATGAACATGTATTGTATCTATGTTAAAACTAACGAAACGTCAACCGAGTGTCACTGACGTTTATTGATTAGGCTCGGAATCATGTATTTTTAATATATTCTCTTTCTATATATAAACACTTTTAAATAGCAAGTTTAACTACTAAAATAAACATATAATATATTAATCCAATTATAATATATATAAATATATATTTAAATATATATGTATCTACTTACAAATAATTGTTCGTGAATCGTCGAGAGCAGTCGAAGGTCAAATGAATATATGAAACAGTTCAAAATTTTCGAGACTCAACCTAACAGACTTTGCTTATTGTGTCAAGAATACTAAATCATATCGAGAGTTTGGTTAAAATTAGTCTAAATTTTCCGGGTCGTGACATCGGGGATGTAGCTTCTACTAGTTTTTGGGGGGATTCGTGGCTTGGTGGCTTTGCTTTGAAAGATAAAATCAGAAGACTTGCAAGACTTGAGTCAAACCCTGGAGCTTCAGTCAAAGACATGTTAATTTGGGATCGGTCAAAAGCCGTAGCAGATTGGGGTTGGACAAGACAGCCTACGGGTCGTGTTAATGGCGAGTTGGAAGAATTAACTGAGCTGCTACATTCGGTTACTTTATTTCCTGGTTCGAAAGATACATGAAGATGGTGCATAAATAATAATGGGATGCCCACTTCAAAAAGCTTCTCAAACTTGATCAAGTCAAAGAAAATATATGCGGTGCACACGCGAAGGAATCACTAAGGAACAATTTGGTACCAAAAAAAGTTGAACTTTTTATTTGGAGGACTAGAAGACAATGACTACCGGTTCGAGTAGAGCCAGATAAACGAGGGATTGATCTCCACTCGGTTCGTTGTCCACTTTGTGATGGCGATACCGAATCGGTGGATCACTCCCTCCATGCATGCAAAAAAGTGTATGAAGGGTGGCTTAAAGTTTTCAATTGTTGGGGATTTGATAGTGTATCAAACATTTATCTTGATGATCTTATACAAGGTATGTCGAGTCTTTTAAATTCGGATTCGAGCAAGTGTATTTGGCAAGCAGTGAACCGTAGCAATTTTTTTGGACAAAATATGGAGGTTTTGGGGCAAAAAATTGAGGTTTTTAGGCAAATTATGAAGGTTTTTGAGTAAAAGTTGAAAGTTTTTTGGCAAAATTTGAAGATTTTGGAGCAAATGTTGGAGAATTTTGGGTAAAATTTGCAGGTTTTGGGAAAAATATGTAGGTTTTGGAGCCAAAAAAAAAAATCCACTTGAGGGAAAGTCGAAAAATTCAAAATTTTTCCACTAAAAAAAAATATCCACTGGGGACGGGCGTCCCCCTTGCCCCCAAGTAGTTTCGCCCATGTTGGCAAGGGGTAATTTGGATTACTAGATAACTCCTATGGAAAAATCGAAACCTAACGGTCTTCAAGAATAAATGTTGGAACACTCCGTGTGCGTTGAATGAGATTCAAATGAAAAGTTTCGAGTGGATCGCAAAGAGATTCAAAGAAAAATCTATCGATTGACATAATTGGTTTCATAATCCTATTTGTTTTGTAAGTTGATAATATAGTGTGTGATGTTTGTGTATGATGCTAACTTAGCATCTAAATTTTAAACTGTGCGAAACATGCTTCTCTTTTCTTTGTACTCATGTTAGAAGCATAAACTATTGTACATATATTTGTGTAAATAAAATGTTTGCGGGTTTTCAAAAAAAAAAATAAAAATAAATTGATATTTAAATTTAATAATTGGAGGATGCATAATAAGCGAAAGTTTCATTCTGTTCAATGTGCATATCTAAACTATCAAACCCAGAAGCTGTTTCTACGGAATTTATTCTCTTTTAACACCTACGGAAACAAATTTAATAATATATATTACCATAAATAGATGTGCACAACTAGTGAAGGGACCGTAGTTTCACGGGTTTTTTAAGAAAAAATTGTTGAATGATTTATATTGGGCAACATCTTAAACTTGCTGAACTCAACATTGTAAAAGTATAGTTGAAAATCATATACATGAAATAGATGGCACTACAATAAGATATAAAATCACTGATCCTATAAGCTACTTAATGTAAATGTCAAAGTTGAGAACATTTATTTGCATAACTGTTGGCACCAAGCTTGCGCATGAGCTAGATACATTCAAGCTTATTCATATAGTCATCATGAACAAATGCATGTGAGTTCTTCCCAAAAACAAACTCCAAATCATACTGCAACTTTAAAACATAAGTTGTATGTTAGTACAAGCCATGCAACATTACTACAGCAATATGACACAATTTTTAAAATTTAGTTCCACTAAGCACATTTTTGACTGTAAATAAAAGGACGATGTCAAAAATTTTAAGAAGGAACTTACTGTAAGAAAATGCAAATGCCCCGTTCCAAAAAATGTCCCATTTTAACACAACCCGATACAACATCACCCATTTTGACACAAACCTGCACATATCAAATAGAAGATATAATTTTTTGTCATTTAACATAAGAGACATAATATTAGTAGCAAATTCGTTTACCTTAGCTATATAATAGAGGCAATCGTCGAGTGTCTTAATGTACGGAGTAGTAAGCAAAACTACACATATACAGTTTTAACCCATATAGAAGCTACAAAACTATTACTCACCTATACAATTTTAACTCACTTAGAAGCCAAATGTACCTCGTCAATTGTCCAGCTGCATCAAGTTATAGGAAACTTTTAAGATCACTTTCACTACTTTCTACACAACATTGCATATTCTCATGTGCATGTTTCCAAAATTTTAAGATCAAAAATAGACCTTTTATTTCATTTGGGATGACATTGTGTCATTATTGGCATAGTAGGCCTTTAATTTGCTATAAAAAATTTCTTAAAAAACTAAAAATTTACCTTGATTCATGTCTTGCTAAGCATTTCGAAATTCAAACCCTCTTGACCTATCGGACATCCGTATTGCATCACGCCAAACATCAGTTCGAAATGAAGGCATCAAAACTAAGCTAACATCAGTAAATATTTCTATTTAAAACTTAGTTCAGAAGCTTAAAAGGATCTGCAAGCTATAAATCAAGTGTTGAATTATGATGCTTACATTAAATTTAGTAAAAATTATATGTCTTACATACTGATATACAAACATCATTCAAACAACCTTTAATGAAAATCTACAAAATCAAAAACCCATCCATACCTTTTATAGTAGCAATATCTGCAAGTGATATTTTACCTATACCATCCATTAAAATTAATTAAAAAAAACATTAGTAAAGCTTCATATAAAATGTCATTAAGCATTGTCTTGCCTCAATGGCCCGGTAAAGATCATTACTATTGTCACATATATTTTTCAAATAGCTAACCCATGTGACCCACCCAACTTACGATGCTAAGAATGAACAGATTAGTGACTAATTTGTAGTAGCATATAAAGGCTAACACGATAAGAAACTTACATAAAAACACATAACCCAAGCTAAGACATACAAAAGTAAATGAGTTAAAACTCCACTACAACCATAGTAGAAGAAACACATAAACTATTGCAAAATAAAAAAATTATTTATTAGCACATTAGATCAAGTAGATATTATTGAATCAAACCGCTCCCAATACGATTACACAAAGTTGCAAAAACAAATATATCTAGCAACATTTCAAATCTACGAAAGAAAAGAACACCCAAATCATCTATTATCATGTTTAATTACCTTAGGGCAGCATTTACCATATTCAGGGTAGTACATGAACCCTCCAAAACATCAGCTTGAAATGGATTACGAATTCACAATAACACAAATAAAATACAACAATACACAACACCATGACTCTAAATAATGTCGTATAACATTTCTTATGAGGTTTATGAACATTCATTTTCAAAGCAGTTCTTACATTATTCAAAAGCAAAATAAGGTGCTTAAAGTTAACTTATAGGCAATCTTAAGATAAGTTTCAAATGTAATTAATAAACAGAAATATTTACATTATTAAACTTCAAAATCAGGTGCTTAAAAATAATTTAAAGGCAATCTTGATAGAAAACTTCAAATGATTAAACAAAGTTAAAAAGTTACAAAATCAGTAACTAACAAATACGTGTTGCCAAATTGCAACATTCACCACAAATAATTAAAAAGCACATATAATTTGTACATCTGAATGCAATTTTTTATATACATATATGTAAAGTAGATATTTATATACCTTACTTTCTATAAAGTTTACTAACCTTCAATGAACAAATTCATATACGTCATTTCATCGAACACCTTGTGTGCATCAACGAAAATACCTACAAAACCATATAAATGTGCATCAAAGTCATAACAAATCATATAAGCAACATACCAAATCATATAAGCAACAAAACAAATTGATAATGAAAAACATTAACGAATATAGTAAAGTTTGAATAGACATAAAACAAAAGTAATTTCAATAAACATAAAACAAAAAAATAATCTAAAACAAATCGACTAACATGTATTTGGAAGATTTCTTCAAGAAGTAAAAATTAGGGCAAGTCGACTAATCCAATACTAACCTGTTATTGAGGCTTCTCGGAAAGAATGATGAAGAAATCGTCTCATTATTGAGGCCATTTGTAAGAATCAGAAGTGCAGATGATGATTTTTTGATTGAATGAAGATTCAATCGTCTGGATTGAAAGCATACCTGCTGGTAATGTTAAATTGTACAGCTCGAGGTTTAATGAAGAGATACATTTGAATTTTGAATTCTTGATAAAATACACACAATTAGAAAAAGGAGTAGGAGGCGTGCAGTTGAATGAGGATGTCAGGCACACATTTATTTTTATCCATTAGTGATTTTTTTAAAAAAAATTTCAGGTTTTATAAGTGATGAATCCAAGATAATGATAAGTGTTGATACAAATTACCTACCAACAACAAATATTAATCAAAGAAAACAAAACATATATCAATAATGTTATACCTTTGTTAGTTTTTTCTCTTGGGCATTTTATCGAACAGTTATGGTGTCTTCATCAGCAGAAAACTGCAGAGAATCAAACCAAATCATAAACCTTAAAAAAATTTAACATAAACCCTAAGATATAACAAAGAATAAGGGTTAAAATTCTAATGATCAATAAATTCAAACACTCTTATTGCCTAATATAATCATGCAAGCAAAATAAAATCCCTACAATTATCAAGCAAAAAAAAACCCCTAAAATTAAAACAAACCACTGACTAAACAAACAAAACACAAACCTAATTACGGAGTATAAAAGAGTAACAACCTAACATTTTTTAATCCATGTCTAAAAGTTGAATAAAAATTTTCTAACAAAATAAGTTGGAAAAGAATTGAAAATCAAAACCTGCATATTAACTCGTGTGTAGGCATGTTATGCGGCACCATCTGCAGCTTAATCCAGCAAGGGTATATCAAGCAAAAAAAAACTCTAAAACCAGATCAAAAGAAGAGATATCAGATTAAAACTAAGAAAAATTGAATTCAAGATAAGATTAACATGTATAGTTCTAACCACACTCTGACATATTTAAACCCATTTGCAAGAATCATGTAATTCTTAAAAAGAAAGAAGAAAATTTATATATAAAAATCAAAAATTTAAATTGGAACGTCACCTTATTTAATTTGAAGATACAGACTTTGAAGTAAAACTGATAGCAAGTTGAGAGTTGTTAGTAAACCCTAAAAATTGCCTAACTCAGTAATTGTTAGTTAAAGAAGAAATTAAATAATCAAAACTGAAAGTATTGTGTGTGAAGAAATTAAAACTTACATTGAGCGATGGTGGCGCTGGCGATGGACGTTGGTGGCGCTGGCGATGGTCGATGGTGGCGGCGGCGATGGGCGATGGTGGCGATGAGTGATGGTGGTTGTTTGAAAATCACAATTGAAAACTGAAATAATGAAATAGGGTAAATATGTTTGATAGATAAGAAATACTGTTTGGGAATAAGTAAAAATCAAAAAGCCTGATATGATATGGAGAAGTGAAAAAGCTGAAGTTTTTTCAAAATAAATCAGTCACGCGTGAAGCTTTTTTATTGTCCGGATTTAATTTTTTTTAAAATACGTTTTTTTTTAGATAATAAAAAATGTTATTTATTTGATGATGTAAGCAAGGATATCTCATGTTGTGCCAAGTGTCCTTTGATTTTTTTTAACCTAAGGTAAAAATATTGAAGGGATGTCATGTTCTAAGCCATTTCATATATAGTATAGATTTGCAATTCATATTTTATCATCTAATCAAGGTAAGGAATCCATCTTAATACGTATTTTAACCAAGGTTGCAAAAGACGTGAGACGGGGTCGAGACGGTCGGGTCCTAAAAAGGTCGAGACGTTCGAGACGGGGTCGAGACGGACGTTGACCAAAGTTGACTTTTAAATATATAAGTATAAAAATGCATATATGTATACATATTTAAAGCTAAAAAATTTAATTAATTAATTTGTACCCATAATTGCTATCATCGTTAATTTAATACAACAAATTCAAACTAAAACACGATATATTTTACCGATTTTCTGGCTTTTTTGAATTTTGACCGACTTTGACCCAATTTTTTTCAACTTTACCCGAATTTTGTGCGTTGACTGTAATATTAGATGATTTTCTTCGAGACGGGACGGATTAGTCACCAAACCGTCGAGACGGGCGTCGAGACGGCTCGAGACGGGGTGTTTTGCAACAGTGATTTTAACTACCCTTTCAGGGAATAAGAATCACATATATTAACCCAATAAAAGAATGATGACTGCCAAGAAGTATATACAAATGCTCATAAATAAGATAATAATTTGATTATTACGGAGTAGTTATTTTGGTGTATGTTATGAATTAGGGATGGCAATGAATGTCTGAGATCCATTTAAATGGATATGAATAATTTAAACGGATGATAATGGATATGATATGAATAATATGAAAAAAATAGTGAATCGGGTATGGATGATAAGTTTTCATTCATGAATATATTCATTTACCACTCGAAATACATATTTACATATAAATATATACGTATTTACTTAAATATATGCGGTTACATTTACATATCCTTATATGTGTACATTATAAACTATTAAAATGTTATAAAAAATATAGATTGTAAAGATACAACTATGCGAATAGTTACATATCTTTGTTAAAATTACTTTGCTGATTTTATTTCAAAATGCATATCTTTCTTAGAAAAACTTAACATCCAATGAATACCTATTTACTCGCTTCATCCTACAGATAAGGATATGGATGGATGAATTATATTTAAATGAATATGAATATAGATATGAAATTTAAAAATTAAATGAATATTGATATGGATATAGGCTTACCCGATCAATATTTAATCCATTATCATCTCTAGTTATGATGTAAGGGTTTTCCATTCCTCTCCTAGTGGGTTTGTTGGAATTTTAATTATTGAGCTTTTAAAATAATAATAGTAATAATAAAATAATAATAATAATAATAATAATAATAATAATAATAATAATAATAATAATAATAATGATTAAGATACATTATATTAAAAATATATTATTTTATTAATTAGTAATGGGTCAAAGCTCGCTATCATATATGGCGATTTTTCTTTTGTTTATTTATGAGACTTAAATAAAAACAAACAAGTATTTTCTAACCTCTTTACTAATTAATATGACCTGGTGAAGTTGTGATGTGGTACAACGGTTGGTGACATGCTTTCTTTAAGGAAGGTCATGAGTTCGATCCCTGTTGAATACATATTAATCCACAATTTCATCTCTGTCATGAATATCTACTCATGACACATTTCCTACATCACGTTGTGGGGTAAAAGGGTTACCGTCCATGTCCCGTATGTGATTGGTGCGGGTTTCCTCAAGGGCACGCAATTGAGGACGGGTATAACTGTGTAGGAGATGAACGCGTGAGTGGTTAATGTAAAGACCCATCCTAATCCATCCGGACGAAGTCCATATCGATTATAAACGATTCACAACAGTTGATTACATTGCGAGGTACTTGACCTCTATATGATATATTTTACAAATATTGCATTCATTTTTGAAAAGACATTCTTTCATCACATCAAAAGTTGACGGCATGCATACCATTTCATAATATATCTATCTATAATTGACTTAATAATAATCTTGATTAACTCAACGACTTGAATGCAACGTCTTTTGAAATATGTCATGAATGATTCCAAGTAATATCTCTAAAATGAGCAAATGCACAGCGGAAGATTTCTTTCGTACCTGAGAATAAACATGCTTTCAAGTGTCAACCAAAAGGTTGGTGAGTTCATTAGTTTAACATAAATAAATATTTCCATCATTTTAATAGACCACAATATTTCATATTTCCATTTCTCAAAAACATACGTCCCATGCATAGAGACAAAAATATCATTCATATGGATTGAACACCTGGTAACCGACATTCACAATATACATATAAGAATATCCCCATCATTCCGGGATCCTCCTTCGGACATGATATAAATTTCGAAGTACTAAAGCATTCGGTACTTTGGATGGGGCTTGTTGGGCCCGATAGATCTATCTTTAGAGTTCGTTTCAATTAGGGTGTCTGTTCCCTAATTCTTAGATTACCAGACTAAATAGGGGCATATTCGATTCGATCATTCAACCATACAATGTAGTTTCGATTACTTGTGTCAATTTCGTAAAACAGTTATAAAAACAGTGCATGTATTCTCAGTCCCAAAAATATATATTGCAAAAGCATTTAAAAAGGGGATAATGAAACTCACATAATGTATTTTGTAGTAAAAATACATGTAACTATCTTGAACAACTGAACAATGCAGGGTTGGCCTCGGATTCACGAACCTATATCATTTGTATATTTATTAAAATATATACTCGTAATCGAATAAATCTATTTATTATTTAGAATATATCTGTTATGTTAATACTTTATAAGTTGTATTATGTATTTATATATTTCCATTTAATATATATATATATATATATATATATATATATATATATATAGATTTTAATATAGTTAAATTATGTAATATATTTTTGTATATAAAAATCTATATTTTTATACTTACAACATTAAGAACGTCATTAATACTTGTATTTTCATAATCGTAACTATTTTAATGATAATGATATAGATCATACTGTTAATGTTAGTTTTAATAATATCCCTTATGACAATAACCATAATTTTAATTAAATGAAAAGTTTATTAATAATGATAATGAAAATAAAAGTTTTTATAGTAATACATAATACTTAATAATAATAATGACTCTCATACACAATGATAAGTGTAATAATAATAAGAATAATAATCATATTAACAATACAAATAATAATAATATTAATAATAACAATATTGGTAAGAATAAACAAAAAAAAAAATATGAAACTACCTCCAAAATTCGGCATAAAAAGAAATGCCTCAACCGAGTCTCGAACCCCCGACCTCTCCCACACCCCACAACTCTCTAAACCGTTGGGCTGAAGCCTGTTTTCTGTTTTATTATTGAAACCAAATATATTTATCCCTGAACTATTCTGATATATACTCCCTCTTCATCTTCTTCAAATGCATCGACTGTATTGATTTACTCAACCCATAACTCGTATAACTTGTGTTAGGACTTGCAAACTAATCAGACGTAATCAACTTATGATTAAATGAAGTATTTGAAATCGAATATATATATATATATATATATATATATATATATATATATATATATATATATATATATATATATATATATATATATATATATATATGCAGAATGCCGTCGCTGCTATGTTTTATAAAAAAAAAAAATTTGATTTTTCGAAAAGGCTAAGAATTAGTCAGAGATTATAAAACAAATTATATTTCAATTCCTTCCTAAAAACTTTCTCCATTATCAATTGAACTCAAAACGTAACAACGAACTCGAATTTAATCAAGAACATCTTGTTTGACTTTTGAAAATAAAATTTGACTTTCAAAATTCATACATGTTTGAAAGATTTGAAGACTAAGTTTTTGCAGATAGATTAAAGGAAGGATTTCAAATAAGACTGCAATAAAGGATTTTACAATTGAACTCAAATTCGATACATTTGGTTTTACAGTTCACGAACAGAGATATATAAAAAAAAAATCGATTAATATTACAGCTTTTTATTGATGACAGGAATTTTGTAATTAAATTTGAGGATGTAAAAATGAATGAAATCCTTACTAACACAAACTAATCGAGTTGGTATATTAATTGAAAGTAGTCGACATCATGATTCCTGTTAGGAAGATGAAAACAAAAATAATAATAAAGGGGATGGAGATGGCTAACGATTTTTGTCCCAACACTGTATTAGATTTAACTTTGTAATCAGATAAAGGACAATCACATAATCATCTACAGGTTTATATATATCTGTAACTGAATTCGTAAGATTTCCTAGTTTTTATAATTAATATAATTAATATTGATACATAAATATATTAGTAAAATTAATGTTATATAATATTAGTTATAATAATAATACTGATAATAATATAAATATTAATATTAATTAATGATAAAATAATTAATAATGCTAATATTAATATTTATAATGTTAAAAGATATAATAATAGTAAGAATTATAATTTGATATTAATAATAACAATAATGATAACTTCAATAAGTTTAATAATAATTAATAAAAATGATATTAATAATATTATTATTAATACTAACTTAAATAATATCAATACTATTAAATGATAATAATAATAATATCACTAACAATGATAATATGATACATAATAAATTTCATATTATTATAACAACTATATTTACTATACTAGTGTTAAATTTATAGTTTATGTAATGTAACAATATAATATATATTATATAAATATTAAATTTTATATATTATAATAATAATAATATATAATGATACTACAAATTATAATATAACAAGTTACATGTTTCAACTTTTATATTTATATATAATACATATATTAATATTAGTATTAACCTTAATAATAATAATGAAAGTGATACTAATAATATTGATATTTGTTTTAATGATAACAATGAAAGTGCTATTATAATGTATCAACTATATTTTAACTAATAATTTCACCATTTTTATTTATGCACTATTATATAATACATATATTGAATACCTATCATTTATGCATTTTAATTTCTTACCATATATTTATGTATATAATTATTAGTTTAATATCAACCTAATTATTTATATTTTATTATTTACAATTATTATATGTACTTACATTTATATATATATATATACATATACATCTTTATTTACAAACAATTGTTCGTGAATCATCGGGCACAGTCAAAGGGTAATTGCATAAATGAATATAGATTTCAAAACTTTCGAGACTCCACATTACAGAGTTTGCTTATCATATCGAAATCATATAAAGATTAAGTTTAAATTTGGTCGGAAATTCCCGGGTCATCACAGTACCTACCCGTTAAAGAAATTTCGTCCCGAAATTTGAGTGAGGTCGTCATGGCTAACAATAAATATGTTTTCCTGACGAATATGAGTTGATAAATTAAGTTTTATCCTTATTGAATAATTTGGATAAAATGATTCGATTACTCGAAGCGTACGAGTGAAACTATCACAAAAGATGGAGATAAAGTAATAAATATTTGTCTTTACTTTTAATGTAGTCATGGTTGAATTTAGAAGATATGGTGCGTCATAGCTTTTGACGTAGAGGGTTGAATTCCGGAATTCAAGGGATTTAAAGAAAATCTTCGAAATCTAAAAGATTTGATTCTTCGGCGAGTAAGGAAATTAAGATCTCTCTAATTAAATACGGTGATCTGCCTCGATTAATCTGTATGATATTTCCACTATAAATTAAGCTCTTTCGTTTCATTATCCTCACCATTCCTATACTTTCTTTCTTAATTCATACATCCAAAAGATTGTGAAAATATTTAATCCAGTTCTGATCTTTGTTCTTATTCTCACTATCGTCATGATCGTTCTTCTTTTCCAACTTCCACCAGAGGAATCCGTCTATTTCTACTATGCTTTAGGGATTATTGTATTTGTAATCCTCCCGGGTCTTTATATTGCTATACGCACTGATATCCACGGTTTGTAATTTTGGTGTTGTTGTTGGGCTTTATATTTTCTCTTATATTTTGGAGCTCTTTGCCTTTCTATTATCCTCCCGACCTCTAGTAAAGCGAGTAACGATCCAGAATTCATAGATATGATTTTCGAAATGAACATAGTTAATGTTCTAAGAAAGAAATGGTAATAGCACGATCTTGATTCATCAAATTACCAGAATATCCGGAAAAGATAGAACTATCAAGAAAATATGTTCTTGATATGTTTATATATCATATAAAATGTAAGAGTCGTGTAACATGGCACATGATGACGTTATAATTTGTGAATCATCATGTCCCATTTAGAAACTCAGCATGACTTAATGTAATATAATCACTGATAATGCTAAAAACGAACATATATTTTATAGCATTATTCCTCAAAGAAAGACAAGCTTTTAGTTGCAATTGTTCTATTTACAAGTGATATTCGTTTAAATAATAAAAGGTGAAGACAAAAGATAGATTCGATGAATTGAAGAAGCAAACGACCAAAAAGCTCAAAAGTACAAAATACAATCCAAGTGGTTCAATTTATTGATGAGAAACGTCTCAAAATGACAAGAGTACAAGTTAAAAAATGCAAAGTACAAGATATTAAATTGTACGCAAGGACGTTCGAAAATCCAGAACTGGGACCAGAGTCAACTCTCAACGCTCGATGCAACGGACTAAAAATTACAAGTCAACTATGCACATAAATATAATATAATATTTAAATAATTCTTATAATTATTTATATATTATATAATATATTAAAAATTCGTCGGCAAAGAAAGACTCCAAAGTTGGTGAGCTGGAAAATCAAACTCCGCGATTCGCGGAGTTTGAAGGCAAAAATTGCCGCGAGTCGTGGAGCCCCAAATTCTGAAACCGCCTATAAAAGCAAACACAGTTTGATCGCAAAAATATCAATATATATCCATCCATCTATCTATACGTAATATTTATATTTATAATTTATATTTTAATTTTAATTTTAATTTTAATCCTAATAATAAGGGTATGTTAGCGAATGTTGTAAGGGTGTAAGTCGAAATTCTGTCCGTGTAACGCTACGCTATTTTTATTCATTGTAAGTTATGTTCAACCTTTTTAATTTAATGTCTCGTAGCTAAGTTATTATTATGCTTATTTAAAATGAAGTAATCATGATGTTGGGCTAATTACTAAAATTGGGTAATTGGGCTTTGTACCATAATTGGGGTTTGGACAAAAGAACGACACTTGTAGAAATTAGACTATGGACTATTAATGGGCTTTATATTTGTTTAACTAAATGATAGTTTGTTAATTTTAATATAAAGATTTACAATTGAACGTCCCTATAAATAACCATATACACTCAATCGGACACGATGGGCGGGGTATTTATATGTACGAATAATCGTTCATTTAACCGGACACGGGAATGGATTAATAGCCACTAGAATTATTAAAACAGGGGTGAAATTATGTACAAGGACACTTGGCATAATTATTAACAAAGTATTAAAATCTTGGGTTACACTCAGTCGACATCCTGGTGTAATTATTAAACAAAGTATTAAAATCTTGTTACAGTTTAAGTCCCCAAATTAGTTGGAATATTTAACTTCGGGTATAAGGATAATTTGATGAGGACACTCGCACTTTATATTTATGACTGATGGACTGTTATGGATAAAAACCAGACGGACATATTAGATAATCCAGGACAAAGGACAATTAACCCATGGGAATAAAACTAAAATTAACACGTCAAACATCATGATTACGGAAGTTTAAATAAGCATAATTCTTTTATTTCATATTTAATTTCCTTTATTTTATATTTAATTGCACTTCTAATTATCGCATTTTTATTTATTGTTATTGTATTTAATTACACTTTTAATTATCGTACTTTTTAATTATCGCAAGTTTATTTTATCGCACTTTTATTATTCGCAATTTCATTATCGTTATTTACTTTACGCTTTAAATTAAGTCTTTTATTTATTTAATATTTTACATTTGGTTCTAACTGTGACTAAAGTTTTAAAATCGACAAATCGGTCATTAAACGGTAAAAACCCCCCTTTATAATAATAATATTACTTATATATATATATTTGTATTTTTATAAATTTAAACTAATATAGCGTTAAGCTTTGTGAAAAAGATTCCCTGTGGAACGAACCGGACTTACTAAAAACTACACTACTGTATGATTAGGTACACTGCCTATAAGTGTTGTAGCAAGGTTTAAGTATATCCATTCTCTAAATAAATAAATATCTGGTGTAAAATTGTATCGTATTTAATAGTATTTTCTATAAAATTTAAACTATTTCGTACCCCCACGCTACGACATCAAGTATTTTTGGCGCCGCTGCCGGGGACAATCTAGCTTAAAAGCCGGAAGCGTAACGCTAATTTTTTTAAAAAAAAATTTATTTTTAGTTTACTTTTATTAAAATACGCTTTTGTAAAAATACCTTTTTATTTATTCGAAAATATAAAAAGAAAAACAAAAATATAAATATTTTTAAGATTTTGTTAAATATTTAAGTTTTATAAAGTTTCTTTATTTTTATTTTACAAAAATATAAGTTTTATTTAAATATTTTGTGTTTATTTAAAATATAAAATTAAAAACCGAAAAAGAAAAAAAAAATTATATATATATATATATATATATATATATATATATATATATATATATATATATATATATATATATATATATATATATAAATCTAGTTTTAAGATTTTTATTTATAAAATTATAAAGTAGTTCTATTTTTATATAAGTTTTTATTATATAAATATTTTTATTTAAAACAGAAAATATAAAGCATAATACAGAAAATAAAAAAAAATAAAAATGCGTCGAATTAAATCCTGTACCTGAGTTGAATTTTAGAACCCCGCGACTCGCGGAGTTTTCCTGCTTCGGGCACCGCAACTCGCGGAGCAGCCCTGACACACGTGACAGAAACCCTAATCAGCATTAATTACGGGTTTTATATTTATTAATTAACTTTTAACCCTAATTAGGTTTAATTTTAATAAATTAATTAGTTTTACTTTTTATTTAATTTATATATTTAGTTAAATTAGTTTAATTAATGTAAAATTAATAGTTTTAATAAATAAATAATATAAAAATAATATTTTTATAAAAATTGTAATTTTTACAACTTTTTGTATATTTTTATATTTTCTCCCTTTTTAATTGTTTTAGCGTAATACTTGTATTTTTCGCTAGTTTTTAGTTTTAAACTTAGTTTTTGCCATAGTTATATTTTTATTTCTAGATTTTTAGGCTTTGCCGTAAAATCCCTTAAGTGCTTTTTCTTTAGATTAAGATTTAGGTGCTTTAGAATTTTGCGACGCATTTTTAAGTTTTAGTTTCTTTTTAAGTTATTGCCATTTGGGATATAGTTTTACTTGTAAGCTTTAATATTTTTAGACGCCTTTTACCTATGTATCAATTATCATTCCAATTAGTAATCTCAATTTGCGATTATAATTTTAAGTTAGTGATAGTAATAAGATTGGGTTAGTCGAGTGTTTTTAAGTTCTATAAGTCACTCTTTTTCTTTCTTATTTTTATTTTTCGATCTTTTTCCGACACGCTCTTTTTTCTTTCTTATTTCTCGCTATTCTAGTTTTTAGGACATAAATTTTTTATTCTACTTCTTATCTAAATTTCTTAAAATTACGAAAATTTATTTTAAGTGGTTAAATTGATAGACATCAAAATTTTCTGGTTCGTAGTAATAGTTGGATTTGTACGTGGACCGGGTTATTGGAGCTAAACAGTCCTCAATTATATTGAGACCAAACGAATCCTGCCCCTCTGCTGCATCTTTTGGCTATTCGAAACGTGGGCAAAATCAGAAAAGTCTATTAATTGGATAACTTATATAATTTTTCTTTCCTTTTTAAAAACTAATAGGATATTCAGTGAATGCACCGAGCAAGACGTTCATCACCTTTTGTACGTTCACCACCTGTAACTAGATCAAGACATTTAGCAAATATTACCGCCGTTGATTTTTCTTTAGAATCATCATCCAGTCGACTAAGAACTCCAATTCAAATTTCCGATAATCCATTTTTTGAACCCGACCTCACAATTGAGAATCCGGAGAATATTCAGGGATGATTCATAGATCCTGAACCACTAAACTTTCCTCCGGAACCACCAATCATTCAAACAGAGATTGTTGAGGAACGAACCATTAAATCAGAATCCTCTAGTGATTCCGATTCAACAAATTCAATTATGGAGAATCTGGAACCTTTAAGTATGGAAGACCGAATGAGAGCTAAACGCACTGGCCAACTGAAATGTCCCGTTCTTATTGATTAAAAACGTTCCATATTAATTGATTTCGTTGCGAGGTTTTGACCTCTATATGAGACGTTTTTCAAAGACTGCATTCATTTTTAAAACAAACCATAACCTTTATTTCATAAATAAAGGTTTAAAAAGCTTTACGTAGATTATCAAATAATGATAATCTAAAATATCCTGTTTACACACGACCATTACATAATGGTTTACAATGCAAATATGTTACATCGAAATCAGTTTCTTGAATGCAGTTTTTACACAATATCATACAAACATGGACTCCAAATCTTGTCCTTATTTTAGTATGCAACAGCGGAAGCTCTTAATATTCACCTGAGAATAAACATGCTTTAAATGTCAACAAAAATGTTGGTGAGTTATAGGTTTAACCTATATATATCAAATCGTAACAATAGACCACAAGATTTCATATTTCAATACACATCCCATACATAGAGATAAAAATCATTCATATGGTGAACACCTGGTAACCGACATTAACAAGATGCATATATAAGAATATCCCCATCATTCCGGGACACCCTTCGGATATGATATAAATTTCGAAGTACTAAAGCATCCGGTACTTTGGATGGGGTTTGTTAGGCCCAATAGATCTATCTTTAGGATTCGCGTCAATTAGGGTGTCTGTTCCCTAATTCTTAGATTACCAGACTTAATAAAAAGGGGCATATTTGATTTCGATAATTCAACCATAGAATGTAGTTTCACGTACTTGTGTCTATTTTGTAAATCATTTATAAAACCTGCATGTATTCTCATCCCAAAAATATTAGATTTTAAAAGTGGGACTATAACTCACTTTCACAGATTTTTACTTCGTCGGGAAGTAAGACTTGGCCACTGGTTGATTCACGAACCTATAACAATATATACATATATATCAAAGTATATTTAAAATATATTTACAACACTTTTAATATATTTTGATGTTTTAAGTTTATTAAGTCAGCTGTCCTCGTTAGTAACCTACAACTAGTTGTCCACAGTTAGATGTACAGAAATAAATCGATAAATATTATCTTGAATCAATCCACGACCCAGTGTATACGTATCTCAGTATTGATCACAACTCAAACTATATATATTTTGGAATCAACCTCAACCCTGTATAGCTAACTCCAACATTCACATATTGAGTGTCTATGGTTGTTCCGAAATATATATAGATGTGTCGACATGATAGGTCAAAACATTGTATACGTGTCTATGGTATCTCAAGATTACATAATATACAATACAAGTTGATTAAGTTTTGGTTGGAATAGATTTGTTACCAATTTTCACGTAGCTAAAATGAGAAAAATTATCCAATCTTGTTTTACCCATAACTCCTTCATTTTAAATCCGTTTTGAGTGAATCAAATTGCTATGGTTTCATATTGAACTCTATTTTATGAATCTAAACAGAAAAAGTATAATTTTATAGTCGGAAAAATAAGTTACAAGTCATTTTTGTAAAGGTAGTCATTTCAGTCGAAAGAACGACGTCTAGATGACCATTTTAGAAAACATACTTCCACTTTGAGTTTAACCATAATTTTTGGATATAGTTTCATGTTCATAATAAAAATCATTTTCTCAGAATAGCAACTTTTAAATCAAAGTTTATCATAGTTTTTAATTAACTAACCCAAAACAGCCCGCGGTGTTACTACGACGGCGTAAATCCGGTTTTACGGTGTTTTTCGTGTTTCCAGGTTTTAAATCATTAAGTTAGCATATCATATAGATATAGAACATGTGTTTAGTTGATTTTAAAAGTCAAGTTAGAAGGATTAACTTTTGTTTGCGAACAAGTTTAGAATTAACTAAACTATGTTCTAGTGATTACAAGTTTAAACCTTCGAATAAGATAGCTTTATATGTATGAATCGAATGATGTTATGAACATCATTACTACCTTAAGTTCCTTGGATAAACCTACTGGAAAATAGAAAAATGGATCTAGCTTCAATGGATCCTTGGATGGCTCGAAGTTCTTGACGCAGAATCATGACACGAAAACAAGTTCAAGTAAGATCATCACTTGAAATAAGATTGTTATAGTTATAGAAATTGAACCAAAGTTTGAATATGATTATTACCTTGTATTAGAATGATAACCTACTGTAATAAACAAAGATTTCTTGAGGTTGGATGATCACCTTACAAGATTGGAAGTGAGCTAGCAAACTTGAAAGTATTCTTGATTTTATGAAACTAGAACTTTTGAAATTTATGAAGAACACTTAGAACTTGAAGATAGAACTTGAGAGAGATCAATTAGATGAAGAAAATTGAAGAATGAAAGTGTTTGTAGGTGTTTTTTGGTCGTTGGTGTATGAAGAACACGTAGCTAAGTGTTTGTAATTTTGTTTTCATGTAAATAAGTCATGAATGATTACTCATATTTTTGTAATTTTATGAGATATTTCATGCTAGTTGCCAAATGATGGTTCCCACATGTGTTAGGTGACTCACATGGGCTGCTAAGAGCTGATCATTGGAGTGTATATACCAATAGTACATACATCTAAAAGCTGTGTATTGTACGAGTACGAATACGGGTGCATACGAGTAGAATTGTTGATGAAACTGAACGAGGATGTAATTGTAAGCATTTTTGTTAAGTAGAAGTATTTTGATAAGTGTCTTGAAGTCTTTCAAAAGTGTATGAATACATATTAAAACACTACATGTATATACATTTTAACTGAGTCGTTAAGTCATCGTTAGTCGTTACATGTAAATGTTGTTTTGAAACCTTTAGGTTAACGATCTTGTTGAATGTTGTTAACCCATTGTTTATTATAACAAATGAGATGTTAAATTATTATATTATCATGATATTATGATATATAATATATCTTAGTATGATGTATATACAGTTAAATGTCGTTACAACGATAATCGTTACATATATGTCTCGTTTCGAAATCATTAAGTTAGTAGCCTTATTTTTACATATGTATTTCATTGTTAATACACTTAATAATATATTTACTTATCATTTAACATAATTAACCAAGTGTATCAATATCTTAATATGATTCATATGTACCTAGTAAGACGTTGTTATAACGATAATCGTTATATATATCGTTTTCGAGTTTCTTAAATTAATAGTCTCCTTTTTATGTATATAACTCATTGTTAAAATACCTAATGAGATACATACTTATAATAAAAACATGTTAACTATATATATAACCATATATATGTCATCGTATAGTTTTTATAAGTTTTAACGTTCGTGAATCACCGGTCAACTTGGGTGGTCAATTGTCTATATGAAACATATTTCAATTAATCAAGTCTTAACAAGTTTGATTGCTTAACATGTTGGAAACATTTAATCATGTAAATATCAATCTTAATTAATTTATATAAACATGGAAAAGTTCGGGTCACTACAGTACCTACCCGTTAAATAAATTTCGTCCCGAAATTTTAAGCTGTTGAAGGTGTTGACGAATCTTCTGGAAATAGATGCGGGTATTTCTTCTTCATCTGATCTTCACGCTCCCAGGTGAACTCGGGTCCTCTACAAGCATTCCATCGAACCTTAACAATTGGTATCTTGTTTTTCTTAAGTCTTTTAACCTCACGATCCATTATTTCGACGGGTTCTTCGATGAATTGAAGTTTTTCGTTGATTTGGATTTCATCTAACGGAATAGTGAGATCTTCTTTAGCAAAACATTTCTTCAAATTCAAGACGTGGAAAGTGTTATGTACAGCCGCGAGTTGTTGAGGTAACTCAAGTCGGTAAGCTACTGGTCCGACACGATCAATAATCTTGAATGGTCCAATATACCTTGGATTTAATTTCCCTCGTTTACCAAATCGAACAACGCCTTTCCAAGGTGCAACTTTAAGCATGACCATCTCTCCAATTTCAAATTCTATATCTTTTCTTTTAATGTCAGCGTAGCTCTTTTGTCGACTTTGGGCGGTTTTCAACCGTTGTTGAATTTGGATGATCTTCTCGGTAGTTTCTTGTATAATCTCCGGACCCGTAATCTGTCTATCCCCCACTTCACTCCAACAAATCAGAGACCTGCACTTTCTACCATAAAGTGCTTCAAACGGCGCCATCTCAATGCTTGAATGGTAGCTGTTGTTGTAGGAAAATTCTGCTAACGGTAGATGTCGATCCCAACTGTTTCCGAAATCAATAACACATGCTCGTAGCATGTCTTCAAGCGTTTGTATCGTCCTTTCGCTCTGCCCATCAGTTTGTGGATGATAGGCAGTACTCATGTCTAGACGAGTTCCTAATGCTTGCTGTAATGTCTGCCAGAATCTTGAAATAAATCTGCCATCCCTATCAGAGATAATAGAGATTGGTATTCCATGTCTGGAGACGACTTCCTTCAAATACAGTCGTGCTAACTTCTCCATCTTGTCATCTTCTCTTATTGGCAGGAAGTGTGCTGATTTGGTGAGACGATCAACTATTACCTAAATAGTATCAAAACCACTTGCAGTCCTTGGCAATTTAGTGATGAAATCCATGGTAATGTTTTCCCATTTCCATTCCGGGATTTCGGGTTGTTGAAGTAGACCTGATGGTTTCTGATGCTCAGCTTTGACCTTAGAACACGTCAAACATTCTCCTACGTATTTAGCAACATCGGCTTTCATACCCGGCCACCAAAAATGTTTCTTGAGATCCTTGTACATCTTCCCCGTTCCAGGATGTATTGAGTATCTGGTTTTATGAGCTTCTCTAAGTACCATTTCTCTCATATCTCCAAATTTTGGTACCCAAATCCTTTCAGCCCTATACCGGATTCCGTCTTCCCGAATATTAAGATGCTTCTCCGATCCTTTGGGTATTTCATCCTTTAAATTTCCCTCTTTTAAAACTCCTTGTTGCGCCTCCTTTATTTGAGTAGTAAGGTTATTATGAATCATTATATTCATAGATTTTACTCGAATGGGTTCTCTGTCCTTCCTGCTCAAGGCATCGGCTACCACATTTGCCTTCCCCGGGTGGTAACGAATATCAAAGTCGTAATCATTCAACAATTCAATCCACCTACGCTGCCTCATATTCAGTTGTTTCTGATTAAATATGTGTTGAAGACTTTTGTGGTCAGTATATATAATACTTTTGACCCCATATAAGTAGTGCCTCCAAGTCTTTAATGCAAAAACAACCGCGCCTAATTCCAAATCATGCGTCGTATAATTTTGCTCGTGAATCTTCAATTGTCTAGATGCATAAGCAATCACCTTCGTTCGTTGCATTAATACACAACCGAGACCTTGCTTTGATGCGTCACAATAAATCACAAAATCATCATTCCCTTCAGGCAATGACAATATAGGTGCCGTAGTTAGCTTTTTCTTCAATAACTGAAACGCTTTCTCTTGTTCATCCTTCCATTCAAATTTCTTCCCTTTATGCGTTAATGCAGTCAAGGGTTTTGCTATTCTGGAAAAGTCTTGGATGAACCTTCTGTAGTAACCAGCTAGTCCTAAAAACTGGCGTATGTGTTTCGGAGTTTTCGGGGTTTCCCACTTTTCAACAGTTTCTATCTTTGCCGGATCCACCTTAATACCTTCTTTGTTCACTATGTGACCGAGGAATTGAACTTCTTCCAACCAAAATGCACACTTTGAAAACTTAGCGTACAATTCTTCCTTCCTCAATACTTCTAACACCTTTCTCAAATGTTCACCGTGGTCTTGGTCATTATTTGAGTAAATAAGTATGTCATCAATGAAAACAATGACAAACTTGTCAAGGTATGGTCCACACACTCGGTTCATAAGGTCCATGAACACAGCTGGTGCATTAGTTAAACCAAACGGCATGACCATAAACTCGTAATGACCGTAACGTGTTCTGAAAGCAGTCTTTGGAATATCATCTTCTTTCACCCGCATTTGATGATACCCGGAACGTAAGTCAATCTTTGAATAAACAGACGAGCCTTGTAGTTGATCAAATAAGTCATCGATTCTCGGTAGTGGGTAGCGGTTCTTGATGGTAAGTTTGTTCAACTCTCGGTAGTCGATACACAACCTGAATGTACCATCTTTCTTCTTGACAAACAAAACAGGAGCTCCCCACGGTGATGTGCTTGGTCGAATGAAACGACGCTCTAAAAGTTCTTGTAATTGGCTTTGTAGTTCTTTCATCTCACTGGGTGCGAGTCTGTAAAGAGCACGAGCTATTGGTGCAGCTCCTGGTACAAGATCTATTTGAAATTCAACGGATCGATGTGGGGGTAATCCCGGTTATTCTTTCGGAAATACATCAGGAAATTCTTTTGCGACGGGAACATCATTGATGCTCTTTTCTTCAGTTTGTACTTTCTCGACGTGTGCTAGAACAGCATAGCAACCTTTTCTTATTAGTTTTTGTGCCTTCAAATTACTAATAAGATGTAGCTTCGTGTTGCCCTTTTCTCCGTACACCATTAAGGGTTTTCCTTTTTCTCGTATAATGCGAATTGCATTTTTGTAACAAACGATCTCCGCTTTCACTTCTTTCAACCAGTCCATACCGATTATCACATCAAAACTCCCTAACTCTACTGGTATCAAATCAATCTTAAATGTTTCGCTAACCAGTTTAATTTCTCGATTCCGACATATATTATCTGCTGAAATTAATTTACCATTTGCTAATTCGAGTAAAAATTTACTATCCAAAGGCGTTAATGGACAACTTAATTTAGCACAAAAATCTCTACTCATATAGCTTCTATCCGCACCCGAATCAAATAAAACGTAAGCAGATTTATTGTCAATAAGAAACGTACCCGTAACAAGCTCCGGGTCTTCCTGTGCCTCTGCCGCATTAATATTGAAAACTCTTCCGCGGCCTTGTCCATTCGTGTTCTCCTGGTTTGGGCAATTTCTAATAATGTGGCTCGGTTTTCCACATTTATAACAAACTACATTGGCATAACTTGCTCCGACACTACTTGCTCCGCCATTACTCGTTCCGGCACCATTTGTTCCTTTCGTTCTGTTAACCCCTGGTCCGTAGACATCACACTTCGCCGCGCTATGACCATTTCTTTTACACTTGTTGCAAAATTTGGTGCAGAACCCCGAGTGATACTTTTCACACCTTTGGCATAGCTGCTTCTGATTGTTGTTGTTGTTACGGTTATTATTGTTGTTGGGATGATTGTTGTAGCTGTTGTTGTTGTTGTTGTTGTTGTTGTTGTTGGGCCGTTTGTTGTAGTTGCGATTGATGTTGCGATTGTTGGGATAATTGTTGTAATTACTGTTGTTGTTGTATTGGTGATTCTTATCACCGTTTTCCTCCCACTTTCTTTTGACTTGCTTCACATTGGCCTCTTCAGCAGGCTGTTCTTTAATTCTTTCTTCAATCTGGTTCACGAGTTTGTGAGCCATTCTACATGCCTGTTGTATGGAGGCGGGCTCGTTTGAACTTATATCTTCTTGAATTCTTTCCGGTAATCCTTTCACAAACGCGTCGATCTTCTCTTCCTCATCTTCGAATGCTCTCGGACACAATAGGCACAATTCTATGAATCGTCTTTCGTACGTGGTAATATCAAATCCTTGGGTTCGTAACCCTCTAAGTTCTGTCTTGAGCTTATTGACCTCGGTTCTGGGACGGTACTTCTCGTTCATCAAGTGCTTGAATGCTGACCACGGTAGTGCGTACGCATCGTCTTGTCCCACTTGCTCTAGATAGGTATTCAACCATGTTAACGCAGAACCTGTGAAGGTATGCGTAGCGTACTTTACTTTGTCCTCTTCAGTACACTTACTTATGGCAAACACTGATTCGACCTTCTCGGTCCATCGTTTCAATCCGATCGGTCCTTCGGTTCCATCAAATTCCAAAGGTTTGCAGGCAGTGAATTCTTTGTTGGTGCATCCTACACGATTTCCTGTACTGCTAGATCCAAGTTTATTGTTGGTATGTAGTGCAGCCTGTACTGCGGCTATGTTTGAAGCTAGAAAAGTACGGAATTCCTCTTCATTCATATTCACGGTGTGTCGAGTAGTCGGTGCCATTTCCTTCAAAATAGTTAAATGGAACAAGTTAATCATACAGAATATTAAGAGTAGTTAATAGTATTTCGTAGCATAATATGAACTCATTTATAAAAGCTTTTTCTTCATATTAGCGTTTTATAAGTTTAAATTAGGGTAGTACCTACCCGTTAAGTTCATACTTAGTAGCTAATATACAATTCAACTACTACAATTCTATATGAAAAACTGATTATAATAATATTTCGCGTTCAAACTTTTATACAATATTTTACAAACTTACAATACCGCTTATTTTACATAAAGCATGAAATATAGCACACAATAACTTTGATACAAGATAGTTGTGAAGATAATTCTAGCTAGTACACAAGTCGTTCAGCAAAGGCAATAAAGACACGTAATTCATACGTCCAGAAACAAGTCATGCATTCTGGTTTTACTATGACTACTTCCCATCCTTGGTCTTGTGCAACATAACCGTTATGGCCGTTGATAAGATAGCGTGTTGTAACGTCGTTAAAGGGACGAGGGTTACGTAATGTCCAACAGTCCCGTAATAATCTAAAAACCTCATTTCTTACCCCAATTACCGACTCCGTCACTTGTGGAAACGTTTTGTTTAATAGTTGTAGCCCGATGTTCTTGTTCTCACTTTGGTGAGAAGCGAACATTACTAATCCGTAAGCATAACATGCTTCTTTATGTTGCATGTTAGCCGCTTTTTCTAAATCACGAAGTCCAATATTCGGATATATTGAGTCAAAATAATTTCTTAACCCGTTGCGTAAAATAGCATTTGGGTTCCCCGCAATATATGCATCAAAGTAAACACATCGTAACTTATGGGTTTCCCAATGTGATATCCCCCATCTTTCAAACGAAAGTCTCTTATAAACCAAGACATTCTTGGAACGTTCTTCGAATGTCTTACAAACTGATCTCGCCTTAAATAGTTGTGCCGAGGAATTCTGGCTGACTCTATACAAGATTTCATCAATCATGTCTCCGGGTAGGTCTCTTAAAATATTGGGTTGTCTATCCATTTTGTGTTTTTAAACTGTAAAATAGACAAGAGTTAGATTCATAAAAAAATACTTATTAATACAAGCAATTTTTACATATATCATAAAGCATAAGAACACTATATTACATATATTACACCACACTAATACAACTATCTTATTCCGACTCGCTCGTTTCTTCTTCTTCGGTTTTGGTTCGTTTTGCCAAGTTTCTAGGGATATATGATGTTCCCCTAATACGAGCCGTCGTTGTCCACATTGGTTTAGAAAAACCTGGTGGTTTAGAGGTTCCCGGGTCATTGTTACAACTTAAGGACTTCGGGCGTTGACGATACATATAAAGTTCATCGGGGTTGGAATTAGATTTCTCTATTTTTATGCCCTTTCCCTTATTATTTTCTTTTGCCTTTTTAAATTCAGTTGGAGTAATTTCTATAACATCATCGGAATTCCCGTCGGAATCCGATTCATCGGAGAATTGGTAATCCTCCCAATATTTTGCTTCCTTGGCGGAAACACCATTGACCATAATTAACCTTGGTCGGTTGGTTGAGGATTTTCTTTTACTTAACCGTTTTATTATTTCCCCCACCGGTTCTATTTCTTCATCCGGTTCTGATTCTTCTTCCGGTTCCGATTCTTCTTCCGGTTCCGACTCTTCTTCCGGTTCCTCTTCGGGAACTTGTGAATCAGTCCACGAATCATTCCAATTTACATTTGACTCTTCATTATTATTAGGTGAGTCAATGGGACTTGTTCTAGAGGTAGACATCTATCACATAATATCAAACGCGTTAAGAGATTAATATATCACATAATATTCACATGTTAAAAATATATAGTTTCCAACAAAATTTGTTAAGCAATCATTTTTCAAGTAAACACGGTCGAAGTCCAGACTCACTAATGCATCCTAACAAACTCGATAAGACACACTAATGAAAAATTCTGGTTCTCTAAGACCAACGCTCGGATACCAACTGAAATGTCCCGTTCTTATTGATTAAAAACGTTCCATATTAATTGATTTCGTTGCGAGGTTTTGACCTCTATATGAGACGTTTTTCAAAGACTGCATTCATTTTTAAAACAAACCATAACCTTTATTTCATAAATAAAGGTTTAAAAAGCTTTACGTAGATTATCAAATAATGATAATCTAAAATATCCTGTTTACACACGACCATTACATAATGGTTTACAATACAAATATGTTACATCGAAATCAGTTTCTTGAATGCAGTTTTTACACAATATCATACAAACATGGACTCCAAATCTTGTCCTTATTTTAGTATGCAACAGCGGAAGCTCTTAATATTCACCTGAGAATAAACATGCTTTAAATGTCAACAAAAATGTTGGTGAGTTATAGGTTTAACCTATATATATCAAATCGTAACAATAGACTACAAAATTTCATATTTCAATACACATCCCATACATAGAGATAAAAATCATTCATATGGTGAACACCTGGTAACCAACATTAACAAGATGCATATATAAGAATATCCCCATCATTCCGGGACACCCTTCGGATATGATATAAATTTCGAAGTACTAAAGCATCCGGTACTTTGGATGGGGTTTGTTAGGCCCAATAGATCTATCTTTAGGATTCGCGTCAATTAGGGTGTCTGTTCCCTAATTCTTAGATTACCAGACTTAATAAAAAGGGGCATATTCGATTTCGATAATTCAACCATAGAATGTAGTTTCACGTACTTGTGTCTATTTTGTAAATCATTTATAAAACCTGCATGTATTCTCATCCCAAAAATATTAGATTTTAAAAGTGGGACTATAACTCACTTTCACAGATTTTTACTTCGTCGGGAAGTAAGACTTGGCCACTGGTTGATTCACGAACCTATAACAATATATACATATATATCAAAGTATGTTTAAAATATATTTACAACACTTTTAATATATTTTGATGTTTTAAGTTTATTAAGTCAGCTGTCCTCGTTAGTAACCTACAACTAGTTGTCCACAGTTAGATGTACAGAAATAAATCGATAAATATTATCTTGAATCAATCCACGACCCAGTGTATACGTATCTCAGTATTGATCACAACTCAAACTATATATATTTTGGAATCAACCTCAACCCTGTATAGCTAACTCCAACATTCACATATAGAGTGTCTATGGTTGTTCCGAAATATATATAGATGTGTCGACATGATAGGTCGAAACATTGTATACGTGTCTATGGTATCTCAAGATTACATAATATACAATACAAGTTGATTAAGTTTTGGTTGGAATAGATTTGTTACCAATTTTCACGTAGCTAAAATGAGAAAAATTATCCAATCTTGTTTTACCCATAACTCCTTCATTTTAAATCCGTTTTGAGTGAATCAAATTGCTATGGTTTCATATTGAACTCTATTTTATGAATCTAAACAAAAAAACTATAGGTTTATAGTCGGAAAAATAAGTTACAAGTCATTTTTGTAAAGGTAGTCATTTCAGTCGAAAGAACGACGTCTAGATGACCATTTTAGAAAACATACTTCCACTTTGAGTTTAACCATAATTTTTGGATATAGTTTCATGTTCATAATAAAAATCATTTTTTCAGAATAGCAACTTTTAAATCAAAGTTTATCATAGTTTTTAATTAACTAACCCAAAACAGCCCGCGGTGTTACTACGACGGCGTAAATCCGGTTTTACGGTGTTTTTCGTGTTTCCAGGTTTTAAATCATTAAGTTAGCATATCATATAGATATAGAACATGTGTTTAGTTGATTTTAAAAGTCAAGTTAGAAGGATTAACTTTTGTTTGCGAACAAGTTTAGAATTAACTAAACTATGTTCTAGTGATTACAAGTTTAAACCTTCGAATAAGATAGCTTTATATGTATGAATCGAATGATGTTATGAACATCATTACTACCTTAAGTTCCTTGGATAAACCTACTGGAAAAGAGAAAAATGGATCTAGCTTCAATGGATCCTTGGATGGCTCGAAGTTCTTGAAGCAGAATCATGACACGAAAACAAGTTCAAGTAAGATCATCACTTGAAATAAGATTGTTATAGTTATAGAAATTGAACCAAAGTTTGAATATGATTATTACCTTGTATTAGAATGATAACCTACTGTAAGAAACAAAGATTTCTTGAGGTTGGATGATCACCTTACAAGATTGGAAGTGAGCTAGCAAACTTGAAAGTATTCTTGATTTTATGAAACTAGAACTTTTGAAATTTATGAAGAACACTTAGAACTTGAAGATAGAACTTGAGAGAGATCAATTAGATGAAGAAAATTGAAGAATGAAAGTGTTTGTAGGTGTTTTTGGTCGTTGGTGTATGGATTAGATATAAAGGATATGTAATTTTGTTTTCATGTAAATAAGTCATGAATGATTACTCATATTTTTGTAATTTTATGAGATATTTCATGCTAGTTGCCAAATGATGGTTCCCACATGTGTTAGGTGACTCACATGAGCTGCTAAGAGCTGATCATTGGAATGTATATACCAATAGTACATACATCTAAAAGCTGTGTATTGTACGAGTACGAATACGGGTGCATACGAGTAGAATTGTTGATGAAACTGAACGAGGATGTAATTGTAAGCATTTTTGTTAAGTAGAAGTATTTTGATAAGTGTCTTGAAGTCTTTCAAAAGTGTATGAATACATATTAAAACACTACATGTATATACATTTTAACTGAGTCGTTAAGTCATCGTTAGTCGTTACATGTAAATGTTGTTTTGAAACCTTTAGGTTAACGATCTTGTTGAATGTTGTTAACCCATTATTTATTATAACAAATGAGATGTTAAATTATTATATTATCATGATATTATGATATATAATATATCTTAGTATGATGTATATACAGTTAAATGTCGTTACAACGATAATCGTTACATATATGTCTCGTTTCGAAATCATTAAGTTAGTAGCCTTATTTTTACATATGTATTTCATTGTTAATACACTTAATAATATATTTACTTATCATTTAACATAATTAACCAAGTGTATCAATATCTTAATATGATTCATATGTACCTAGTAAGACGTTGTTATAACGATAATCGTTATATATATCGTTTTCGAGTTTCTTAAATTAATAGTCTCCTTTTTATGTATATAACTCATTGTTAAAATACCTAATGAGATACATACTTATAATAAAAACATGTTAACTATATATATAACCATATATATGTCATCGTATAGTTTTTATAAGTTTTAACGTTCGTGAATCACCGGTCAACTTGGGTGGTCAATTGTCTATATGAAACATATTTCAATTAATCAAGTCTTAACAAGTTTGATTGCTTAACATGTTGGAAACATTTAATCATGTAAATATCAATCTTAATTAATTTATATAAACATGGAAAAGTTCGGGTCACTACACCAAGGT
Source organism: Rutidosis leptorrhynchoides (assembly GCF_046630445.1). Taxonomy (NCBI): domain Eukaryota; kingdom Viridiplantae; phylum Streptophyta; class Magnoliopsida; order Asterales; family Asteraceae; genus Rutidosis; species Rutidosis leptorrhynchoides. The sequence goes on along the minus strand of NC_092340.1, from coordinate 107,044,302 downwards.
CACGCAATTACTCATCCTGACATTAATGCGCCAGATTATGAAATCAAAGGACAAATTCTACACATGGTGACTAATCAATGCCAATTTAGTGGTGCGCCGAAGGAAGATCCAAATGAACATCTTCGTACCTTTAATAGGATCTGCACTCTATTTAAAATAAGAGAAGTTGAGGATGAACATATATTTCTCATGTTATTTCCCTGGACTTTAAAGGGAGAAGCCAAAGATTGGTTGGAATCGTTACCTGAAGGGGCGATTGATACATGGGATGTTTTAGTTGAAAAATTTCTTAAACAATTCTTTCCTGCATCTAAAGCCGTAAGACTTCAAGGAGAAATTGTTACGTTCACACAGAAGCCAAATGAAACTCTATATGAGGCGTGGACAAGATTTGGAAAGTTATTAAGAGGATGTCCGCAACATGGTTTAGATACCTGTCAAATAGTACAAATATTCTAACAAGGATGCGACATCACTACAAGGAAAGACATCGATATAGCCGCTGGTGGTTCTATTATGAAGAAAACAGAAACTGATGCTTACAAAATTATTGATAACACTGCTTCCCACTCACATGAGTGGCACCAAGAAAAAGATATCGTTAGATCATCTAAAGCAGCTAGAGCCGATTCTAGCCATGACTTAGATTCCATTTCCGCAAAGATAGATGCTGTCGAGAGACGAATGGAAAAGATGACTAAGGATATTCACTCAATACGAATTAGTTGTGAGCAGTGTGGAGGACCACATTTGACAAAAGATTGTCTCAGTATTGAATTAACAATGGAACAAAGAGAGAATATTTCATACATAAACCAAAGGCCTGGAAATAATTATCAGAATAATTATCAACCGCCAAGACCGATTTACAATCAAAACCAGAACTATAACCGAAATATTCCATACAAAAACCAACAAGGTCCTAGCAATCAACAAGTATCTAATAATACTTACAATCAGCAAAGACCTAATTTTCAAAACAAACCACCACAACAAACCGATGATAAAAAGCCAAATTTAGAAGATATGATGACGAAGCTAGTTGAAACTCAAACGCAGTTTTTCACATCTCAGAAACAAACAAATGAACAAAATGCTCAAGCATTTAGAAATCAACAAGCTTCTATTCAAAACTTGGAACAAGAAGTAAGTAACCTAGCAAGGTTAATAAGTGAAAGAAAATCGGGAAGTCTACCTTGTGATACAAATGCTAACCCCCGGAATGAAACAGCTAAAGCTATTACCACAAGAAGTGGTACAACACTTAAATCACCTGAAATACCTGTAACTTCTGATGAAGCTATTCCTACTCCACAAGAACCACAACCTGAACAAGATAAGGAAACAGAACCGGTAGTTGAGAAGGTTAATGAAGATAACAAAATTAAGGCTAAACCTTATGTTAAACCATACCAACCACCACTTCCTTACCCGAGTAAAATGAAGAAAGAGAAACTTGAAGCCGAGCAATCTAAATTCTTAGATATGTTTAAACAGATAAATGTAAATCTTCCTTTCATTGATGTGATTTCAGGAATGCCTAGATATGCTAAATTCTTGAAAGATCTGATCACGAATAGAAAGAAAATGGAAGAACTCTCGGCTGTTACTATGAACGCTAATTGTTCAGCAGTGCTATTGAATAAGATACCAGAAAAATTATCTGATCTAGGAAGTTTCACAATTCCATGTTTTCTGGGTAGTCTTAGTTAAATAGAAGTATTAGCAGACTTAGGTGCTAGTATAAATCTAATGCCGTATTCACTATACGCTAAACTAGACCTTGGAGAATTGAAACCAACCAGAATAAGTATACAACTAGCCGATAGATCAATAAAATATCCTAGAGGGATAATGGAGAACATGCTAGTTAAAGTTGGTACTTTAGTATTTCCAGTAGATTTTGTTGTTCTGGACATGGAAGAAGATTCTCAAGTTCCTCTCATATTAGGAAGACCATTCTTAAACACGGCTAAAGCAATGATAGACGTGTTTGGTAAGAAATTGACCCTAAGTATAGAGGACGAGAGTGTTACCTTTTCAGTTGATAGAGCAATGCAACAACCGCAATCTGCAGATGTTACATGTTATTATATTCAAACTATAGATTCACATGCAGAATTGTTAGAAGAATTTCCAGAATTACAAGGAACAGGAGAATGTTCTTTAGGAGAAGGTAATGAACCAATTGATGAAGCTGAAATGTTAGCTATACTTATAGCTAATGGATATGAACCAACAACAGAAGAAATTCAAATGCTAAAAGAAGAAGACAGATATCGATATAAATCATCGATAGAAGAACCTCCGAAATTAGAGTTAAAGCCACTTCCAAACCATTTGGAATACGCTTATTTACATGGTGAATCTGAATTACCTGTAATAATATCGTCTTCTCTTACTGAAAATGAGAAATCACAACTCATTTCTGTGTTAAAAGCTCATAAACCAGCCATTGCATGGAAGATTCATGATATTAAAGGAATAAGTCCTTCGTATTGCACACAAAAAATCCTTATGGAAGAAGGTCATAAAACGTATATGCAACGCCAACGAAGACTAAATCCTAATATGCAAGATGTAGTTAAGAAAGAAATTATTAAACTGCTAGATGCAGGTTTAATATATCCAATTTCTGATAGTCCATGGGTAAGCCCAGTTCAATGCGTGCCTAAGAAGGGTGGCATGACTGTCATTACAAATGAAAAAAATGAGCTTATTCCTACTAGGACTGTAACAGGATGGCGTGTATGTATTGATTATAGAAAATTAAATGACGCCACCAGAAAATATCACTTTCCCTTACCTTTCATTGATCAAATGTTGGAAAGATTAGCCGGAAATACTTATTATTGTTTTCTTGATGGATTTTCCAGATATTTTCAAATTCCAATAGCACCCGAAGATCAAGAGAAAACCACATTCACGTGCCCTTATGGTACTTTTGCTTACAAACGCATGCCATTTGGACTTTGCAATGCCCCTGCAACCTTTCAAAGGTGTATGATGGCGATTTTTCACGACATGATAGAAGAATGCATGGAAGTTTTCATGGATGACTTTTCAGTCTTCGGTGATAAATTTGAATCATGTCTAGTTAATCTGGAACGAATGCTTATTAGATGCGAACAATCAAATCTAGTTCTTAATTGGGAGAAATGCCATTTCATGGTTAAAGAAGGCATCGTTCTTGGACATAAAATCTCAAAGGAAGGAATTGAAGTAGATAGAGCTAAAGTAGATGTAATTGCTAAACTTTCACATCCCACCAATGTTAAAGGAGTTAGGAGTTTTCTAGGGCATGCCGGTTTTTACCGACGTTTCATAAAAGATTTTTCTAAAATTGCCACTCCTATGAATAAACTCCTAGAAAAGGATGCTCCATTCATCTTTTCAGATGAATGCATTAAATCTTTTAATATTCTTAAAGAGAAACTCACTAATGCGCCAATCATGATAACACCAAATTGGAATCTATCGTTTGAACTAATGTGCGATGCAAGTGATTTTGCAATGGGAGCCGTTTTAGGACAAAGGATTGAAAAACGATTTCAACCTATATATTATGCTAGTAAGACGTTACAAGGAGCACAAACAAACTATACAACTACTGAAAAAGAACTCCTTGCTATTGTCTTTTCTTTTGACAAATTTCGTTCATATCTCGTTTTAGCAAAAACGGTGGTCTATACCGACCATTCTGCTCTTAGATACCTATTTTCAAAACAAGATGCCAAACCAAGATTAATCCGTTAGATCTTACTCTTACAAGAGTTTGATATTGAAATCCGAGATAAAAGAAGAGCAGAAAATCTCGCCGCTGATCATCTTTCTCGTCTTGAAAATTCCGAATTTGAAGTTCTAAATGAATCGGCCATACAAGACAACTTTCCTGATGAATATCTATTGAAGATAGATTATAATGAAATTCCATGGTTTGCAGACTATGCAAATTACTTAGTATGTGGATTCCTTGAAAAAGGATTATCGTACCAAAAACGAAAGAAATTCTTCAGTGATATAAAACACTATTTCTGGGAAGATCCACATTTGTTTAAAAGTTGTCCAGATGGAATAATACGCCGATGTGTATTCGGAGATGAAGCTAATAAAATTTTAAACCATTGTCACACAGGACCAACAGGAGGGCATTATGGGCCTCAACTAACAGCAAGAAAAGTTTATGATGCTGGATTCTATTGGCCTACAATTTACAAAGACGCACACCTTCTTTGCAAATCCTGTGATGCTTGTCGAAGGGCCGAAAAAATAAGTCAACGTGATGAAATGCCACAAAATGTCATTCAAGTATGTGAAGTATTTGACATTTGGGGTATTGACTTTATGGGTCCATTTCTAAAATCTCATAATAATCTCTATATTCTCGTAGCCATTGATTATGTATCTAAATGGGCGGAAGCACAAGCTCTCCCAACTAACGATGCACGAGTTGTAGTCAACTTTTTAAAACGTCTTTTTGCAAGGTTTGGAACACCGAAAGCTTTAATAAGTGATCGGGGAACTCATTTCTGTAACAATCAACTTGAAAAAGTTCTCAAAAGATATGGAGTAACTCATAAAATCTCCACCGCATATCATCCACAAACAAGTGGACAAGTTGAAAATACCAACCGAGCTTTAAAACGTATTCTAGAGAAAACCGTAGGATCAAATCCGAAGGAATGGTCCATTAAGTTGGAGGATGCACTCTGGGCTTTTAGAACAGCCTACAAAACTCCAATTGGAACCACACCTTTTAGACTCGTTTATGGAAAAGCATGTCATCTTCCAGTAGAAATTGAACACAAAGCATTTTGGGCTTTGAAGACATGTAATCTTGATTTACATGAAGCTGGACGTCTACGATTAAGTCAACTAAACGAATTAGAAGAATTAAGACATGAAGCATACGAAAATTCATTAATCTATAAAGAAAGAACGAAGAAATGGCATGATAAAAGAATCAGAAGTTTAAAAGAATTTAAAGAAGGAGACAGAGTTCTTGTTTTCAATTCACGATTCACGCTATTTCCTGGAAAATTGAAATCAAGATGGTCTGGACCATTCATAGTCAAAAGAGTTTTCCCATACGGAACAGTAGAATTAATAAATTCAAATGGGATTGAATTTAAAGTTAATGGTCACAGAGTTAAACACTACATAGATAGTCCGATGGAATTCGACAATGAAGTTAATCACAATTTCGATACCACAGCTAACTAAGTGTGGGGAGAATCAAGTCTTTAAAGGATATTATGTATTTCTGTTAGAGTTAGATTGTCTGTTTTCGTGTAGTTCTCGAAAATGGAACCCGAATGGTCTTTCCCTAGCAGACCCTAAAGAACTAGTCTTCTCCCCCCATTCTGAATTTTTATTTTTTTTTAGGTTTTTACTAAATGAAGACTGCCTGTGAACTAAACCATGGTCTAATGCTACACGCTTTGATCACTAAACGTAATAATGACACACTTCCGAGTGAAATAGTATCAGTAATCAGAGAAAGATTGGACGGAGTAAGAAAAGAATCCAGATGCGAAGATAATAAGTTACAATTTGGTAAAGAAAAATCAAAATCCGCAGCGAAAAGAAGAGCACGACACCTTGAAAGATGTCACAAATGCGGAAAATGGTCACATGGAGGTAAATGTTCAAATAATCAAACCTATTCAAATACCGAATTTGTTACTTTATGCAGAGACGGACCGTTCATATGTTTAGAAGAACAAACACTGAATGCTCGAGGTTACGCCTATGTAGCCATGGAAAACCAATTAAACCGACTATCTTATGAATGGGATAGATTATATCACTAAGAATACTATCTCACAGGTAAGTCTGTACAATTTTTATTTTTTAATTTTTTATTTTTAACCTTTTGATAATAAACGCTAATTTATTAACCATAAAGTATTAAATTGGTATTGAATAAAATTAGGTTTGGCGACCGAAATTATTGAAATCATTCAAAAATTTATTACATCACTGCGAAATTTAACGTTTATTCTTAAGGTATAAATATCTTTAATCAATCAACCCAAAATATTTCAAAAATTCGTCATGAGTTAAATTAGGTCTTGGAACCGAAATTACTTTACCGAAAAGAGGGGCGCATATTTTTGATAATATTTGATTGATTAAAGTGGGATAAAAAGCCAAAAAGATTTTTAATTTTATTTTTACCATGTTTTTAAAATTAATATATAAATCTTAAATTAATATTGTAAACTTTGTAAAAACAATATATTTAAAATTGTAAATATTTGAAAAATATAATATAAGTTTGGTGTGAATTTTTAATTTTTAAAATATGAATTTTTAATTTTATGCATTTCAAATTTTAAGTTTAGTGTGAATTTTTAATATTAATTTTGAATTTTATGTATTTTTAATTTAAGTTGGTGTGAATTTAAAAACAAAAATTTACTTTATCTCATTAAGTTAAAAATATGATTTTTAAAATTCGTCGTAAGTTGAAGACTAGGTCGTTGAACCGAAATTGCTTTACCCGAGGGAGGGACGAGAACTTTTATTATCATTATTTTGAATCTTATCGAATTAAAGTATACCAAAAACATAAAAAAAAAAAAACCAAAAATCTAAGCTTTTAAAACAATCGCTTGAAAAAGACAAATTTTAAAATTTTGTCGAATGACGGACTAGGACATCGATCCGAAACGACCTCGTCCTAAAACAAAGGAAAACAAAATTTTAAATTTATTTTATATTTGCTTTATAAGTTAAGATTTTATTGAGAAAAAAAAAATTCAAACACCGCGACTCGCGGAGAGACCAAAACCCAGAAAAAATAAAACGAGCTGGAATCAGCTCAGTTCATACACCACAAAAACAAACTGCGAAATAAACCCAAAAACACACACCAAATTCGCAATTTTTGACCGTTAATCATCAAATCTTTTACTAAAATCATGTTGAGAAGGATGCTATCATGGAATTACTCAAGAAAAACGGTAAATTTCTACACCTAAACACCATTTAATTCGCAAATTGGTGTTCTTGAGCAATTTTATACCCAATTCGATTTTGATTCTTTTTAGTGTAATTATGCTTAAATTACTTATATATTATGCTTGTATAACCTAGATTGATGCTATTTAACATGATTAGAAGCCTTAAACTTCAAATTTTGAGTAATCTAGGGTTTGTGTTCTTGAGCAAATTTGGGGCTTTTTGATATAAACAGGTTATGGCCGATTTTTGTCATGAATTGTTGCTAAATTAAGTAGTGTAACATGTTTAGGTAGTTAAATGATCCAAACTTTGAGCCTAAACATGATTTTGAGAATTAAAGTGGACTTTTTCAAGTCTAAAATTCATGAACTTGATTTTTGGAAAATAATGTCATTTGAAACTTGTTTAATTGCTAGTAATGATTATTTTGACATATTATTTGAGTTGAATGCTTATGAACTTGGTGATCATTTTCGTATATGCTTATTTGAAAAAGTGTAGATTTGATAAAAATATGAAAATGAGCATAAGTTTGATATAAATTGATCATGTCATTGTAATTATTTTGATTGATGATTTTGCTAACACTAATGCATATTTGGATGCACAAAAATTGTGTTTGATGTGTTTTGCAGACTGAAAGGGGTGAATCTTCATCCCAAGCTCGCAATGCTCCTGCTGAGAATACGGAACAACAGGAGGTGGATAACTACTACAAACAAGATATACCTCATCCAGTCATGACATTTTCTGATATGCACTTGGAAGATTTGCACCCGAACCTGAGATTTGACAGACTTTGGATAGATTATCCAAAATACCAAAGGGGTTTGCATACTCTTCATTCTAAAATTGTTGAAGTACCTAGGGTCATAGAATGGGGACCATTAGAAGCTGTAGAATTGGCCGGACCAATTAGGGAATTACTTGCACAGAGGTATGGTAATTCTACTTTTAATGATTGGGTACGGTTATTCAACATGCGTAGACCTGTATATAAAGTATGGTGTGAAGAATTGTTGTGTAGTATAGAAATAAATGATCGGGTAGCTAGTTTAACCGATCGATCTTTTATTAGATTTTTGTTAGGAGGTTCGATGCGCCACATGTCTTTACTAGACATGGCTCAGGCTTTACGTATATATACGCCTGAGGAGTTAGCATCTGCCGATTGTAGAGGGTTGATACTAAATGGTAGAAAGATAGACGAAAATTTTGATACGCATGGTGTATGGAGTCAAATGACTAGCCATCACCGATTTAAAGGGGGAAATTACTCTTATTTAGATATAGATAGAGCTGAATTAAGAGTAATTCATAGGTTTTTAGCCAATTCGATTACACAACGAGGTAAGAACAAGGAAAAGGTAAATGAACAGGATTTGTTTTACCACATGTGTATTCGAGACCCACAAAGCACTGTAAGTATACCTTATTGTGTGGGTTATTATTTATCAGCTATGGTTAGGGGGATGAGACCGCATAGCATAATAGGAGGTGGTATATTTATTACTTTGATTGCTGAATATCTCGGTGTGGATATAAGTCGGGGGGATTATTAGTCGAAGAACCAGAACCCCGCGATACAATAGGTTTAAATGTATACCATGGTGCGAAGGTTTTGAAGAGGCGAAATAACACCGCAGTACGATATAATGGTAGACATCCACAGGTTGAGAGAAACCAACAGCCAGGTAATGTGGGAGGGGGAAATGAAATGACAGAAATGCAAAGGTTTATAGCTTCACAAGAGTACGAAAATGCTAGACATCGAGCATTTGCAGATTGGCAAGTTCATCAAAACCAAATCATAGCTTATTGCCAACAATACTCCATCGCCCGTATTTTCTCCGTGGTCTATAGAGATCCAACCACCGTATCCTACGTATAACCCAGCCGAAGCATTTTATAACACATATGGTTATGCATGGAACCCCTACTGGTATCAGTATCATCCTTAGTCTACTTAGTTTTATTTATTTTATAATTTGTAATATTGATACATTTAATACTTATGTTGGAATTGTATTAGTTTTTATAATTTACAAATTTTTATTTTTAGATTTTAATAATTTTTGAATGTGGGGTAATATACCAAACTTCAAAAATATGTATATATGTTTGCAGTTTATCTTATGTACACAACAGGGTAAAACAACACATTTTCAAAGACTGGCATTAAGTTCAGCAAAAGCAACTAATTTTGACGACAAGATGCAAAATAAATGTGATATAACAACAAGACGGAATGAACAAATGATATGCACCATTTATCATTCAGCAAACAAACGGCAATATGTTTGGAAACTTTGGTAAAATTTAATCATTTTCACACAAATCACCCTCAATAATTTAAATTGTTACTGATTTCTTGCAAACGAGGGCATTGCAAGATCTTAAGTATGGGAAGGGGTTAAATTCTTTCGGATTTTAAAATTTTTACTTTATACACTTGGTTACCATTAGAAATACTAGTAAAGTAGTAGTTGTATTAGAATCTAGTGCTCTCTGATAATAAAGAACAGCCCTAGTCTTATATACTGACTACCCAATTCTAGAAAAAATTTTCAAAATTTTCAATTAAATGAACTCAAAATCATGTTTATACATATTTATGAACGATAAAACTAGGTTTTAACGCCGAAATTATCGTTACCTCAAAAAGGACATAAATTGAGAAACAACTAAAACGCTTGAATTTATTTATTAAGATATAAAAAGACACATGAAAAAAGCTAAGTGTGGGGAGAATGTACCAAGTTATTCAATTAAAAACTATCTATCACATGTTTCTGTAAAGTTATTACAGGTGCTTTTGTTTTGGACTAAATTAACTGTTTTACCCGATGAAAGGAAAGAAAGATGGATCTACACGATGAATCAATTCCATCATTAAAAGGAAGTAAAGTCTTCCGAAAAAGACACGCGCTTCTTGATTTAGGTCAAGAAGTTGTCGTCCAGACCAGCTGTAGGTTGACGAAAAATCTAGAAAAGTCATCTCTAAAATCAGCAGGAAATCCACGGACCTCAGCATCAAACAGGGTCGCCAAGTGGTCAGATTTATCCTAACCATGAGAAGGATTTATCTCGTACAATGGGGGGGCACCGTGCAAATTAGCTTGATAAGACTAATGAATCAGATCCCCAGAAAGGATAATCTCCTTAAAGATCAAAAATCAGCTTTTAAGACTGATATTACTCAATCCTAGAGATTGAACTTAAAGATTGAGAATTACAAACTCATGGAATTCGATGATATCTAAACTCGAGCTTGAACGAGAAAATATTTTGATCAAATTATAAACCGATTTGTTTTCTGAAAACCCATTTTCAATGCGTTCATTACCATTGAACGTAAAATCCTAGGAATTCACCTGGAATTCATTAGGTCACCTGAACTAAATCGGGTGTTAACCGTAAGAACGGTGGTTGCATAGCATGGTCAAAGACAGGACCTTGTGCCAGACCGAAAAATTATAAGGGTGAGCTTTACTATTGCTCCTACAAAGGATAGTAATTGCGTCTGACACGTTATAGACCATAATTAAAAGCATGTCAGGGGACATTGCCTTAACAGTTGCTTGTTCAACGCCTCCCTTTACAACCGGACCGTAGTTTATCGAAAGGTAATATTCGGAGCAAGTATACTGGACGTGTTGCTTTCCTAATACAAGGTTAGCAAGTGGGTGACACAAAACCATAAGTTTTGAGCCAAAATTTTCAAATCTAAAACCCACCAAACCCACAAAAAGAATTTGCAAACACCGGTGAAGGGTTATTCCGAAAAACTTATCTAGGGTAAAAACTAGATTTAATTTTCAAAAGATCAAATGTTTTCATAAAGATCCAATTTCTTAAAGGATCTAAATTTTATAGTCATGTGGGACTGTAAACCATATCGTTACTACCATTGTTTATACCGCCGTATAGAAATCACTGATGTACAAAATGTGAAGAATAAAGAAGTGATTCTAGTATTTCAAGACGATATTGCTTGAGGACAAACAACGCTCAAGTGTGGGAATATTTGATAATGCTAAAAACGAACATATATTTCATAGCATTATTCCTCAAAGAAAGACATGCTTTTAGTTGCAATTGTTCTATTTACAAGTGATATTCGTTTAAATAATAAAAGGTGAAGACAAAAGATAGATTCGAAGAATTGAAGATGCAAACGACCAAAAAGCTCAAAAGTACAAAATACAATCCAAGTGGTTCAATTTATTGATGAGAAACGTCTTAAAATGACAAGAGTATAAGTTACAAAACGCAAAGTACAAGATATTAAATTGTACGCAAGGACGTTCAAAAATCCGGAACCGGGACCAGAGTCAACTCTCAACGCTCGATGCAACGGACTAAAAATTACAAGTCAACTATTGATAGTGCTCCAAATGAACATATATTTAGTAGCAATATCGTTCCAATATGTAAAGTTTTTAAATGTAATTTCCTTATTTTTAGTTGTAATAGTTAAATAAATAAGTGCGAAGACGAAAGACGCAAATCGCTTGAAAATGAAGATTTAAAGACAAAAACAAAGATTTGAAAGACCAAAACGTCCAAAAAGCTCAAATGTACAAGATACAATTAAAAAGGTTCAAATTATTGATGAAGAACGTCTAAAAATGACAAGAGTACAAGTTACAAAACGCAAAGTACACGATATAAAATAGTACGCAAGGACGTTCGAAAATCCGGAACCGGGACATGAGTCAACTCTCAACGCTCGACGCAACGGTGTAAAAATTACGAGTCAACTATGCACAAGAATAAAATATAATATTTAAATAATTCATAATAAGAATAATATTAAATAATAAAAAGTTGTTAATTGAGCATAGTTCAGGGGTCGTAAGCGAAAATTCAATTTAACATTTTGCCTATATAAGGCAACGTATTACGATCAATTAAACACAACCTTTTTCTATCATTTTTTTTTTATCTATATATCGATCCCTTTTTCTATCCTAAAAATCTATTATCAATATCAACATCTAAAAATCTCTATCATAATGTTAATGTAATAAGATATAACAATAATCTTAATTTTAATTTTAAATTATGATAATAATAAGATTTATGATAGAGATCGTTTGAGTGTGTAAGTCGAAATTCTGTCCGTGTAACGCTACGCTATTTTTAATCATTGTAAGTTATGTTCAACCTTTTTATATTAATGTCTCGTAGCTAAGTTATTATTATGCTTATTTAAAACGAAGTAATCATGATGTTGGGCTAATTACTAAAATTGGGTAATTGGGCTTTGTACCATAATTAAGGTTTGGGCAAAAGACCGACACTTGTGGAAATTGGACTATTGACTATTAATAGATGGGGGGTATTGTCTAATTGAGTGACAACTCATTGGAGTCTGTCGAACCTATCTTCAAATTAATTATCCTAATAATTAATAATGATTATGGTTGTCCTATTTAGTGACGTTCATATAGAATCTATTATAACTATTTAATTAATTATTCGGGTTGGGTAATTGATTATTCAAACTGATCAAGTGGGTAAATTAATATTCATATCTAATCAAAACAGGGGTAGATTACATACAGTGATAACTGGTGTAATTGTTGACAGAAGTGATAACTGCGTCACAGTTTAAATCCTTAATTAGTTGGAATATTTGACTTCGGGTATAAGGGTAATTTGACGAGGACACTCGCACTTTATATTTATGACCGATGGACTATTATGGATAAAAACCAGATAGGTATCAAATAAACCATGACAAAGGACAATTAACCCGAGTAACAATTAATTAAAATCAAAACGTCAAACATCATGATTACGGAAGTTTAAATAAGCATAATCCTTTTATTTCATATTCTATCGCAATTTTATTTATTGTTATTTTATCTATCGTCATTTATTTATTTTACGCACTTTAATTATTGTCATTTATCTTTACGCTTAAAAATATAAAATCGACAAACCGGTCATTAAACGGTAAAAACCCCTCTTTTATAATAATATTACTACTTATATATATATATATATATTTACATAAATATAGTTTTATAAAAATATAGTACGTAATCACTAGCTCCCTGTGGAACGAACCGGACTTACTAAAAACTACACTACTCTACGATTAGGTACACTGCCTATAGTGTTGTAGCAAGGTTTAGGTATATCCCATCCGTAAATTAATAAAACTTGTGTCATATTTTGTAGTATTTCCTAGTAAAAATAATACTATTTCGTACCCTCACGCTACATCATCAAGTTTTTGGCGCCGCTGCCGGGGAGCGCTAAAACGCTATATTTTTAATTATAATAATATTGAAATAAAATATAATAATATAATAATATTGAAATAGAATATAATAATATAATAATATTGAAATAGAATATAATAATATAATAATATTTTAGAATCAAAATGATACGTAAATTTTTAAAAAGTCGTATTTATTAAATACTTCAGGGGTATATTATGTAACTTGTAATTAATAATTTCTATCATATCGCTTTCATGTGAATAGTAAATTAATTAATTTATTTTCATTTACTATTCATGAATAGTAAATGAATTAAAAAAAAGTTTTGAAAAAAAATTATAATTATAAAAAAATTATTAATTTGTAAAAAAAAATTGTTTTTTAAAAAAAAAAAAAAAAAATTTCGTTTTTTTTTAAGAAAAAAAAAATTTTGTTTTTAAAAAAAAAAAAAATTTGTGTAAAAAAAATCGTGTTTTTTTAAAGAAAAAAAAATTCGTTTTAAAAAAAAAAATTGTAAAAAAAATCGTTTTTTTTAAATTTTTTTTAAAAAAAAAAAATTTTAAAATCCTTAAAAAACGAAATAAAAAAAAATTAAAAAAAAAGTTTTTTTTTTTTTATTACCTTTAGATTTTTAGACTCTAGTTACAATTTTTAGTATTAAGTTTAGTTTTGCCATAGTTATTTTTATTTCTAGAATTTTTAGGTTTGCCGTAAAATTCCTTAAGTGCTTATTCCTTAGACTAAGATTTATGTGCTTTAGAATTTTGCGACGCCGTTTTTCGCGCTATTTTCTTATTTTTATTTTTCGACGCCTATTTTTCGACCTTTTATTTTTCGACCTTTTTCGACGCGCAATCTTTTTCTTTCTTATTTCTCGCTATTCTAGTTTTAGGATAAGATTTTTATTCTACTTCTTATCTAAATTTCTTAAAATTACGAAAATTTATTTTAAGTGGTTAAATTGATAGACATCAAAATTTTCTGGTTCGTAGTAATAGTTGGATTTGTACGTGGACCGGGTTATTGGAGCCAAACAGTACTCAATTATATTGAGACCAAACGAATCCTGCCCCTCTGCTGCATCTTTTGGCTATTCGAAACGTGGGCAAAATCAGAAAAGTCTATTAATTGGATAACTTATATAATTTTTCTTTCCTTTTAAAAACTAATAGGATATTCAGTGAATGCACCGAGTAAAACGTTCACCACCTTTCATACGTTCACTACCTATAACTCGATCAAGACATCTAGCCAATATTGTCGCCGTTGATTTTTCTTTAGAATCATCATCTAGTCGACCAAGAACTCCAACTCAAATTTCCGATAATCCATCTTTTGAACCCGACCTCACAATTGAGAATCCGGAGAATATTCAGGGACAATTCCAAGATCCAGAACCACTAATCATTCCTCCTGAACCACAAACCATTAAATCAGAATCTTCTAGTGATTCGTATTCAACAAATTCAATTATGGAAAATCTGGAACCTCTAAGTATGGAAGACCGAATGAGAGCCACACGCACGGGCCAAGGTCACGCCATTATTAAGCCAGACATTAATGCGCCAGATTATGAAATCAAAGGACAAATCCTACACATGGTAACTAATCAGTGCCAATATAGTGGTGCGTCGAAGGAAGATCCAAACGAACATCTTCGTACGTTTAATAGGATCTGTACACTATTCAAAATCCGAGAAGTTGAGGATGAACAGATCTATCTCATGTTGTTTCCCTGGACTTTAAAGGGAGAAGCCAAAGATTGGTTAGAATCGTTACCTGAAGGGGCGATTGACACATGGGATGTTTTAGTTGAAAAATTTCTTAAACAATTCTTTCCAGCATCTAAAGCCGTGAGACTTCAAGGAGAAATTGTTACGTTCGCGCAAAAGCCAAATGAAACATTATATGAGGCGTGGACAAGATTCGGAAGGATGTTGAGAGGATGTCCTCAACACGGTTTAGACACTTATCAAATAGTACAAATATTCTACCAAGGTGTCAACGTTGCTACAAGAAAAGACATCGACATAACAGCTGGTGGTTCCATTATGAAGAAAACCGCAACCGAAGCTTACAAAATTATTGATAACACTGCTTCCCACTCTCATGAGTGGCATCAAGAAAAAGATATCTTTCGATCATCTAAAGCGGCTAGAGCCGATTCTAGCCATGACTTTGATTCCGTTTCCGCAAAAATAGATGCTTTCGAAAGACGAATGGAAAAGATGAATAAAGATATTCACGCAATACGAATCAGTTGTGAGCAATGCGGTGGACCACACTTATTGAAAGATTGTCACATTGAACTAACGATGGAACAACGTGAGAATGTTTCCTATATGAACCAAAGGCCGGGAAATAATTATCAAAATAATTATCAACCGCCAAGGCTAAACTTCAATCGAAATCAAAACATTCTTTATAATCCAAATGGACCAAACAATAATTCGTACAACCAACAAGGTCCGAATAACCAACCGACTCAAACCAACACTTTCAATCAACAAAGACCTGGCTTGTATAAACCACCACAACAAACCGAAGAGAAAAAGCCAAATCTAGAAGAAATAATGGCAAAGCTATTTGAATCTCAAACACAATTTATTACATCTCAAACCCAAACAAATGATAGGTTTGATCAGTCATTAAGAACTCAACAAGCTTCCATTTTGAATCTAGAAAAACACGTAGGTACTCTTGCTAGCATGATGAGTGAGAGGGAACAAGGAAAGCTACCGAGTAATACTGAAGTAAATCCTCGGAATGAGAATGTTAACATGATATCAACAAATTCTGAAAAACCAATACCAGAAGATGGGAAAGTTTTAGATGTAAGTAACAATGAAGAAGTTACACCACCACCACCACCCGAGTATGTAAAGCCAGTGGTGGCACCATACAGACCACCCATCCCGTTTCCAAGAAAAGGAGTTGAGTATGAGCAAGTAATAGGTAATAAAGTTTGTGATACCTCTGGAAAGAAGAAGAAGAAGAATAAAAAAGTGCAAGAAACAAAAACAGTAGAAGTAAACCCGGTGAAGACAGTTCCACCAAATCCTCCACCTAGGGTAGGTGATCCGGGTGAATTTATTGTTCCTTGTCTACTTAGTGACTGTGTCATGTATGATGCACTAGCAGATTTAGGTTCAAGTGTGAGTGTTATGCCACTTTCATTATATAAGAGATTAGGTGTAGGTGAGTTAACTCCAACGGATATGAGTGTTCGACTCCTTGATCAAACCATTAAGCACCCAGTTGGAATTGCTGACAACCTACCCGTTCAAGTAGGTAATTTAACCTTTCTAGTCGAATTCATTGTCATTGACATAGAAGAGGACTCAAACGTTCCTCTAATTTTAGGTCTACCATTCTTAGCGTCCACCGGGGCGTTATTTGATGTAAGAAAGGGTAGAATGACACTTAGTAATGATGAGAAATTGATCACCTTTATGATTCGACAGTCTAAATATCCACAAACCAAAACCGTTGAACCGACAAAAATGATTGGTAAGAACCATGTTGTTTTACCAACTCCAACGGTAATGCTTAACAATAATAGAACGCCTAAGTGTAGGGAAAATGAAGTAACACCTAATGATGACTTGATAATAAAGAACCCCATAGTTGATACGAAATTAAATAACCCCGTTATTAACAGTTCAATGTAGAAACTTTTTAAACGGGTTGTTGATGCTAAAAGTAAGGGAAACTTTAAGTTATATAACCGGTTAGTATCCAATCTGTCGCCTAAAGAAAAGGCGAAGCTAGTTGAATTTGTGGATATTACGGAAAAAGCTGGTCACTGGCTTAAAGCAAAAGTCACAGATATGCAAGTTGATTATGGACCAAGAGAAATTAACGATGAAGTTAATCACAATTTTGACACCACGGCTACTTAAGTGTGGGGAGATTCAAATGTTCTAAAAAGAAAATGCTATCTAGAGTTAGTTGTTCTGTTCTCGTGTAGTTCCGAGAATGGAACACGATTGGTCTTTTCCGCTAGCAGACACTAAAGAACTAGTTTTCTCCCTCCATTCTAAATTTTTTTGTTTTTTAGGTTTTATATGAAATTAATATGTTTTCTTTTTAAGTTTTGTGTGAATTTAAAAACAAAATTTACTTTAATTCATTAACTTTAAAAAATGATTTCTAAAATTCGTCGTGAGTTAAAGACTAGGTCGTTGAGCCGAAATTGCTTTACCCGAGGGCGGGGCGACAAATTTTGTTATCATTTAATTTTATTGATCTAAAGTATGCAAAAAAAAAAAAAAAATATATTATATTAATTTTTGAACGTAGGGGTTATATACCAAACTTCAAAAATATGTATATATGTTTGTATTTTATGTTATGTACACAACAGGGTAAAATAGATCACTTTCAAAGACTGTCATTAAGTTCAACAAAAAGCTACTAATTTTGATGACAAGGCGCAAAATATCAAATGTGATGTAAAATAATATGCTTACAAACTGGGTATTTTTAATCACTTTTCTACACTAATCACCCTCATGAATTTATAATTATAGTCTGATTTCATGCAAATGAGGGCATTGCATGATCTCAAGTGTGGAGAAGGGTTATAAATTCGCTCGGGTTTATACTTGGCTTATTTTCTAAATATTATGAAAATTTTAAAATTTTTTAACTAAATGAATTCAAAATCATGTTTATACATATTTATGAACGATAAAACTAGGTGTTAATGCCGAAATTATTGTTACCTCGGAAAGGACATAAATTGAGAAACAACTAAAACGCTTAAATTTATTTATTAAGATATAAAAAGACGCATGAAAAAAACCAAGTGTGGGGAGAATGTACCAAGTTATTCAATTAAAAACTATCTATCACATGTTTTTGTAAAGTTATTGCAGGTGCTTTTACTTTGGACTAAATTAACTGGTTTACCCGATTTACTGTAAGAAAGATGGATCTACACGATGAATCAATTCCATCATTAAAAGGAAGTAAAGTCTTCCGAAAAAGACACGCGCTTCTTGATTTAGGTCATGAAGTTGTCGTCCAGACCAGCTGTAGGTTGACGAAAAATCTAGAAAAGTCATCACTAAAATCAGCAGGAAATCCACGGACCTCAGCATCAAACAGGGTCGCCAAGTGGTCAGATTTATCCTAACCATGAGAAGGATTTATCTCGTACAATGGGGAGGCACCGTGCAAATTAGCTTGATAAGACTAATGAATCAGATCCCCAGAAAAGGATAATCTCCTTAAAGATTAAAAATCAGCTTTTAAGACTGATAATACTCAATCCTAGAGATTGACCTTAAAGATTGAGAATTCAAACTCATGGAATTCGATGATATCTAAACTCGAGCATGAACGAGAAAATATTTTGATCAAAAATACAAACCGATTTGTTTTCTGAAAAACCATTTTCAATGCGTTCATTACCATTGAACGTAAAATCCTAAGAAATTAACCTGGAATTCATTAGGTCACCTGAACCAAATCGGGTGTCAACCGTAAGAACGGTGGTTGCATAGCATGGTCGTAGACAGGACCTTGTGCCAGACCGAAAAATCATAGGATGATCTTTACTATTGCTCCTACCAAGGATAGTACTAGCATCCGACACGTTAAAAGACCATAACCAAAAGCATGTCATTAGACATTGCCTTAACAGTTTCTTGTTCATCGCTTTCCTTTACAACCGGACGGTAGTTTGCCGAAAGGTAATATACGGAACAAGTAAACTGGATGTGTGCTTTCCGATACCGGGATAGCAGTGGATTACACGAACCTAAAAGTTTTAGCCAAAATATTGATCCACAAATATATTTTGCAACACCGATGATGGATCAAATCAGAAAACTTATCTAGGGTAAAAGCTAGATTGAATTTTCAAAAGATCAAATGTTTTCATAAAGATCCTATTTCCTAAAGGATCTAAATTTTTATAGTCATGTGGGACTGTAAACCACCTTTCAAATGTGCACTTTGCTTTGGAAACCGAAAGTAAATCGGCTATTTGATTGCAAGTGTCGTTGACCTAAACCCGAGGCAACTGTGGATGACACACCCACCTTTAACCATCATTACTGTCATTGTTTATACCGCTATATCAAAATCACTGATGTACAAAGTGTGATGAATAAAAAAGTGATTCATGTATGTTTTTATTTCAAGTTATGTATTGCTTGAGGACAAGCAACGCTCAAGTGTGGGGATATTTGATAGTGCTCCAAATGAACATATATTTAGTAGCAATATCGTTCCAATATGTAAAGTTTTTAAATGTAATTTCCTTATTTTTAGTTGTAATAGTTAAATAAATAAGTGCGAAGACGAAAGACGCAAATCGCTCGAAAATGAAGATTTAAAGACAAAAACAAAGATTTGAAAGACCAAAACGTCCAAAAAGCTCAAATGTACAAGATACAATTAAAAAGGTTCAAATTATTGATGAAGAACGTCTAAAAATGACAAGAGTACAAGTTACAAAACGCAAAGTACACGATATAAAATAGTACGCAAGGACGTTCGAAAATCCGGAACCGGGACATGAGTCAACTCTCAACGCTCGACGCAACGGTGTAAAAATTACGAGTCAACTATGCACAAGAATAAAATATAATATTTAAATAATTCATAATAAGAATAATATTAAATAATAAAAAGTTGTTAATTGAGCATAGTTCAGGGGTCGTAAGTGAAAATTCAATTTAACATTTTGCCTATATAAGGCAACGTATTACGATCAATTAAACACAACCTTTTTCTATCATTTTTTTTATCTATATATCGATCCCTTTTTCTATCCTAAAAATCTATTATCAATATCAACATCTAAAAATCTATATCATAATGTTAATGTAATAAGATATAACAATAATCTTAATTTTAATTTTAAATTATGATAATAATAAGATTTATGATAGAGATCGTTTGAGTGTGAAAGTCGAAATTCTGTCCGTGTAACGCTACGCTATTTTTAATCATTGTAAGTTATGTTCAACCTTTTTATATTAATGTCTCGTAGCTAAGTTATTATTATGCTTATTTAAAACGAAGTAATCATGATGTTGGGCTAATTACCAAAATTGGGTAATTGGGCTTTGTACCATAATTAAGGTTTGGGCAAAAGACCGACACTTGTGGAAATTGGACTATTGACTATTAATAGATGGGGGGTATTGTCTAATTGAGTGACAACTCATTGGAGTCTGTCGAACCTATCTTCAAATTAATTATCCTAATAATTAATAATGATTATGGTTGTCCTATTTAGTGACGTTCATATAGAATCTATTATAATCATTTAATTAATTATTCGGGTTGGGTAATTGATTATTCAAACTGATCAAGTGGGTAAATTAATATTCATATCTAATCAAAACAGGGGTAGATTACATACAGTGATAACTGGTGTAATTGTTGACAGAAGTGATAACTGCGTCACAGTTTAAATCCTTAATTAGTTGGAATATTTGACTTCGGGTATAAGGGTAATTTGACGAGGACACTCGCACTTTATATTTATGACCGATGGACTATTATGGATAAAAACCAGATAGGTATCAAATAAACCATGACAAAGGACAATTAACCCGAGTAACAATTAATTAAAATCAAAACGTCAAACATCATGATTACGGAAGTTTAAATAAGCATAATCCTTTTATTTCATATTCTATCGCAATTTTATTTATTGTTATTTTATCTATCGTCATTTATTTATTTTACGCACTTTAATTATTGTCATTTATCTTTACGCTTAAAAATATAAAATCGACAAACCGGTCATTAAACGGTAAAAACCCCCCTTTTATAATAATATTACTACTTATATATATATATATATATTTACATAAATATAGTTTTATAAAAATATAGTACGTAATCACAAGCTCCCTGTGGAACGAACCGGACTTACTAAAAACTACACTACTCTACGATTAGGTACACTGCCTATAGTGTTGTAGCAAGGTTTAGGTATATCCCATCCGTAAATTAATAAAACTTGTGTCATATTTTGTAGTATTTCCTAGTAAAAATAATACTATTTCGTACCCTCACGCTACATCATCAACTATGCACATAAATATAATATAATATTTAAATAATTCTTATAATTATTTATATATTATATAATATATTAAAAATTCGTCGGCAAAGAAAGACTCCAAAGTTGGTGAGCTGGAAAATCAAACTCCGCGACTCGCGGAGTTTGAAGGCCAAAATTGCCGCGAGTCGCGGAGCCCCAAATTCTGAAACCGCCTATAAAAGCAAACGCAGTTTGATTGCAAAAATATCAATATATATCCATCCATCTATCTATACGTAATATTTATATTTATAATTTATATTTTAATTTTAATTTTAATTTTAATCCTAATAATAAGGGTATGTTAGCGAATGTTGTAAGGGTGTAAGTCGAAATTCTGTCCGTGTAACGCTATGCTATTTTTAATCATTGTAAGTTATGTTCAACCTTTTTAATTTAATGTCTCGTAGCTAAGTTATTATTATGCTTATTTAAAACTAAGTAATCATGATGTTGGGCTAATTACTAAAATTGGGTAATTGGGCTTTGTACCATAATTGGGGTTTGGACAAAAGAACGACACTTGTAGAAATTAGACTATGGGCTATTAATGGGCTTTATATTTGTTTAACTAAATGATAGTTTGTTAATTTTAATATAAAGATTTACAATTGAATGTCCCTATAAATAACCATATACACTCAATCGGACACGATGGGCGGGGTATTTATATGTACGAATAATCGTTCATTTAACCGGACACGGGAATGGATTAATAGCCACTAGAATTATTAAAACAGGGGTGAAATTATGTACAAGGACACTTGGCATAATTGTTAACAAAGTATTAAAATCTTGGGTTACACTCAGTCGACATCCTGGTGTAATTATTAAACAAAGTATTAAAATCTTGTTACAGTTTAAGTCCCCAAATTAGTTGAAATATTTAACTTCGGGTATAAGGATAATTTGATGAGGACACTCGCACTTTATATTTATGACTGATGGACTGTTATGGACAAAAACCAGACGGACATATTAGATAATCCAGGACAAAGGACAATTAACCCATGGGAATAAAACTAAAATTAACACGTCAAACATCATGATTACGGAAGTTTAAATAAGCATAATTCTTTTATTTCATATTTAATTTCCTTTATTTTATATTTAATTGCACTTCTAATTATCGCATTTTTATTTATTGTTATTGTATTTAATTACACTTTTAATTATCGTACTTTTTAATTATCGCAAGTTTATTTTATCGCACTTTTATTATTCGCAATTTCATTATCGTTATTTACTTTACGCTTTTAATTAAGTCTTTTATTTATTTAATATTTTACATTTGGTTTTAACTGCGACTAAAGTTTTAAAATCGACAAACCGGTCATTAAACGGTAAAAACCCCCCTTTATAATAATAATATTACTTATATATATATTTGTATTTTTATAAATTTAAACTAATATAGCGTTAAGCTTTGTGAAAAAGATTCCCTGTGGAACGAACCGGACTTACTAAAAACTACACTACTGTACGATTAGGTACACTGCCTATAAGTGTTGTAGCAAGGTTTAAGTATATCCATTCTCTAAATAAATAAATATCTGGTGTAAAATTGTATCGTATTTAATAGTATTTCCTAGTAAAATTTAAACTATTTCGTACCCCCACACTACGACATCAATCACGTTGATCAAGTTTCATTATATTATACTAACTCATGCATCAGTTCCCAACATTACTTCAATAACATTCATATTTTAAGCTCGAAAGTTTACAGAATATAGAAACTAACAGTTTCTATATGATGTAACACTGATAGTACGAAGAGATAAATGATTTCAGATAGTATTAGTTATAAAAATTTATTCAGAAATATCGAGGATATTTATAATGAAAGATACGATAATATCTTGAATATCTAAGATCAGAGGATGATGGAGACTATTGTCCGCAAGAGTTTAGAGTAATGAGCAAAATATTCACTAAAGACTTCAGCAGATATTGAATCATTTAGATTCTTTGAAGTCAAACTTATTCTTTGTGATTTGTCCACGGCTTCTTTCATAGTTTCGCATAATCTGCTTTTCGGTACTAAATTTTCTATTAAATGTTTCCAATATAATGATACACAGGAAGCACGAAGAGGTATATAATTTCGGACGAGAATATTTATGAAAATATCCTCAGAAATATCGAAGATATTGATGATGATACTTTGGAATTTCTAAGGTCGATGGTTGATGGAGAAAGATTTTCCGCAAAATTTTAACATGACTTCGGAGGAAGATATTCTCTAAAGATTTTAACGGATCTAGATTTATCTGGGTTCTATGAATTTAGGGTATGTTACTTGTATTTCTCCTTGGTTTCCTTTATGGTTAGTTCAATCCGCTTTTCAGTTCCAACTTTTCTGAGCTTTTCCAACATACTAATCTTTATCATCAAACTTTCGATGATTATTGTCGTTTACGGTTATCTACAGTTTCTGCTGCTTCATTCAGCTTTTTCAACATTCAGTGTATTGATTTGTGACTGAGTGCTTTTCAAAATTTTCAGAATGAGAGATCATAATTCTAAGAGATAAATGTCATATATATAACTGTTGATGTAGATATGCTGTGAGTTTTCAAAGTACTGATTGCTGATTCCCGGTAATTATTATGGCAGTTCTCGTTATAAGATGCGGATGAATATATGATAGGGTTTCAATGAATAAATATAATGATTTATCAGAGAGATTTGCGCCAACAAGCAACGAGGTTGCTGGTACGTCTGCTGGTAATATGGTGGAATATAAAAGAATTCTCCGGTATCAAAAGGGTATTTTTAAATATCAGGATTATAGTAAGGCTACTTCGAATGAAAAGTCGAAGTTGACTTGCTGGAGCTATGACAAATTTGGCTACTTTAAAAGGAATCGCAAAGTTATTTTTGCTAATAAATGTCAAAGGATCTGACGCGGCTACGTGTTAAACGTTTACTCAGTTGCCGAGAGTTTCTCAGGTGCATAACTATATGCATAAATCTTTCCTTCCGTTAATGAAGTACAGTTGATTCAACCTATCGATTGAGGTGTTTTCAAGAATCATGAAAGTTTGAATGCAGATTGGAATCGTCAAGGTACAATTAAGGTTTAAGATGAAATCAAGTGGCAACTTGAAGAATTGTTTAGTTTCATATGTTATAATCAATATTTTAATTTATTTTAATTGTTTAATGTTATTAATCTACAGTCGATAGTCCACAGTTGACAGTCCAATAATTCATATATATAGTTTAATATATAATATTCGAATTAATTAATACGTGTCGTGACCCGTATACGTCTCAGACTCGATCACAACTCAAACTATATATATATATATATATATATATATATATATATATATATATATATATATATAGATGGGTCGATATGATATGTCAAAACATTGTATAAGTGTCCCGATATTTAAAGTGCGTAAAATAAATAACAGCAATTAAATAACGATAAATAAAGTGCGTAAAGTAAATAACAGAAATTAAATGACAATAAATAAAATTGCGAGAATATAAATTGCGATAAAATAAATTGTGATAATTAAATTGCGATAAATAAAGTGTAATACGGAATTAACAGTTAGCTAGGAACAGTTAGCTAGGATTTTGTTAGCGTGGTTTCTTAATAAAATTTAATATTGTTAATTAGTCTGTTTCTAATCAATTTTTATTGTGTCCATTATTTCTTCATTATGCCACTTGTTGGATTCTGATAGGTCAAAATCCAAATATGAAATTGAATTTGAATGAAAATAGTTATTCTTTGGTGAACAGATACGTATCTCGGTGGTTGTAACTAGGATAGTTAATAACTTGAATCGGATTCGAAGAATATACAGTGTAACTTATTAATGTGAAATTTAAATATTCCTCGGGTATTACCTACCCGTTAAAATATTTTCACCATTAACAGTTTGTACAAGAGAATTTTTAATTACAATCTTTATGAAAATATATATACATATATATTTTCTTCAGATATAATCATGAATTTAATGAGTTAATGTGATATTAATCTCATTTGATTTACCATTAGAATAAGAATATATAATCTCTAAAACATTAGAGATTACATAATCGCCATGTCGAATAAAAATAAAATAGATAGAACGATACGTAGAACGATGATTATACTCGAGGTACAGAATGAGATGTCGAAGTTAGTGATGCGGATGTTGTTGTTGTTGGTACTTGTTATGCTGCTGGTGCTGCTGATGGTGGTACTATTGCTGTTGGTGTTACAAGTGTTGCTAGTGCTGAGGTTGATGATGATGTTGGTGTAGTAAGTATAACTTGTAATTCACGCACCATTCTTGTCAGGGTTTCTATCCTACCTTCTATCATTTCTATCCATCGACTCATCTGATTCGATAGATCTTGGTTATCAATTCGAAGTTCCCTAACTTCTTCTAATATTCCCCTTCGATTGGTATTCGGAAGTAGAGGTTGAATATTTTCTGAGATTGCAGTAACGCGACCTTCGAGGTGGAAAACTTTAGCAAGAAGGGTGAATACAGTATTGCGCATAGGTTCACCGGTGAGTACATCGTTTTCTCCGATGTTAGGAGGTAAGTTTGGTTCGTGGTAGGGCTCGCCTTCTTCATTTCTTCATCGAGTGAGTAAGTCTCGGACCCACTCCCATTTCCTCCAGAAAGAAAAATAATTAAATGGTTGAGGCACTTCTGGTTCATTGACTTCGGAGTCTGCTTCAATATACATCTCGAAATCGCTTCCGGAACTAATGGAATCCAAGCTAGGTGTAACGATCAGTTAAGGGGTTTTAATATGAAATGCTTTTCGAATATCGAATGATATTATAATTATATATAGAATATCTATACATACTTCCAAAGATCCCGTGAATTACGGAGAAAAGTAAGGAAACGTGTCAGATAAAGTCTACAGTGATAGATACGCTAAGATATGAATTTTGTCTATACACTATTCATGCAATCATTGCAGTATGATGTGTCTAGACTGAGAATGATAAGCAGATGAGTTTCGACAAAAATGATAAGCAAAACTTTTGACATGCAGACACGGTCGAAGTCCAGTCTCACTAATGCATCCTAACGACTTCTAGCTAGACACACTAATGCAAGACCTGGTTCGCTAAGACCACCGCTCTGATACCAACTATAAAGACCCGTCCTAATCCATCCGGATGAAGTCCATATCGATTATAAACGATTCACAACAGTTGATTACATTGCGAGGTACTTGACCTCTATATGATACATTTTACAAACATTGCATTCATTTTTGAAAAGACATTCTTTCATCACATCGAAAGTTGACGGCATTCATACCATTTCATAATATATCTATCTATAATTGACTTAATAATAATCTTGATTAACTCAACGACTTGAATGCAACGTCTTTTGAAATATGTCATGAATGACTCCAAGTAATATCTCTAAAATGAGCAAATGCACAGCGGAAGATTTCTTTCGTACCTGAGAATAAACATGCTTTCAAGTGTCAACCAAAAGGTTGGTGAGTTCATTAGTTTAACATAAATAAACATTTCCATCATTTTAATAGACCACAAGATTTCATATTTCCATTTCTCATAAACATACGTCCCATGCATAGAGACAAAAATATCATTCATATGGATTGAACACCTGGTAACCGACATTCACAATATACATATAAGAATATCCCCATCATTCCGGGATCTTCCTTCGGACATGATATAAATTTCGAAGTACTAAAGCATCTGGTACTTTGGATGGGGCTTGTTGGGCCCGATAGATCTATCTTTAGAGTTCGCGTCAATTAGGGTGTCTGTTCCCTAATTCTTAGATTACCAGACTAAATAGGGGCATATTCGATTCGATCATTCAACCATACAATGTAGTTTTGATTACTTGTGTCTATTTCGTAAAACAGTTATAAAAACAGTGCATGTATTCTCAGTCCCAAAAATATATATTGCAAAAGCATTTAAAAAGGGGATAATGAAACTCACATAATGTATTTTGTAGTAAAAATACATGTAACTATCTTGAACAACTGAACAATGCAGGGTTGGCCTCGGATTCACGAACCTATATCATTTGTATATTTATTAAAATATATACTCGTAATCGAATAAATCTATTTATTATTTAGAATATATCTGTTATGTTAATACTTTATAAGTTGTATTATGTATTTATATATTTCCATTTAATATATATATATATATATATATATATATATATATATATATATATATATATATATATATATATATATATATATATATATATAACATTAAGAACGTCATTAATACTTGTATTTTCATAACATTAAGAACGTCATTAATACTTGTATTTTCATAATCGTAACTATTTTAATGATAATGATATAGATCATACTGTTAATGTTAGTTTTAATAATATCCCTTATGAAAATAACCATAATTTTAATTAAATGAAAAGTTTATTAATAATGATAATGAAAATAAAAGTTTTTATAGTAATACATAATACTTAATAATAATAATGACTCTCATACACAATGATAAGTGTAATAATAATAAGAATAATAATCATATTAACAATACAAATAATAATAATATTAATAATAACAATATTGGTAAGAATAAACAAAAAAAAAATAATATGAAACTACCTCCAAAATTCGGAATAAAAAGAAATGCCTCAACCGAGTCTCGAACCCCCGACCTCTCCCACACCCCACAACTCTCTAAACCGTTGGGCTGAAGCCCGTTTTCTGTTTTATTATTGAAACCAAATATATTTATCCCTGAACTATTCTGGTATATACTCCCTCTTCATCTTCTTCAAATGCATCGACTGTATTGATTTACTCAACCCATAACTCGTATAACTTGTGTTAGGACTTGCAAACTAATCAGACGTAATCAACTTATGATTAAATGAAGTATTTGAAATCGAAAAGAAAAAAAAAATATATATGCAGAATGCCGTCGCTGCTATGTTTTATAAAAAAAAAATTTTTGATTTTTCGAAAAGGCTAAGAATTAGTCAGAGATTATAAAACAAATTATATTTCAATTCCTTCCTAAAAACTTTCTCCATTATCAATTGAACTCAAAACGTAACAACGAACTCGAATTTAATCAAGAACATCTTGTTTGACTTTTGAAAATAAAATTTGACTTTCAAAATTCATACATGTTTGAAAGATTTGAAGATTAAGTTTTTGCAGATAGATTAAAGGAAGGATTTCAAATAAGACTGCAATAAAGGATTTTACAATTGAACTCAAATTCGATACATTTGGTTTTACAGTTCACGAACAGAGATATATAAAAAAAAATCGATTAATATTACAGCTTTTTATTGATGACAGGAATTTTGTAATTAAATTTGAGGATGTAAAAATGAATGAAATCCTTACTAACACAAACTAATCGAGTTGGTATATTAATTGAAAGTAGTCGACATCCTGATTCCTGTTAGGAAGATGAAAACAAAAATAATAATAAAGGGGATGGAGATGGCTAACGGGTTTTGTCCCAACACTGTATTAGATTTAACTTTGTAATCAGATAAAGGACAATCACATAATCATCTACAGGTTTATATATATCTGTAACTGAATTCGTAAGATTTCCTAGTTTTTATAATTTATATAATTAATATTGATACATAAATATATTAGTAAAATTAATGTTATATAATATTAGTTATAATAATAATACTGATAATAATATAAATATTAATATTAATTAATGATAAAATAATTAATAATGCTAATATTAACATTTATAATGTTAAAAGATATAATAATAGTAAGAATTATAATTTGATATTAATAATAACAATAATGATAACTTCAATAAGTTTAATAATAATTAATAAAAATGATATTAATAATATTTTTATTAATACTAACTTAAATAATATCAATACTATTAAATGATAATAATAATAATATCACTAACAATGATAATATGATACATAATAAATTTCATATTATTATAACAACTATATTTACTATACTAGTATTAAATTTATAGTTTATGTAATGTAACTATATAATATATATTATATAAATATTAAATTTTATATATTTTAATAATAATAATATCTAATGATACTACAAATTATAATATAACAAGTTACATGTTTCAACTTTTATATTTATATATAATACATATATTAATATTAGTATTAACCTTAATAATAATAATGAAAGTGATACTAATAATATTGATATTTGTTTTAATGATAACAATGAAAGTGCTATTATAATGTATCAACTATATTTTAACTAATATTTTCACCATTTTTATTTATGCACTATTATATAATACATATATTGAATACCTATCATTTATGCATTTTAATTTCTTACCATATATTTATGTATATAACTATTAGTTTAATACCAACCTAATTATTTATATTTTATTATTTACAATTATTATATGTACTTACATTTATATATATATACATATACATCTTTATTTACAAACAATTGTTCGTGAATCGTCGGGCACAGTCAAAGGGTAATTGCATAAATGAATATAGATTTCAAAACTTTCGAGACTCAACATTACAGAGTTTGCTTATCGTATCGAAATCATATAAAGATTAAGTTTAAATTTGATCGGAAATTCCCGGGTCATCATAGTTAAGTCCCCCTAGGTGATCCTAACAGCTGTTAAAAAAAATTAATATGACCTGGTTTTTGTTTTTGTTCAAAAACATGATTTATAATATAATAATTAAATACTCCATATACAGAAAATACGTTAATGCAATTTGTGAAATGGGAAGTGGCTCATGCCATGCGTCATCGACCGGCATATATTTTTTTTAACGGCAAAAAAGATGTATATTATAAAAAGCTCCCTAGCAAGGTGCTAAAGGAGAAAAATAGAAAGTATTACAACAGTGTAGAGAGTCATGTGTTCCAATCGGAAACCAAATGACTTCTATATTTTAACCAACGAAAAGAAAATAGCCTAGTAACATCAAAAAGACTTTTACAATTAAAAAATGGTTCGTTAAACACTACTCCGTTCCAGAAGCGCCATATAACCCATAAAAGGGTAACCAATATCGCCACGATCCGATCTTTTTTTGTGTTCCAAAGCTGAGTCGATCCAATTAGCCACATCGTTGATCGTTCCAAGAAGTAAAGTGAGACATGTTACACTTAGACCAAACTCGAACGTTATCCATGATATCTGTCACCAAAGAGCAATCATAAAACAAGTGTGAGCTCATCTCAATTCCATTTTTACAAACCGGGCAAACGATTGAATTAATCTCTAAACCTTTTGCAGATAGATTCCAACGAAGAGGGAGCGAATCCAACTTAAAACGCCATAGAAAAACATTAATTTTTTTAGGCAAAATTTGAACCATGTAGTCGGAGTAGCTGCGTGTGGAAGAATGGTTTGATCGATACGTTCTCAAGTTGCCATATTAGTCTTTTCTTTTTTTGAACTGCAAAAATATATTGATAAACCGACGGGCTATCCTAATAAGGAGCTAGAATAAACCCGCGAAAAACAATTACAACGGCTTAAAGCACCAATCGTTCCAATTTACATCCTTATTACTTCTACTACTAAACCAATTAAAAGCAAAAAAGACAAATATAGTCATATAAAATGCAACGTTTTAACTAGCGTTGATGAGACAAATGACTGTTTCTGAATCTCCAAATGTGCCAAACTGTAGAAGCAATAATGACATACAATTTGGCCTTAATGTCTTCGTTCTCGCGCCAGTCTTCGAACCAAGCTATCCAATCCGTCCATTCAGTAAAATGTGGTAACAATATACCGGTCCATATCCTTATCCTTCGCCACAATTCGCACACTACTTCACATTCAAACATAATATGATTAATCAATTCAATAGGTTGAGAACAAGAAACACAACCAATCGTCTCAATTTCATACACCTGCATGATAAATTTAGGCGAGTTAGAATCCTATTCAACGCCAATTTCTATATAAAAATATTAACTTTGCGAGACACTTGTTTGATTCACATCGTATACAAGTTTGATGTTGGTAAAACAACATCATCGATGTGCATTCGAATTTTTGTTGACTGAGTAGCCTTTTACATCCGGAGGAGACCAGGGCCATGACTCGTTTGAAACGACCCAACCCGTCGTATTCCGGTCCATATTTTTTTTTAACGTAATAATATTTACAACATTTAGGTCTTAATTATGTTTACAAAAATATCTTCATTACAATAGTAAGTTTACTCGACTTTAAAACATACATTACATAAGTTGAATACAAAACGGGCATGCAACCCATGACCCGTTTGACATAACCAAAAAGTACACCTTGACCCGACTATTTTACTTTTCAACAAAACCGAGCATGGTGATTGGGAACGCTACCCAATCCTAATCAAAAGTCTAAAGCACAATCTTCTAAAGCAACCCGCAAAGCACTAGTCCCCATGCTTACCCAAGCCGCCACCTTGCGAACCTATAAAAATGTAAACAACGAGAGGGTAAGCTAATGCTTAGTAAGTGAGAATATACTACATACACACACACACACACACACATATATATATATATATATATATATATATATATATATATATATATATATATATATATATATATATATATATATAT
The DNA here is from genome assembly GCF_046630445.1 of Rutidosis leptorrhynchoides. Classification (NCBI taxonomy): domain Eukaryota; kingdom Viridiplantae; phylum Streptophyta; class Magnoliopsida; order Asterales; family Asteraceae; genus Rutidosis; species Rutidosis leptorrhynchoides. Next base: position 107,012,430 of record NC_092340.1, on the reverse strand, counting down.
ATATAATATATATATAACAATGCGTAAACCGCCCAATGTTAACCCCTAACCCAATGCCAAATGAAGATTGGCCGAAACTACACGAGCCTTAGTAAATCCGCACCACACGAGACTACTATCTTCAATACCATTACAACATCGAGGATGGCCGAACATATACGAGCCCCAGTGAATCCGCACCACACGTGACCACTACCTCAATAAGATGACCGAATCAACACGTATCATCGTGAATCCGCACCACACGTGATCCACCTCTCAAATCAAAACCCACGGTTTCGGGATTATATAAATCCACATCACAAGCCCATGTGATAATGTACACACGAAGTGTGCACCTCGCCAAAGGTGGTCAACCAAAACGCACAACCGTGCCAATTGGACCTATTACACAAGTCCATCAAATCCACCTATATGTGAAGTGAGCTCTATAGCCAAGGATCACTTCACCCAACTCGCACCCATCCTATACATACATATGCACATAGTATATTGACACTCACCTTGAAGTCTTGATGGATGCAAAAACCAAAATCCGCAATCTCCAATGGAATGTACCTATTCCATTTATCACATAACAAACAACAGAATTAGGGTAGATTTACAAACCAACCCAAATTGACACTTAGTGCAATTCCGACCCAAATGCACTTTCGAGCACAAACCGCGCCTAAACTAACCAATAATCACTAACAGAAGTGAGAATGGTCCTAATACGCCAATTAACCCAAAACATAAGTGTTAAACACTTATCTTGCCTAAAATGACACCTAAACCCAAATTTTAACCCATTTCAAAATTAGTCAACCAAATACACCCAAAATGGTTTCCAACACTTCTATAATCACTAACACTAGTGATTATACACCATTTACAAGCCTTAAACAAAGCTAAATCGTTCACCAACCCAAAACCCGCCAACATCAACTTTAAACCCAAACAATAACACCAATAAACTTACTTCTTAAGTTTAAGTGGGTTTCTTGATAAATTTAAGTTCAAACCCTAACATTGAATCTCAAATCAAATAATGAAACTCGGAGTTAGAACTTACCAACACAACCACAACGTAGCCGCGGACGAGTAGAACAACTTTAACACTTGCGCCTTAACCCGAAACGACCTTCTTCTTCCCCAATGAAGCTTTCTCTCACTAAAATGGGTTTCTCACTCTAGGGTTTGAAGAGGAAGGTGAAGTGTGTGAAAAATGAGGCTGGGATAAGGTTTGGACCAGATTTGGGGCTTATAACTCGTTCCCAAGTGAAAAGACCAAAACACCCCCAAAATACCCTTTAAAAACGAGCTGGAAAACTGACTCAGGCCGCGTGTCGCGTTTCGCGACATGATGTCACGTTCCACGATAATCCTAAACGCGATGCAGTTAACCAAGTCGCGACAGATCGATCAGGGAAAGGGTTATTAAAGCTGTCGCGTTTTAAATTCCTTTGTCTCGTTACACGACGACTTGAGACGCGGTATACCTGTCTGGAACGCGATGACTGACCTGATTCACCCCAATTCCACATTTAAAAACATCCAAAGTCAAATGTGGTCCAGTAATCACGTCCTAATGATTAAATACCTATCCTTAGACTCCGTATGACGCCCCAAGCGTCATGCTTAGAAAAACGGGGTGTTACATCGTTTCCTTCACCCAAATTCATATTACGTAATTTATCACATAACTCATGAAGAGAAGCAGTTTGACACCCCCAAATAGGGCCTGGGGTATTTGTGTCTAATTATATCAAATCACAGTTGTATAAACGAGAACGACTCTACATGAGACGTTTTGTTGAGTTTTACAGCGGAAGATAAATATGTCTTTAATTGATATGATATGTAATGAAGACTTCAAGCATAGCAGACAATCATCATCAAAGCAGTAGATATACAGCGGAAACAATATTTAAGTACCTGAGAATAAACATGCTTAAAAAGTCAAAACGAGGTTGAGTGAGTTCATAGGTTTGTAATAAATAATGATTTCAGTAATAGTGTCAGACCACAAGATTTAGTTTGTAAAGTAGATCTCGCAAGATCCAAAAGTTGATCTCCCGCAGGATCAAAAAGTTATGCCAGTGCGTGATTGATGCGAAGCGAGGGGTATATAAAATAGTTATTATTTTACTAGGAAATACTATTAAATACGATACAATTTTACACAAGATATTTATTTATTTATAGAATGGATATACTTAAACCTTGCTACAACACTTATAGGCAGTGTACCTAATCGTACAGTAGTGTAGTTTTTAGTAAGTCCGGTTCGTTCCACAGGGAAATCTTTAAACAAAGCTCAACGCTATATTAGTTTACTTTTATAAAAATACAAATATATATATAGGTAATATTATTATTATAAAGGGGGGTTTTTACCGTTTAATGACCGGTTTGTCGATTTTAAAACTTTAGTCGCAGTTAAAACCTAATATAAAATATAAAATAAATACAAGACTTTAAATTAAAGCGTAAAGTAAATAACGATAATGAAATTGCGAATAATAAAAATGCGATAAAATTAAATTGCGATAATTAAAAAGTACGATAATTAAAAGTGCGATTAAATAACAATAAAAGTAAATAAAGGTGCGATAATTAGAAGTGCAATTAAATATAAAATAAAGGAAATTAAATATGAAATAAAAGAATTATGCTTAATTAAACTTCCGTAATCATGATGTTTGACGTGTTGATTTTAGTTTTATGCCCTTGGGTTAATTGTCCTTTGTCCTGGATTATTCAATATGTCCGTCTGGTTTTTGTCCATAACAGTCCATCAGTCATAAATATAAATTGCAAGTGTCCTTGTCAAATTATTATTATACCCGAAGATAAATATTCCAACTAATTGGGGATTCGAATTGTAACAAGGTTTTAATACTTTGTTTAATGAATACACCAGGTTATCGACTGCGTGTAAACCAAGGTTTTACTACTTTGTTAACAATTACACCAATTACCCTTGAATGTAATTTCACCCCTGTTTTAATTATTCTAGTGGCTATTAATCCATTCCCGTGTCCGGTTAAATGAACGATTATTCGTACATATAAATACCCCGCCCATCGTGTCCGATCGAGTGTATATGGTAATTTATAGGGACGCCCAATTGTAAATCTTTATATTAACATTAACAAACTTTCATTTAGTTAAACAAATATAAAGCCCATTAATAGCCCATAGTCTAGTTTCCACAAGTGTCGTTCTTTTATCCAAACCCCAATTATGGTACAAAGCCCAATTACCCAATTTTAGTAATTAGCCCAACATCATGATTACTTCGTTTTAAATAAGCATAATAATAACTTAGCTACGAGACATTAATATAAAAAGGTTGAACATAACTTACAATGATTAAAAATAGCGTAGCGTTACACGGACAGAATTTCGACTTACACCCTTACAACATTTGCTAACATATCCTTATTATTAGAATTATAATTAAAATTAAAATATAAATTATAAATATAAATATATATTACTCGTATATATTGAGAGAGAGATGAAAATATGATGATATTTTGATCAGAATTCGGGTTGATTTATAGCCAGGAATGATTTTTGGGGCTCCGCGACTCGCGGCCAAATAGCCTTAAAACTCCGCGAGTCGCGGAGAGGTATTTTCATTTCACACCCTTGGAGTTTCTGGCTGCCGACGGTTTTAATAATATATATATATAATATATATATAATTAATATAATTAATTATATATTATATTATATTTATATACATAGTTAACTTGTAATTTTTAGTCCGTTGCGTCGAGCGTTAAGAGTTGACTCTGGTCCCGGTTCCGGTTTTTCGAACGTCCTTGCGTACAATTTAATATCTTGTACTTTGCGTTTTGAATCTTGTACTCTTGTGATTTCGAGACGTTTCTTATCAATAATTGGAACCTTTTTGATTGTCTTTTGTTCTTTTGAGCTTTTTGGTCGTTTGCGTCTTCAAATCGTCGAATCTGTCTTTTGTCTTCACCTTTTATTATTTAAACGAATATCACTTGTAAATAGAACAATTGCAACTAAAAGCTTGTCTTTCTTGAGGAATAATGCTATGAAATATATGTTCGTTTTTAGCATTATCAAATATTCCCACACTTGAGCGTTGCTTGTCCTCAAGCAATATCGTCTTGAAATACTAGAATCACTTTTTTATTCTTCACACTTTGTACATCAGTGATTTCTATACGGCGGTATAAACAATGGTAGTAACGATATGGTTTACAGTCCCACATGACTATAAAAATTTAGATCCATTAAGGAAATTGGATCTTTATGAAAACATTTGATCTTTTGAAAATTAAATCTAGTTTTTACCCTCGATAAGTTTTCCGGAATAACCCTTTACCGGTGTTTGCAAAATATTTTTGTGGGTTTGGTGGGTTTCAGATTTGAAAATTTTAGCTCAAAACTTGCGGTTTTGTGTCACCCACTTGCTAACCTTGTATTTGGAAAGCAACACGTCCAGTTTACTTGTTCCGTATATTACCTTTCGGCAAACTACCGTCCGGTTGTAAAGGAAAGCGTTGAACAAGCAACTGTTTAAGGCAATGTCCCGTGACATGCTTTTGATTATGGTCTATAACGTGTCGGACGCAATTACTATCCTTGGTAGGAGCAATAGTAAAGCTCACCCTTATAATTTGTCGGTTTGGCACAAAGTCCTGTCTTTGACCATGTTATGCAACCACCGTTCTTACGGTTGACACCCGATTTAGTTCAGGTGACCTAATGAATTCCAGGTGAATTCCTAGGATTTTACGTTCAATGGTAATGAACGCATTGAAAATAGGGTTTTCAGAAAACAAATCGGTTTGTATTTTTGATCAAAATATTTTCTCGTTTCAGCTCGAGTTTTAGATATCATTGAATTCCATGAGTTTGAATTCTCAATCTTTACGGTCAATCTCTAGGATTGAGTAATATCAGTCTTAAAAGCTGATTTTTAATCTTTAAGGAGATTATCCTTTCTGGGGATCTGATTCATTAGTCTTATCCAGCTAATTTGCACGGTGCCTCCCCATTGTACGAGATAAATCCTTCTCATGGTTAGGATAAATCTGACCACTTGGCGACCCTGTTTGATGCTGAGGTCCGTGGATTTCCTGCTGATTTTAGTGATGACTTTTCTAGATTTTTCGTCAACCTACAGCTGGTCTGGACGACAACTTCATGACCTAAATCAAGAAGCGCGTGTCTTTTTCGGAAGACTTTACTTCCTTTTAATGATGGAATTGATTCATCGTGTAGATCCATCTCTTCTTTTCTTTCATCGGGTAAAACAGTTTAGTTTAGTCCAAAGCAAAAGTATTTTCAGTTATTTGTTACAAATATATGTGACATATGTTTAAAATAACTTGGTAAATTTTCCCACACTTGGCTTTTATTTTCCTTTTTATCGTCCTCTATTCCATTTTAAATGAATTTTAACATTTTAGTTTGTTTCTCAATTTATGTCCTTTCCGAGGTAACAATAATTTCGGTGTTAAAACCTAGTTTTCTCGTTCATAAATATGTATAAACATGATTTTGAATTCATTTAATTGAAAATTTTTCAAATTTTCACAAAATTTGGCAAATAAACCAAGTATAAACCTGAGAGAATTTATAACCCTTCCCCACACTTAAGATCATGCAATGCCCTCATTTGCATGAAATCAGACTATAATTTAAATTCATGAGGGTGATTAGCGTAGAAAAGTGATTAAAAATACCGAGTTTGTAATTACAAAGCTCGTCGAATGATAGATGGCGCCTCATCGTTCATTCCTTCATTTGTTATATCATATTTGTTGTTTTGCGTCTTGTCGTCAAAATTAGTACCTTTTGCTTAACTTTAATGACAGTCTTTGAAAGTGCATTGTTTTACTCTATTTTGTACATAAGATAAAATACAAACATATATATATATATGTATATATATTTTTGAAGTTTGGTTTATAACCCCACTTTTCAAAAATTTATAAAGTATAATATTTTTGGCATACTTTAAATCAATAAAATTAAAAATAATGATAACAAAATTTGTCGCCTCGCCCTCGGGTAAAGTAATTTCGGCTCTATGACCTAGTCTTCAACTTACGACGAATTTTATAAATCATTTTTTTTTTTTTTTTTTCAACTTAATGAAATAAAGTAAATTTTGTTTTTAAATATCACACAAAACTTAAAAGCATATTAATTTCATATAAAACCTAAAAAAAACAAAAATTCAGAATGGGGGGAGAAAACTAGTTCTTTAGTGTCTGCTAGCGGAAAAGACCAATCGGATTCCATTCTCAGAACTACACGAGAACAGAACAACTAACTCTAGATAACATTTTCTTAGAACATTTGAATCTCCCCACACTTAGGTAGCTGTGGTGTCGAAATTGTGATTAACTTCATCGTCAATTTCTTTTGGTCCATAATCAACTTGCCTATCTGTGACTTTTTCTTTAAGCCAGTGCCCGGCTTCTTCCGTAATATCCCAAAATTCAACTAGTTTCGCCTTTTCTTTAGGCGACAGATTGGATACTAACCGGTTACATAACTTAAAGTTCCCCTTACTTCTAGCATCGATAGCCCGTTTAAAAAGTTTCTTCATTGAACTGTTAATAACGGGGTCATTTAATTTCGTATCAACAACGGGGTTCTTTATTATCAAGTCATCATTAGATTTTACTTCATTTTCCCCACACTTAGGCGTTTTATTATTGCTAAGCACTACCGTTGGAGTTGGTAAAACAACATGGTTATTACCAATCGTTTTTACTGGTTCAACGGTTTTAGTTGGTGGAGATTTAGACTTTCGAATCATAAAGGTGATAGATTTGTTACCACTTTTAAGTGTCATTCTTCCATTTCCTACATCAAATAACGCCCCGGTGGACGCTAAGAATGGCCGACCTAAAATTAGAGGAATGTTTGGGTCCTCTTCTATGTCAATGACAATAAATTCGACTAGAAAGGTTAAATTGCCTACTTGAACGGGTAGGTTGTCAGCAATTCCAACTGGGTGCTTAATGGTTTGATCAAAGAGTCGAACACTCATATCCGTTGGACTTAACTTACCTACACCTAATCTCTTATATAAGGAAAGAGGCATAACACTTACACTCGCACCTAAATCTGCTAGTGCATCATACATGACACAATCACTAAGTAGACAAGGAACAATAAATTCACCCGGATCACCTACCCTAGGTGGAGGTTTTGGTGGAACTGTCTTCACCGGGTTTATATTTACGGCTTTTGTTTCTTGCACTTTCTTATTCTTTTTCTTCTTCTTCTTTCCAGAGGTATCACAATCTTTATTACCTATCACTTGCTCATACTCAACTCCTTTTCTTGGAAACGGGATGGGTGGTTTGTATGGTGCCACCACTGGCTTTACATACTCGGGTGGTGGTGGTGTAACTTCTTCATTGTTACTCTCATCTAAAACCTTCCCATCTTCTGGTGCTGGTTTTTCAGAATTCGTTGAAACCATATTAACATTCTCATTCCGAGGATTTACTTCAGTATTACTCGGTAGCTTTCCTTGTTCCCTCTCACTCATCATGCTAGCAAGAGTACCTACGTGTTTTTCTAGATTCAAAATGGAAGCTTGTTGAGTTCTTAATGACTGATCAAACCTCTCGTTCGTTTGGGTTTGAGATGTAATGAATTGTGTTTGAGATTCAATCAGCTTTGCCATCATTTCTTCTAGATTTGGCTTTTTCTCTTCGGGTTGTTGTGGTGGTTTATACAAGCTAGGTCTTTGTTGATTGAAAGTGTTGTTTTGAGTTGGTTGGTTATTCGGACCTTGTTGGTTATACCAGTTATTTTCGGGTCCTTTTGGATTGTAAAGAATGTTTTGATTTCGATTTAAGTTTAGCCTTGGCGGTTGATAATTATTTTGATAATTATTTCCCGGCCTTTGGTTCATATAGGAAACATTCTCTCGTTGTTCCATCGTTGGTTCAATGTGACAATCTTTCAATAAGTGTGGTCCACCGCATTGCTCACAACTGATTCGTATTGCGTGAATATCTTTATTCATCTTTTCCATTCGTCTTTCGAAAGCATCTATTTTTGCGGAAACGGAATCAAAGTCAGGGCTAGAATCGGCTCTAGCCGCTTTAGATGATCGAAAGATATCTTTTTCTTGGTGCCACTCATGCGAGTGGGAGGCTGTGTTATCAATAATTTTGTAAGCTTCAGTTGCGGTTTTCTTCATAATGGATCCACCAGCGGTTATGTCGATGTCTTTTCGTGTGGCGATGTCTACGCCTTTATAGAAGATTTGTACTATTTGAAAAGTATCTAATCCGTGTTGAGGACATCCTCTCAACATCCTTCCGAATCTTGTCCACGCCTCATATAATGTTTCATTTGGCTTTTGCGTGAACGTAACAATTTCTCCTTGAAGTCTCACGGCTTTGGATGCCGGAAAGAATCGTTTAAGAAATTTTTCAACTAAAACATCCCATGTGTCAATCGCCCCTTCAGGTAACGATTCTAACCAATCTTTGGCTTCTTCCTTTAAAGTCCAGGGAAACAACATGAGATAGATCTGCTCATCTTCCACTTCTCGGATTTTGAATAGTGTACAAATTCTTTTAAACGTACGAAGGTGTTCGTTAGGATCTTCATTCGGTGCACCACTGAATTGGCATTGGTTAGTTACCATGTGTAGAATTTGTCCTTTGATTTCATAATCTGACGCATTAACTTCTGGCTTAATAATGGCGTGACCTTGGCCCGTGCGTGCGGCTCTCATTCGATCTTCCATACTTAGAGGTTCCGTTACTTCCATAATTGAATTTGTTGAATACGAATCACTAGAGGACTCTGATTTAACGGTTTGTGGTTCAGGAGGAATAATTAGTGGTTCAGGATCTTGGAATTGTCCTTGAATATGCTCCGGGTTCTTAATTGTGAAGTCGGGTTCAAAAGATGGATTATCGGAAATTTGAGTTGGAGTTCTTGTTCGACTAGATGACGATTCTAAAGAAAAATCAACGGCGACAATATTTGCTAGATGTCTTGATTGAGTTACAGGTGGTGAACGTATGAAAGGTGATGAACGTCTTGCTCGGTGCATTCACAGAATATCCTATTAGTTTTAAAAAGGAAAGAAAAATTATAATAAGTTATCCAATCAATAGACTTTTCTGATTTTGCCCACGTTTCGAATAGCCAAAAGATGCAGCAGAGGGGCAGGATTCGTTTGGTCTCAATATAATTGAGGACTGTTTGGCTCCAATAACCCGGTCCACGTACAAATCCAACTATTACTACGAACCAGAAAATTTTGATGTCTATCAATTTAACCACTTAAAATATATTTTCGTAATTTTAAGAAATTTAGATAAGAAGTAGAAAAAATTCTAAGTCCTAAAAACTAGAATAGCGAGAAATAAGAGAGAAAAAGAGAGTTCGTCGAAAAATGTCGAAAAAGAAAAAAAATGGTTGAAAAATAAAAGGTGACGGAAAAATAACAGAAACTTATCAAAACTTAAAAATACTTAACTAATTTAACCTTATTACTACAACTAACTTAAAATTATAATCGCAAATTGATATTACTAATTGGAATGATAATTGGTACATAGTAAAAGGTGTAAAAATATTAAAGCTTACAAGAAAAACTAAATCCCAAATGGAAATAACTTAAAAAGAAACTAAAACTTAAAAAGGCGTCGCAAAATTCTAAAGCACCTAAATCTTAGTCTAAAGAAAAAGCACTTAAGGAATTCTACGGCAAAGCCTAAAAATCTAGGAGTAAAAATAACTATAGCAAAAACTAAGTTTAAAATTAAATATGAGCTAAAAAATACAAATATTACGCTACAACGATTAAAAAGGTACAAAATATAAAAATATATAAAAAGTTGTAAAAAGTACAATTTTTATAAAAAATATTATTTTTATATTATTTATTTAATAAAAACTACTAATTTTACAATTTTAATAAAACTAATTAAACAAAATACATATATAAAGTAAAAAGTAAAAATAAAACTAAAATTAATAATAATAATAATAATAATTAAGTTAAATAATAATAATAATAAATTAAAACTCCGTAATTAATGCAACTTTAGGGTTTTGTCCGTGTGTCAGAAGACCTCCGCGAGTCGCGGCAAAAAGAGAAGAAAACCCCGCGAGTCGCGGGGTTCAGTAATTCAGTTGACAGGTAGTACTTTTTACGCGTTTTCTTTATTTTTTTTTTTTTTTTTTTTTAGTTTAAATAAACGATTTTTAATAAAATTTATATTTTTATAAATTAAAATAAAGATAAAGAAACTTATAAAACTTAAATATTTAACAAAATCCTAAAAATACTTATATTTTTGTTTTTCTTTTTATATTTTTGAATAATTAAAACGTAATTTTTACAAAAACGACTTTTAATAAAAGTAGATAAAAATCTTTTTTTTTTTTTTATATTAGCGTTGCGCTTCAGGTTTTTAAGATATTCCCCGGCAGCGGCGCCAAAAATACTTGATGCGAAGCGAGGGGTATATAAAATAGTTATTATTTTACTAGGAAATACTATTAAATACGATACAATTTTACACAAGATATTTATTTATTTATAGAATGGATATACTTAAACCTTGCTACAACACTTATAGGCAGTGTACCTAATCGTACAGTAGTGTAGTTTTTAGTAAGTCCGGTTCGTTCCACAGGGAAATCTTTAAACAAAGCTCAACGCTATATTAGTTTACTTTTATAAAAATACAAATATATATATAGGTAATATTATTATTATAAAGGGGGGTTTTTACCGTTTAATGACCGGTTTGTCGATTTTAAAACTTTAGTCGCAGTTAAAACCTAATATAAAATATAAAATAAATACAAGACTTTAAATTAAAGCGTAAAGTAAATAACGATAATGAAATTGCGAATAATAAAAATGCGATAAAATTAAATTGCGATAATTAAAAAGTACGATAATTAAAAGTGCGATTAAATAACAATAAAAGTAAATAAAGGTGCGATAATTAGAAGTGCAATTAAATATAAAATAAAGGAAATTAAATATGAAATAAAAGAATTATGCTTAATTAAACTTCCGTAATCATGATGTTTGACGTGTTGATTTTAGTTTTATGCCCTTGGGTTAATTGTCCTTTGTCCTGGATTATTCAATATGTCCGTCTGGTTTTTGTCCATAACAGTCCATCAGTCATAAATATAAATTGCAAGTGTCCTTGTCAAATTATTATTATACCCGAAGATAAATATTCCAACTAATTGGGGATTCGAATTGTAACAAGGTTTTAATACTTTGTTTAATGAATACACCAGGTTATCGACTGCGTGTAAACCAAGGTTTTACTACTTTGTTAACAATTACACCAATTACCCTTGAATGTAATTTCACCCCTGTTTTAATTATTCTAGTGGCTATTAATCCATTCCCGTGTCCGGTTAAATGAACGATTATTCGTACATATAAATACCCCGCCCATCGTGTCCGATCGAGTGTATATGGTAATTTATAGGGACGCCCAATTGTAAATCTTTATATTAACATTAACAAACTTTCATTTAGTTAAACAAATATAAAGCCCATTAATAGCCCATAGTCTAGTTTCCACAAGTGTCGTTCTTTTATCCAAACCCCAATTATGGTACAAAGCCCAATTACCCAATTTTAGTAATTAGCCCAACATCATGATTACTTCGTTTTAAATAAGCATAATAATAACTTAGCTACGAGACATTAATATAAAAAGGTTGAACATAACTTACAATGATTAAAAATAGCGTAGCGTTACACGGACAGAATTTCGACTTACACCCTTACAACATTTGCTAACATATCCTTATTATTAGAATTATAATTAAAATTAAAATATAAATTATAAATATAAATATATATTACTCGTATATATTGAGAGAGAGATGAAAATATGATGATATTTTGATCAGAATTCGGGTTGATTTATAGCCAGGAATGATTTTTGGGGCTCCGCGACTCGCGGCCAAATAGCCTTAAAACTCCGCGAGTCGCGGAGAGGTATTTTCATTTCACACCCTTGGAGTTTCTGGCTGCCGACGGTTTTAATAATATATATATATAATATATATATAATTAATATAATTAATTATATATTATATTATATTTATATACATAGTTAACTTGTAATTTTTAGTCCGTTGCGTCGAGCGTTAAGAGTTGACTCTGGTCCCGGTTCCGGTTTTTCGAACGTCCTTGCGTACAATTTAATATCTTGTACTTTGCGTTTTGAATCTTGTACTCTTGTGATTTCGAGACGTTTCTTATCAATAATTGGAACCTTTTTGATTGTCTTTTGTTCTTTTGAGCTTTTTGGTCGTTTGCGTCTTCAAATCGTCGAATCTGTCTTTTGTCTTCACCTTTTATTATTTAAACGAATATCACTTGTAAATAGAACAATTGCAACTAAAAGCTTGTCTTTCTTGAGGAATAATGCTATGAAATATATGTTCGTTTTTAGCATTATCAGTGATATTTAGACTAAACGTTGTTTGCCCCGTGACAAGTTGTTCTGTCCTTGTCGTTTTAATTTCATTATTAAGTAATACAAAGACTAAGTCAAATGTATCGGGGACGTTACTCCCGATAGGCCTATCCCCAATAATTAAGAATGCCGCAGCAATTAAAAATATCACTGTAGGGACTTAGTCGGACATAGCCGGGTATAGCATAGTTTTAACAGTTGGTACTGATATTTAGAATAGACTTTTAAGTTTGCCCCGTACAAGTTATCGTTTATACTTGTCGGTTGGGGACTTGCTGGTCATAGCCCAACATATCACAGTTTAATAGTTGGTACTTGTATTTAAACTAGACTTTCAAGTTTGCCCCGTAACAAGTTATCGTTTATACTTGTCGGTTGGGGACTTGATGGTCATAGCCCAACATATCACAGTTTAATATTTGATACATGTAAAACAGTTATAAAAGTTACGCATGTATTCTCAGCCCAAAAATATAGATAAAAAAGGGAGCTATGAAAACTCACATTAAATAGCAGTTGAAGTATTCCACGCAAGAAGGAAAGTAAAGCAAGTAAGTGATCTGGATATCAACCTTGAGGTATAATGTTTGATTAGTTAATGTCTAACTTGACATAAAGTATGTTTATTAATATAGCAACTATATTGATAGTGACGGTTTTCGAGAAAAGTTTCTTTTTCTCAAAAGTTTCTATTTTTAGAAACCTACTATTTATGAAAAACTTCCACTTATAGTAAGCTTCTAGTTTAAGAATGTCCGGGTTATAATTCTTAACAAAGATGTTGTACAATCTCGCCCAAACTTCGTCGCTAACATGCAAGTCACTCAAATGATCTATTGTTACCGAGCGGCCCAGGATCTCTTGACCAGAATCTAAGTCTTGGCATTCGAGATCCACAAGCGTCCCATAATGGTAATAAGGATCACCCTAGGCCACAAGTAGCGGTGATGTTTGTAGTCTTTGTACGCTATCTTTAATTATAACCTTCACGTTAGGTGCGTATATACATATATATTCATTAATTCAATTTTAATTATAACTCCTATATATTAATATATTAATTCATAAAAATACTTTCATAATTTTTAGTAACATATATTACTAATTATAACATGTTATTTATTTTAATTTTAATTGCATATAATTTATAACATTATTTACATGTTTCGGTAAAAAAATAATAAACCGAAGTAAATAGTAAAAAGTAAAAAGTAAAAAAGTAAAAAGTAAAAAGTAAGAAAAGAATACTTACTAGTAGTAATTCTTCAAAGAGAGAATGAGAGAAATTTTGGTGTGAGCTTGAATGAGAAATGATGGATATTTATACTTGAAAAAATTAGGTAAAAAGAATAAAATAATTAAAAGAAAAAGAAATATTTTAATTTTTAATGGGATTTTAAAATTCAAAAGTATTAAATGTTAGGTCATGGGATAATGCACAAAATAAAATAATAAAAGTAGTTTTCCATTATAATTTTTAATTAAAAAGTATTTTATTTATTTATTTATTTATTTATTTATTTTATTAAAAAAATCATTTATTTTAAGGATTTTTTTTATTTTTTTTAAAATAAACAAATTGATTTACTACTTTTACAAGAATATTTGACAATATTTTTTTTATTCATAATAACAATACTGATAATAAAGATATTAATTATTGATATCTTGTTTAAAAAGGATATTAATAATAATAATATTAATATATCAAATTAATGCGTAATTATTTACAAATAATTATTCGTGAATCGTCAGAATTAGTCGAGGTTAAATGAAATCATATAAAGATTTTTGTTTAAATTTTGCCAGAAATTTACGGGTTGTTACAGTATCCCCCTGTTAATAGAAATTTCGTCCCGAAATTTAGTTGTTGCCATCAGTCGGCGTTGTTTGTAAACAGGTGAGGATATTTTCGTTTTATTTAGTCTTCACGTTCCCAGGTATGCTCGGGGCCTTTCGTGAATTCCAACTAATAGGATATTGTTTTGTTTCTAGCGTTTAAATCTTACGATCCATAAATTCTACGAAGTGCATTTTATTATTAATGTGGAGGTTATCTTAAGGATTTAACAAGAGTGTCATTGATTAGGTTTTCCTCAGAAAGAGATGATGACGTTATACAAGCATTTCAATATACATGAAATGTGTGATGAATAATAGTGAGCTTATTTAAACCTTGAGCGTTTATGCCACAATATTAGGGTAGACAAGATAGAGAGGAGTTCATGAAAATCAAAATCATGAAATTTGATAGAGATCGTCATTCTTTACAACAAGAATGATGAATATGAGTTGAAAAATAGAGTTTTATCGACATTAAATAATATGGATAAAACGATTCGATTATAGAAAGAGTATAAATGAAACTATCACAAAAGAGTGAAATGAGGAAATTAAATGTTCACCTTAACTTTTGATATGGTTAAAGTTGATTTCCGAAATTCAAGGGATTTAAAGAAATCTTCATAATCTTTATAAGATTTGATTCTCCGATAATTAAGAAAATTAGGATTTTCTTTAATTAAATGCGGTGAATTGTCTCGATTGCTGTGTCTAGAATTTCGCTATAAATTAGCTTCTTCTGTTTCATTATCTTCACCACTTCTATACTTTCTTCCTCAATTCATACTTCCAAAAGGTTTTTTAATATGCTCAATCCAGTTCTCGTTCTTGACCTTATATTGGTTATCGCCACAATCTTCCTTCTTTTCCAACTCCCACCAGAGGAGTGTGTTTACTTCTATTATGCTCTGGAATTTATCGTGTTTTTAGTTCTCCCGTGTCTTTATATTGCTATACGCATTGATATACACGGTTTGTAATTTCAGTATTGTTATCGGGCTTTATATTTTCCCTTATTTATCGAAGCTCTTTGCCTTTTTATTCTCCTCTCGACTCTAAGTAAAGAGAGTAATGGTCCAGAATTTGTAGGCATGAAGTTTCGAATGAACATAATGTTCTAAGCAGGAAGGAACGTAATATCTTGATTTGATTTGTTATATTACAAGAATTACTGAGGATAGAACTATCAAGAATATATGTTCTTGATATGTTCAGAGATTAAGTAGAATGTAAGAGTCGTGTAACATGGCAAATGATGATTATAAAGTCTATGAATCATCATCTTCCATTAAAAATTTAGCATGACTTACTGTAATATAATCACGTTGGCCTGACGTCATTATATTATACTAACTCATGCTTCAATTCCCAACACTACTTCAAATCATTCATAATTTAAACTTGAATTTTACAGAATATAGAAACTAAAACAATTTCCTTTATGATGTGATAAAGATATCGCAAAGAGACAATTAATTGCGGTCAAGAATCGTTATGAAGATATCTTCAGAAATATAGAGGATATTTATAACGAAAGATACGGTGATATCTTAGAATTTCTAAGATCCAATGACGAGGAAAATTCTTCTGTTTCCTCTGCATTTAATGCTACCATATCTGAATCATTGGTTATCAATCCGAGATGGTTTCAAAAAATTTTATTTTTAGATGATTAAACGCTGATTGTAATCGTCAACGGATCTAATGGTTAACGAATAGGCGTTGTTGATTTCAAAAGTAATTAATGATAATTTCGGTGGGTTGATGTGATAATTCATCACAGAATACGAATGAATACAATTATGAGAATCAGAATTGAAGAATGTACAATGTAACATATTAATGTGAGATATAAATATTTCTAGGGTATTACCTACCCGTTAAAATATTTTCACAGTTAACAGTTTGTACAAAAGAGTTTTAATTACAGTCTTTATGAAAATATACATACATATATATTTTCCTTCAGATGTAATCATGGATTTAATGAGTTAGTATAATATTAAACTCATTTGATTTACGGTTGAAACGAGAATGAATAATCTCCAAAACCTTAGAGATTTCATAATTGTCGCGAAATATTTCGCTAATGAAGTTATGAATCAATACATTCATCGTTACACTTGATTTATTATGAAATGGAGTTTATTGTGTTGAAGTAGTGATTAACAAATGTTAAGTCATTAACGAAGGGTGTACATCATAGCATATTAGTGATATGAATTAACCAAGTAGTACATACTAGTTGAGATTCACAATTAATTGCTTAGTACGACAAGATTTATTATTGTTCCAAATCATATATATATAAGGTATACATATATAATTCTTCACGAAGAATGAGTCAATACATCTTAACTCATTATTACTAATATTCCTTGGTATCTATGGGCGTATGATGTTGATGTTTGAGGTACTGAGTGTGATGTTGAGGCGTGGGATGCGGATGTTGTTGTTGATGAAGCTAATGCTGTTGGTGGTGATGTTGATGGTATTGGTGGTACTGGTCATGCTGCAGGTGCTGCTGCTGGTGTTCGTAGGTTTCGCACCAGATTTTCCAGAGCCACTACTCGAGCGCGAAGCTCGTTGACTTCTTCTATTATTCCGGGATGATTGGTGGTTGGAACAAGGGGGTGAATAAGATCTAAAATCTTCGATATTATATATTCGTGACGGGATACCCTGGAAAGAAGAGAGAAAATGGTGTTTCGGATTGGTTCGCCGGGAAGTGCTTCAGGTTCTTCGCCAAGAGGTGAATTCGGTTGGTGGAAAGGATCACCTTCTTCTTGCCTCTATTGATTGAGTCGGCTACGAACCCATCCCCAATTCATCCAGAAAATATGATGGCTGATTGGTTCGTTTGTTTAGGTTACGCTGCCGTTGGAGCTCGAGGAGTTCGAGAAATTCATATTATGTGTTTGGAATAGGATTTGATATGAAATGGGTATTGGATACTGAATGATATATTCACCTCCTTGAATACGTATATATAGCAAAAAGATTTCCGTAATTTACGGAGGAAATTTAGGAAAAGTGTCAGACAAAGTCTATTGGGATAGATATGATAAGATATAATAAGATATGATGTGTCTATATTCCAATAATGGCAGTATGACGTGTCGAGATCATAAAATGATAAGTATGTAATCTGATAATCTTTCGACTAAAGACTTTCAATTCGTAATGGCCTATTCAAGTCTAGGGGCTTGAGCTATAGGATCCTTTAAATCGGTAATCCAAACCCTTCCATTCTAGAGTTTCGTAGACACCACTCGTCAAGAAAATTTAATGATCAAAAATAACGAGAAAGCAAAGATTTTGAAAGTAATGAATATGAATAGTAGATATTTCAAGAATCATGGATAACATTTCATGAGATACATATGTAATACACAAAACCATGATAGATGACAAAGGAATGTCGAGAATTTCAGAAATCATGGTGTCGCATTTAAATATGGTGGCGGAATTGGATAGGACTTAGGAGAATGAGCAGAGTTCTTAGATTCGCACGACATTCTCAGATAAGTAAAGTTTCTAAAGTATAGCATAGCATTTAACGATTAAAGGCAACAATTAAAGGCACTATGGTTAAGGATAATTGTAGTCCTACATTGCTAAGGTACCTAATTGTATAAGGCACATATAAAATGCAATCCTGGTTCTCTACAACAACCTGCTCTGATACCAATCTTTGACACCCTCAAATAGGGCCTGGGGTATTTGTGTCTAATTATATCAAATCACAGTTGTATAAACGAGAACGACTCTACATGAGACGTTTTGTTGAGTTTTGCAGCGGAAGATAAATATGTCTTTAATTGATATGATATGTAATGAAGACTCCAAGCATAGCAGGCAATCATCATCAAAGCAGTAGATATACAGCGGAAACAATATTTAAGTACCTGAGAATAAACATGCTTGAAAAGTCAACACGAGGTTGAGTGAGTTCATAGGTTTGTAATAAATAATGATTTCAGTAATAGTGTTAGACCACAAGATTTAGTTTGTAAAGTAGATCTCGCAAGATCCAAAAGTTGATCTCTCGCAGGATCAAAAAGTTATGCCAGTGCGTGATATTTAGACTAAACGTTGGTTGCCCCGTGACAAGTTGTTCTGTCCTTGTCATTTTAATTTCATTATTAAGTAATACAAAGACTTAGTCAAATGTATTGGGGACGTTACTCCCGATAGGCCTATCCCCAATAATTAAGAATGCCGCAGCAATTAAAAATATCACTGTAGGGACTTAGTCGGACATAGCCGGGTATAGCATAGTTTTAACAGTTGGTACTGATATTTAGACTAGACTTTTAAGTTTGCCCCGTACAAGTTATCGTTTATACTTGTCGGTTGGGGACTTGCTGGTCATAGCCCAACATATCACAGTTTAATAGTTGGTACTTGTATTTAGACTAGACTTTCAAGTTTGCCCCGTAACAAGTTATCGTTTATACTTGTCGGTTGGGGACTTGCTGGTCATAGCCCAACATATCACAGTTTAATAGTTGATACATGTAAAACAGTTATAAAAGTTACGCATGTATTCTCAGCCCAAAAATATAGATAAAAAAGGGAGCTATGAAAACTCACATTAAATAGCAGTTGAAGTATTCCACGCAAGAAGGAAAGTAAAGCAAGTAAGTGATCTGGATATCAACCTTGAGGTATAACGTTTGATTAGTTAATGTCTAACTTGACATAAAGTATGTTTATTAATATAGCAACTATATTGATAGTGACGGTTTTCGAGAAAAGTTTCTATTTCTCAAAAGTTTCTATTTTTGGAAACCTACTATTTATGAAAAACTTCCACTTATAGTAAGCTTATAGTTTAAGAATGTTCGGGTTATAATTCTTAACAAAGATGTTGTACAATCTCGCCCAAACTTCGTCGCTAACATGCAAGTCACTCGAATGATCTATTGTTACCGAGCGGCCCAGGATCTCTTGACCAGAATCTAAGTCTTGGCATTCGAGATCCATAAGCGTCCCATAATGGTAATAAGGATCACCCTAGGCCACAAGTAGCGGTGATGTTTGTAGTCTTTATGCGCTATCTTTAATTATAATCTTCACGTTAGGTGCGTATATACATATATATTCATTAATTCAATTTTAATTATAACACCTATATATTAATTCATAAAGATACTTTCATAATTTTTAGTAACATATATTACTAATTATAACATGTTATTTATTTTAATTTTAATTGCATATAATTTATAACATTATTTACATGTTTCGGTAAAAAAATAATATACCGAAGTAAATAGTAAAAAGTAAAAAGTAAAAAAGTAAAAAGTAAGAAAAGAATACTTACTAGTAGTAATTCTTCAAAGAGAGAATGAGAGAAATTTTGGTGTGAGTTTGAATGAGAAATGATGGATATTTATACTTGAAAAATTAGGTAAAAAGAATAAAATAATTAAAAGAAAAAGAAATATTTTAATTTTTAATGGGATTTTAAAATTCAAAAGTATTAAATGTTAGGTCATGGGATAATGCACAAAATAAAATAATAAAAGTAGTTTTCCATTATAATTTTTAATTAAAAAGTAATTTATTTATTTATTTATTTATTTTATTAAAAAAAATCATTTATTTTAAGGATTTTTTTTATTTTTTTTTAAAATAAACAAATTGATTTACTACTTTTGCAAGAATATTTGACAATATTTTTTTATTCATAATAACAATACTGATAATAAAGATATTAATTATTGATATCTTGTTTAAAAAGGATATTAATAATAATAATATTAATATATCAAATTAATGCGTAATTATTTACAAATAATTGTTCGTGAATCGTCGGAATTAGTCGAGGTTAAATGAAATCATATAAAGATTTTTGTTTAAATTTTGCCGGAAATTTACGGGTTGTCACAAGCAGTGTTACGAGCGCCAATGTCAGCTCGACTCCAAGCCCAACTCCATGAGCCATTTAACCATATATCTGCAATTGAACAATTTGCATCGATATCTAACCGGAACAACCTTGCAAACTTATCTTTTAAAGCCCCGTCACCTAACCAATTATCCATTCAAAATCGAATATTCAAGCCATTACCGATGTTCATTTTCAAAACATCCAAAGGTACCATACATTCTGTAACGACCCCAAATCCGTTTACCAAAAATGAAGCACATTTTTTTTTATAAGTTATGTCCCATTAATACTTAACATTTCCAACTCTGTTTTAATCAAAAACATAATATCATAGGGACACGTTTAACAATTTATAACAAACCTTGGTACACAAATAAAACATTACAAAAGTATTTGTAATAATGACCCAAACACACAAAGTACGGGTTAATACTCAATAACCTAACCCGATACCAAGAGCATAATCCCGGGGACTACCAGGTCCCCATTCCGCGTCTGATTATCCAAAAGCTACCCCATCGAGCCCGAGCGCTTCTACGCATCTAGTCTAACACTATTTAGCTTCACAATCACAATACCTGTAAAAAGGTAAACAACGAGAGGGGTAAGCATAAAGATTAGTGAATGCAATAATTATACATATACATATATAATCTACTTACTTGCAATCACTTACACAATTACCTCATACACGCTAGCATTTCAAATTAGCATACCGTCGCAAAGTATAACGCTAAATCTCCGATAATATAAGCTAGCACAACAATAGCATATAACAAGAATAATACAATATGCTACACTACAACACATAAAACATTTATGTTCACAACATCCATTAGTACTCAAGGCTAGCCCAACGAATGGTATCGTCAACATCGAACTTAATTCCCATCCATCCCAATTAATGTGGTATTGTCAACATCGAACTTAAACCTACATATGAGGTATTGTCAACATCGAACTTAAATCCTCATCGAATGAATTAATGTGGTATCGTCAACATCGAACCTAAACCCACATATGAGGTATCGTCAACATCGAACTTAAACCCTCATCGAATGTCACTACAATACTGGTATGGCTTCGTCAACATCAAACTTTAAATCCATACATGAGGTATCATCAACATCGAACTTTAACCCTCATCAAAACAAAGAATATACTCTAGGATATGGTATCATCAACATCGAACTTTAACCTATACCCCACAAGAAAATAAATCATATACATACATATATAATTATTCCACCCACCTTGAAATGTTCGCACAAGTCATGTATGTAATTCGCATCTAAACGCAACCGAGCAAGCTTTTACCTATAATACACATATAGGTACAATATACACATATATACACATTCTCTAAAAGAGAACCCGAAACAAACATTCCCTTAGCCGAGGGATCAAACCTTGCTCTCTAACGACCCGTCCTAATCCATCAGGACGAATACATTACATTTGGTTACATTACGAGGTACTTGACCTCTATATGATACATTTTACAAACATTGCATTCGTTTTTAAAAGATAAACTTTCATTTCATTGAAAGTTGACGGCATGCATACCATTTCATAATATATCCAACTATAATTGACTTAATAATAATCTTGTTGAACTCAACGACTCGAATGCAACGTCTTTTGAAATAGGTCATGAATGACTCCAAGTAATATATCTAAAATTAGCACATGCACAGCGGAAGATTTCTTTCATACCTGAGAATAAACATGCTTTCAAGTGTCAACCAAAAGGTTGGTGAGTTCATAGGTTTATCATAAAACAATAAAATTCATCATTTTGATAGACCACAAGATTTAAATCCTGCATGGTACAAATGGCCCCGAATCCTATACCCACCTGTAATGTACATGCGATATCTTTTAAATACAGTACACCTTTCTCGTGTACGAAATCATCTTTCATAAATCTTAGTAACCGTACACATATGTTGTGCACAAAAATAACATACACATAATCTGTGTATAAAATCATTCTCTCGATACATAACATTCACTTTTCATTACTTTCATAGCTTGGCTTGGTAACCGACCTTAACATATAATGTGTATAATAATATCCCAAAACAGAACATCTCGTCTGTATAATAATCATATAAACTTCGAAGTACTAAACTCCACGCCCACTAGCCCTTCCGTCTAGTGAACATTCTGGGTGAGGGTGTTAAACCCGATAACTACCTTTAGGATTCGCGTCAATTAGGCGTGCACTAATTCTCAAAATTAGTGATGTTCCCTAATTCTTAGGTTACCAAGCAATAATAATCAGGGAAAAAATATTCATATCAATTGTGGCAATTATCACATCCACATAATTCAATGGTGGCAATTATCACGTCCACATAATTTATTCGAGGAATGTTTTGCTTGTGTCTATCTCGTCAAACATTTATAAAAAGCATTTCATGTATTCGCAGTTCATAATGTATTTCAAAAGCATTTAATAAAGCAGTTGCAAAAGTAGCGCATGTATTCTCAGTCCCAAAAATGTAAAGAGTAAAAGGGAATCAAATGAACTCACAATACTGTATTTTGTAGTAAAAATATGTATGACGACATTGAACAATGCAGGGTTGGCCTCGGATTCACGAACCTAGATCATTCATATTTATATTAAAACATATACTTGTAATCGAACAAATATATATATATATATATATATATATATATATATATATATATATATATATATATATATATATATATATATATATATATATATATATATATATATATATATATATATATATATATATATATATATATATATATATATATATATATATATATATATATATTATTAGTGATATAGTTTTTATATTAATACTTATATATTTCGTTATTTATTTAGGTTTATTCATTTTATATTTTTTAATAAATAAAATATTAATATAGTTTAAGTATGTGTATTAAGTATATTTCTATTTGTTTGTTAAATTATTAATTATGATAATATCAATATTAGTAATAATAATGTTATACTGATAAAATTGATAATAATACTGTTAATAAAAATAATGATATTAATAATGATAATAATGCTAAATTGTATCACAATTATAATAAATATGATAAGAATAGTTATAATAATTTTACTAATTCCATTAATTCATATTTTGATTAGAATTCTAGTTATTTTCATAATAATAATATTTATATCAAAATTTCTATATTTAATTTTAATAATATTATGAAAACCTTTATTTTCATGGTCATAATAATCATAATCTTCGTAGTTAATAACTATGACTTCTCATAACCTTAATTTGTATCAAAATTATAATTTTACATGCATCCATATAATTATATCAAATTTCTATAATCTTTAATATAATAACTTTTACTATATACTTGTGTTATTAAGCTGTTTGATAACCTTGAAATCATAATAATAATACTAGCAATAATAATATAATGATAATAATACTAATAATAACAATAATATTTGTAGTAATGATATTACTAATAACTTTTTAAATTATGCTAGTATTGATAATGATAATATCTTAAATCATCTCGTTAATAATAATGACTAACATAATAACAATAATAATAATTAATGATAATAATAATAATAATTATAATAATAATAATAATAATAATAATAATAATAATAATAATAATAATAATAATAATAATAATAACAATAACATGAAAACTACCTTAGAAGCTTTCTCTAAAAATAATGCCCTGAACCAGGCTCGAACTCGCGACCTACCAATTAACCGAAACACTCTTAACCATTCGAGTGTCCTTGTCTTTCTATTATCATCCGTATACTAAATTTAATTAACTCGTTTCATTTCATTTTGGCCCAAACATAAATTAAAAGTCCAACATTTAAGATAGCCCAATTGATTATATAATCTAGCCCAACTTCATTGCTTTACAATATAGTTCGTGAATTAGGAAACATCTGGGTGTCTTTTAGGTTCGTGGTTTTAAAATAGAAAACGCATAGCAGCCGTTCGATCACATATCATCATCTTCATTGTTGTTCGAAAAAGAAAAAAAATAAATAAATACTGCAGCTCGTTCAGTAGCAAAGTAAACAGCGGTATAGCAGTTTAATAGAGGTGGTGTTCTTCGGTTTTTAATTAGGAAAATCAGAAGTACAGCTACCGTAGTAGTAGTTGCAGGAAATGGGAGATAGCAGGCTGTTTTGGGGTGGTTTTCTGATGTTAAAGCAGAGGGGTACGAAATAGTTATATTTTTATTACAAAATATGATACAAATTACACAAGTTTTAATTAATATACGGATGGAATGTACCTAAACCTTGCTACAACACTATAGGCAGTGTACCTAATCGTAGAGTAGTGTAGTTTTTAGTAAGTCTGGTTCGTTCCACAGGGAGCTAGCTGAGTTTAATGCTATATTTTTAACAACTATATTTATATAAAATATATATAATTATATATAGTAATATTATTATAAAAGGGGTTTTTACCGTTTAATGACCGGTTTGTCGATTTTATATTTTAAGCGTAAAGATAAATGACGATAATATAAATGACAGAATTTAAATTGCGATAAAGTAAATTGCAGTAATTAAAATGACAGTAAATAAAGGTACGATGAAATATGAAATAAAACAATAATGCTTATTTAAACATTCGTAACCATGATGTTTGACGTTTTGATTTTAATTAATTGTTACCCGGGTTAATTGTCCTTTGTCCTGGTTTATTTGATACCTATTTGGTTTTTGTCCATAATAGTCCATCGGTCATAATTATAAAATGCTCGTCAAATTAACCTTATTTCCGAAGTCAAATATTCCAACTAATTAGGGATTTGAACTGTAACAAGGTTTTAATACTTTGTTTAATGATTACACCAGGTTATCGACTGCGTGTAATCTAAGGTTTTATTACTTTATTAACAATTACATCAATTATCCTTGTATGTAATCCACCCCTGTTTTAATGAGATTTGAATATTAATTTACCCACTTGATCAGAATGAATAATCAATTACCCTACCCAAATAATTAATTAAATGATCGTAAAAGATATCGTATAAACGTCACTAAATAGGACATACACAATCATTTTAATAATTATTAGATTAACTAATTTGAAGATAGGTTCGACAGGTTCTAATGAGTTGTCATTCGATTAGACAATACCCCCTATCTATTAATAGTCAATAGTCCAATGTCCACAAGTGTCGGTCTTTTGTCCAAACCTTAATTATGGTACAAAATCTAATAATCCAATCTTAATTTTTAGTCCAAACATTACGATTACTTTGGCTTAAATAAGCATAATAATAGCTTAGTTATGATACATTAATTTAAAAAGGAAGAACATAGCTTACAGTGGTGATTAATCGCGTAGCGTTACACGGACATAATTTCAACTTACAAACTTACAACATTCGCTAACATAACCTTATTATTATTAAACTTTAATATTAAAATTATATATATATATATATATATATATATATATATATATATATATATGTATATATATATATATATATATATATATATATATATATATATATATATATATATATATATATATATATATGAGGGAGTAAGAGATAGATTAGAAAAAGGTACATTAAAACTCGCAGAAAACTGGCGAATTTATAGGATGTGGCCTGCTACAGTAACTCATGCGGTCGCATGAGATTTTAGTGCAAATCTCATGCACTAGCATGGGCTCATGCACATGCATGAGTTTTATGCCTATTTCCCATGCGATCGCATGGCCGTCAGATCCAGCTCACATATTTTTTGTTTGCTAGTTTGTCGACGTTATTTAATATAATATATAAATAATTTATATAATTATTTAAATATTATATTATATTCTTGTGCATAGTTGACTTGTAATTTTAGCCCCGTTGCGTCGCGCGTTGATAGTTGGCTCAGGTCCCGGTTCCTATTTTTCAAACGTCCTTTCGTATAATTTAATACCTTGTACTTTGCGTTTTGCGACTCGTACTCTTGTAATTTTGAGACGTTTCTCATCAATAAATTGAACCACTTAAATTATATCTTGTACATTTGAGCTTTTTGATCATTTGTGTCTTCAAATCGTCATTTTCTTCTTTTGTCTTCGCACTTATTTATTTAAACGAATATTACATAAAAATAGAATAATTACAACTAAAAGCTTTACATATTGGAAGGATATTGATACTAAATATATGTTCATTTAGAGCACTATCAAATATCCCCACACTTGAACGTTGCTTTCCTCAAGCAATACAGAACTTGACATAAAATCACACTTCACTCGAATCACTTTTTTTATTCTCACACTTTATACATCAGTGATTTTGATACAGCGGTATAAACAATGATAGTAACGATGTGATTTACAGTTCCACATGACTATTAAAAATTTAGATCCTTTAAGGAAATTGGATCTTTATGAAAACATTTGATCTTTTGAAAATTTATTCTAGCTTTTACCCTAGATAAGTTTTCCAGAATAACCCTTCACCGGTGTTTGCAAAATATTTTTGTGGGTTTTGTGGGTTTCAGATTTTAAAATTTTAGCTCAAAACTTGCGGTTTTGTGTCACTCACTTGCTAACCTTGTATTAGGAAAGCACACGTCCAGTATACTTGCTCCGTATATTACCTTTCGGTAAACTACCGTCCGGTTGTAAAGAAAAGCGTTGAACGAGCAACTATTAAGGCAATGTCTAATGACATGCAGATGTTCATGGTCTAAAACGTGTCGGATGCAATTACTATCCTTTGTAGGAGCAATAGTAAAGATCACCCTATAGTTTTTCGGTCTGGCACAAGGTCCTGTCTTCGACCATGCTATGCAACCACCATTCTTATGGTTGACACCCGAATTGGTTCTGGTGACCTAATGAATTCCAGGTGAATTCTTAGGATTTTACGTTCAATGGTAATGAACGCATTGAAAATGGGTTTTCGGAAAACAAATCGGTTTTAATTTGATCAAAATATTTTCTCGTTCAAGCTAGAGTTTAGATATCATTGAATTCCATGAGTTTGAATTCTCAATCTTTAAGGTCAATCTCAAGGATTGAGTAATATCAGGCTTAAAAGCTGATTTTTAATCTTTTAAGGAGATTATCCTTTTCTGGGGGTCTGATTCATTAGTCTTATCAAGCTAATTTGCACGGTGCCCTCCCCATTTTACTAGACAGATCCTTCTCATGGTTAGGATAAATCTGACCACTTGACGACCCTGTTTGATGCTGAGGTCCGTGGATTTCCTGCTAATTTTAGAGATGACTTTTCTAGATTTTTGGTAAACCTACAGCTGGTCTGGACGACAACTTCCTGACCTAAATCAAGAAGCGCGTGTCTTTTTCGGAAGACTTTACTTCCTTTTAATGATGGAATTGATTCATCGTGTAGATCCATCTATTCTTTCAAAGGTATTACAATAAATCGGGTAAAACTGATTAGTTTAGTCCAAAGCAAAAGTACCTGCAATAATCTGTACCAAATATGTGATATGTGTTTTAAAGAAATTAGTAAATTCTTCCCACATTTAGCTTTTATTTATTCTTTTCTTTGCCTTTTTATTCTCCTCTATTCCATTTTAAATGAATTCTAACGTTTTGGGTTGTTTCTCCATTTATGTTCTCTCTGAGGTAACAATAATTTCGGTATTAACACCCAGTTTTATCGTTCATAAATATGTATAAACATGATTTTGAATTCATTTAGTTGAAATTTTTTCAAATTTTCACAAAATTTGGCAATTAAACTAAGTGTAAACCCAAGAGAATTTATAACCCTCCCCCACACTTGAGATCATGCAATGCCCTCATTTGCATGAAATCAGACTATAATTATAAATTCATGAGGGTGATTAGTGTAGAAAAGTGATTAAAAATACCGAGTTTGCAAACATATTATTTTATATCACATTTGATATTTTGCGTCATGTCGTCAAAATTAGTAACTTTTGCTGAACTTAATGTCAGTCTTTGAAAGTGAGCTGTTTTACCCTGTTTTGTACATAAGATAAATTTTGTTTTAACCTTTATTTATTAAAACAATTTAAATGAATAATATTTTAAAATTTTGTTTCCTTTTACTTTAGGTAGTTTCGGTATGTTTACCTAGTCCGTCCCTTGACAAAATTTAAAATTTGTCGTTTTTAAAGCGATTGTTTTAAAAGCAAAGATTTTTGGGGTTTTTTTTTGGTATACTTTAGATCAATAAAATTAAAAATAATGATAACAAAATTTTTCGCCCCGCCCTCGGGTAAAGCAATTTTGGTTCCATGACCTAGTCTTCAACTTACGATGAATTTTAGAAATCATTTTTTTAAACTTAATGAAATAAAGTAAATTTTTTTTAATTCACACAAAACTTAAATTTAAAAATGCATATTAATTTCATACAAAACCTACAAAACAAAAATTCAGAATGGGGGAAAGAAAACTAGTTCTTTAGTGTCTGCTAGTGGAAAAGACCAATCGGATTCCATTCTCGGAACTACACGAGAACAGAACAACTAACTTTAGACAGCGTTTTCCTTTTAGAACATTTGAATCTCCCCACACTTAGGTAGCTGTGGTGTCAAAATTGTGATTAACTTCATCGTCAATTTCTTTTGGACCATAATCAACTTGCATATCTGTGACTTTTTCTTTAAGCCATTGGTCGGATTCCTGTGTAATATCCACAAATTCAACTAGTTTCGCCTTTTCTTTAGGCGATAGATTGGATACTAACCGGTTACATAACTTAAAGTTTCCCTTGGTTCTAGCATCGCGAATCCGTTTAATAAGTTTCTTCATTGAACTATTAATAACGGTGTCATTTAATTTCGTATCAATAACGGGGTTCTTTGTTATCAAGTCATCATTAGGTGTTACTTCATCTTCCCCACACTTAGGCGTTTTATTATTGTTAAGCACTACCGTTGGAGTTGGTAAAATAATATGGTTCTTACCAATCGTTTTTGTTGGTTAAACGGTTTTGGTTGGTGGAGATTTAGACTTTCGACTTACAAAGGTGATCGATTTATCACGATCACTAAGTGTCATTCTACCCTCTCTTACATCAAATAATGCCCCGGTGGACGCTAAGAATGGTCGACCTAAAATTAGAGGAATGTTTGAGTCCTCTTCTATGTCAATGACAATAAATTCGACCAAAAATATTAAATTACCCACTTGAACGGGCAGGTTGTCAGCAATTTCAACTGGGTGCCTAATGGTTTGATCAAAGAGTCGGACACTCATCTCTGTTGGACTTAACTCACCTACTCCTAATCTCTTATATAATGAAAGAGGCATAACACTCACACTCGCACCTAAATCTGCTAGTGCATCATGTAGTGACCCGAACTTTTCCATGTTTATATATATATTAAATGAAATTGTTATTTACATGATTAAGTGTTTCCAACATGTTAAGCAATCAAACTTGTTAAGACTTGATTAATTGAAATAGGTTTCATATAGACAATTGACCACCCAAGTTGACCGGTGATTCACGAACGTTAAAACTTGTAAAAACTATACGATGACATATATATGGTTATATATATAGTTAACAAGATTTTATTATAAGTATGTATCTCATTAGGTATTTTAACAATGAGTTATATACATAAAAATGAGACTATTAATTTAAGAAACTCGAAAACGATATATATAACGATTATCGTTATAACAACGTCTTACTAGGTACATATGAATCATATTAAGATATTGATACACTTGGTTAATTATGTTAAATGATAAGTAAATATATTATTAAGTGTATTAACAATGAAATACATATGTAAAAATAAGACTACTAACTTAATGATTTCGAAACGAGACATATATGTAACGATTATCGTTGTAATGACATTTAACTGTATATATATCATACTAAGATATATTATATATCATAATATCATGATAATATAACAATTTAACATCTCATTTGTTATAATAAACAATGGGTTAACAACATTCAACAAGATCGTTAACCTAAAGGTTTCAAAACAACATTTACATGTAACGACTAACGATGACTTAACGACCCAGTTAAAATGTATATACATGTAGTGTTTTAATATGTATTCATACACTTTTGAAAGACTTCAAGACACTTATCAAAATACTTCTACTTAACAAAAATGCTTACAATTACATACTCGTTCAGTTTCATCAATAATTCTACTCGTATGCACCCGTATTCGTACTCGTACAATACATAACTTTTAGATGTATGTACTATTGGTAGATACACTCCAATGATCAGCTTTTAGCAGCCCATGTGAGTCACCTAACACATGTGGGAACCATCATTTGGCAACTAGCATAAAATATCTCATAAAATTACAAAAATATGAGTAATCATTCATGACTTATTTACATGAAAACAAAATTACATATCCTTTATATCTAATCCATACACCAACGACCAAAAACACCTACAAACACTTTCATTCTTCAATTTTCTTCATCTAATTGATCTCTCTCAAGTTCTATCTTCAAGTTCTAAGTGTTCTTCATAAATTCCAAAAGTTCTAGTTTCATAAAATCAAGAATACTTCCAAGATTGCAAGTTTACTTCCAAGTTTTCTAAATCCATTCCAAGTAATCATCCAAGTTCAAGAAACCTTTGTTACTTATAGTAGGTTATCTTTCTAATACAAGGTAATAATCATATTCAAACTTTAATTCAATTTCTATAACTATAACAATCTTATTTCGAGTGGAAATCTTACTTGAAATTATTTTCGTGTCATGATTCTGCTTCAAGAACTTTCAAGCCATCCAAGGATCCTTTGAAGCTAGATCTATTTTTCTCATTTCCAGTAGGTTTATCCAAGGAACTTGAGGTAGTAATGATGTTCATAACATCATTCGATTCATACATATAAAGCTATCTTATTCGAAGGTTTAAACTTGTAATCAGTAGAACATAGTTTAGTTAATTCTAAACTTGTTCGCAAATAAAAGTTAATCCTTCTAACTTGACTTTTAAAATCAACTAAACACATGTTATATATCTATATTATATGCTAACTTAATGATTTAAAACCTGGAAACACGAAAAACATCGTAAAACCGGATTTACGCCGTCATAGTAACACCGCGGGCTGTTTTGGGTTAGTTAATTAAAAACTATGATAAACTTTGATTTAAAAGTTGTTATTCTGGGAAAATAATTTTTATTATGAACATGAAACTATATCCAAAAATTATGGTTAAACTCAAAGTGGAAGTATGTTTTCTAAAATGGTCATCTAGACGTCGTTCTTTCGACTGAAATGACTACCTTTACAAAAATGACTTGTAACTTATTTTTTCGACTATAAACCTATACTTTTTCTATTTAGATTCATAAAATAGAGTTCAATATGAAACCATAACAATTTGATTCACTCAAAACGGATTTAAAATGAAGAAGTTATGGGTAAAACAAGATTGGATAATTTTTCTCATTTTAGCTACGTGAAAATTGGTAACAAATCTATTCCAACCATAACTTAATCAACTTGTATTGTATATTATGTAATCTTGAGATACCATAGACACGTATACAATGTTTCGACCTATCATGTCGACACATCTATATATATTTCGGAACAACCATAGACACTCTATATGTGAATGTTGGAGTTAGCTATACAGGGTTGAGGTTGATTTCAAAATATATATAGTTTGAGTTGTGATCAATACTGAGATACGTATACACTGGGTCGTGGATTGATTCAAGATAATATTTATCGATTTATTTCTGTACATCTAACTGTGGACAACTAGTTGTAGGTTACTAACGAGGACATCTGACTTAATAAACTTAAAACATCAAAATATATTAAAAGTGTTGTAAATATATTTTGAACATACTTTGATATATATGTATATATTGTTATAGGTTCGTGAATCAACCAGTGGCCAAGTCTTACTTCCCGACGAAGTAAAAATCTGTGAAAGTGACTTATAGTCCCACTTTTAAAATCTAATATTTTTGGGATGAGAATACATGCAGGTTTTATAAATGATTTACAAAATAGACACAAGTACGTGAAACTACATTCTATGGTTGAATTATCGAAATCGAATATGCCCCTTTTTATTTAGTCTGGTAATCTAAGAATTAGGGAACAGACACCCTAATTGACGTGAATCCTAAAGATAGATCTATTGGGCCCAACAAGCCCCATCCAAAGTACCGGATGCTTTAGTACTTTGAAATTTATATCATATCCGAAGGGTGTCCCGGAATGATGGGGATATTCTTATATATGCATCTTGTTAATGTCGGTTACCAGGTGTTCACCATATGAATGATTTTTATCTCTATGTATGGGATGTGTATTGAAATATGAAATCTTGTGGTCTATTGTTACGATTTGATATATATAGGTTAAACCTATAACTCACCAACATTTTTGTTGACGTTTAAAGCATGTTTATTTTCAGGTGAATACTAAGAGCTTCCGCTGTTGCATACTAAAATAAGGACAGATTTGGAGTCCATATTTGTATGATATTGTGTGAAAACTGCATTCAAGAAACTGATTTCGATGTAACATATTTGTATTGTAAACCATTATGTAATGGTCGTGTGTAAACAGGATATTTTAGATTATCATTATTTGATAATCTACGTAAAGCTTTTTAAACCTTTATTTATGAAATAAAGGTTATGGTTTGTTTTAAAAATGAATGCAGTCTTTGAAAAAACGTCTCATATAGAGGTCAAAACCTCGCAACGAAATCAATTAATATGGAACGTTTTTAATTAATAAGAACGGGACATTTCACATCATACATGACACAATCACTAAGTAGACAAGAACAATAAATTTACCCGGATCACCCACCCTGGGTGGAACTTTTGGTGGAACTGTCTTCACCGGGTTTATTTTTACGATTTTTGTTTCTTGCATTTTCTTATTCTTCTTCTTCTTCTTTCCAGAGGTATCACAAAATTTATTACCTATTACTTGCTCATACTCAACTCCTTTTCTTGGAAACGGGATGGGTGGTCTGTATGGTACCACCACTGGCTTTATATACTCGGGTGGTGGTGGTGGTGGTGGTGGTGGTGGTGGTGGTGGTGGTGGTGTTGTAACTTCTTCATTGTTACTCACATCTAAAACCTTCCCATCTTCTGAAGCTGGTTTTTCAGAATTCGTTGAAACCATATTAACATTCTCATTCCGAGGATTTACTTCAGTATTACTCGATAGCTTTCCTTGTTCCCTCTCACTCATCATGCTAGCAAGAGTACCTACGTGTTTTTCTAGATTCAAAATGGAAGCTTGTTGAGTTCTTAATGACTGATCAATCCTCTCATTTATTTGGGTTTGAGATGTAATAAATTGTGTTTGAGATTCCATTAGCTTTGCCATCATTTCTTCCAGATTTGACTTTTTCTCTTCGGTTTGTTGTGGTGGTTTATACAAGCTAGGTTTTTGTTGATTGAAAGTGTTGTTTTGAGTTGGTTGGTTATTCGGACCTTGTTGGTTGTACGAGTTATTGTTGGGTCCATTTGGATTGTAAAAAATGTTTTGATTTCAATTGAAGTTTGGTCTTGGCGGTTGATAATTATTTTGATAATTATTTCCCGGCCTTTGGTTCATGTAGGAAACATTCTCACGTTGTTCCATCGTTTGCTCAATGTGACAATCTTTCATTAAGTGTGGTCCACCGCATTGCTCACAACTGATTCGTATTGCGTGAATATCTTTATTCATCTTTTCCATTCGTCTCTCGAAAGCATCTATTTTTGCGGAAACAGAATCAAAGTCATGGCTAGAATCGGCTCTAGCCGCTTTAGATGAACGAAAGATATCTTTTTCCTGGTGCCACTCATGTGAGTGGGAGGCTGTGTTATCAATGATTTTGTGAGCTTCGGTTGCGGTTTTCTTCATAATGGAACCACCAGCTGCTATGTCGATGTCTTTTCGTGTAGCAACGTCGCATCCTTGGTAGAATATTTGTACTATTTGATAAGTATCTAAACCATGTTGCGGACATCCTCTCAACAACTTTCTAAATCTTATCCATGCCTCATATAATGTTTCATATGGCTTTTGCGCGAACGTAACAATTTCTCCTTGTAGTCTCACGACTTTAGATGCCGGAAAGAATTGTTTAAGAAATTTTTCAACTAAAACATCCCATGTATCAATCGCCCCTTCAGGTAACGATTCTAACCAATCTTTGGCTTCTCCCTTTAAAGTCCAGGGAAATACATGAGATAGATCTGTTCATCCTCCACTTCTCTTATTTTGAATAAAGTACAAATCCTGTTAAAGGTACGAAGATGTTCATTTGGATCTTCCTTTGGCATACCACTATATTGGCATTGATTAGTTACTATGTGTAGGATTTGTCCTTTGATTTCATAATCTGGCGCATTAATGTCTGACTTAATAATGGCGTGACCTTGGCCCGTGCGTGTGGCTCTCATTTGGTCTTCCATACTTAGAGGTTCAGTTACTTCTATAATTGAATTTGTTGAATACGAATCACCGGAGGATTCTGATTTAACGGTTTGTGATTCAGGAGGAATGATTAGTGGTTCTGGATCTTGGAATTGTCCTTAAAAATCCTCTGGGTTTTTGATAGTGAAATCGGGTTCAAAAAATGGATTATCGGGATTTTGAGTTGGAGTACTTGTTTGACTAGATGATGATTCTAAAGAAAAATCAACGACGATAGTATTAGCTAGATGTCTTGATCGAGTTACAGGTGGTGAACGTATGAAAGGTGGTGAATGTTTTGCTCGGTGCATTCACTGAATATCCTATTAGTAATAAAAGATAAAAATTATATAAGTTATTAAATTAATAGACTTTTCTGATTTTGCCCACGTTTCGAATAACCAATAGATGCAGAAGGTAGCCAGGACCCTTTAAATCGGAAGCCCACAACTCGCCACTAACAAATCCAACTATTACTATGAACCCGAAAATTTTGGATGTCTATCAATTTAACCGCTTAAAATAATTTTTCGTCGAAGTTTAAAGAAGTTGAAAAAAATTCTATGTCCTAAAAACTAGAGCGTCGAGAAATAAGAAAGAAAAAGAGCGTCGAAAAATGTCTAAAAATAAAAGGTCGAAAAATAACAATAAGAAAGAAAAACGTCGAAACTTAAAAGTCTAAAAACTAAAAATTAAAACTTACGTCTAAAGGTATTAAAGCTTAAAAGGAAGTCTATATCCAAAACGGCAATAACGTAAAAAGTACTAAAATTTATAAACTGTGTCGCAAAATTCTAAAGCGCCTAAATCTTAATTCTAAAGAAAAAGCACTTGAAAGATTTTACGGCAAAGCCTAAAAACTAGAAATATAAAAATAGCTACGGCAAAAACTAAGTTTAAATCTAATTACGAACGATAAATATACAAATTACGAATTAAACGTTTAAAATATACAATATATAAAAAGATATAAAAAGTGATAAAATTACTTTTTTTATGTTTTTATATAAATACAAAATATTTTTACAAAATTAGATATAAAAAAACATAGCGTAAAAATATAGCATTTCGCTGGTTCCCCGGCAGCGGTGCCAAAAACTTGATGTTAAAGCAGAGGGGTACGAAATAGTTATATTTTTATTACAAAATACGATACAAATTACTCAAGTTTTAATTAATATACGGATGGAATGTACCTAGACCTTGCTACAACACTATAGGCAGTGTACCTAATCGTAGAGTAGTGTAGTTTTTAGTAAGTCCGGTTCGTTCCACAGGGAGCTAGCTAAGTTTAACGCTATATTTTTAACAACTATATTTATATAAAATATATATAATAATATATAGTAATATTATTATAAAAGGGGGTTTTTACCGTTTAATGACCGGTTTGTCGATTTTATATTTTAAGCGTAAAGATAAATGACGATAATATAAATGATAGAATTTAAATTGCGATAAAGTAAATTGCAGTAATTAAAATGACAGTAAGTAAAGGTACGATGAAATATGAAGTAAAAAAATTATGCTTATTTAAACTTTCGTAACCATGATGTTTGACGTTTTGATTTTAATTAATTGTTACCCGGGTTAATTGTCCTTTGTCCTGGTTTATTTGATACCTATTTGGTTTTTGTCCATAATAGTCCATCGGTCATAATCATAAAATGCTCGTCAAATTAACCTTATTTCCGAAGTCAAATATTCCAACTAATTAGGGATTCGAACTGTAACAAGGTTTTAATACTTTGTTTAATGATTACACCAGGTTATCGACTGCGTGTAATCCAAGGTTTTATTACTTTGTTAACAATTACATCAATTATCCTTGTATTTAATCCACCCCTGTTTTAATGAGATATGAATATTAATTTACCCACTTGATCAGAATGAATAATCAATTACCCTACCCAAATAATTAATTAAATGATCGTAAAATATGTCGTATAAACGTCACTAAATATGACATACATAATAATTTTAATAATTATTAGGTTAACTAATTTGAAGATAGGTTCGACAGGTTCTAATGAGTTGTCATTTGATTAGACAATACCCTCTATCTATTAATAGTCAATAGTCCAATGTCCACAAGTGTCGGTCTTTTGTCCAAACCTTAATTATAGTACAAAATCTAATAACCCAATCTTAATTTTTAGTCCAAACATCACGATTACTTTGGCTTAAATAAGCATAATAATAACTTAGTTACGATACATTAATTTAAAAAGGAAGAACATAGCTTACAGTGGTGATTAATCGCGTAGCGTTACACGGACAGAATTTCGACTTACAAACTTACAACATTCGCTAACATAACCTTATTATTATTAAACTTTAATATTAAAATTAAAATTATAAATATAAATATATATATATATATATATATATATATATATATATATATATATATATATATATATATATATATATATATATATATATATATATATATATGAGGGAGTAAGAGATAGATTAGAAAAAGGTACATTAAAACTCGCAGAAAATTGGCGAATTTATAGGATGTGGCCTGCTACAGTAACTCATGCGGTCGCATGAGATTTTAGTGCAAATCTCATGCACTCGCATGGGCTCATGCACTCGCATGAGTTTTATGCCTATTTCCCATGCGATCGCATGACCGTCAGATCCAGCTCACATATTTTTTGTTTGCTAGTTTGTCGACGTTATTTAATATAATATATAATATATAAATAATTTATATAATTATTTAAATATTATATTATATTCTTGTGCATAGTTGACTTGAAATCTTAGCTCCGTTGCGTCGCGCGTTGATAGTTGCCTCAGGTCCCGGTTCCGGTTTTTCGAACGTCCTTTCGTATAATTTAATATCTTGTACTTTGCGTTTTGCGACTCGTACTCTTGTAATTTTGAGATGTTTCTCATCAATAAATTGAACCACTTGAATTATATCGTGTACATTTGAGCTTTTTTGTAACGACCTGGATTTTTCCGATCGTTTTATACTTATGAGATTAATATTTACATAAATTAAACCTTACCAACATGATAAGCAATCTAAATTGTTGAGACTTATGTTTTTGAAAAGAGTTTTACACAACGTTTAACCGTCCAAATTGACCGATGATATCACGAACTATATAACATACGATAATTATATGTTTGTGTATATATATGTATTTATATATATTTAACATGATCTAAGGATGTTTTAACATCTCATTGTGTACTAATAACAATGAGTTATAAGTATATTTTGAAACTACTAACTTAAGTTTTCAAAACGATAACTATACGTAACGTTCTTCGACATAAATACTTAAAACTTATAATGCTTATACATGTATCGTATAGATATGTATTTAATCACTTTTAAAGGGCTTACATACATAAAACAATATAAGTATATTTACAAAAGATAGCTATTTTTGAATCCTCGTTCCGTTTTCTCAAGATTTCTATACGTACATCTAGGGTATATGTACCCGTATCATACCCAGCTTCTATACGTATTTACTATTGGTATATACACATCAAATCAACATTCTAATCAACACCTAATCAGCCCTTGTTCATGCCCTCAAGGAGAGGTAATTAGAATTGGAAGCTAGCATAGATTTTTATACAAAATAACAAAATTAGGAATCTTTTCTTTCTTTATAAACTAAAAACGTTTTTATGAATAAACACCATTCTTCACCCCATTTTCTCATACTTACACTCCCATTTCTCTCTCAAAATACTCTTAACTTCATACTTGATCATCTCCAAGCATTTTCCCCATCATTTAGCTTCAAAAACAACCCTTAATCATCATAAGAAAAACCATACAAGAACACTTCAATAATCCTTCCAAAAATACAAGTTTACTTTTAACCTTTCAATCCTACTCCACCACTCTTTTGATTCCAAGATTTTTCTCATCTTTTCCAGTATCTTTGTCCAAGTAACTTGAGGTAGTAACCTTATTCATAACCTTATTTGATTCATATTTATATAGCTATCTTATTTTGTGTTGTAAAATTTTAACAACAAGAACATAGTTTGAATGATTTCAAACTTGTTTGCAAACTAAATAGATCCTTCTAACTTAACTTTTAAAACACTTCAAGACCTGTAATATATCATATGGATATGCTAACTAAACAAGATACAACTTGATTTTACAAAGAACACCTTAAAACTGAATCTACATCGTTGGAGTGCAACCGGGACTGTTTTGGGTTGGATAATTAAAAACCATCTTAAACTTTGAATTGGAAGTTTATGTTCTGGAAAAATAATATTTTTTATTAATATGTTAACACATAAAAATTTCATGGTTTAACTCAAAGTGTAAGTTTTTTTTAGAAACATGATCATTAAATGTTGTTTTTATGATGGATAATGATCACTTTCATAAGTTTCACCAAAGTTTGACCTATAACCTGTGATTTCGAATACAAACTAAGGTATTTTCAGTTCATATTCTTAAAATTTGACTCTATCCAAGGAAGTGGCAAGTTGAACCAACAAAAACGGAGTTGTAATGAAGAAACTACGACTAAAACAAGATTGGGTATCCGAAGCTAGTTTAGCTACGAAAATATTTGGAGAAAAAGTAAATTAATCATATCTTTTCTAATTAATATGATATTTTATATATAATTACTTATGATTTGATTTTATATATTTCAGGACCACCCGTAAACAACACGAGAAGATTAATCATAAGACCTCATGATTGTACGCAACACGTCATTTGGCAACACGGTACTTTATGTACGCAACACGTCATTTGACAACATGGTACCATGGGTCGAGATTAATTCTGATCAATACGAATACGATGGGGTCTTTATTTATTTTATTTAAGCAACTAATTGTGGACCACTAACATCGGACTGCTAACTACGGACTAAGAAAATATTAAAAGTATTAAAAGTATATATATATGTAACGATTACTTAAAAAGAAAATATGTTGATATATTATATATATGGTTAGGTTCGTGATATCTATCGGAGACCAAGTCGAGTAAAATACCTTCAAGGAAAAGGTGAGTATATAGTCCCACTTTTAAACTCTAAATATTTCGGGATGAGAATACATGCATTTTATGATTTACTTTATGGACACAAGTGATTAAAATTATATATTCTTCGTTGAGTTGTACCACTGGCATATCTCCCTGTAACTTGGTAACTACTATTTACATGCGGTATTGTAAACGCGAATCCTGTTGATAGATCTATCGGGCCTGACAACCCCAACCGGACTGGACGACCAGTATTCAACGGTTGCACAGTACTTCGCTTCGGTAACTACACTTGGTACGGTGTAGTAAGATTTCATAATAAAGGGAATATGCGACGTTGATTAAATGTTAAGTATGGTTATCAAGTGCTCAACAACTTAGAATATTTTTTTTATTAAAATGTTTATATATGAAATCTTGTGGTCTATATTTATAACGCTGCGGCATTAAACCTATATCTCACCAACTTTATGTTGACGTTTTAAGCATGTTTATTCTCAGGTGATAACTAAAAGCTTCCGCTGCAACATGTTGAATTTAAGCAAGATCTTGAGTATGCATATTTGTGTCAAAAATAAAACTGCATATCGGAGGATTTGTAATGTAAAATATGTTGGAGGTCGTATTGTTATTATCACATGTAAATTTTGTAAGTCTAAGATTATCGCTAAACGATAATCATTATTAAGTTGTTTAAACCTTGTATTTGTAATAAAAGCTATGGTTTGTATTGTAAAAATGAATGCAGTTTTTGAAAAATGTCGCATATAGAGGTCAATACCTCGCGATGAAATCATATGTTATTGTATTCGTCCTTATGGTTAAGGTCGGGTTATGACATGTGGTATCAGAGCGTTGGTCTTAGAGAACCAGAGAATTTGCATTAGTGTGTCTTATCGAGTTTGTTAGGATGCATTAGTGAGTCTGGACTTTGACCGTGTTTGATTTCGAAAACTATTGCTTATCCTTGTTGGTTAAAAATTAATATGTAAATATTATGTAGTATTAATGTGCTAGTTGTTATGTGATAGATGTCTGGCTTAGAACTTATTATCACATTCAGCTACTCCGAACCAGACTCTTCAGATGGTGTTCCAGTCATTAATCTATCCGATGATGAAAACGACACCTTTGGGGAAGACTCACAAGTTCCGGATGAATCAATTGAAGAGGAACCAGAAAGTGATCATGAGGAGGAAGAAATACAGGAAATTACGAAAGACAAGTTCGAACGAGGAAAGAAACGAAAGGCTACTGAAATGGAAAATCTAAATCCCGAGTCTAGAGAGGATGTTGTGGCACCAACTCCACCAGATACATCCACACCTATTCCCGCTATTACTATTAGTTCTACCCCGACATCCAGTTCTTCGGTTCCTCAGCCAAAACGCAGGGAGACAACCAGGATAACCTTTAAGCGATTTCTTTGAACACAAACGCTTTGGGGTTAAATGATGCGCTGTTGTTTTAAACCATGGGATTATATAATGTTTTGTATAATATTACTAGTGTGGTTTTCTTAATGTTTGATGTAAGATAAGCATATGTAAAATAGTGAAGTGT
This sequence comes from Rutidosis leptorrhynchoides, assembly GCF_046630445.1. NCBI lineage: Eukaryota > Viridiplantae > Streptophyta > Magnoliopsida > Asterales > Asteraceae > Rutidosis > Rutidosis leptorrhynchoides. The sequence goes on along the minus strand of NC_092340.1, from coordinate 106,971,214 downwards.
GAAATGCAATAATTTTCCATGGTTAAGTATTATTTGGGTGGTAGTAATTGATTTTCGTACTAAGCTATTAAGTATGAACTTTAACGGGTAGGTACAACCCTAGATATAATTATAAAACGCTAATAAGAAGAAAAGGCTTTTATAATAATAACTGGTTCATATTATTAATAAGCTACGATGTACTGTAAATACATACTACATCTATAATATTCCATGTGAATAATTATTTTTTCATTCTTATTGAAGATTATGGCGCGATTGAACCGAATGACGGAACAAGAAATCCAGGAACTCATCAATCAGCGAGTGAACGACAGAATGTTATGGGTCGAGGCTGCAAGAGGTGCTGCAGTTAACCCAAATCCTCGTGTGGGGTGCACTTACAAAACTTTTCAAGGTTGCAAGCCCTCATCATTCAGTGGAACAGAAGGACCGATCGGTTTAACCCGGTGGATCGAAAAGATTGAGTCTGTGTTTAAAATCAGTGGTTGTATTGAGAAGGACATGACCAAGTATGCATCGTGCACCCTACAAGATAGTGCACTCACGTGGTGGAAAAACTATGTGAAGGCCGTAGGAGGAGATGTAGCTTATGATACTCCTTGGGAAGAATTCAAAACAATGCTAATCAACGAATATTGTCCAAGGAACGAGGTTAGGAAGTTAGAAGCTGAATTACGATGCCTGAAAGCTGTTGGTACTGAACTCACCAACTACAATCAGCGATTCATGGAATTAGCTTTGCTATGTCCCGAATTGGTACCAACCGAAGAACGGAAGATTGAACTGTACAAAGACGGTTTGCCTAAAAAGGTCAAGGCAAATGTTACAGCATCCAAACCCAAGACTATTCATGAAGCTATCACAATGGCGAACGAATTGATGGACCAGATTATTTTGGATAAGAACACCGATGTCAAGACATCGGGAAACAAAAGAAAGTGGGAAGGTAATCATCAACAATCCAACAAGAAACAAGAAACCACGCAAGGTGCGGGTAGCGGTTCAAACTCAGGTTACAAAGGACGAAATCCTTTATGTAACAGATGCCACAAACATCACTCTGGTTATTGTAATGTGGTGTGCAACAATTGTAATCGAAAAGGTCATCTTGCTGAAGATTGTAGGGTTCCTGCTACAAATACAAACGGTACCAAGACTCCTGCCACCAATGTAAATAGAACTGCCTTGGCCACTGTTACTTGTTATGGGTGTGGGAAACAGGGTCATTATAAGAGCCAGTGTCCGAATCCAGAGAAGAATAATGGATCTGCACGTGAAAGAGCATTTGTTATTAATGCTAGAGAGGCGTGTGAAGACCCGAAGCTTGTTACGGGTACGTTTACCATTAATAACTTATCCGCATCTATTATATTTGACACTGGTGCCGATAGAAGTTACGTGTGTAGAGACTTTTACGCTAAATTGAATTGTTCATCATTACCTCTAGATGCTAAGTACATGATTGAGTTAGCTAATGGTAAACTAATTAAAGCCGATAAAATTTGTCGTGATTGTAAAATAAATTTAGCCGGAGAAACATTTAAGATTGATTTGATACCCGTAGAATTAGGAAGTTTTGATGTAATAGTCGGCATGGACTGGATGTCCAAAATAGGAGCTGAAGTTGTGTGTGCCAATAAGGCAATTCGCATTCCTCGTAAGGATAAAACTCCAGTAATGATTTATGGAGAGAAGGGTAACTCAAAGCTAAAACTCATTAGTTGTTTGAAAGCTCAAAAGTGCTTGAAGAAAGGGTGCTATGCTATCTTAGCACATGTTAATAAAGTTGAAACGAAGGAGAAAGTGAAGAGCATCAATGATGTGCCTGTGGCAAGAGATTTTCCTGAAGTCTTTCCGGAAGAGTTGCCGGGATTGCCTCCATTTAGATCTGTAGAATTTCAAATAGATCTAGTACCAGGAGCTGCACCAGTGGCTCGTGCTCCATATAGACTTGCACCATCTGAGATGAAAGAGTTACAAATCCAGTTACAAGAATTACTGGACCGTGGTTTCATTCGACCGAGCACTTCACCGTGGGGAGCTCCGATTTTATTCGTCAAGAAGAAAGATGGATCTTTTCTAATGTGTATAGATTTTCGTGAATTAAATAAGTTAACTATCAAGAATCGGTATCCACTACCGAGAATTGATGATTTATTTGATCAATTGCAAGGATCATGTGTTTACTCGAAAATCGACCTAAGGTCGGGCTATCATCAACTACGCGTCAAAGAAGAAGATATTCCGAAAACTGCTTTTCGGACACGCTACGGCCATTATGAATTTTTGGTCATGCCGTTTGGATTAACGAATGCGCCAGCTGTATTCATGGACCTCATGAATCGAGTTTGTAGTCCGTATTTAGATAAGTTTGTTATCGTTTTCATTGACGATATTCTTATCTATTCCAAGAGTGAGCAAGAGCATGAACAACATTTAAGATTGGTATTAGAATTGTTAAGAAAAGAACAATTATACGTCAAATTTTCTAAGTGTGCGTTTTGGTTAAAAGAAGTGCAATTTCTTGGTCATGTTGTTAGTAGCAAAGGAATTCAGGTTGATCCAGCTAAAATTGAGGCCATTGAAAAATGGGAGACTCCTAAGACACCAACGCAGATACGCCAATTTTTAGGTTTAGCCGATTATTATAGAAGGTTTATTCAAGATTTTTCCCGAATAGCTAAACCATTGACATCGTTAACACAAAAAGGGAAGAAGTACGAATGGACCTTTGAGCAGGAGAGTGCATTTCAATTACTCAAGAAGAAGTTGACCACGGCACCTATTTTATCGTTACCTGAAGGGAACGATGATTTTGAGATATATTGTGACGCTTCGCGACAAGGTTTTGGTTGCGTCCTTATGCAACGAAAGAAAGTTATTGCATACGCATCCCGACAATTGAAGATTCACGAGCAGAATTATACGACGCATGATCTAGAATTGGGGGCAGTAGTGTTTGCATTGAAGATATGGAGACACTATTTATATGGGGTTAAATGCACTGTGTTTACCGATCATAAAAGCCTTCAACATATCTTCGATCAGAAACAGCTGAACATGAGGCAACGTAGGTGCGTCGAGCTGATAAACGACTATGATTGTGAGATTCGCTATCATCCTGGGAAAGCGAATGTAGTGGCCGACGCTCTAAGCAGAAAGGAACGGGAACCAATTCGAGTACGAGCAATGAACATAAAAATTCGTATGAATCTCAACTCACAAATCAAAGAGGCTCAACGAGAAGCTCTTACTAAAGAAAACATAGGAAATGAAATAATGAAGAAGTATGGGAAACAACTCGTTATACGGGAAGATGGAATTCGATATTTTGCAAACCGTATTTGGGTACCAAAGTTGGGTGGATTAAGGAAGTTGATATTGAATGAGGCACATAAGACAAGATACTCGATACATCCTGGAGTTGGAAAGATGTATCAAGATCTTAAGACGCATTATTGGTGGCCTAATTTGAAGACAGACGTTGCAACATATGTTGGGGAATGTTTAACTTATTCCAAAGTCAAAGCAGGACACCAGAAGCCGTCAGGATTACTTCAACAACCAGAAATCCCAGAATGGAAATGGGACGGTATTACTATGGATTTCATCACAAAATTACCTAAGACTGCCTGGGGTTATGACACCATTTGGGTAATAGTTGATCGTCTCACCAAATCTGCACATTTCTTGCCTGTAAAGGAAACGGATAGAATGGAGAAACTATTACGATTATACATAAAGGAAATTATTTCAAGGCATGGAATACCTATTTCCATTATATCCGATCGTGATAGTAGATTTACATCAAAGTTTTGGCAATCACTACAGGAGGCCCTGGGAACTCGTTTGGATATGAGCACCGCATATCATCCACAAACTGACGGGCAGAGTGAAAGAACAATTCAGACTCTTGAAGACATGCTCAGGGCATGTGTGATCGATTTTGGAAACGGATGGGATAAATATCTACCATTAGCAGAATTCTCGTATAATAACAGTTATCATGCGAGCATTAAAGCTGCACCATTTGAAGCACTGTATGGAAGGAAGTGTAGATCCCCTATCTGTTGGAATGAAGTAGGAGATCGACAATTAACTGGTCCCGAGATCATACACGAAACGACTGAGAAGATAGTACAAATCAAGGAGAGATTGAAAACAGCCCGTAGTCGCCAAAAGAGCTAGGCCGATGTCCGAAGGAAACCATTAGAGTTTCAGATTGGTGACATGGTTATGTTAAAGGTGTCACCTTGGAAAGGTGTAATACGTTTTGGAAAAAGAGGTAAACTGAACCCAAGGTATGTAGGCCCGTTCAAGATCATCGAACGCATTGGACCGGTAGCTTATCGACTCGAATTACCACAACAACTCGCCGAAGTACATATTACATTTCACGTCTCAAATCTTAAGAAGTGTCTTGCAAAGGAAGACCTCACCATTCCTCTTGAAGAAATCCAAGTCGACGAGAAACTACAATACATAGAAGAACCAGTCGAAATCATGGACCGTAAAGTTAAACAACTCAAGCAGAGCAACATACCAATCGTTAAGGTTCGTTGGAATGCTCGAAGGGGTCCCGAGTTTACTTGGGAACGAGAGGATCAGATGAAACAAAAGTACCCACATTTGTTTCCCGAGAACGCAAAATAGGTACAATTTTAAAATTTCGGGACGAAATTTATTTAACGGGTAGGTACTGTAACGACCCGGATTTTTCCGATCGTTTTATACTTATGAGATTAATATTTACATAAATTAAACCTTACCAACATGATAAGCAATCTAAATTGTTGAGACTTATGTTTTTGAAAAGAGTTTTACACAACGTTTGACCGTCCAAATTGACCGATGATATCACGAACTATATAACATACGATAATTATACGTTTGTGTATATATATGTATTTATATATATTTAACATGATCTAAGGATGTTTTAACATCTCATTGTGTACTAATAACAATGAGTTATAAGTATATTTTGAAACTACTAACTTAAGTTTTCAAAACGATAACTATACGTAACGTTCTTCGACATAAATACTTAAAACTTATAATGCTTATACATGTATCGTATAGATATGTATTTAATCACTTTTAAAGGGCTTACATACATAAAACAATATAAGTATATTTACAAAAGATAGCTATTTTTGAATCCTCATTCCGTTTTCTCAAGATTTCTATACGTACATCTAGGGTATATGTACCCGTATCATACCCAGCTTCTATACGTATTTACTATTGGTATATACACATCAAATCAACATTCTAATCAATACCTAATCAGCCCTTGTTCATGCCCTCAAGGAGAGGTAATTAGAATTGGAAGCTAGCATAGATTTTTATACAAAATAACAAAATTAGGAATCTTTTCTTTCTTTATAAACTAAAAACGTTTTTATGAATGAACACCATTTCTTCACCCCATTTTCTCATACTTACACTCCCATTTCTCTCTCAAAATACTCTTAACTTCATACTTGATCATCTCCAAGCATTTTCTCCATCATTTAGCTTCAAAAACAACCCTTAATCATCATAAGAAAAACCATACAAGAACACTTCAATAATCCTTCCAAAAATACAAGTTTACTTCTAACCTTTCAATCCCACTCCACCACTCTTTTGATTCCAAGATTTTTCTCATCTTTTCCAGTAGCTTTGTCCAAGTAACTTGAGGTAGTAACCTTATTCATAACCTTATTTGATTCATATTTATATAGCTATCTTATTTTGTGTTGTAAAATTTTAACAACAAGAACATAGTTTGAATGATTTCAAACTTGTTTGCAAACTAAATAGATCCTTCTAACTTAACTTTTAAAACACTTCAAGACCTGTAATATATCATATGGATATGTTAACTTAACAAGATACAACTTGATTTTACAAAGAACGCCTTAAAACTGAATCTACATCGTTGGAGTGCAACCGGGACTGTTTTGGGTTGGATAATTAAAAACCATCTTAAACTTTGAATTGGAAGTTTATGTTCTGGAAAAATAATATTTTTTATTAATATGTTAACACATAAAAATTTCATGGTTTAACTCAAAGTGTAAGTTTTTTTTAGAAAAATGATCATTAAATGTTGTTTTTATGATGGATAATGATCACTTTCATAAGTTTCACCAAAGTTTGACCTATAACCTGTGATTTCGAATACAAACTAAGGTATTTTCAGTTCATATTCTTAAAATTTGACTCGATCCAAGGAAGTGGCAAGTTGAACCAACAAAAACGGAGTTGTAATGAAGAAACTACGACTAAAACAAGATTGGGTATCCGAAGCTAGTTTAGCTACGAAAATATTTGGAGAAAAAGTAAATTAATCATATCTTTTCTAATTAATATGATATTTTATATATAATTACTTATGATTTGATTTTATATATTTCAGGACCACCCGTAAACAACACGAGAAGATTAATCATAAGACCTCATGATTGTACGCAACAAGTCATTTGGCAACACGGTACTTTATGTACGCAACACGTCATTTGACAACATGGTACCATGGGTCGAGATTAATTCTGATCAATACGAATACGATGGGGTCTTTATTTATTTTATTTAAGCAACTAATTGTGGACCACTAACATCGGACTGCTAACTACGGACTAAGAAAATATTAAAAGTATATATATATGTAACGATTACTTAAAAAGAAAATATGTTGATATATTATATATATGGTTAGGTTCGTGATATCTATCGGAGACCAAGTCGAGTTAAATACCTTCAAGGAAAAGGTGAGTATATAGTCCCACTTTTAAACTCTAAATATTTCGGGATGAGAATACATGCATTTTATGATTTACGTTATGGACACAAGTGATTAAAATTATATATTCTACGTTGAGTTGTACCACTGGCATATCTCCCTGTAACTTGGTAACTACTATTTACATGCGGTATTGTAAACGCGAATCCTGTTGATAGATCTATCGGGCCTGACAACCCCAACCGGACTGGACGACCAGTATTCAACGGTTGCACAGTACTTCGTTTCGGTAACTACACTTGGTACGGTGTAGTAAGATTTCATAATAAAGGGAATATGCGACGTTGATTAAATGTTAAGTATGGTTATCAAGTGCTCAACAACTTAGAATATTTTTTTTATTAAAACGTTTATATATGAAATCTTGTGGTCTATATTTATAACGCTGCCGGCATTAAACCTATATCTCACCAACTTTATGTTGACGTTTTAAGCATGTTTATTCTCAGGTGATAACTAAAAGCTTCCGCTGCAACATGTTGAATTTAAGCAAGATCTTGAGTATGCATATTTGTGTCAAAAATAAAACTGCATATCGGAGGATTTGTAATGTAAAATATGTTGGAGGTCGTATTGTTATTATCACATGTAAAGTTTGTAAGTCTAAGATTATCGCTAAACGATAATCATTATGAAGTTGTTTAAACCTTGTATTTGTAATAAAAGCTATGGTTTGTATTGTAAAAATGAATGCAGTTTTTGAAAAATGTCGCATATAGAGGTCAACACCTCGCGATGAAATCATATGTTATTGTATTCGTCCTTATGGTTAAGGTCGGGTTATGACATTTTTGGTCATTTGCGTCTTCAAATCGGCATTTTCTTCTTTTGTCTTCGCACTTATTTATTTAAACGAATATTACATAAAAATAGAACAATTACAACTAAAATCTTTACATATTGGAAGGATATTGATACTAAATATATTTTCATTTAGAGCACTATCATTTTCGAAGGTGGTGGTGGCTGCAAAACAGATGGTGGTTGTAGTGATTGCAATGATGGTTATCGGCTGAAAAGAAAAAAATATATATAAATAAATGAAACGCGAAGATGGTAGGTTAATGGTGATCAAGGTGATAGTGTAAGGTGGTCGTTTGGGTTGTGATGTTAACCAAAATTAGAAACAGAAATACGAGCTGTAACAGTAGTAGTTCATGTCATGTTGGTTGTTGTTGTAAGGTCGTGATATTTAATGGTGGTTTATGGTGATCATCATGTATAGAAGGTGGTGATTGTTCCGGCTGTAAGCATTCGAGGTTGGTGATCAATGATTGTCGACTGGTTTCCTTGGTGAAATGAATTGGAACAAGTGGTTTAGAATAATACTAATTTATTAAACGTGTACTATCTTTCTTGGATTTTTATTACCGACATCTTTTATGGGAATATTATATCGTGTCCACTGCTAAACAGTTAATATATAAAAATGTTCAGAAAAATTTCATATTTTTAAATTAACTATATTTATTTACTTTGGTCATTATGGTATAAAATTCAGTCATTAACTATTAAATAAAAATTATATTAATTATTCACTCCCAACCCCAAGTAAAATATAAAAAGTTTTAAAATTTAATAACTAGCTCTTAAATACATTTTTAGTATGTCTAAAGTTTATAGAACTCATTTTTGAATCGCCGTTTATATTAAAATCATATAAGTTTGAATTTTATCTTGCTTAATATCAATCGGGACATCAAATGAGTATTACAATCATTTAATATTTATTTTTAATATACTTTATATATATATATATATATATATATATATATATATATATATATATTTTAAAAAATAATAATTATAATATCCTATAATTAAATTTTAATAACAATAACATATAATATTTCAAATTATATTTTCAATTATTATTTATATATACATACACACATATCTATTTACAATTAATTGTTCGTGAATTGTTGAGAGCAGTCGAAGGTCAAAATGATTTCATAAAATAGTTCAAAGATTTTGGAATTCAATTTAATAGACTTTGCTTATCATGTCGAAACCATATAGAGATTAAGTTTAAATTTGGTCGAAAATTTCCGGGTCATCACAGTACCTACCCGTTAAAGAAATTTCGTCCCGAAATTTGATTAGGATGGTCATGGCAGTCATTAAGTATGTTTTCATGACGAATATGAGCTGATAAATAGAGTTTTATTACTGTTGAGTAATATAGATAAGATAATTCGATTACTCGAAGGGTAAGAGTGAAGCTATCACAAAAGAATGAAATGAAGAAATAGAGATTCGTATTAGCTTTTGACTTAGTCAGGGTTGAATTCCGGAATTTAAGGGATTTAAGAAAATCTTCGAAATCTAAAAGATTTGATTCTTCAACGAATAAGGAAATTAAGATCTCTATAATTAAATACGGTGATCTGCCTCAATTACTCTGTCTAATATTTTCATTATAAATTAAGCTTGTTCCGTTCCATTATTTTCACCATTCCTATACTTTTCTTTCTTAGTTCATACCTCCAAAAGATTGTGAAATTGTTTAATCCCGTTCTAATCCTTGATATTTTCCTAATTATCATTTCTGTCATTCTTCTTTTCAATCTTCCACCAAAAAAAATTTGTTTACTTCTACTATTACCTGGGGATGATACTATTCTTAATTCTACCGTGTCTTTATATTGCTATTCGTATTAATATCCACGGTTTGTAATTTCAGCGTTGCTATTGGGCTTTATATTTTCCTTTATATTTTGGAGCTCTTTGCCTTTTTATTATCCTCTCGACCTCTAGTAAAGCGAGTAACGGTCCAAAATTCGTAAGTATGGAGTTTCGAATGAACTTAATGTTCTAAACAAGAAAGAACGTTATCGCACGATTTGATTTGTCAAATTATCAGAATTATTGAGAATAGAACTATCAAGAATATACTTTCTATATATGTTCAGAAGTTAAGCAGAATGAAAGAGTTATGTAACATGGTACATGATGACGTTATGATCTGTGAATCACCACATTCCATTAGAAACTCAGCATGACTTACTGTAATATAATCACGTTGATCAAGTGTCATTATATTATAATAACTCTTGCATCAATTTCCAACACTACTTTAGAACATTCATATTTTAAATTCGAAGGTTCACAGAATATAGAAACTAAAACAGTTTTCTTTTATGATATAATACTTATAGCGTGTAGAGATAATTAATATCGGACGAGAATATTTATGAAGATATCTTCAAAAATATTAAGGATATTTATAATGAAAGATACGATGATATCTTAGAATTTCTAATATCGAAGGATGATATAAAAGATTTGTTCGTAAAAGTGTAGAGTCAGGAGCAAGGTATTCGTTAATGACTTCAGCAGATACTGAATCATTTGGATTCTTTGAAGATAGGTTTAGTCTTTGTGATTTATCCACAGCCTCCTTCATGATTTGCTCAATCCGTTTTTCAGTTTCAACTTTTCTGAGCTTTGCCAACATACTATTCTTTATCATCAAACTTTTGACTGTTTCGGTTGTCTACAGTTTCTGCTGCTTCATTCAGCTTTTCAAAGTTCAGTGTATTGATTTGTAGGCTGGGTGCTTTTCAAAATTTCAGAATGAAAGATCATAATTCTAGTAGATAAATGTTATATGTATACATATAACTGTTGATGTAGAAACGCTGCGAGATTCAAAATACTGATTGCTAATTCTCAGTAATTGGTATGGCCATTCTCGTTATAAGATGTGGATGAGTATATGATAAGACTTCAATAGATAGATAGAGTGATTTGTCGGGGAGATTTAAGCCAATGAGTAATGAAGTTGCTGGTAAGTTTACTGCTGATGTGATGGAATATAAACGGTTCCTCGGTAACGATGACGAAAGGCAACTTATATATCAAGATTATAATAGAGCTTATTCGAATGAAATGTTAAAATTGATTTGCTGAAGCTGTGACAAAATTGTCTAATTTGAAAAGGAATTGTAAAGTTATTTTCAGTAATAACAACGCCAAAGGAGCTAGCACCGATACGTGTTAAACGTTTACTCAGGTTCCGAGAGTTTTCTAGGTGCATAACTATATGCATCACTCTTTTCTTCCGTAGATGAAGTGCGGTTGGTTCATCCTCTCGATTGAGGTGTTTTCAAGAATCATGAAAGGTTTGAACGTAGATTGTAATCATTAAGATACAAATGAGGTTTAAGATGAAATCAAGTGGCAAACTTGAAGAATTGTTTAGTTTCATATGTTATAATCAATATTTTAATTTATTTTAATTGTCCAATGTTATTAGTCCACAGTCGATAGTCCACAGTTAACAGTCCAATAATTCATATATAGTTTATTTTATAATATTCGAATTAATTAATACATATCGTGACCCGTGTACATGTCTCAGACTCGATCAAAACTCAAAGTATATATATATTATTGTAGAATCAACCTCAACCCTGTATAGCTAACTTCAACATTACTGCATATAGAGTGTCTATGGTAATTCCAAATAATATATATAGATGCGTCGATATGATATGTCAAAACATTGTATACGTGTCCCGATATTTAAAATGCGTAAATAACAATATTTAAATGACGATAAATAAAGTGCGTAAAATAAATAACAGAAATTAAATGACGATAAATAAAATAGCGAGAATATAAATTGCTATAAATAAACTGCGATAAATAAATTACGATAATAAAATGTAATAAGGAATTAACAGTTAGCTAGGAACAGTTAGCTAGGATTTTGTTAGCGTGGATTCTTAATAAAATTTTATCATAGTTAATTTGTTTGTTTCTAACAAATTTTATCTTTGTCCAATGTTTTCTTCATTATGCCACTTGTTGGATTCTGATAAGTCAAAATCCAAATATGAAATTGAATGAAAATGGTTATTCTGTGGTGAACAGATTCGTATATCTGTGGATGTAAGTAGAATAGTAAATGACTTTTGAATCAGATTCGAAGAATGTACATTGTAACTTATTAATGTGAAATCTAAATATTCCTCGGGTATTACCTACCCGTTAAAATATTTTCACCATTAACAGTTTGTACGAAAGAATTTTTAATTACAATCTTTATGAAAATATATATACATATATATTTTTTTCAGATGTAATCATGGATTTAATGAGTCAATATGATATTAAACTAATTTGATTTACCATTAGAACAATAATATATAATCTCTAAAACATTAGAGATTACATAATCGCCATGTCGAACGAAGATAAATGATGTAGAACGATTCGTAGATTGATGATTATACTCGAGGTACATAATGAGATGTTGAGGCATAGATTGTTGATGGTACTGGTGCTGTTATTGATGGTACTGTTGGTGTCGGTGATGTTGCTGAAGCTGATATGTTTTGCACCATATTTTCCAAGGCTACAACTCGGGCGCGAAGCTTGTTGACTTCTTCTATTATACCGGGATGATTGTCGGTTCGGACGAGCGGATGAATGAGGTTTAGAATCTGAGATAGTAAATGATCGTGACGAGATACTCTGTAAATGAGAGAGAAAATGGTGTCTCGAATAGGTTCGCCGGTAAACACTTCAGGTTCATTGTCAAGAGGTGAATTCGTTTGGTGGACGGGATCGCCTTCTTCGCGTCTCCATTGATTAAGTCGACTACGAATGCATCAGATGAATTGGGGATGGCTGATTGATTGATTCATTCTGGTGACACCGCTTTCGGAGCTTAGGTGAATATCCATATCGGAATAGTTGTCGGAATAGCTATCGGAATAGCTATCGAAATATGAGGGACTCGAACTGGTTGAGGGATTCATCTCGTACAATCAAATGAAGGATTTTTGATAAGAAATAGATTATAGGATGTATATTAGTACCCTGCAATACATAATTTACATATGCATATATAATAGTAAAATCCCATAAGTTACGGAGGAATCTACGGAATATGTCAGGCAAAGTTACAGTAACAGATACGCTAAGATATAAAGTAGCAGATACGCTAAGATATGAATTTATCTATACACTGTCTATGCAATAGAGGCAGTAAGACGTGTCTAGACTTTAAGGATGATAAGCAAATAATTTTTCGACACTAAATGATAAGCAAAACTTTTGACATGCAGACACGGTCGAAGTCCAGACTCACTAATGCATCTAAACATCTATCAGTTAGACACACTAATGCAAGACCTGGTTCGCTAATACCACTTATCTGATACCAACTCTAACGACCCGTCCTAATCCATCAGGACGAATACATTACATTTGGTTACATCGCGAGGTACTTGACCTCTATATGATACATTTTACAAACATTGCATTCGTTTTTAAAATACAAACTTTCATTTCATCGAAAGTTGACGGCATGCATACCATTTCATAATATATCCAACTATAATTGACTTAATAATAATCTTGTTGAACTCAATGACTCGAATGCAACGTCTTTTGAAATAGGTCATGAATGACTCCAAGTAAAATCTCTAAAATGAGCAAATGTACAGCGAAAGATTTCTTTCATACCTGAGAATAAACATACTTTCAAGTGTCAACCAAAAGGTTGGTGAGTTCATAGGTTTATCATAAAACAATAAAATTCATCATTTTGATAGACCACAAGATTTAATTCCTGCATGGTACAAATGGGCCCGAATCCTATACCCACCTGTAATGTACATGCGATATCTTTTAAATACAGTACACCTTTCTCGTGTACGAAATCATCTTTCATAAATCTTAGTAACCGTACACATATCTTGTGCACAAAAATAACATACACATAATATGTGTATAAAATCATTCTCTCGATACATAACATTCACTTTTCATTGCTTTCATAGCTTGGCTTGGTAACCGACCTTAGTATATAATGCGCATAATAATATCCCCAAAACAGAACATCTCGTCTGTATAATAATCATATAAACTTTTAAGTGCGAAACACCACGCCCACTAGCCCTTCCGTCTAGTGAACATTCTGGGTGGGGGTGTTAAACCCGGTAGCTACATTTAGGATTCACGTCAATTAGGCATGTACTAATTCTCAAAATTAGTGATGTTCCCTAATTCTTAGGTTACCAAACAATAATAATCAGGGGAAAAATATTCATATCAATGGTGGCAATTATCACGTCCACATAATTCAATGATGGCAATTATCACGCCCACATAATTCATTCGAGGAATGTTTTGCTTGTGTCTATGTCGTCAAACATTTATAAAAAGCATTTCATGTATTCGCAGTTCAAAATGTATTTCAAAAGCATTTAATAAAGCAGTTGTAAAAGTAGCGCATGTATTCTCAGTCCCAAAAATGTAAAGAGTAAAAGGGAATCAAATGAACTCACAATACTGAATTTTGTAGTAAAAATACATATGACGACATTGAACAATGCAGGGTTGGCCTCGGATTCATGAACCTAGATGATTCATATTTATATTAAAACATATACTTGTAATCCAACAAATATATATATTATTATTAGTGATATAGTTTTTATATTAATACTTATATATTTCGTTATTTATTTAGGTTTATTCATTTTATATATTTTAATAAATAAAATATTAATATAGTTTAAGTATGTGTATTAAGTATATTTCTAATTGTTTGTTAAATTATTAATTATGATAATATCAATATTAGAATAATAATGTTATAATGATAAAATTGATAATAATACTGTTAATAAAAATAATGATATTAATAATGATAATAATGCTAAATTGTATCACAATTATAATAAATATGATAAGGATAGTTATAATAATTTTACTAATTCCATTAATTCATATTTTGATTAAAATTCTAGTCATTTTCATAATAATAATATTTATATCAAAATTTCTATATTTAATTTTAATAATATTATGAAAACCTTTATTTTCATGGTCATAATAATCATAATCTTCGTAGTTAATAACTATGACTTCTCATAACCTTAATTTGTATCAAAATTATAATTTTACATGTATCCATATAATTATATCAAATTTCTATAATCTTTAATATAATAACTTTTACTATATACTTGTGTTATTAACCTGTTTGATAACCTTGAAATCATAATAATAATACTAGCAATAATAATATAATGATAATAATACTAATAATAACAATAATATTTGTAGTAATGATATTACTAATAACTTTTTAAATTATGCTAGTATTGATAATGATAATATCTTAAATCATCTCGTTAATAATAATGACTAACATAATAACAATAATAATAATTAATGATAATAATAATAATAATAATAATAATAATAATAATAATAATAATAATAATAATAATAATAATAATAATAATAATAATAATAATAATAATAATAATAATAACATGAAAACTACCTTAGAAGCTTTCTCTAAAAATAATGCCCTGAACAAGGCTCGAACTCGCGACCTCCCGCTTAACCGAAACACTCTTAACCATTCGAGTGTCCTTGTCTTTCTATTATCATCCGTATCCTAAATTTAATTAACTCATTTCATTTCATTTTGGCCCAAACACAAATTAAAAGTCCAACATTTAAGATAACCCAACTGATTATATAATCTAGCCCAACTTCATTGCTTTACAATATAGTTCGTGAATTAGGAAACATCTGGGTGTCTTTTAGGTTCGTGGTTTTAAAACAGAAAATGCATAGCAGCCGTTCGATCACATATCATCATCTTCATTGTTGTTCGGAAAAGAAAAAAATAAATAAATACTGCAGTTTAATAGAGGTGGTGTTCTTCGGTTTTTAATTAGGAAAAGCAGAAGTACAGCTGCCGTAGTAGTAGTTGCAGGAAAGGGGAGATAGCAGGCTGTTTTGGGGTGGTTTTCGAAGGTGGTGGTGGCTGCAAAACAGATGGTAGTTGTAGTGATTGCAATGATGGTTATCGGCTGAAAAGAAAAAAAATATATATAAATAAATGAAACGCGAAGATGGTAGGTTAATGGTGATCAAGGTGATGGTGTAAGGTGGTCGTTTGGGTTGTGATGTTAACCAAAATTAAAAACAGAAATGCGAGCTGTAACAGTAGTAGTTCATGTCATGTTGGTGGTTGTTGTAAGGTTGTGATATTTAATGGTGGTTTATGGTGATCATCATGTATAGAAGGTGGTGATTGTTCCGGCTGTAAGCATTCGAGGTTGGTGATCGATGATTGTCGACTGGTTTCCTTGGTGAAACAGATACATAACAGCAATAGTTATATAGCGTGTAGGTGGTGGTGTTTAAATGGGTTTGAGATGATGTAGGTTCACGAATGGTGGATTATAATGGGTGAGAGTGGTGGAGTGATGGTTGTTGATGGAGGAGGTGGCGGTTTGATCATGGTGGTGATGTTTGATAAAACTCAACTGTTGATAGTGGTGATGATGAACGAAAAAAGAAGGTGGCCGATTGGTGGTTCTTCGGATTGCAAGTGATGTTAGGAGGGTGATCAAGAAACAGAAAATGGAAATAGAGAGAAGATAGAATGGTGGTTTAAATATCTTTGTATATGCATCCTCATCTATCTCTCTGCATACTTATATATAAATATATTATTAATAATTAATAATTAATAATAATAATAATATGAATATGAATATGACTTGAAAGTCATAACATCCACAGTAGACAATAGTGATTTTAATTTAATTCCACGGACAAACGAATTTGAACAAATGAATTGGAATAAGTGGTTTAGAATAATACTAATTTATTAAACATGTACTATCTTTCTTGGATTTTTATTACCGACGTCTTTTATGGGAATATTATATCGTGTCCACTGCTAAACAGTTAATATATAAAAGTGTTCAGAAAAATCCCATATTTTTAAATTAACTATATTTATTTACTTTGGTCATTATGGTATAAAATTCAGTCATTAACTATTAAATAAAAATTACATTAATTATTCACTCCCAACCACAAGTAAAATATAAAAAGTTTTAAAATTTAATAACTAGCTCTTAAATACATTTTTAGTAAGTCTAAAGTTTATAGAACTCATTTTTGAATCACCGTTTATTTTAAAATCATATAAGTTTGAATTTTATCTTGCTTAATATCAATCGGGACATCAAATGAGTATTACAGTCATTTAATATTTATTTTTAATATACTTTATATATATATATATATATATATATATATATATATATATATATATATATATATATATATATATATATATATATATATATATATATATATATATATATATATATATAGGGGCAGTGTAAGACCCGAATAATTGAAGTGTACACATGTGTATATAAGTGTATTGTGCGGTACTCGAATCGGGGTTTGGTTGTATATATTTAAAAAGGCAAAAGGAGCTGGACTGGGAGAGTTGCGCGCCGCGCGGCCTGGTGGCTCGCCGCGCCATCTGTCTGTGACAGATTCTCTCTTTCTTTTAAATTAGATATTTTGAGGGTATTTTGGTAAATTCACTTGGAGGCCGGATTTAATGCCTTAGATCAGTTTTGGGGAGTTCATTTACTCCTTCCACAACTACCAACACTTATCCAAATCAATTCTAGAGAGAGAGTGGCTTTTAGTGAGGGAAACCCCATTTTGGAGAAGAAGAAGAAGGTTTCTTGCTTAAGTCCAAGCATTAAAGTTGTTCGCCTTCCCTCTAGCTTCGTTGTGATAGTTGTGGTATGCTCTAATCTTAATTTCTTTGTTTAATTGATTTAGAGCTAGGGTTTGGGGTGAAGATGAACATAAAACCCATTTTGTTAGTATTTTGGGTATTCTAGGGTAATTTGAGTCATGTAGACTCAATATTGGGTTAACTAGGGTTTGGAAGAGTTAATTGTTGTTAGAGAACCCTAATTAGCTAGTAAAATTGCTAGAACACCATTATTTATGTAAATGGGTGTAAATGGGTTAGTGGTTGACCCAAAATGGGTAGGTTGACTTTGAAAGTGTCAAATGGGTCAAAATGAACCTAAGCTAATTAATATGTGTGGTTGAAGCCTAAAACTAGTGTTAAAATGTGTAATGAACCTACTTTGGTTAATGATAGGGTTTTGTGATGAGTTAACCCGATTTTAGGGTTAAGGGTGCAAATGGGTCGGATTTGCACCATGGGTCAAATTAACACTAGGAGTGAGCTTTAGAGTGTTGACCAACTCGAGTTGTGATTTTGATATTGTGATAAATGTAATAGGTGCGTTACATTGAAGTGTTCAAGCTCGGTTATCTTTCACCAAGAGATTTTGAGGTGAGTGGAATAATTATGCATTCGTGTATATGGCGTGTTTATTTGTGGGTGTTATGGTATGAACCATCGAGCCGGTAGTACCATAGCATGTGTGTAAATTGATGTGAACCACGAGCCGGTAGCATCGAGTGTGAACCACGAGCCGGTAGCACTATAAAATAATTGATGTGAACCACGAGCCGGTAGCATCGAGTGTGAACCACGAGCCGGTAGCACTATAAACAAAGTGTGAACCACGAGCCGGTAGCACTATAAATGAGTGAGACTCAATGCGTATGGTGTGAACCACGAGCCGGTAGCACCATAGCGTCATGGTTAACCATATTAAAATTTGTTGATATTTAGCATGCTAAATTATTTATGGTTGTGTTGAGTATATGCTAACTCGATTATGTTATTGTATGACTTGTTAAGTGTTTGAGGTTGATGACATGCTTTTGTGTTACACGTTTCGTACGAGGTATCTTGTGTTGTGATTGCAAATAGATGGGCGATATATATGTATGTGTAATTATTGCATTCACTAAGCTTTGCTTACCCTCTCGTTGTTTACCACTTTTATAGGTTCGGTGTTGGACAAGGGTAAGGGCATCGTTTTGGACTAGGGATCCCGCTTGTTGCTAAGGGACGCTTTTGGTTTTAGTAGCTCTCGGAGTTTGACCAATAGTTGGGTAGTTTAATCCCAAACGCCATGCTCATTGTGTAGTTTGGAACTTAAACTTTTTGGTGGTCGAAACTCCTAAATTGTACTAAACTTGTAATTTGGGTCGTGTGGGCCCCGCTTGTAAAACTTTAATTTTATGTTTGAAACATGTTAGTTTTACATATTTGGTTGTATGGTAAAAAGCGTTTTGTCTAAAAGTGCCGGGAACTAGTCAATCTTTTCGCGGTTAAAAGTCCCGGGGACAGCCAGATATGGCGCGGCGCGCGGGCCATATGGCGCGGCGCGCCGATGGTCTGCAACAGAAATTTTTTTTTTATTTCGTATTTTCACAAGGTTTTGTCGGGTGTTGGTTTGGGTTGTTACAAGTGGTATCAGAGCATGGTCTAAGGGATTTAAGTGACTTGAGATAGGCGCCTAGACTTAGACTTTTGTGTGCGTGATTATGCGGGACTTGTAGGACTTTGGGTCGGATCGGAAGGATTAGTGCATAGGTTTATGTGAACTAATCATGCGCTATTTGTTTGTGTTGTGTTTAGCAATCATCAAGCGAGATGGACGTTGTACTAGCGAGTTAGCGCGACGTGCTCGCGTAGTAATGACTAGCTACCATTACTACGGGTGCAAATCGGGTCAAACAAGCAATGTACGACGATTGTTGAGCGAGATGGGGTAGTGAGGCGTATATGTATGTAATTGTGTATATTTGCCCTTTCGTTTCGTGGTTTAACCTAATTCGTTTTATAGAATGAAGACGAGAAACGGTCCCGATCACGATAACGGAAGTACAAGTGAAGACGCCGAGTTCTCGACCAAGGTCGATGCCGTCTTTAAGAAGTTGAAATCGGATTTTCTTGCGAACGTTCGAAAGGTCTTCCAAGAGTCGGTCGATGGGCAAGTGACCGAAATGATAAACGAACGAATGAAGGCCACTATTGAAGAGGCCCTTGATGCTAGAAACGTTTATCCTCGAGGTGAAGGGGGTGATGGAAAGAGAGACTTCCACTACAAAAATTTTAAGGATACTCAACCTCCGATGTTTAATGGGGTGAGGGATCCGTTGAAAAGTACTTGTTGGATTTCGGACATCGAGGGGGCCTTCCGTACCGCGGAGTGTCCTCCCGAGAAGAAGACGAGGTTTGGGTCTAGCAGGTTACGTGAAGAGGGCAAGTTGTGGTGGGATGATAAAATCAAATTGTATGGCGAAGAGCAATGCATGGACTTGACATGGGAGGAGTTCAAGAAAGAGTTTTTCAAGGAATACCGAACTTCATCTGATCTTGATCGAATCCGGGACGAGTTGCATCATTTTCAACAAGGTTCCATGGATTTAGTTACCCTCAAGTCTACATTCTTGGCAAAGACTCGTTTTTGCCCGGAGTATGTGGGTGATGATCATAAGCTTATGAAAGATTTTTATCGTACCTTGAATGCCGACTACAAGAGCAAGATTAGCCGGGGTAAGGCTAAGACTTTTGATAAATTGTTTGAGTTGGCTCGGGGTTTTGAGCCGGAGGTGCCTAGGAAGAGTGATTTTACTTTTTCAAAAAGGAAGTTTGAAGGATCGAGCCATTCGAATTTTTCAAACAAGAAGTCCAAAAGAGGCGCCGAGAGCGTTAATAGTGCGAAGAAGGGTGGTTCCGGGAGTTTTGGACCTACTTGCTTTAATTGTAATCAAAGAGGGCACATGGCTCGCGAATGTCCTAAGGCGTCGACCAAGGTTACTTGCTATAATTGCGGCAAAGAGGGGCATAAGAAGCCGGAGTGTCCCGACTTGCGAAATGATAATGTGAAAAGGTTGGAGAGGGCGGCGGGTACGGCTAGGGGTCGCAACTATTTGATGACTAATGATGAAGCCAAACAATCGAACGAAGTTGTCTCAGATACTTTTATGGTTAGTTCTAATCCGGCGAGAATTCTTTTTGATAGCGGTGCAAATTTATCGTTTGTTTCTCCTAAATTTGTGCCTAAACTTGATAGACCGTTAGCTAAGTTAAGTCGTCCGGTAGAAGTCGAAATAGCGGACGGCAAGACGGTGCTAGTGGTTGATGTGTGTAGGAATTGTGATGTTGTTTTTGGTGCCGAAACTTTTAAAATTAATCTCATTCCAATGACCTTGGGCGATTTTGATATTGTCGTTGGTATGGATTGGCTCGATCATTACAGAGCCGATATTTCATGTCATGACAAGTTTATTCGTGTTAAGGCCCTAAGTGGGGGAGAAATGATTATTCATGGTGATAAGAGAAGAAGAACGGTGCCGATATGCACTTTTGCACGGGCGCGTCGTTCCGTTGTTACCGGTGGCATAGTTTCCTTGCTCATGTGGTTGATACTCGTAATGAGCCACCACCTATTCGTGAAATTCAGGTAGTTAATGAGCCACCACCAATTAGACAACTAGCATGACTTATGAGCAAGGAAACAAAAACAAGAACTCCTTTTAACCCCACTCACCTTCACCACTCACCACCTACTCCATTTCACTTCCAATTTTCTTCCCAATTCTCTCTCAAAACACACACACTCTTCCATGAACGTCTAAGTTACTATTTTTCCAGCAAAAATCATTAAATAAAAGCTTTGGTTATTACCTATAATCATCATAAAAATAATTACTCAAGAACACATCAAGAATACTTCCAAGTTTACAAGTTTACTTCCAAGCTTCTTAATCCATTCCAAGCAATCATCTAAGATCAAGAAACCTTTGTTATTTATAGTAGGTTATCTTTCTAAATCAATGTAATATTCATATTCAAGTTTTGATTCAATTTCTATAACTATAACTATCTTAATTCGAGTAATAATCTTACTTGAACTTGTTTTTGTGTCATGATTCTATTTCAAGAACTTCCAAGCCATCAAAGATACTTTGAAGCTCAAGTTATATTTTCATCATTTCCAGTAGGTTTACCTACTAAACTTGAGGTAGTAATGATGTTCATAACATCATTCGATTCATATATGTATAACTATCTTATTCGAAGATTTGAACATGTAATCACTAGAACATAGTTTAGTTAATTCTAAACTTGTTCGCAAACAAAGTTAATCCTTATAACTTTACTTTAAAAATCAACTAAACACATGTTCTATATCTATATGATATGCTAACTTAATGATTTAAAACCTAAAAACACGAAAAACACTGTAAAACCGGATATACGCCGTCGTACTAACACCGCGGGCTGTTTTGGGTTAGTTAATTAAAAACTATGATAAACTTTGATTTAAAAGTTGTTCTTCTGGGAAAATGATTTTTCTTATGAACATGAAACTATATCCAAAAATCATGGTTAAACTCGAAGTGGAAGTATGTTTTCCAAAATGGTCATCTAGACGTCGTTCTTTCGACTGAAATGACTACCTTTAAAAAAATGACTTGTAATCTATATTTCTGACTATAAACTTATACTTTTTCTGTTTAGATTCATAAACTTAAGTTCAATATGAAACCATAGCAACTTGAATCACTCAAAACGGATTTAAAACGAAGAAGTTATGGGTAAAACAAGATTGGATAATTTTTCTTGTTGTAGCTACGTGAAAATTGGTAACAAATCTATGTTAATCATATCCTAGCTAACTCATATTGTATTATACATGTATTCTAATATATTATGTAATCCTGGGATACCATAGACACGAATACAATGTTTTGACATATCATGTCGACCCATCTATATATATATTTTGGAACAACCATAGACACTCTATATGTAGTAATGTTGGAGTTAGCTATAGAGGGTTGAGGTTGATTCCAAAATATTATATATACTTTGAGTTGTGATCTAGCCCGAGGCTTGTATACACGAGGTCGTGGATTGATTCGAGATAATATATATTGCTTTATTTTTCTGTACATCTAACTGTGGACAACTAGTTGTAGGTTACTAACGAGGACAACTGACTTAATAAACTTAAAACATTAAAACGTATTAAAAATATTGTAAATATATTTTGAACATACTTTGATATATATGTACATATTTGTTATAGGTTCGTGAATCGACCAGTGGCCAAGTCTTACTTCCCGACAAAGTAAAAATCTGTGAAAGTGAGTTATAGTCCCACTTTTAAAATCTAATATTTTGGGTTGAGAATAAATCCAGTTTTATAAATGTTTTACAAAATAGACACAAGTAAATAAAACTACATTCTTTGGCTGGATTATTAAACCGAATATGCCCCTTTTTAGTCTGGTAATCTAAGAATTAGGGAACAGACACCCTAATTGACGCGAATCCTAAAGATAGATCTATTGAGCCCAACGAGCTCCATCCAAAGTACCGGATGCTTTAGTACTTCGAATTCATCATGTCCGTAGGGAGTCCCGGAATGATAGCGGATATTCTATATGCATCTTGTTAAGGTCGGTTACCAGGTGTTCACCATATGAATGATTTTTATCTCTATGTATGGGATGTATATTGAAATATGAAATCTTGTGGTCTATTATTACGATTTGATAAATATATAGGTTAAATCTATAACTCACCAACATTTTTGTTGACGTTTAAAGCGTGTTTATTCTCAGGTGATTATTAAGAGCTTCCGCTGTTGCATGCTAAAATATGGACAAGATTTGGTGTCAGCATGCTTGTATAATATTGTTTAAAACTGCATTCGAGATTTACTTTGTTGTAACATATTAATATTGTAAACCAATATGTATTGGTAGTGTGTAACTGTGATATTTTAGATTATCATTTCTGGATAATCTAGGTGGTGACTTTTTAACCTTGTCGATAAAATAATGGTTATGGTTTGTTTTAAAAACGAATGCAGTCTTTGAAAAATGTCTCATATAGAGGTCAAAACCTCGCAACGAAATCAATTAATATGGAACGTTTATAATCAATATGAACGGGACATTTCAGTTGGTATTCGAGCGTTGGTCTTAGAGAACCAGAATTTTTACATTAGTGTGTCTTACCGAGTTTGTTAGGATGCATTAGTGAGTCTGGACTTCGACCGTGTTTTTCTTCAAAAACGATTGCTTAACATTTTTTGTTGGAAACTATATATTATTAACATGTAAATATTATGTGATATATTAATCTCTTAACGTGTTTGATATTGTGTGATAGATGTCTACCTCTAGTACAAATCCCATCGACTCACCTAATAATAATGAAGAGTCGAATATACTTTGGGAAGATTCACAAATTCCCGAAGAGGAACCGGAAGAGGAGGAACCGGAAGAGGAGGAACCGGAAGAAGAGGAACCGGAAGAGGAGGAACCGGAAGAGGAAGAACCGGAAGAAAAAGAGGTTCCGGAGGAAGAAATATTGATACCAACAGTAAATCGATTAAATAAAAGAAAATCCCCAACCAATGGACCAAAGTCAAAAATGGTCAATGGTGTTTCCGCCAAGGAAGCAAAATATTGGGAAGATTACCAATTTTTCGATGAATCGGATCCCGATGAGAATTCCGATGATGTTATAGAAATTACCTCGACCCAATTTAATAATGCAAAAGAAAATAATAAGGGAAAAAGTATAAAAATAGAGAAACCTGATTCCAACCCCGATGAACTTTATATATATCGGCAACGTCCGTATTTCCTAAAATGTAACAATAACACGGGAACCTCTAAACCACCAGGTTTTTCTAAACCATTGTGGAAAACGACGGCTCGTATTTGAGGAACACCATATATCCCTAGAAAATTAGGAAAATGAACCAAGTCCGAAGAAGATGAAACCAGTGATTCGGATTAGAGGGTTGTAATCATGTTGTGTATTATATGTATTGTAGTGTGCTTGTACTTTTTTGTTCTATGTAAAAATTGCTTGTATTGTTTGTTAATTATCTTTTTCGAATCTAATCCTTGTCTATTTTACAGTATAAAAACAAAATGGACGTTAAGGGTAGACAACCAAATATTTTAGAAGACCTACCAAAGGATATGATTGAGGAAATATTGTCTAGAGTCGGTCAGAATTCATCAGCGCATTTAGTTATGGCGAAATTAACTTGTCAAACATTTGAAAGACTTTCCAGAAATGCCTTAGTTTATAAAAAGCTTTCCTTTGATAGGTGGGGTATATCACATTGGGGAGACCATAAGTTACGCCGTGTTTTCTTTAAAGCGTTAAATGCAGGGAACCCAAATTCAATTTTACGCTACGGGTTAAGAACCTATTTTGACTTAACATATCCCAACATAGGATTTCGTGAGTTAGAAAGAGCTTCTAACATGCAACATAAAGAAGCATGTTATACTTACGGGTTAGTGATATTCGCTTCTTACCAAAGTGAGAAAAAGAATATCGGATTACAACTTTTAAATAAAACCTTCCCACAAGTGACGGATTCAGTAGTTGGGGTGAGAAACAAGGTTTTTAGATTATTATGGGGCTGTTGGACATTACGAAACCCTCGTCCTTTTGACGACATTACAACATACTGCCTAGCCAATGGTCATAACGGTTACTTTCCATAAGACCAAGGATGGGAAGTCGTCTTAGTAAAACCAGAATGCATGACTTGTTTCTGGACTTATGAATTACGTTTCTTTATTTCTTTTGCTGAACAACTTGCGTATTAACTAGAATTGCCTTTATAGCTGCAGAGTAGCAAAGTTATTATGTGCTATATTTCATCCTATATGTATAATAGCGGTATTGTAAGTTTGTAAAATATTGTATAAAAATTTGAACGCGAAATTTTATTATAATCAGCTTTTTCATATAGAATTGTAGTAGTTGAATTGTATATTAGCTACTAAGTATGAACTTAACGGGTAGGTACTACCCGAATTAAAACTATAAAACGCTAATATGAAGAAAAAGCTTTTATAAATAAGTTCATACTATGCTACGAAATACTATTGACTACTCTTAAAATTCTATATGATAAACTTAATTCTTTTGGGCTATTTTTGAAGGAAATGGCACCGACGACTCGTCAGAATTTGAACATGAGCGAGGAAGATTTCCGTGTTTTCCTTGCAGCAAACATAGCTGCAGTATAGGTTGCGATGCAAAATAACAATAACTCTGGATCTAGCAGTGGAACTAATTCCACAAGAAATCGTGTAGGATGCTCCTACAAAGAATTCACTGCCTGCAAACCTTTGGAATTTGATGGAACCGAAGGACCAATTGGATTGAAACGGTGGACCGAGAAGGTCGAATCGGTGTTTTCCATAAGTAAGTGTACTGAAGAGGACAAAGTTAAGTACGCTACGCATACCTTCATAGGTACCGTGTTAACGTGGCGGAACACCTATCTTGAACAGGTATGACAAAATGCTGCTTACGCGCTACCGTGTTCGGCATTCAAGCAATTGATGAACGAGCCATACCGTCCTTGAAACGAAGTCAATAAGCTCAAGGTAGAACTTAGAGAGTTACGAACACAAGGATTCGACATTAGCACATATGAACAATGATTCACAGAGTTGTGCCTATTGTGTCCGGGAGCGTTCGAAGATGAAGAAGAGAACATCGACGCGTTTGTAAAAGGGTTACCAGTAAGGATTCAAGAAGATGTGAGTTCACACGAGCCCGCTTCCATACAGAAGGCAAGTCGAATGGCTCATAAACTCATAAATCAGATTGAGGGGAGAATTAAAGAATAGGCGGCCGAAGAAGCCAACACTAGACAACTCAAGAGGAAGTGAGAGGAAAACGGTGACAAGAGTCACCAGTACAACAACAATAACAATTACAACCACAACCGCAACAACAATTGCAACAATAACCGCAATCCTAACAATAACTACAACAAACATCCCAACAACAACAACTACAACAACCGTTTCAACAATAATAACAATCCCAACAACAACCTCAATAACAACAAACAACAGAAACAACCATGCTTCAGGTGTGCAGAGTACCATCTGAATGCGTTTTGCACAACAGTTTGCACCAAATGTAAGAGAAGTGGTCATGGCGCGGCAAAATGTGAGGTTTACGGACCAAAGAACAACAAAAATAAAGAAACAAATAAGGTCGGAACAAATAATGCCGACGTAGTTTGTTATAAATGTGGAAAACTGGGCCACATTATTAGAAATTGCCCAAACCAAGGGAATACTAATGGGCAAGGCCGCGGAAGAGTTTTCAATATTAATGCAGCAGAAGCGCAGGAAGACCCGGAGCTTGTTACGGGTACGTTTCTTATTGACAATACATCTGCTTATGTTTTATTTGATTCAGGTGCGGATAGAAGCTATATGAGTAGAGATTTTTGTGCTAAATTAAGTTGTCCACTGACACCTTTGGATAATAAATTTTTACTCGAATTAGCAAACGGTAAATTAATTACAGCAGATAATATATGTCGGAATCGAGAAATTAAGCTGGTTAGTGAAACATTTAAGATTGATTTGATACCAGTAGAGTTAGGAAGTTTTGATGTGATAATTGGCATGGACTGGTTGAAAAAGGTGAGAGCAGAGATCGTATGTTACAAAAATGCAATTCGCATTGTACGAAAAAAAGGAAAACCCTTAATGGTGTACGGAGAAAAGAATAACGCGAAATTAAATCTTATTAGTAGTATAAAGGCGCAAAAACTAATAAGAAAAGGTTGTTACGTCATTCTAGCACACATCGAGAAAGTTAAACCTGAAGAAAAGAACATCAGTGATGTTTCCGTCGCAAAAGAATTTCCCGGTGTATTTCTGAAAGAATTATCGGGATTACCCCCACATCGATCCGTTGAATTTCAAATAGACCTTGTACCAGGAGCTACACCAATAGCTCGTGCTCCATACAGACTCGCACCCAGTGAAATGAAAGAATTACAAAGTTAGTTACAAGAACTTTTAGAGCGTGGTTTCATTCGACCAAGCACATCACCATGGGGAGCTCCTGTTTAGTTTGTCAAGAAGAAGGATGGTACATTTAGGTTGTGTATCGACTACCGAGAGTTGAACAAACTTACCATCAAGAACCGCTACCCACTACCGAGAATCGACGACTTATTTGATTAACTACAAGGCTCATCGGTTTATTCGAAGATTGATTTACATTCTGGGTATCATCAAATGCGGGTGAAGGAGGATGATATTCCAAAGACTGCTTTTAGGACGCGTTACGGTCATTACGAGTTTATGGTTATGCCGTTTGGATTGTCTAACGCACCAACTGTGTTCATGGACCTCATGAACCGAATGTGTGGACCATACCTTGACAAGTTTGTCATTGTTTTTATCGATGACATACTTATTTACTCAAAGAATGACCAGGAGCACGAAGAAAATTTGAGAAAATTGCTAGAGTTGTTAAAGAGAGAAAAACTGTATGCTAAGTTTTCAAAGTGTGCATTTTGGTCGGAAGAAGTTCAATTCCTCGGTCATATAGTGAACAAAGAAGGTATTCAGGTGGATCCAGCAAAGATTGAAACCGTTGAAAAGTGGGAAACCCCGAAAACTCCGAAGCATATACGCCAATTTTTAGGATTAGCTGGTTACTACAGAAGGTTCATCCAAGATTTTTCCAGAATAGCAAAACCATTGATTGCATTAACGCATAAAGGGAGGAAATTTGAATGGAAGGATGAACAAGAGAAAGCGTTTCAATTGTTAAAGAAAAAGTTAACTACGACACCTATATTGTCATTACCTGAAGGGAATGATGATGTTGTGATATATTGTGACGCCTCAAAGTAAGGTCTCGGTTGTGTATTAATGCAACGAACGAAGGTAATTACTTATGCGTCTAGACAATTGAAGATTCACGAGCAGAATTATACGACGCATGATTTGGAATTAGGCGCGGTTGTTTTTACATTAAAGACTTGGAGGCACTACTTATATGGGGTCAAAAGTATTATATATACCGACCACAAAAGTCTTCAACACATATTTAATTAGAAACAACTGAACATGAGGCAGCGCAGGTGGATTGAATTGTTGAATGATTATGACTTTGAGATTCGTTACCACCCGGGGAAGGCAAATGTGGTAGCCGATGCCTTGAGCAGAAAGGACAGAGAACCCATTCAAGTAAAAGCTATGAATATAATGATTCACAATAACCTTACTACTCAAATAAAGGAGACGCAACAAGGAGTTTTAAAAGAAAGAAATTTAAAGGATGAAATACCCAAAGGATCGGAGAAACATCTTAATATTCGGGAAGACGGAACCCGGTATAGGGCTGAAAGAATTTTGGTACCAAAATTTGGAGATATGAGAGAAATGATACTTAGAGAAGCTCATAAAACCAGATACTTAATACATCCTGGAACGGGGAAGATGTACAAGGATCTCAAGAAACATTTTTGGTGGTCGGGTATGAAAGACGATGTTGCTAAATATGTAGGAGAATGTTTGACGTGTTCTAAGGTCAAAGCTGAGTATCAGAAACCATTAGGTCTACTTCAACAACCCAAAATTCCTGAATGGAAATGGGAAAAGATTACCATGGATTTCATCACTAAATTGCCAAGGACTGCAAGTGGTTTTGATACTATTTGGGTAATAGTTGATCGTCTCACCAAATCAACACACTTCCTGCCAATAAGAGAAGATGACAAGATGGAGAAGTTAGCATGACTGTATTTGAAGGAAGTCGTCTCCAGACATGGAATACCAATCTCTATTATCTCTGATAGGGATGGCAGATTTATTTCAAGATTCTGGCAGACATTACAGCAAGCATTAGGAACTCGTCTAGACATGAGTACTGCCTATCATCCACAAACTGATGGGCAGAGCGAAAGGACGATACAAACGCTTGCAGACATGCTACGAGCATGTGTTATTGATTTCGGAAACAGTTGGGATCGACATCTACCGTTAGTAGAATTTTCCTACAACAACAACTACCATTCAAGCATTGAGATGGCACCGTTTGAAGCACTTTATGGTAGAAAGTGCAGGTCTCCAATTTGTTGGATTGAAGTGGGGGATAGACAGATTACGGGTCCGGAGATAATACAAGAAACTACCGAGAAGATCATCCAAGTTCAACAACGGTTGAAAACCGCCCAAAGTCGACAAAAGAGCTACGCTGACATTAAAAGAAAAGATATAGAATTTGAAATTGGAGAGATGGTCATGCTTAAAGTTGCACCTTGGAAAGGCTTTGTTCGATTTGGTAAACGAGGGAAATTAAATCCAAGGTATATTGGACCATTCAAGATTATTGATCGTGTCGGACCAGTAGCTTACCGACTTGAGTTACCTCAACAACTCGCGGCTGTACATAACACTTTCCACGTCTCGAATTTGAAGAAATATTTTGCTAAAGAAGATCTCACTATTCCGTTAGACGAAATCTAAATTAACGAAAAACTTCAATTCATCGAAGAACCCATCGAAATAATGGATCGTGAGGTTAAAAGACTGATATCGGCTAAAAAGTCATATTTTTACCCCCGATATTGAGTCCCAAAAAGCATAGAGTTCAAAGCTTTGTCGACAAAATAATCGCTTTTTCAGTTAAACTTGTAGGTAAAGTAATTACAAAGACGATGCAAAAAGAATCAAGAGAAACGGAGCTAAAACGAAGATTCTAGAGCAAAAACGGTGAAAGACAAGAAATCAAGTTACGATCCAGGGAATCAAGGCTGACCAGCATGCCATACGGCCTGCCAGTATGGAAACGGCCTACCAGATACGTGCCAACACACGGTCCACAATACGGCCTGCCAGCCATACGGCCTGCCAAATACGCCCTGCCATACGCCCTGCCATGCGGCCTGCCAGGCGTATGCTGGCAAATTCCAAGTCTATTTAAAGGGTTTTTGTCACTACAATACACTTTCTCCCACTAGAGCTTTCAAGGCCTTCTCACCTCCGAGCGAGAAATTAATTACCCGGAGGCGAATGCCGAAGATTGTAATAGGAGCGGGCTAGAGGTTGTCAGCACTTGTAATGGTCTAGATCTCGTCTGTAAACGGTGAATGCTTTCCTTAATTTAATAAAGTTATTATCTTGAGTTGCTTTCATCCTGCATGATTATCTATCTATTACAATTGTTTATCATGTGTTGAATATTTTATCTGAAACTTATCATATTATTATGCTGAAACCTTGACGGTTTAGAAGTTTAATTTACGATCACCCTTTTCGCTTATTCACGTGGCTATAACCTAGTATTAGGACCTGATCAACCCTAGGATACAAGGTAAGTAGTTATGTGTGCTTAACGTCACCATAGGGATATAGTACCTACGTATGAATAACCATTTATTCATCATAGAATAGCTGCCCATTTAGATTGTGATTAGAGTTAGCAATAGAGAGTTCAGTGAACACTAGCTTACTCAGAAGCATGATTCGCGTCAGAAGCAATGTTCTTGAGATATTGTAAGATGATCCGGGGTTGAATAAGTGATCGCAAAGGAGAGGCTTCTATCCCAATTGCAGTACCTTAGAATATCTAAGATTGCATATCTGTTAATGTTAAAGCATAGCATAGTTGAAATGTCCCGTTCATATTGATTATAAACGTTCCATATTAATTGATTTCGTCTCGAGGTTTTGACCTCTATATGAGACGTTTTTCAAAGACTGCATTCATTTTTAAAACAACCATAACCTTTATCTTATCTATAAAGGTTTAAAAAGAATTACGTATATTATCAAATAATGATAATCTAAAATATACCGTTTACACACGACCATTACATAATGGTTTACAATAAGAATATATTACATCAAAAATAAGTTTCTTGAATGCAGTTTTTACATAATATCATACAAGCATGGACTCCAAATCTTGTCCTTATTTTAGTATGCAACAGCGGAAGCTCTTAATAATCACCTGAGAATAAACATGCTTAAAACATCAACAAAAATGTTGGTGAGTTATAGGTTTAACCTATATATTATCAAATCATAATAATAGACCACAAGATTTCATATTTCAATATACATCCCATACATAGAGATAAAAATCATTCATATGGTGAACACCTGGTAACCGACATTAATAAGATGCATATATAAGAATATCCCCATCATTCCGAGACACCCTTCGGATATGATATAAATTTCGAAGTACTAAAGCATCCGGTACTTTGGATGGGGTTTGTTAGGCCCAATAGATCTATCTTTAGGATTCGCGTCAATTAGGGTGTCTGTTCCCTAATTCTTAGATTACCAGACTCAATAAAAAGGGGCATATTCGATTTCGATAATTCAACCATAGAATGTAGTTTCACGTACTTGTGTCTATTTTGTAAATCATTTATAAAACCTGCATGTATTCTCATTCCAAAAATATTAGATTTTAAAAGTGGGACTATAACTCACGAACATATACAAATATGTAAATATATATCAAAGTATGATCAAAATATAATTACAACCATTTTTATTATGTTTTAAAGATTTGAGTGTATTAAGTCGGCTGTCCTCGTTAATAACCTACAACTTGTTGTCCACAGTTAGATGTACAGAAATAAATCAATATATATTATCTTGAATCAATCCACGACCCAGTGTATACACGTCACAGGCTAGATCACAACTCAAAGTATATATATTTTTGGAATCAGCCTCAACCCTGTATAGCTAACTCCAACATTACTGCATATAGAGTGTCTATGGTTGTTCCAAATAATATATATACATGGGTCGATATGATATGTCAAAATATTTGCATACGTGTCTATGGTATCCCAAGATTACATAATATATTAGAATACATGTATAATACAATATAAGTTAGCTAGGATATGATTTGTATAGATTTGTTAAACATTTCCCGTAGCTAAAAAGATAAAAAATTTCCAATCTTGTTTTACCCATAACTTCTTCATTTTAAATCCGTTTTAAGTGAATCAAATTGTTATGGTTTTATAGTGAACTCTAATTTAAGAATCCAAACAGAAAAAGTATAGATTTATAGTCGGAAATTTAAGTTAAATGTCAATTACTAAAGAGGTAGTCATTTCCGTCGAA
This sequence comes from Rutidosis leptorrhynchoides, assembly GCF_046630445.1. Lineage (NCBI taxonomy): Eukaryota > Viridiplantae > Streptophyta > Magnoliopsida > Asterales > Asteraceae > Rutidosis > Rutidosis leptorrhynchoides. The sequence goes on along the minus strand of NC_092340.1, from coordinate 106,938,714 downwards.
AGAACGACATCTTGATGACCTTTTTGAAAAACATACTTTCATTTTGAGTTTAACCAAGATTTTTGGATATAGTTTCATGTTCATATGAAAAATCATTTTCTCAGAAGGACAACTTTTAAATCAAAGTTTATCATAGTTTTTAATTATCCAAACCAAAACAGCCCCCGGTTTCACTACGACGGCGTATATCCAATTTTATGGTGTTCATCGTGTTTCCAGGTTTTAAATCATTAAGTTAGCATATCATATAGATATAGAACATGTGTTTAGTTGATTTTAAAAGTAAAGTTAGAAGGATTAACTTTTGTTTGCGAACAAGTTTAGAATTAACTAAACTATGTTCTAGTGATTACAAGTTTAAACCTTCGAATAAGATAGCGTTATATGTATGAATCGAATGATGTTATGAGCATCATTACTACCTCAAGTTTTCTGGATAAAACTACTAGAAATGAGAAAAATGGATATAGCTTCAAAGGATCCTTGGATGGCTGGAAAGTTCTTGAAGCAGAATCATGACACGAAAACAGTTCAAGTAAGATTTTCACTCGAAATAAGATTGTTATAGTTGTAGAAATTGAATCAAAGTTTGAATATGAATATTACCTTGAATTAGAAAGATAATCTACTATAAATAACAAAGGTTCCTTGATCTTATATGATTACTTGGAATGGATTAGAAAGCTTGGAAGTAAACTTGCAAACTTGGTAGTATTCTTGATTTTTATGAAGCTATACTTATGGAATTTATGAAGAATACTTAGAACTTGAAGATGGAACTTGAGAGAGATCAATTAGATGAAGAAAATTGAAGAATGAAAGTGTTTGTAGGTGTTTTTGGTCGTTGGTATATGGATTAGATATAAAGGATATGTAATTTTGTTTTCATGTAAATAAGTCATGAATGATTACTAATATTTTTGTAATTTTATGAGATATTTCATGCTAGTTGCCAAATTATGGTTCCCACATGTGTTAGGTGACTCACATGGGCTGCTAAGAGCTGATTATTGGAGTGTATATACCAATAGTACATACATCTAAAAGCTGTGTATTGTACGAGTACGAATACGGGTGCATACGAGTAGAATTGTTGATGAAACTGAACGAGGATGTAATTGTAAGCATTTTTGTTAAGTAGAAGTACTTTGATATGTGTCTTGAAGTCTTTCAAAAGTGTAAGAATACATATCAAAACACAACATGTATATACATTCTAATGGAGTCGTTAAGTCTTCGTTAGTCGTTACATGTAAGTGTTGTTTTGAAACCTTTAAGTTAACGATCTCAATTAATGTTGTTAACTCAATGTTTATTATATCAAATGAGATGTTTAATTATTATATTATCATGATATTATGATGTTTGAATATCTCTTAATATGATATACACATTAAAATATCGTTACAACGATAATCGTTACATATAAGTCTCGTTTCGTAATTCTTGAGTTAGTAGTCTTGTTTTTACATATGTAGTTCATTGTTAACACACTTAATGATATATTTAAATATCATTTTATCATGTTAAATATAGTGTATCAATATCTTAATATGATACATATGTATTTAGTAGACGTTATCATAATGATAATCGTTATATATATCATTTCGAGTTTCTTAGCTTAGTAATCTCATTTCTTATGTATATCACACATTGTTAATATATTTAGTGAGATACTTACTCATCATAATCTTATGTCAACCATATATATATGTCTATATATACCACAACATGTAATTTTTATAATTTTGTAACGTTCGTGAATCGCCGGTCAACTTGGGTGATCAATTGTCTATATGAAACTTATTTCATTTAATCAAGTCTTAACAAGTTTGATTACTTAACACGTTGGAAACATTTAGTCATGTAAATATCAATCTCAATTAATATATATAAACATGGAAAAGTTTGGGTCACTAGAATAGTGATTTAGTGGTAGGATATTGCTTTAGTTAGACCGACTAGGATTAAGAAAAGCTGAGACTTTCCTTTATTGGGAAAACCAATTTGTTCATGTACCTAGGATTTCATCCATAAGATCGTTCAAACCTTTCAAGATAACTTTGGGAGTAGGGATACCTATCTTAGCCAGAATCTTCAAGGCCTAAACTCTTAATGACAAATCAGTTAGGTTCACAGCTAGTTGATTGAGGTTTAGTGTTTATCCTAGGAAGTTAAACTCTTGCGATAATTCCACACCTATCTTTACTTTTATTGTCTAATTACTATTTTATCTATTTAATCTATCACCTCTTGTCACTAGGGTTAACTATATAGGCACTTTTGTCCCACATTACTGAGCAAACATACAAAAATACGTAACTGAGTTATATTTACCACTTACTCGTTAAAAGAAAGACAAGTAGGTGAGTTATAGCTTGGAACCCCAGCTAAATATAAATGATAAAACAACCACTACTCGCTCCTCGTGGTAGCTGATTCTGACGTGCCGTGGCCCAACGACACCGCGAAAATAAAACCGTCCGTTTCGGCCATATCACGAGGAGAGGTAAGTTTTTGGCGCCGCTGCCTAGGACTTATTTTCTGTCTGTTAAGGTAATCATTGATTCTATCAAGATATCTGAGATTCTTGAGTGGTGTCTAAGAAATACAATTATACACGGTCTTGGTTATTGGATTTTCCGAACAGTCTCCAATTATATTGGAACCAAAAGGATCATGCCTCTCCGTTGTCTGCCTGGCCACTTATTTCGAAGATAAATTGACAAGAATCACACATGCTTAACAAGCAGGAAGTTTGTCGGTATAGGATTTAAAGTCGCCATTATAATAAACCCTTTTCAGATTATAAAAACAAAATATTAATTATGGTTTTAATTTCTGTAGTTTCTAGTTCAAACTTAACGGACTACAAAGAAAGTGCGAATGGCAGTTGCTCTCCCATGACTTCGAAAACCGGTGAAGTTTTTCTTTATAAACCTAAAACAAATCTACACCCTGATGAATCTCATCAAGACTTAGTTCTTGATTTTTGTAGTCCAAGAAGCCTGATGATTTCATCTGACTTAGAGATTTCATTGCTTTTGGATAAGTTTTACTCAAATGAACCAGGATTCGACCCTCTTCATGATCCAAAAGGGAGACTCAGTCTTAACGAACTCCTGATTATGGAAGATGAGATACGGGAAGAATATCCAACTATTTTCAACTATCCAGACTTGTTCGAATTTAACCCTAAAGAGATACGAAACCCTGATAAAACAAAAGCTCCGTTTATTAGAAATCTGTTAAATCCTAGCAGAAAGTTAGACGTCTATAGAGAATTCATTAGACACCTCTATTCCTCAGACTTCCCATTTTCAACATTTCAAATCAATCTGTTAAAAGAGCTGCGTTCTCAGACTCGTTCTCTTCACAAACTGTTAAAAGAATGTGGGGATGATCTTTTCGTCAAGTATCGGGATGCAGAAATTAATTTCAAATTCGATTTAGAGTCATTCGTCAGTTTTCTCCCTCACTTCACTAATAAGGAAATTTCTCCAATTCACATAAACCGTTACATCTCGGCAATGATCTCTGAATTAGAATTTTGGATTGAAAGCTAGAAACCTAACCCTATTTCAACCTATGGAAACCGAGATTTCTTTTACTTTGATCCAGCCTCATTTCTCATCAAAAGATTAATTGAAGCTTTTCCGGATTCTACCGAGGAAAGAATACATCAGAATTTCTTCGCAAAAAGAAAGGAAGTATATTCGGAACTCGTACAAATCCTCACTATGTCAAAATTTCCATTTACAACTCCGCAAAGAAAGATCATTCGAGAAATATCTTCAAATTTTAAATTTACTATCGGTGATCCTGACTGCGCGGAAGATCTTTTATTTGAAGACACAGTGGCAAAACTTCTTTTCGAACTTAATTATAGAGATACTGGGCCAAGGGACGGAATTTCAAACACTAAGAAAGTTAAAAGGGCTTTGGTTAAACTTATGGACGATATTGGGGATTTACAGAAGCGCGAGTGCAAGATGTTAAGAGATTTCGAAATATTTTCAATACACTCCGCTGATTTACTCTCAATGGTAAAAGAAGCTTTAAACTTGTCTTTCTTTCCGCGTCATTTCTGGGATTTAGTTGTAGAACCTGTGTAATTTGTGTTTTTAATAAAAATAAAATATTTTAATTTTTAGTTGTCTTTTCTTATTTTAGTTAGTAATATAACTTGAAAAATATGAAGAAAAAAAAATAATAATAACAAAAATAACCGGATTAAAATCCGAGGTAAAATTTTATTTATCTTTTTTTAAAACCCTTTAAATTTTAAAATCATAAAAATTTAAAAAATTGTGCAAGTCGGGTCGGGAAAATAAGCCCGCGAGCCACACGGGCCACTTCTTTTTCCTTTCTTCTTTCCTTTCTTCCTCTTTTTCCCTTTTCTTTTTGATCTTCTCCTTCCCTCTCCTGTTCTTGATACCGACGGCACCCACACTCAATTTTCAACCAAAATTAACGAATCAAAGCTTGAAACTTGTTCTCTCTAGCCTCCTAAACTCGATTCCATCGTCGATTTCGCACAAAAGGTACTCTTTCTTGATGAAAATTCGAATTTTCTCCTAGGGTCAAATTTTTGACTTTTTAGAAAAACCTTGTTTTTGACTCAATTTTAGATTCCTTTATGCTTAGATAGATAATGTGATTACTTTGTGTTAGTTTTTAGGCTTGATTGAGATATTTTGGATAGTTTTTGGCTCTCGACTCACTATTTGAGGTTTTAGGGTTGAATTTGGTGAAATCTTTGGAAATTTAATGTTTTGCTATCTTAGTTATGCTTAGTGATGCATTAAGAATGTTTAGAAACTGATTTTGGAACAAAGTAGGCTTGTTTACTTGAATTTGATATTTTGGTCAAACTACACGTAATTAGGACTTCGGTTTTTCCTATAGTTAAAACATTTTTTAAAACTTAGGATTGCCTTAAAACTAGTTCAAATAAAGATATCATTGATTTGCTTGCGAAAGTGTAGCCTAATCCTTGATTTCCCTTATTTTGTACGTTTTGATCAAATTTATTATTTTTCGGTCAAACGGCTCTAATCTTTGACTTTAACATGTTATAGCTCAAGTTTGATGATTAAAAATATTTAAGGTAATTAAAAATGGTCATTAGAATAATTGTATGCTTAACAAATCATCACTTTTGGTTCAAAATTGCTTATTACGACTAAATGGTTATAATTATTATTTTTTGCATTATTTATTGTAATCACGGGTACACTTTGAATTTTGCTCAAAAGTAAGTTTATAGTTCATCTAAATGTTGTTTGTGGTAATATTTGACTATAACAGGATTTTGGAAAATCCCATTTTTAAAGCCCTCATTTCGAAATTTTTTCGAAAAATATAGGCATTTTTGGATTCAAAATCTAAATTGAGCATAACCTATTTTACTTGATTTTTGCAGATGGTTAATCGTTTACCAAATGATTACGAGTTGCCCCATTATCTTCGCGGGCAAGAAAATCTGGATGATAATGAGCCGTTTATGAGAGTTTGGGTCAACCGAAATAAAGCGGGTAACAAGTACATCAATTGGATGATATTGGAACAATGTGGTTGGGCTGATGAGCTCAGAAGAATCTTGACCTTCCAAGCCGAGGGTAGAACGCACCGGGCATGGAAACAGTTGTTTGAGTTACACGAAACGACATACAACGAGCCATATGCAGAGTTTATGGCTACCTGGAGTTTTGATTCGGATGTTGATCCAGAAGATTATAATAATCAGGAGTGCATCCATTTTCGACACCAAAACCACATGTACTGACTCTCGCACAGTTTGCGAGACACTTGGAGTTATATAAATCATCGCAGCTCACCCGGCCAATATTCAGGAATGGACTTACCACCTTGAATCACATGGATCATCAAGCTTTCTGGCAAGAGCACACCACAGATAATGGGCCATGGCAATCGGGTAAAAAGGCATCCAAATTCGCCAACCCCGTACTCCGAATCCTCCACCACCTAATCACCAAAACCCTCCATCCCAAAGCCAGATTTGGCGGTGTTATTACGATCAGAGACATGCGCCTGATGCACGCCATGATGAATAACCAAAATATGCAGGTGGCACATCTCCTAGCTCAGGCTCTCACCAGTGAGAAGAATTCGGCAAGCACAGTTGTGCCGGTTTTAGGGGGCGTTGTTACAAGGTTGCTTCAGAACATGCGTGTTTTGGGAAGTGTTGAACGGTTTAACTATAGGACTGGGGCCGTGTCAGAGGAAATAGGGTATAAACTGCTGAGCAGCTGGGATTACATTCTCATTGAGGGTGAGAAGTTAATCATTCAGGCGAACCCAGAGATACCCGGTTCTGAAGATCGGACGGTACCAGGGGTAAGAGTACAGGGATTCAGACCTGATACTAGGACACGGGATGGTAGGAGACGACGAGGTTCTCAGGAACATATGGATGAGGATGATCCCACAGCACATGGACGGCCCACTGACATCCGCCGGCACTCATTAGTCGGAGAGGGTGATCGACCACGATATCCACCATACCAGTACCACATGGGGGACATACCAGGGCACGAGATTTGGTTTGCCCAACATGAGATTCTTCAGAATCTGGATCATTTCACTCACTATGCGAGCAGACAGCTCCATGTTCCGCCTTACCCACATGAGTACCCGATTATGGAATCCCACCGTGATCCCAGAGGAGCAGGCCCGAGCCACCAGTTTTCAGGACCTCCACCTCCATCTACATATCACTACATGCAGCGTACAGTTATCCTATATACACCGCCACCACCACCTCCACAGGGCACAGGGGCCGGGGGTCTTGTTGAAGAGTTGTTCAACACTCACCACGTTAACACGTCTACTGAGGCTCAGGAGTCGGTATGGGATCGGGCATTGCACCAACAGACGATTGCAGGGATTGCACAGGCTATTGATAGTATAGACGTTAACCAGCAGTGGGGTAGAGGTAGAGATTTGCAGGATGGTATGGGTTGGCAGACAGGGCCGATGGTTTTCACGAGCACATTATTAATCGCGAGATCGGACGAGATAGAGTTTAGAATATCCTCGGGTATGAACACAGAAGAGTTGGCAGACCAATTTGCCACAGACGAGGAGATGACCAGCGAGGGTCAGTCCAGATTGAGGAACCCAGCCAGGCCCCGCACCAGCGTGATCTATTCTCCTCCATATCCACCACCTCAGCCGTAACCATGTTTACTTTTGGAAACATTCGTAATATTATTACTGATGCTACATTACATTATCTTATATTTCTGTACGTCCGGTTTCGGGCATAACTACTTTATGTTTTAGTATGTATGGTTTCTTTTAGAATAAATATTGCATGAATAAACGTCACAAAACAAACGACGATCGAGACCGTACGAGATGGAAGCAAATTGGAGCAAGGACGCCTTGAACGAGGATGACGCCAGCACAAGAATTGAAGAATCCATAGTTAGCGCGCCATCCAATTGCACGTCCTAAAACCATAGGGGAGTACTACCTCTTCATCACCTTTTCAAATAAAATATACACAAACTACTATACCACTTTAAAAACTAAGTGTGGGATTGGCAAACCCACCAACATAAACTTTTTATAACACAGCGCCTCTTTTAAAATCTAAAGTGTGAGATACTCCGTTGAAATGTCCTGTTCATATTGATTATAAATGTTCCATATTAATTGATTTCGTCGCGAGGTTTTGACCTCTATATGAGACGTTTTTCAAAGACTGCATTCATTTTTAAAACAACCATAACCTTTATTTTATCGATAAAGGTTTAAAAAGCATTACGTAGATTGTCAAATAATGATAATCTAAAATATACCGTTTACACACGACCATTACATAATGGTTTACAATAAGAATATATTACATCAAAAATAAGTTTCTTGAATGTAGTTTTTACATAATATCATACAAGCATGGACTCCAAATCTTGTCCTTATTTTAGTATGCAACAGCGGAAGCTCTTAATTATCACCTGAGAATAAACATGCTTAAAACGTCAACAAAAATGTTGGTGAGTTATAGGTTTAACCTATATATTATCAAATCATAATAATAGACCACAAGATTTCATATTTCAATATACATCCCATACATAGAGATAAAATTCATTCATATGGTGAACACCTGGTAACCAACATTAACAAGATGCATATAAGAATATCCCCTATCATTCCGGGAAATCCTTCAGACATGATATAAATGAATTCGAAGTACTAAAGCATCTAGTACTTTGGATGGGGTTCGTTAGGCCCAATAGATCGATCTTTAGGATTCGCGTCAATTAGTAGATCGGTTTACTAATTCTTAGGTTACCAAGCAAAAGGAGCATATTCGGCTTCGATCATTCACCCATATAATGTAGTTTCAATTACTTGTGTCTATTTCGTAAAACATTTATAAAACTGCATGTATTCTCATCCCAAAATATTAGATTTTAAAAGTGGGACTATAACTCACTTTCACAAATTTTTACTTCGTCGGGAAGTAAGACTTAGCCACTGGTCAATTCACGAACCTATAACAAATATGTACATATATATCAAAGTATGTTCAAAATATATTTACAACATTTTTAATACGTTTTACTTTTTTAAATTTATTAAGTCAGCTGTCCTCGTTAGTAACCTACAACTAGTTGTCCACAGTTAGATGTACAGAAATAAATCGATATATATTATCTTGAATCAATCCACGGCCCAGTGTATACACGTCTCAGGCTATATCACAACTCAAAGTATATATATTTTTGGAATCAACCTCAACCCTGTATAGCTAACTCCAACATTACTGCATATAGAGTGTCTATGGTTGTTCCAAATAATATATATACATGGGTCGATATGATATGTCAAAACATTTGCATACGTGTCTATGGTATCCCAAGATTACATAATATATTAGAATACATGTATAATACAATATAAGTTAGCTAGGATATGATTTGTATAGAATTGTTAAAATATTTCCCGTAGCTACAACAATAAAAAAAAATATCCAATCTTGTTTTACCCATAACTTCTTCGTTTTAAATCCGATTTGAGTGAATCAAATTGCTATGGTTTCATATTGAACTCTATTTTATGAATCTAAACATAAAAAGTATAGGTTTATAGTCAGAAATATAAGTTACAATTCGTTTTTGTAAAGGTAGTCATTTCAGTCGAACGAACGACGTCTAGATGACCATTTTGGAAAACATACTTCCACTTTGAGTTTAACCATGAATTTTGGATATAGTTTCATGTTCATAAGAAAAATCATTTTCCCAGAAGAACAACTTTTAAATCAAAGTTTATCATAGTGTTTAATTAACTAACCCAAAACAGCCCGCGGTGTTACTACGACGACGTATATCCGGTTTAAGGTGTTTTTCATGTTTTCCGGTTTTAAATCATTAAGTTAGCATATCATATAGATATAGAATATGTGTTTAGTTGATTTTTAAAAGTCAAGTTAGAAGGATTAACTTTTGTTTGCGAACAAGTTTAGAATTAACTAAACTATGTTCTAGTGATTACATGTTTAAATCTTCGAATAAGATAGTTTTATATGTATGAATCGAATGATGTTATAAACATCATTACTACCTCAAGTTTAGTAGGTAAACCTACTGGAAGTTACAAGAAATGATCTAGCTTCAAAGGATCTTGGATGGCTTGAAAGTTCTTGAAGTAGAATCATGACTCAAAAACAAGTTCAAGTAAGATTATCACTCGAATTAAGATAGTTATAGAATTTATGAAACTAGAACTTGTAAAATTTATGAAGAACACTTAGAACTTGAAGATGGAACTTGAGAGAGATCAATTAGATGAAGAAAATTGAAGAATGAAAGTGTTTGTAGGTGTTTTTGGTTGTTCGTATATGGATTAGATATAAAGGATATGTAATTTTTTTTTCATGTAAATAAGTCATGAATGATTACTAATATTTTTGTAATTTTATGAGATATTTCATGCTAGTTGCCAAAGGATGGTTCTCACATGTGTTAGATGACTCACATGGGCTGCTAAGAGCTGATCATTAGAGTGTATATACCAATAGTACATACATTTAGAAGCCGTGTATTGTACGAGTACGAATACATGTGCATACGAGTAGAATTGTTGATGAAACTGAATGAGGATGTAATTGTAAGCATTTTTGTTAAGTAGAAGTATTTTGATAAGTGTCTTGAAGTCTTTCAAAAGTGTATGAATACATATTAAAATACTACATGTATATACATTTTAACTGAGTCGTTAAGTCATCGTTAGTCGTTACATGTAAATGTTGTTTTGAAACCTTTAGGTTAACGATCTTGTTAAATGTTGTTAACCCATTGTTTATTATATCTAAAGAGATGTTAAATTATTACATTATCATGATATTATGATATATTAATATATCTTAGTATGATATATATATACAGTTAAATGTTGTTACAACGATAATCGTTACATATATGTCTCGTTTCGAAATTCTTAAGTTAGTAGTCTTGTTTTACATATGTAGTCCATTGTTAATATACATAATGACATGTTTACTTATCATTTATCATGATTAAACATACTGTAACAATATCTTATTATGATTCATATGTAATTAGTAAGACGTTGTTATAACGATAATCGTTATATATATCGTTTCAAGTTTCTTAATTCAATAAACACAATTGTATGTATATAACTCATTGTTAAAATATCTAATAAGAAACTTACTTATCATAATATCATGTTAACTATATATATAATCATATATATGTCATCATATAGTTTTTACAAGTTTTAACGTTCGTGAATCACCGGTCAACTTGGGTGGTCAATTGTCTATATGAAACCTATTTCAATTAATCAATTCTTAACAAGTTTAATTGCTTAACATGTTGGAAACACTTAATCATGTAAATATCAATTTCATTTAATATATATAAACATGGAAAAGTTCGGGTCACTACAGTACCTACCCGTTAAATAAATTTCGTCCTGAAATTTTAAGCAGTTGGAGGTGTTGACGTATCTTCTGGAAATAAGTGCGGGTATTTCTTCTTCATCTGACCTTCTCGTTCCCAGGTGAACACGGGTCCTCTACGAGCATTCCATCGAACCTTAACAATTGGTATCTTGTTTTGTTTAAGTCATTTAACCTCACGATCCATTATTTCGATAGGTTCTTCGATGAATTAAAGTTTTTCGTTGATTTGGATTTCGTCTAACAGAATAGTGAGATCTTCTTTAGCAAAACATTTCTTCAAATTCGAGTCATGGAAAATGTTATGTACAACCGCGAGTTGTTGAGGTAACTCAAGTCGGTAAGCTACTGGTCCGACACGATCAATAATCTTGAATGGTCCAATATACCTTGGATTTAATTTCCCTCATTTACCAAATCGAACAACGCCTTTCCAAGGTGCAATCTTAAGCATGACCATCTCTCCAATTTCAAATTCTATATCTTTTCTTTTAATGTCGGCGTAGCTCTTTTGTCGACTTTGGGCGGTTTTCAACCGTTGTTGAATTTGGATGATCTTCTCGGTAGTTTCTTGTATTATCTCCAGACCCGTAATCTTTCTATCCCCCACTTCACTCCAATAAATTGGAGACCTGTACTTTCTACCATAAAGTGCTTCAAACGGTGCCATCTCAATGCTTGAATGGTAGCTGTTGTTGTAGGAAAATTCTGCTAACGGTAGATGTCGATACCAACTGTTTCCGAAATCAATAACACATGCTCGTATCATGTCTTCAAGCGTTTGTATCGTACTTTCGCTCTGCCCATCAGTTTGTGGATGATAGGCAGTACTCATGTTTAGACGAATTCCTAATGCTTGCTGTAATGTCTGCCAGAATCTTGAAATAAATCTGCCATCCCTATCAAAGATAATAGAGATTGGTATTCCATGTCTGGAGACGACTTCCTTCAAATACAGTCGTGCTAACTTCTCCATCTTGTCATCTTCTCTTATTGGCAGGAAGTGTGCTGATTTGGTGAGACGATCAACTATTACCTAAATAGTATCAAAACCACTTGCAGTCCTTGGCAATTTAGTGATGAAATCCATGGTAATGTTTTCCCATTTCTATTTCGGGATTTCGGGTTGTTGAAGTAGACCTGATGGTTTCTGATGCTCCGCTTTGACCTTAGAACACGTCAAACATTCCCCTACGTATTTAGCAACATTGGCTTTCATACCTGGCCACCAAAAATGTTTCTTGAGATCCTTGTACATCTTCCCCGTTCCAGGATGTATTGAGTATCTGGTTTTATGAGCTTCTCTAAGTACCATTTCTCTCATATCTCCAAATTTTGGTACCCAAATTCTTTTAGCCCTATACCGGGTTCCGTCTTCCCGAATATTAAGATGCTTCTCCGATTATTTGGGTATTTCATCCTTTAAATTTCCCTCTTTTAAAACTCCTTGTTGCGCCTCCTTTATTTGAGTAGTAAGGTTGGTGTGAATCATTATATTCATAGCTTTTACTCGAATGGGTTCTTTGTCCTTTCTGCTCAAGACGTCGGCTACCACATTTGCCTTCCCCGGGTGGTAACGAATCTCAAAGTCATAATCATTCAACAATTTAATCCACCTACGCTGCCTCATAATCAGTTGTTTCTAATTAAATATGTGTTGAAGACTTTTGTGGTCGGTATATATAATACTTTTGACCCCATATAAGTAGTGCCTCCAAGTCTTTAATGTAAAAACAACCGCGCCTAATTCCATTCGTGAATCTTCAATTGTCTAGACGCATAAGCAATTACTTTCGTTCGTTGCATTAATACACAACCGAGACCTTGCTTTGAGGCGTCACAATATATCACAAAATCATCATTCCCTTTAGGTAATGACAATATAGGTGCCGTAGTTAACTTTTTCTTTAACAATTGAAATGCTTTCTCTTGTTCATCTTTCCATTCAAATTTCTTCCCTTTATGCGTTAATGCAGTCAAGGGTTTTGCTATTCTAGAAAAGTCTTGGATGAACCTTCTGTAGTAACCAGCTAGTCCTAAAAACTGGCGTATGTGTTTTGGAGTTTTCGGGGTTTCCCACTTTTCAACGGTTTCAATCTTTGCTGGATCCACCTGAATACCTTCTTTGTTCACTATGTGACCGAGGAATTGAACTTCTTCCAACCAAAATGCACACTTTGAAAACTTAGCGTACAATTTTTCTTTTCTCAGCAACTCTAGCACTTTTCTCAAATGTTCTTCGTGCTCTTGATCATTCTTCGAGTAAATAACTATGTCATAGATAAAAACAATGACAAACTTGTCAAGATATGGCCCACACACTCGGTTCATGAGGTCCATGAACACAGCTGATGCCTTAGTCAATCCAAACGGCATAACCATAAACTCGTAATGACCGTAACGCGCCCTAAAAGCAGTCTTTGGAATATCATCCTCCTTCACCCGCATTTGATGATATCCAGAACATAAATCGATCTTCGAATAAACAGACGAGCCTTGTAGTTGATTAAATAAGTTGTCGATTCTCGGTAGTGGGTAGCGGTTCTTGATGGTAAGTTTGTTTAACTCTCAGTAGTCGATACACAACCTAAATGTACCATCTTTCTTCTTGACAAACAAAACAGGAGCTCCCCATGGTGATGTGCTTGGTCGAATGAAACCACGCTCTAAAAGTTCCTGTAACTGACTTTGTAATTCTTTCATTTCACTGGTTACGAGTCTGTATGGACCACGAGCTATTGGTGCAGCTCCTGGTACAAGGTCTATTTGAAATTCAACGGATCGATGTGGGGGTAATCCCGGTAATTCTTTCGGAAATACATCGGAAAATTCTTTTGCGACGGGAAAATCAGTTATGTTCTTTTCTTCAGGTTTAACTTCCTCGATGTGTGCTAGAATGACGTAACAACCTTTTCTTATTAGTTTTTGCACCTTCAAACTACTAATAAGATTTAATTTCGCGTTGTTCTTTTCTTCGTACACCATTAAAGGTTTTCCTTTTTCACGCATAATGCGAATCGCATATTTGTAACAAACGACCTCTGCTCTCACCTTTTTCAACCAGTCCATGCCAATTATTACATCAAAACTTCCTAACTCGACTGGTATTAAATCAATTTTAAACGTTTCATCCCCCAGTTTAATTTCTCTCTCCCGACATATATTATCTACTGAAATTAATTTACCGTTTGCTAATTTGAGTAAAAATTTACTATCCAAAGGCGTCAATGGGAAACTTAATTTAGCACAAAATTCTCTACTCATATAGCTTCTATCCGCACCCGAATCAAATAAAACATAAGCAGATTTATCATCAATAAGAAACGTACCCGTAACAAGCTTCGGGTCTTCCTGTGCTTCTGCCGCATTAATATTGAAAACTCTTCCACGGCCCTGCCCATTAGTATTCCCCTGATTCGGGCAATTTCTAATAATGTGGCCCGGTTTTCCACATTTATAACAAACGGCGTTGGTATTACTTGCTCCGATACTATTCGTTTCGGCATTACTTGTTCCGACATTATTTGTTCCTTTAGTTCTGTTAAACTTTGGTCCGTAGACCTCACACTTTGTCGTGCTATGACCATTTATTTTACACCTGTTGCAAAATGTTGTGCAAAACCCCTGATGATTTTCTTCACACCTATGACATGGCTGTTTTTGATTTTTATTGTCGTTGTTGTTATTGAGGTTGTTGTTGGGATTGCTATTGTTGTTGAAATGGTTGTTTTAGTTGTTGTTGTTGTTGGGATGTTTGTTGTAGTTATTGTTAGGATTGCGGTTATTGTTGCGATTGTTGTTGCGGTTATTGGGATAGTTGTTGCGATTGTGGTTGTAATTGTTGTTGTTGGTGTACTGGTGACTCTTGTCACCGTTTTCCTTCCATTTCCTCTTGAGTTGTTTCGTGTTGGCTTCTTCGGCCGCCTGCTCTTTAATTCTTCCCTAAATCTGATTTATGAGTTTATGAGCCATTCGACTTGCCTTCTGTATAGAAGCGGGCTCGTGTGAACTCACATCTTCTTGAATTCTTACTGGTAACCCTTTTACAAACGCGTTGATCTTCTCTTCTTCATCTTCGAATGCTCCCGGACACAATAGGCACAACTTTGTGAATCGTCGTTCATATGTGGTAACGTCGAACCCTTGTGTTTGTTACTCTCTAAGTTCTGCCTTGAGTTTATTGACTTCGTTTCTAGGACGGTACTGCTCGTTCATCAATTGCTTGAATGCCGACCACGGTAGTGCGTAAGCAGCATTTTGTCCTACCTGTTCAAGATAGGTGTTCCATCACGTTAACGCAGTACCTGTGAAGGTATGCGTAGCGTACCTAACTTTGTCCTCTTCAGTACACTTACTTATGGCAAACACCGATTCAACTTTCCCGGTCCACCATTTCAATCCAATTGGTCCTTCGGTTCCATCAAATTCCAAAGATTTGCAGGCAGTGAAATCTTTGTAGGAGCATCCTATACGATTTCTTGCACCGTTAGCTGCATTGCTAGATTCAGAGTTATTGTTGGTATGTAGCACAACCTGTACTGCGGCTATGTTTGCAGCAAGAAAGGTACGAAATTCCTCTTCGCTCATATTCATGGTGTCGAGTAGTCGGTGCCATTTCCTTCAAAATAGCCAACTAAATCGAGTTAATCATACAGAATATTAAGAGTAGTCAATAGTATTTCGTAGCATAATATGAACTCATTTATAAAAGCTTTTTCTTCATATTAGCATTTTATAAGTTTAAATTCGGGTACTACCTACCCGTTAAGTTCATACTTAGTAGCTAATATACAATTCAACTACTACAATTCCATATGAAAACTGATTATAATAATATATCACATACAAATATTCTTCAAACTTACAACTTCGCTATATTACATATAACATGAAATATAGTACACTATGATACATGACAGTTTTGAAGATAAATCTAGTTAATAAGCAAGTTGTTCAGCAAAGGAAATAAAGACACGTAATTCTTAAGTCCAGAAACAAGTCATGCATTCTGGTTATACTAAGACGACTTCCCATCCTTGGTCTTGTGAAAAATAACCATTATGACCATTGGCTAGGCAGCATGTTGTAATGTCGTCAAAAGGACGAGGGTTTCGTAATGTCCAACAGCCCCGTAATAATCTAAAAACCTTGTTTCTTACCCCAACTACTGAATCCGTCACTTGTGGGAAGGTTTTATTTAAAAGTTGCAATCCGATATTCTTTTTCTCACTTTGGTAAGAAGCGAACATCACTAACCCGTAAGCATAACATGCTTCTTTATGTTGCATGTTAGAAGCTCTTTCTAATTCACGAAATCCTATGTTGGGATATGTTGAGTCAAAATAGGTTCTTAACCCGTAGCGTAAAATTTCATTTGGGTTCCCCGCATTTAATGCTTTAAAGAAAACACGGAGTAACTTACGGTCTCCCCAATGTGATATACCCCACCTATCGAAGGAAAGCCTTTTATAAACTAAGGCATTTCTGGAAAGTCTTTCAAATGTTTGACAAGTTAACTTCGCCATAACTAAATGTGCTGATGAATTCTGACCGACTCTAGACAAGATTTCCTCAATCATATCCTCTGGTAGGTCTTCTAAAATATTCGGTTGTCTACCCTTAACGTCCATTTTGTTTTTATACTATAAAATAGACAAGGATTAGATTCGTAATAACAAACAATACAAGAAATTTTTTACATAGAACATAAAAGTACAAGCACACTACAATACATATAATACACAACATGATTACAACCCTCTAATCCGAATCACTGGTTTCTTCTTCTTCGGACTTGGTTCATTTTCCTAATTTTCTAGGAATATATGGTGTTCCCCTAATACGAGCCGTCGTTTTCCATAATGGTTTAGAAAAACCTGGTGGTTTAGAGGTTCCCGAGTCATTGTTACATTTTAGGAAATACGGATGTTGTGGATACATATAAAGTTCATCGGGGTTGGAATCGGGTTTCTCTATTTTTATACCTTTTCCCTTATTATTTTCTTTCGCTTTATTAAATTGGGTCGAGGTAATTTCTATAACATCATCGGAATCCTCGTCGGGATCCGATTCCTCGGAAAATTGGTAATGTTCCCAATATTTTGCTTCCTCGGCGGAAACACCATTGACCATTAATAACTTTGGTCCGTTGGTTGATGATTTTCTTTTATTTAATCGATTTACTATAGGTATCAATATTTCTTCCTCCAGAACCTCTTCTTCTTCTGGTTCCTCCTCTTCCGATTCCTCCTCTTCTGGTTCCTCTTCTTCCGGTTCCTCCTCTTCCGATTCCTCCTCTTTCGGTTCCTCTTCGGGAATTTGTGAATCTTCCCAAAATATATTCGTCTCTTCCTTATTATTAGGTGAATCAATGAGATTTGTACTAGAGGTAGACATCTATCACATAATATCAAACACGTTAAGAGATTAATATATCACATAATATTTACATGTGAATAATATATAGTTTCCAACAAAAAAAAAAGTTAAGTAATCGTTTTTGAAGAAAAACATGGTCGAAGTCCAGACTCACTAATGCATCCTCACAAACTCGGTAAGACACACTAATGCAATTTTCTGGTTCTCTAAGACCAACGCTCGGATACCAACTGAAATGTCCCGTTGATATTGATTATAAACGTTCCATATTAATTGATTTCGTCTCGAGGTTTTGACCTCTATATGAGACGTTTTTCAAAGACTGCATTTATTTTTAAAACAACCATAACCTTTATTTTATCGATAAAGGTTTAAAAAGCATTATGTAGATTATCAAATAATGATAATCTAAAATATACCGTTTACACACGACCATTACATAATGGTTTACAATAAGAATATATTACATCAAAAATAAGTTTCTTGAATGCAGTTTTTACATAATATCATACAAGCATGGACTCCAAATCTTGTCCTTATTTTAGTATGCAACAGCGGAAGCTCTTAATAATCACCTGAGAATAAACATGCTTAAAACGTCAACAAAAATGTTGGTGAGTTATAGGTTTAACCTATATATTATCAAATCATAATAATAGACCACAAGATTTCATATTTCAATATACATCCCATACATAGAGATAAAATTCATTCATATGGTGAACACCTGGTACCCGACATTAACAAGATGCATATAAGAATATCCCCTATCATTCCGAGAAATCCTTCAGACATGATATAAACGAATTCGAAGTACTAAAGCATCCGGTACTTTGGATGGGGTTCGTTAGGCCCAATAGATCTATCTTTAGGATTCGCGTCAATTAGTAGATCGGTTTACTAATTCTTAGGTTACCAAGCAAAAGGGGCATATTTGGCTTCGATCATTCACCCATATAATGTAGTTTCAATTACTTGTGTCTATTTCGTAAAACATTTATAAAACTGCATGTATTCTCATCCTAAAATATTAGATTTTAAAAGTGGGACTATAATTCACTTTCACAGATTTTTACTTCGCCGGGAAGGAAGCCTTGGCCACTGGTCGATTCACGAACCTATAACAAATATGTACATATATATCAAAGTATGTTCAAAATATATTTACAACATTTTTAATACGTTTTACTGTTTTAAATTTATTAAGTCAGCTGTCCTCGTTAGTAACCTACAACTAGTTGTCCACAGTTAGATGTACAGAAATAAATCGATATATATTATCTTGAATCAATCCAAGACCCAGTGTATACACGTCTCAGGCTAGATCACAACTCAAAGTATATATATTTTTGGAATCAACCTCAACCCTGTATAGCTAACTCCAACATTACTGCATATAGAGTGTCTATGTTGTTCCAAATAATATATATACATGGGTCGATATGATATGTCAAAACATTTGCATACGTGTCTATGGTATCCCAAGATTACATAATATATTAGAATACATGTATAATACAATATAAGTTAGCTAGGATATGATTTGTATAGAATTGTTACAATATTTCCCGTAGCTACAACAATCAAAAAAAATATCCAATCTTGTTTTACCCATAACTTCTTCGTTTTAAATCCGATTTGTGTGAATCAAATTGCTATGGTTTCATATTGAACTCTATTTTATGAATCTAAACATAAAAAGTATAGATTTATAGTCGGAAATATAATTTACAAGTCATTTTTGTAAAGGTAGTCATTTCAGTCGAAAGAACGACGTCTAGATGACCATTTTGGAAAACATACTTCCACTTTGAGTTTAACCATGATTTTTGGATATAGTTTCATGTTCATAAGAAAAATCATTTTCCCAGAAGAAAAACTTTTAAATCAAAGTTTATCATAGTTTTTAATTAACTAACCCAAAACAGCCCGCGGTGTTACTACGACGGCGTATATCCTGTTTTACGGTGTTTTTCGTGTTTTTCGGTTTTAAATCATTAAGTTAGCATATAATATAGATATAGAACATGTGTTTATTTGATTTTTAAAAGTCAAGTTAGAAGGATTAACTTTTGTTTCCGAACGAGTTTAGAATTAACTAAACTATGTTCTAGTGATTACATGTTCAAATCTTCGAATAAGATAGTTTTATATGTATGAATCGAATGATATTATGAACATCATTACTACCTTAAGTTTAGAAGGTAAATCTACTAGAAGTGACAAGAAATGTTCTAGCTTCAAAGGATCTTGGATGGCTTAAAAGTTCTTGAAGTAGAATCATGACACGAAAACAAGTTCAATTAAGATTATCACTCGAATTAAGATAGTTATATTTATAGGAATTGAATCAAAGTTTGTATATGAGTATTACCTTGATTTAGAATGATATCTTACTGTAAACAACAAGGATTTCTTGAGGTTGGATGATCACTTTACAAGATTGGAAGTGAGCTAGTAAACTTGGAAGTATTCTTGATTTTATGAAACTAGAACTTGTAGAATTTATGAAGAACACTTAGAACTTGAAGATGGAACTTGAGAGAGATCAATTAGATGAAGAAAATTGAAGAATGAAAGTATTTGTAGGTATTTTTGGTCGTTGGTATATGGATTAGATATAAAGGATATGTAATTTTGTTTTCATGTAAATATGTCATGAATGATTACTAATATTTTTGTAATTTTATGAGATTTTTCATGCTAGTTGCCAAATGATAGTTCCCACATGTGTTAGGTGACTTACATGGGCTGATAAGAGCTGATCATTGGAGTGTATATACTAATAGTACATACATTTAGCAGCTGTGTGTTGTACGAGTACGAATACGGGTGCATACGAGTAGAATTGTTGATGAAACTGAACGAGGATGTAATTGTAAGCATTTTTGTTAAGTAGAAGTGTTTCAAAAGTGTATGAATACATATTAAAACACTACATGTATATACATTTTAACTGAGTCATTAAGTCATCGTTAGTCGTTACATGTAAATGTTGTTTTGAAACCTTTAGGTTAACGATCTTGTTAAATGTTGTTAACCCATTGTTTATTATATCTAAAGATATGTTAAATTATTACATTATCATGATATTATGATATATTAATATATCTTAGTATGATATATATACAGTTAAATGTTGTTACAACGATAATCATTACATATATGTCTCGTTTCGAAATTCTTAAGTTAGTAGTCTTGTTTAACATATGTAGTTCATTGTTAATATACATAATGACATGTTTACTTATCATTTATCATGATTAAATATAGTGTAACAATATCTTAATATGATTCATATGTAATTAGTAAGACGTTGTTATAACGATAATCGTTATATATATCGTTTCAAGTTTCTTAATTCAATAAACACAATTTTATGTATATAACTCATTGTTAAAATACCTAATGAGATACTTACTTATCATAATATCATGTTAACTATATATATAATCATATATATGTCATCATATAGTTTTTAAAAGTTTTAACGTTCGTGAATCACCGGTCAACTTGAGTTGTCAATTGTCTATAAGAAACCTATTTCAATTAATCAAGTCTTAACAAGTTTGATTGCTTAACATGTTGGAAACACTTAATCATGTAAATATCAATTTCATTTAATATATATAAACATGGAAAAGTTCGGGTCACTACATCCGTATCCTTAACATTGAGGACAATGTTGTTTTAAAGTGTGGGATAGCAAATGTTGCACATAGCGATTCTTGTAAAATCCTCAAGTTTTTCAAAAATTTAAAACTTTCCGAATTATAAAACACTAAGGATGTTAAAACAAGGTTGAAAACTTTTTGCGAAAATCAAAAATCAAATTTCCAATAGAGCATTGCATAACAAAAGGTGCAATTCAACCCGCTATAATTGCTGTGAGGCACCCCCCCCCCCCCAAATAAGACTTTATAAGCACTCATTTTTAGTGCTTCACTATATTTCCGTTGAGCGCGCCGATGTTAACATCTCGGAATCAGAACTTGCTCTTGATCTACATTTCAGAATCACACATTTTGACGAGGATGACTAAGTTAGAACCTCAGCTATTAGTGAAAAAAAAATCTCCGCGATATACCTCCGTTTTTATTTTCGCTCCACAAATCCATTTCACCTTTGCTTATTTACTCTATCCGCTTCACAAATAAATAAATCCCGACTAAATCATTCTTTTTCGGGAAAACCTCTAAAGTCACACGAGAAAAATGCGAGCATCCAAGTCAATTATCAAAGAAGATCGCCAGAAGGAGACCTCGAAGAGAAAAGCAAAAGATGCTATCTAAAAAAAAAAAAAAAAAAAAAAAAACTAGAGCAAAGTCTCTATGAATAAAGGTTCTGAGAAAGGGAGCAGAACCAGTGAAGATTCGAGAAAAGAAACTCCTGGCAGTCAAAAAGAAGGATGCTCACCAAGAAATTCCCGACAAAAAGCTGAAAGGATCATTGAAATCGATCTTTCAAAAAGAAACTCCTATCTATCAAAACCCTTCATACTCTAGAAACTTCCAAACCCCCATCTCTTCACAATTCAAGCTGAGTCGATAACTGAAAATTCTCGCAAATAAGTGATGGAGATTTGAGTCTTGGTCAAGCCTATGACAAAGAATGTAAGCATGACTGGCTAAGAGTGACTTCATTTCTTGGAACTTTAGGACACCCTAAACACTTTAGTGAAATGAGGGACCCGAGTGAGATAGCCTTAGTTATGTAACCTCCTCTCATGCTTGCGAAAAAAGATTTGAGAATAGCAAAAAGAATATAAGCTAAGTTTCTGCTCTTCCGTCTTGCGGAACAAAACAGCTTGATCACTACGGATTGAAGTCCTCCCTGTTTTAAGTTCAGAAGTTTGCTTGAGGACAAGCAAAGTCTAAGTGTGGGATATTTGATATCAGCTAAAAAGTCATATTTTTACCCCCGATATTGAGTCCCAAAAAGCATAGAGTTCAAAGCTTTGTTGGTAAAATAATCGCTTTTTCGGTTAAACTTGTAGGTAAAGTAATTACAAAGATGATGCAAAAAGAATCAAGAGAAACGGAGCTAAAACGATGATTCTAGAGCGAAAACGGTGAAAGACAAGAAATCAAGTTATGATCCAGGGAATCAAGGCTGACCAGCATGCCATACGGCTTGCCATACGGCCTGCCAGTATGGAAATGGCCTGCCAGATATGTGCCAACACACGGTCCACCATACGGCCTGCCAACTATACGGCCTGCCAAATACGCCCTGCCATGCGGCCTGCCAGGCGTATGCTGGCAAATTTCAAGTCTATTTAAAGGGTTTTTTTCATCCAATTTCCACACACCTCTCTTCACTCTCTCACTGCAATAAACTTTCTTCCACTAGAGCTTTCAAGGCCTTCTCATCTCCGAGCGGGAAATTAAGTACCCGGAGGTAAACGCCGAAGATTTTAATAGGAGCGGGCTATAGGTTGTCAGCACTTGTAATGGTCCAGATCTCGTCTGTAAACGGTGAACGCTTTCCTTAATTTAATAAAGTTATTATCTTGAGTTGCTTTCATCCTGCATGATTATCTATCTGTTACAATTGTTTATCATGTGTTGAATATTTTATCTGAAACTTATCATATTGTTATGCTGAAACCTTGACGGTTTAGAAGTTTAATTTACGGATCACCCTTTCTGCTTATTCACGTGGCTATAACCTAGTATTAGGACTTGATCAACCCTAGGATACAAGGTAAGTAGTTATGTGTGCTTAACATCACCATAAGGATATAGTACCTACGTATGAATAACCATTTATTCATCATAGAAGAGCTGCCCATTTAGATTGTGATTAGAGTTAGCAATAGAGAGTTCAGTGAACACTAGCTTACTCAGAAGCATGATTCGCATCAGAAGCAATGTTCTTGAGATATTGTAAGATGATCCGGGGTTGAATAAGTGATTGCAAAGGAGAGGCTTCTATCCCAATTAGCAGTACCTTAGAATATCTAAGATTGCACATCTGTTAATGTTAAAGCATAGCATAGTGATTTAGTGGTAGGATATTGCTTTAGTTAGACCGACTAGGATTAAGAAAAGCTGAGACTTTCCTTTATTGGGTAAACCACTTTGTTCATGTACCTAGGATTTCATCCATAAGGTCGTTCAAACCTTTCAGGATAACGTTGGGAGTAGGGATACCTATCTTAGCCAGAATCTTCAAGGCCTAAACTCTTAGTGTCAAATCATTTAGGTTAACAGCTAGTTGATTGAGGTTTAGTGTTTATCCTAGGAAGTTAAACTCTTGCGATAATTCCCCTTCAGGATTCTATTCTTCACACCTATCTTTACTTTTATTGTCTAATTACTATTTTATCTAGTTAATATATCACCTATTGTCACTAGGGTTTACTATATAGGCACTTTTGTCCCACATTACTGAGCAAACATACAAAAATACGTACCTGAGTTATATTTACCACTTACTCGTTAAAAGGAAGACAAGTAGGTGAGTTATAGCTTGGAACCCCAGCTAAATATAAATGATAAAACAACCACTACTCGCTCCTCGTGGTAGCTGATTCTGACGTGCCACGGCCCAACGACACCGCGAAAATAAAACCGTCCGTTTCGGCCATATCAAAGACTTAAGCAAAACAAGATACCAATTGTTAATGTTTGATGGAATGCTCGTAGAGGACCCGAGTTCACCTGGGAACAAGAAGAGCATATGAAGAAGAAATACCTGCACTTATTTCCAGAAGATACGTCAACACCTCCAACTGCTTAAAATTTCGGGACGAAATTTATTTAACGGGTAGTTACTGTAGTGACCCAAACTTTTCCATGTTTATATATATTAAATGAAATTGATATTTATATGATTAAGTGTTTCCAACTAGTTAAGCAATCAAACTTGTTAAGACTTGATTAATTGAAATAGGTTTCATATAGACAATTGACCACCCAAGTTGACCGGTGATTCACGAAAGTTAAAACTTGTAAAAACTATATGATGACATATATACGGATATATATATATAGTTAACATGATATTATGATAAGTGAGTATCTCATTAGGTATGTTAACAATGAGTGATATACATAAAAATGAGTTTATTGAATTAAGAAACTCGAAACGATTTATATAACGATTATCGTTATAACAACGTCTTACTAAATACATATGAATCATATTAAGATATTGGTACACTATGTTTAAATATGATAAATGATAAGTAAACATATCATTAAGTGTATTAACAATGAACTACATATGTAAAAAACAAGACTACTAACTTAAGGATTTCGAAACGAGTCATATATGTAACGATTATCGTTGTAACGACATTTAAATGTATATATATCATATTAAGATATATTAATACATCATAATATCATGATAATGTAATAATTTAACATCTCATTAGATATTATAAACAATGGGTTAACAACATTTAACAAGATCCTTAACTTAAAGGTTCCAAAACAACACTTACATGTAACGACTAACGATGACTTAACGACTCAGTTAAATGTATATACATGTAGTGTATTATGTTGTAATAATACACTTTTGGAAGAATTCAAGACACATATCAAAGTACTTCTATTTAACAAAAATGCTTACAATTACATTCTCGTTCAATTTCATCAACAATTCTACTCGTATGCAACCGTATTCATACTCGTACAATACCCAGCTCCTAGACGTATATACTATTGGTATATACACATAATAATTCAGATCTTAGCAGCCCTAGATAGTCAACAAACATGCAAAACCAACAATTAGACAACTAGCATGACTTATGAGAAAGGAAACAAGAACAAGAACTCCTTTTAACCCCACTCACCTTCACCACTCACCACCTACTCCATTTCACTTCCAATTTTCTTCCCAATTCTCTCTCAAAACACACACACTCTTCCAATGAATGTCTAAGTTACTATTTTTCCAGCAAAAATCATCAAATACAAGCTTTGGTTATTACCTATAATCATCATAAAAACAATTACTCAAGAACACATCAAGAACACTTCCAAGTTTACAAGTTTACTTCCAAGTTTCCTAATCCATTCCAAGCAATCATCTAAGATCAAAAAACCTTTGTTATTTATAGTAGGTTATCTTTCTAAATCAAGGTAATATTCATATTCAAGATTTGATTCAATTTCTATAACTATAACTATCTTAATTCGAGTAATAATCTTACTTGAACTTGTTTTTGTGTCATGATTCTATTTCAAGAACTTCCAAGCCATCAAAGATCCTTTGAAGCTCAAGTTATTTTTTCATCATTTCTAGTAGGTTTACCTACTAAACTTGAGATAGTAATGATGTTCATAAAATCATTTGATTCATATATGTATAACTATCTTATTGGAAGATTTGAACATGTAATCACTAGAACATAGTTTAGTTAATTCTAAACTTGTTGCAAACAAAGTTAATCCTTCTAAAATGACTTTTAAAATCAACTAAACACATGTTCTATATCTATATGATATTCTAACTTAATGATTTAAAACACGAGAACACGAAAAACACCGTAAAACTGGATATACGCCGTCGTAGTAACACCGCGGGCTGTTTTGGGTTAGTTAATTAAAAACTATGATAAACTTTGATTTAAAAGTTATTCTTCTGGGAAAATGATTTTTCTTATGAACATTAAACTATATCCAAAAATCATGGTTAAACTCAAAGGGGAAGTATGTTTTCCAAAATGGTCATCTAGACGTCGTTCTTTCGACTGAAATGACTACCTTTACAAAAATGACTTGTAATCTGTATTTCCGACTATAAACTTATACCTTTTCTATTTAGATTCATAAATTCAAGTTCAATATGAAACCATAGCAACTTGAATCACTCAAAACGGATTTAAAATGAAGAAGTTATGGGTAAAACAA